>NW_026902090.1:2862500-4062500 GCF_033783945.1 Neopsephotus bourkii | reverse complement strand
TCTGACTCATTTTATCTTCAGATGCAACCTTTATCTAGTGTTTCTGGTCCTGGTCAGTGTTTGCAAATTCCTGGAAAGTGAAATGGACAGTGACATTGATCCAATCAGATATGGGCTTTTTTTTTGGAAGGGGGAGTGGAGGTTGAGGAGGGGATATGTTTTTGATCAATGTGATTCTACAATAGCTCACCCAGGAACATGTCAATGAGAACATTGACACTGATAACAAGGAAGTAAATGAAAGGGTAAGCACTGGAGACTGAGCTATAAACTTAGAAAGTTGATGAGAACTGCTCTTCCGTTGCCTACTGCTTCCTGCATTTTGTATTAGGTCATTAACAATCCTCAGTTGTTGGTTGAATGGTGAAGTAAAATATCCACTGAGCATTAGGTTCAAACTGCTCGGAAATAATTATTTTAACAGATAGTGCATCTTATGTTCCATGGGGAACCAGCAAAGAAAGAAAGGAAATTCCTAACTTAGTGAAACAGAAAACCATAACTTAGTGAAGCTCAGGAAACATTTCTCACAAGGATAGCCATAAACAGGTTTGAGGCTGCAGACCTATGGCCATTGTGGCCCTACAAACTTTGGCTAACACTTCAAAGAAGTGTTTTGTAAGATGTCATCTGAGGAGAAGAAACTTCTCATAGAGATTAGAAAGTTTTCTTTAGAGCTCAGCCCTAAAGACAATTGGATCTCAGAGCACCTGAGGGGGCTGCTGCCAATAGACGCTTGATTTGCTGTCCATCATCAGCTTGCTCTGTTTTCTTAGAAACTGTTCCTTTCAGGCTAACTCATTATTTTACCATTTACCCTGGGGTTACTGCAAGAGCAACTAGGAAAGGATATTGTGACTGGTAAGGTTTGGTACAGAGTTTTGGTAAAGTATCTTTCTGAGTTTTGGGATAAATTGCTCAACTTTCAGGGGCAGAATCAGACTGATTTTAAACCATCCTTCCTCCTATTTGGACAGAGGATAATGGCCAGCTTTGAGGGATCTATTTCAATTTGGCCATTACAGCCTGCCTACTGAATAGCCAGCAACACACCTTCATCTTTCCTTATCTTCCAGGGACAGTCCACATGGCAAAAAGAAAAGGAACCTGAACAGGAATACCAACACCTTGACATTTTGGAGGCTGGGATCTCAAACCAATTTTTGTTGTTTTTTTCTACATCTTGTCTGTCTCCATGATATGCAGAAGTGTGTCCTTTTATAAAGGCTGTACTGAACTCAAATGCAGAATGCTAAACTACTTTGGCTGCTGGGAACTAAAAAACCTTGTTTCCCACCCAGTGTTAATAGCAATCACAGCACAGTAAGAAAACTCGTACATAATGGTGTTCTCACAGAGTACACCAGACACCTATCACAGATGTAGATGTAATCTAGAATTAGGAGAAAAAATCAATCAACAAATGACACCTGAAAAACAAACAAACAAACAAACAAACAACCCAACAACCCCACACCACTTCCAGGCAGAAGCCTAACATTAAATTTCAAAGGTAGTCTGAAGTAGAGACGTGGCAAAAATCTTCCAGAGTACTCTGAGCGGACATTCCCATATATATATATTAGCAATATTTTCAAAGATTTCAGTGCACAAAGCAATGAAAGTGAGATTTACCTTCTGCTTGGGTTCCAGTATTCAGAAGCAAATGAATCCTGATTTAGTTCTTCGTTTTGAACAGTGTTTTCCATCCCTGTGTTTTCTTTCTCTCTCCCCTCATTTTTTCTTTTCTGTCTCCTGTCTTTGTTTCCATTGTTGTTCTTGCTTTTGCTCTCCCTCCTAGTGATACCTGCGCTGTAAATAGCACCTGGAAAATCACATCAAAACAGCTTCTTAACACCACAGGAGATACAGAATGGAATGCTTTCAGTTTAGGGGAACTGGTTTTACCATCTCTATAATAGGCAGAAATACAGACAATCCTTCCTGTAGAATATGCAACATGACTTGCTAAATAGGTATTTGATTCACACTTCATTAAAATATGCATGTATATGAATGAGGGAATCCAGTAGTCTACAGTCTACGTTTCCATATTTAAAATTAATTTTATTCAACCATGGGTTATTTTTATTAAAAGATTGTGGGCATTTTCTGTTGTTTAGCTGACTGGCTGGTTTTGTTGTTTGGTAAAGGGTTTACAGCAAAGCCCCTCTTACAGCATTTAAGCTAAAGTTACAGAAACATCTCATGGAAAATAAACATTGGTTTGGCAAACACAAGCATTCATATGGACTTTGTCTGCAAATCCCCTTAGCCTACTCAGGGAGTAAAAATAGGATTAACCAGGGCTGGTGTTAGATTCAGAACCAAAGTTGTTGGACAATGTTATTGACTGAATAGAATGACTAAATTGATAATACCTGTTTGAGGCATTTGTCACGCTGTGAGATTTTCCAGTAAGCCAGAAAGAAAGGGGCTTTACATGTTGCTCATTACAAGTTTTTTATTCTTCTCTGTAGTAGCCTAGCACTTAGTGTTACCTTGACACACAATGTCCTTTGTGATATGGTAATTTAAGAGTAAATCCAGATACTGCGTCACCAAATGTCTGCCTGTGCAAGCTCCAACTTCCCTATTAGTCGTTTGCTTAAGAACTTCATTAAGGAGTTGCTTAAAAACGTTCTCCTTATTGGGCTCCTGACGGTGTGAATTCACTGCGAATGAGCAGAATTAACTTAGGCCCCGAGATATTTCCTAGAGCCTTCTAGCTGCCTTTTAGCAATTTTGTCTGCATGCAGCCAGCTGCAGAACTTCTCCTCTAGATTCTTTATTTTTCTCCCTTAAAAAAAACAAATAATTAAAAGTTGGCATTGATAACTGCAATGTAATTAATGTAAAATACATAGATGATTTAAAATAGATTCACCGTAGGCAACATGGATCCAAGTTCAAAGCGAAGTAAGGAAACACTGAAGATGGAAAAAGCATACATGTATAAGTACCTGTGGGAAATTTCCAGAAAGCTAGTCTGGCTTTAAGCTGTCTCTTAAAACATGAGAAATAAACCCTGTTTATTTAGACAAAGCGAAGAGAGCACTCTGATTTCTATGTTCATAAAGCACGTAAGGATGGGACAATATAAGAGACAATGTGTGCATTGTGATTTTGGCACCTGTTGCAATGAGTGATTTTATTTCAAGACTAAGCTGTCTCTCTTCATAGATCCTATTCTTTCAATTAGCAAGGCCAATTTGCAACGTCTGAGCATCTTCCCTTTCTACTATGTTCAGGATTTTCCTTCCTGAAGCAGCATGTGCCACCATATGTTCCATTGTAAACAAACCACTAGTTGCATCTTAACCCCATTTGACAGAAATTCAAATTACCTTAGCTTTCTTTAAGATGCAAGCTCAGCCATGACTCTGACTTGGAATACTTGATTACTATGTATGATTTTGCCTTATTCACAGTGTGCTCTGCATGCCTTTCCCTCCAACTCCAGTATTCTTATTTCTCCTTTCTCTTCTCTCAGGAATGTTTCTTTTTCAGGCAGAGCAACAGTTTGCCCCATCTCTGCATCTCTCAGCATCAGGGCTTCCCAGATTGTTCTCTCTCTCCCATTCTGGTTGCTTCATGTGAGACTGTCTCCTGTGGGAAGACTGGTAGCTTTACTGATTCTAAGATGATCCTTCAGTGAAATCTGTCTGTTATATTCTATGTTTAACATTAAGCTTTATGCAAGTAGAAGGGAGAGACATTTCCAGACCTGAAGCAAAAGTACATTAGGCAGGCAGTACAGCTTTATCCTGTTATCGACCATGATGAAAAAAGACTCCAAACCATTGCATTTTGTAATGGTAAATAAAACTGTTTAAAAGCACCATAGTAAAAGAAAGAGGGACATAAAGCAAAAAGTAATGAGAGAAGCCATAAACAGCTTTCCAGGAAAGCTAGGGGAAAAAAACAAAACAAATCAAAACAAACCAAGAAAAACAAACAAAAACCAAACAAACCACCAAACAAACAAAAACAAATAAAAAAGGAAAAGAGGAGCTGATGAAGCATAGATGGAAGCAAGGCTGCTCCAGATGCTAGATGTGCTACAAGAGAAATGTGTTGCAATAATATGCAGACTGCCTGAAATAGTAGAAAGTGATTCTTAAGCTAAAGTACTCTTCAGTGAGAAGAAAAGAGAAGAAGGATATTAGCTAACAGTGACTGAGATCAACTTAGAAGGTAGCTTACCCATGATATATGTACAAGAAGCAGATAAAAAGAGACTCCAGAAGACAGTAAAAATATCAAGATCATTTAGTTAACTTGCAGGTATGCATGTCATCAAGGTCTTAAAGAAATAACCTTAAGCTGAGAGAATCATTGAAACTTCAGCAATTAGCTTGAGATCTCACAAGACTGATTAAGGGTAAATGAATAACTTTCTCAGGGATAAGAGTTAAAACCTGGTCATATTATCTTTGATAGACTCTGGAAAATCTGGAATGATTTTGGAACAAAGTATTATACAACCTGTTTGTAAGTACCTGAAAAATAAACCAAGTTGCATTAATGGTTCTATCAAAACTGGACCATATCAAAGCAGTCCAATTTCCTTGTTTGTCAGGATATTCTTGTTAGGGGAAAAAAAGGTAACAGACAGATTAATACATACCGACCTTACTGAAGTTTCTTTTACCCAGACTCATGTGACATTCTCATCTGGGACCTAAGGAAGTATGGCCAGGTTAAAATTAAAAAGAGATAGATGCACAAAGAGTTAAAAAACACTTATCAGAAAGTGATTATGACAGATTTCCTGAAATTAATATAAAAAAATGTAGCAAAGTCCTCCTTGTTCAAAAAAGGGTTGGTATCTGAGCTACTAGATGTTATATCAGCTGCTGCAGTTTTTGGTTCCAAGTCTTTTGCACACGTGTGCACCCACAGTTCAAGTGAACCTAACACTCAATAGCCTAATCCTGGACTGTGCTAAAACTTCTGGCTGGAGACTGTGGCAGGCACAACCCCTTGATGCTAGCCTCTGTGATTTTGAAAATTAACATCAGTTCTTGGTTTCTTACTTCTACATTTGAGAATCTTCACTGTAATTTGTTACCATTACAGAGATGCTGGAGCAATGGACCTCTTCTAGCAAACTCATTACCCTAAAGTGCTCTACTTGAAATTGGCGCTTATGAGAGAAGAAGGATGCAGAGCAGGTAACTCCAGCAATAGCTTTACCTACACTGAGACACACCAGGATGTCTCCATTTTCAAATCAGAATTTATAAATGGTTTCTAGTGAGGTGCACAAAGTAGACACTATAGTATTTCAGTCAAATTGGAATAATCAAACTGAAAAAGAACAATTTCTGAGTTTAAAACCTAAAGAACCATTTTGATTCAGTACTATATTTCTATATTTTCCAATGAAAAGGCCAAATCCTAAAGTCTTTCTATATTGTTTAATCTGTTTATATTGAGCTCCAGCTGAAGCCAGTAAGAATTTAGCTCTCCAAATAATAAGTATAGATTATATCCCTGTTAAGAAAGATTATATGAAATACACCACGGGTGTCTGATGTGCTAAATATGACAGTTCAATAGCATAGAACACAAAAAGAATAATATTTCTTTTTTTAATTGTGCAAAAAAGGAGAAAATTACATCGAATTGCTTTGCCAGCTTCCTTAGATTCCAATTAGATCTGCTATGCTAATAAGAAACTTGTACTAAGAACATTTCTCCTCTTTAACATGCACAATGTGACTTCACATCAAAAAGCAGTAAGATCTGGCAGTCAGCAGCATATTCCTGCAGGGAAATATCACACACAGTTGTTTTCTACAATGAAACACAGGCTGGAGGGACTCAGTTGTCATACCGGTTGTTACCACCTATAATTACTTTTAAGCATTCATGTCCTGTAATGATCCAAGACACTCCTGTTATCTCTTTCCAGTGATTGATCTAAAACATCTGTCATCAACACCTGCCTGGCTGAAAGAGCTATTTCGTTCAGGAATGATATGGAGAGCAGACATTGCCATTGAGTTACATACCGTATGTTATGCATGCAAAATCAAAAATGTCACACAGCTGACTCCAGCTGAAGATTTAATGGTATCTAAATTGAAGCCAATAGCATTTTGTTTTGCAAGGTGGCAATGTAAACATGTTTGTTTACAAGCCTGCTGCTCTGCAGGTCTGATGTGGCAAAGCATCAGCAGAGAACGACAAAGGGAAACCATTTTCTGATGCCTCCAGCCCCTGTCAAATCACTCCTGGTCTGATAGATGATCTTAAGGTCCTTTCCAACCCTAACCATTCTATGATTCTATGATAGAGAAAGATAGATTCAGAACCTGCCCCTGTTTTGCTATCTTAGGTAATCTGTCAATTACTCTTCACAGAGACCAAGCTCAAGAAACATGATTATATGGAGAAACCTCGAAACGTTTGCAGGACAAAGTTTTGAGCAGACCTAAGCATCACTAACCTGTGTGTATTGAACTTCTTATTTTACTTTAATGAACAAAGCATGGCAAGGTATTTGTAATGTGTAATTAGTAAAGACAAGCTGGCTTCTCCAGATTAAATAATAACTGAAGGCCAAATTGTAAACTGAGCTCATTAAAGCTATTTGGATTTGCATCCCCTCAGAAGCTAGATCTGGTAAAACTTTGGCTTCATATTCAAACCAGGCTGACACAGCTTTGGGAAACTGGCATTTGTTTTGTTATTTCCCCATTTACTTTTTCACGTTATGGAAAGAACAGGACAGAAAAATCTGGAGTTGATTATTTCTGGCTTGTCTGAAAGGCTGGAGCAGGAAAGCTTTGCCTCACATATGATTCACTCCAGTTTCTAATGGATGAAGTTTGTGAGTTTTTAGTTATAAAGAACCAGTCAGAAATTGCTAACTATTTGCTGCTGAGAATCAAGAGTATTTTTAGAAGACTGATTGATACATAAAAAAGAAAAAATTAAACTGTAGAAATGACCTATTTTTGTGCACATGTTCTCATTAGTTTGAGTGTGTGCATGCATTTGAAATTTTCTTTCAGAAACCAAGAAATCATGAAATGATGAATGGGAAAGTTTCTTTCTGGTTCTGTTTTTTTCCCATTCATATGTAGAGGAAAACAAAACAAGACAAATCCATGAAAAGTTAGAACACATAAGTTTAAAGTTGAAATGCTTTCTTGTTTTTAAAGAATCAGTTTTTACTGGGGAAAAAAAGTAAAGAAAAAATTGTCACTTTTCCTTGTCATTTCTTCTCTCTCTCCATCTCCACTTCTAATATATGTAAAAATATATGTAAACTTATGTAAGTGAAGACTATAAAACATTTTCCATCAAAGTTAAAGTATTGATGAAATGTAGCACCTTAAGGTAAGGACCTCTTTGGTAACTGTTACACTAAGAAAAGTACATATTACATACACAAATCACAATATTGTGCTTTAAAAGAGAAAGTAAATATAAATAAAACAGACTTCTGAAACATAGATGTTTCTGTCAAATTTCAAGAAGTCTTACTGCAGCAGTGTTTTCATTTTAAGCAAGTCTTCCCCAAAGCCTTGCCTGAAAGTTGTGAGGACCCTCCAGGTGCCCAGCTTGCCCTGCTGTTCCAGATCATTAGCGTGATCCCCACTGACACTCCATATGGCAGTGAACAGCTCCACTCCAAGCCACAAGCAATACCAAGCTGTTAATGATGCCTTCAGCCCAAAGCATATATTTTAATGAATGCGGTGGGAACTTTCAGTTCTCAGCACACAGACATCACTGTCAAACAAGAGCATGAGGTTGTGTTTTACTGCTGTACCCCAGAAAGGCACGTACACATTTGTACATACATATTTAAAGTCTAACCTGTGTCAAAGCAGGAATATGTTTTATTTTATTCTGCAAACTCAAAGTGGCTACAGAAAACCAACTGAAGAGGTCAGTGTAGTTTAGGAGAGACTGCAGACAGGTCTGACATGTAGTGGGGAGCAAGAGAACTCTCTTTTTGCTGTATTCTAGCTTTGATGTTTTAATATTTAATAATATTGCAAGGAAGCCTGAAATGTGAGGACAGACTTGTAAATATTTTTAGGCCATTGAACCATCTCAGTTCCTCACTGCTAGGTCAAATGGTGTGGAAAACCTGTAACAGCACAGACTTTCAGAATGTTAAGTAAGCACAATATAAGCACATCATTTCTTCTCCCCGATTCACTCTTTTCTCTTTTTCTTTTTTTTCATGTTTTTATTTTTTATTTCAATTTCAACTATGAATGGGCCACAGATAAATAGCCAGCAATTAAACACCTAATGAAGGAACACAGCGAGAACAAATAAACATGTTGGAATGGATATGTTAGAAGGGAAAAGAGTTAACTGCATTATTTTCATGCTCTTCCTTCAAAATGGACATCTGAACAGAGGGTTGTCTCTGAAAACTTGAGTATCAGCTTTTCAGCTTATGAAATTCCACTGTTGAGCCAGATACTCAAAACACATGATGTTATTGAAACAACCATCTACATGGCAAATTTTCCAGTGTGATTGTCACCCAAAAAGGACATAAAAGAACAGCAAATTCACTTTACTGTGCATTTGACACTATGGGCAAGAAAAACATGGACTAGATAAGCATCAACCCACACTAGTTTTACTCCTCTTGACTGAACTGGGGTGTTTTATGGGTTAGGTACATAAAGGAAACCCTAATCGTGTATCTGAGACTTCTTTTTCTCACTTTCACCACTCTAACAACGCCAGTCCAAAAGTAACACCATCTATTCCCTTCAGCACCATTTGGGGCATTTCTAGGTAAGGTGAAGGGATGTCAGGAGGGCTGAAGGCAGCAGTTTTGTGGTGACAGGAGTGACTTCAAAACAGCCTGCATGAGATATGGCCAAAGTAACACCCTGGATCATTGTCAGGTGTGGGAAGAATATCAAAAAGTATAAATGACATTCCTCTACCATCTTTCCCATGTCTGCTGTAAATATGAGGGAACAATCCTTCCTCCTGTCTGGGTTTCAGCCTATGTTTAAACCACAACACTCCATAGTAGTGATCATGAACATTTTATTGTGGCAAGAGGAACTTGACTTTGCATTCCCCACTGCCACATTCTCTTACAGATAGGAGGAACAAATAATTCTGAGGATTAAAATGATCACAAAGTTGCTATTCCTTCAAAGCAAACCAAGCCCAGTTAAATGGATGTATCTCACGGTATCTGAGCTGTTTTGCCCTATAGCCAGAAGTTTCAGTTAAAGTCATCTGTGTGAAAATAATGCCGATAACTCTTTTCCCCTCACTGATGCTGAGATAAGAGGGTGCACATGAGAAGGCAGAACTTCAGAGGAATCAGATTGCTTATGGGCAGTGTTGAGTACTTTCAAAACAGGAGATTAGGGGGCTTCTTATCAGCTGCTGAAAGCAAATCAGGAAACTAAGGCAGTTAAAGGAATTCATCCTCCAAGCAGGCAAAAACAAATGAAAGCAGTTTTCAGACAAGATAGCATGTAGATGGATCCTGTCCTCCCTGACAGCGCTGAGCAGGAGAAGAAAATGTTATTTGTATCAGGCATATTTGTTTTCTTGAATGTGCTCTCTTCAATAGGAACAATATCAGTAACTGGCTTTTATAATTTTCTTGTTTCTCATGGCATAATCCCCAGGGATCACAATGTTTTTCAGGATGCGGGCCCACAGAAAAACAGTCTTTTAGCAGTATACCTTGAACAGATTCAAAGGCTTTGGTTTTTTTCCTGGCTTTTTCAAGCAACGCTGTCACACCAGCTGTTCATGTACAATAGAAATCCCATGTTTTATGGCTGCATCCACGCTAACCAGAACTGATATACAAAAGAAGCTGCTATCCAGTTGTAAAATGATCATATGCAGTTTGATAAGAAAGCTTTGTTTCCAAAACCATGTGATGCTAGTAGGGAACAGTGCTTGTCTTTGCCTGTAGATGCTTTGCTTCTTAAACAAAATACAGTGAGACAGTGTGCTAATAGTCGCCTTAGGACCGTTTCATTTTTTAATACTTTTCAGGTTGCCTAACATACTGAGGAAAGGTGCCGTTAGAGGCTACTGTCCACATGAACATTCAAGTCTCTTTAAAAAACAAATATTCCTGAGATCTCTTTAATCTTAAGACTGGAGGGTTAAAGGTCAAGAGAAAAAAAATCCTGATAGGGCAAAGACAGATTGCCATGTCTTTCTGCCATTTAGAGGTCAAATTTTGTAGTTAATGTCCTTCAGGGTCAATGTTTACCATTTATTTTATTAGAGGTTTATTTAGAAATTCTCTCAGATCAGTTTTTGAACAACTGGCAGCCTGTCAGACATTAAAAATTGTTCACAAGATGATTGCATGATTAATACATCAGTCTGCCACAGGAACCATGTGTCCATGAGTAGTGGGCCTACAGACTTAAAGAGAAGAAGCAGAAGGAAGAATCAAATGTTGAAAAATTAATATGTATTTAACTCCAAATGAATTTTTTGTGCTTCACAAGACATTCCATACATGATGACTACTATTTTAAGAAAAGTTTTAGGTGGTCACTAGGTAAAAAATAATAACAGTAATAGAAATAGTAGGGTTCAAGAAAACAGCAGACATATTTTCATTGAGTTTTTCACAGTGCACAAGACAGGCCAGTAGCTGTGAAGAAAGCTGGGGAAAGTCAGCAGGTTTATGATAAGAAGTCTTGTTTTTATTCACTAATTTCTTGTCTGAAGCACATCAGCCTTTCAGCTTGACTAACGTTGAGTTTTGCTCCCTTTTCCATGCCCTTCAGCAACCAACTCAAGTACCCCCATTTTTTCCATGTCTTTCACTTCCTCTTGGCCATCTTCCCCATAACCTGCAATGCAGCAGTCACCACCAGGATATTCTCTGCTCTCTTGCACAAAATAAGAGGACATGACTTTCCCCAGATCACTCAACAGACCTTAGCACCATGAAGCGTCCTTGGCAATGGACTCCATATCTCTATATGACAGCTGCCAGGGTTGGTAAGAGCAGTCTGTGGCTAACAGGGGCCATCCAGCAGTATCCCACTTACTCAGTTCAACAGCAGCACTGGCGCTAGAGGGAACTGCGTGATGCTTTTCTTAGTCTTCTCAAACGCCAGATTTCTTTTCAGCAGTAGAGAAGCTGCTGTTCTTAGTTGGCAATCAAGTCAGGTTTATAAACAATGTGGAAAAGAAGACTTATTAGGATTTCTAGACAACAGTCACAAAAATCTGTGAAAGATAGGTTGTTTCTTTTTCAGTGTACCTCATGTGAGGGTCTCACTGGAAGTAAGGAATAACCTTCAAAATTCTGGCAAGCAGAAGTGGTATTAACGACACCCAACACCAGAGGACAAAACATGCATGTTTCTAAAAGGCCAGATGAAACTGTGCAAGAGTCCAGAGAAGTAATTATTTTATTTCATTGACTACCACTGAGTCTGGGGAAACTAGGTCAGATAGAGATATCTGTACTGTGAACATACACAATTAAGATATATAACTCATCTGAGACTTCCTCCCACTCATGCTTTTTTATGTTTAAAAACATGCTGGGATCAACTCTTGGACATCTAATTTTTAGAATTCTCAATGACTTGAACTTAAAAGCAAAATACAAAATCAACTTCTCCCCCCAGAACCATCTCTGGATGTTTCAGGAACATGATGTTTTGACTTCCTCTGGTCTATTCACAGAAAGTGAACAGAGACATGTCCTTTTTATGTTGTGACCTTCCAAAAATCATATGTGGATGTGAAGATAAACAGCTATGGATTTTATTTTTTAAGGTTTTGCTTTCATATCTACTACCATTTGGTCATATTTCTCACACACAATCGTCTGTTGTTTGTATCCTTCACACACACACGCACACAACTCTTCCATAAAGCAAGGAGCTTGAAATTCTAGTCTATTTCAAATTAAACTGAGTATGGCTTCGAGTTCTACAAATCAAAACCGTGGCACCTTGTAACCACTGTCCCATTTAATGAGTTAATACCTGTACAGAATTTTGACTATCTCAGACATTGTATAAATTGTGTGATTATGAATTTATCTGATTTCATGACAAGCTGTACTTTTCACAGTTTTCAGTTTTGATGCATCTCTAAGGCCTTATCTGAATTTAAAAGGCTTCCAAAGAAAGTGATCCTAAAAAAAACTCTCTTAGCATGCATGAAAGTTAACCTAGGAAAGGAAATAAGAAGACAAAGCCAACCCAACTCAGCAGTTAAAGAAATGGCTAAAAACCTCTCTGAGCTGTACTGGCAAAAGTTCTTGCCGTTACAGGTGCTATATAAACCATTTTCTTGCATACGCAACTGCAAGAAATAGATTATATTTACCAGTGTTATGTCCAGTTACAGGATGGTGGCTGGACTGATTTCTGCAGGTGAACTTTAGATTAGATGGATACCCAAGGGGGTCTCACCATCAGTCTTATCCATGATTTCCCTCATCACAGTTAGCCACCAGATCACAGGGCAGACTGACCAGTTGTGTTTCCCAGAGAAACAAACTGGACCACAAACACACACAGAAGCATGAAGTAAAAATTCATTATCCAAGTCCCAATGTGAAGTGAATAAGATGTGACTGATCAACATGCTCCAAAAATAGCATTAATTTTCCATAAAAAAAGAAATTCAGGTAGCAAATACTGAAGTGCTAAGGACTATAGATTTTATCCTGTTGCGTGATTCTTGCAGTTTCTCAGTACAGCACACTCTTATACGTAAGGACGTTTTAATAGAAAGATAAAATATCTTTGTGCTGGACATTCCCCATGTCTTGAGATTCCTGCATCAGCATTTCATTCTGGGGTACCCAAACCCCAAAGACCAACCAAGAAAGTATACTCATATTACTTTTATAGCATTTTTTTTTTTTAGAAAACTTCCATTTTCACTGATCTGTGTGAATAAAAAAATAGATTAATAAAATATTAACAGTCTTTGCTAATCTGGCAGTATATTCCAGCCTTTGATTTCCATGGGGGAAAGGTGATCAGAAAAGCATATAAATGGAAGTCAAAATCTGAAACTGATAATCTTTGTCTCGGGTCCTTTATTTTCAGGATTACGTTCATGTGGCAAGCTTGATATAGCAGCATTAACTAAGATAAGCCACTAGAGCCTCCCAGAATGCCATAACAGTAGATTTTCATGAAGATGTGACTCAATATACAGAAACAAAACCCATATTGAAACTCATTCTGAAAATACATTTTGGAGTTATTTACTTATGAGTAAAGGCTAAAGATACAGGGAAAGATATGGAAAGATTCTTTTTTAGTCTTCAAGTCTTGGAATGTATTTTGTTAGATATTCATCAGTGGCTGTACATTCATTCATACTGCATCTCACTGACCTAGGGGAATCTATTTCTAAAGAAGTAGGAAAGCTCATACACATTCTTAGCCCAAGGCTCTGATTCTGGGGAGATACGAATGCAGACTAGTAGTACTATGCTTCAAGAATCCTACTTCAATCCACCCCGTCCCAAGACTAGGACAGCAGGAAGGAACAAAGATGGAACAAAGATCCCTGATTTTCCTTTTTATTCTTCCTTACTCCACTGAAGAAATAACAAAGTTGAACAGAAGGACCAAGACATGATTTGACTCTGAGAACTCTACAACTTTGAAACCTAGAAACTGGACAAGACACATTTTAACAAACATGAGCCTGTGGCTCTGTTTTAGCAAAAAGGAAGCCGCCACAGAGTATTCTATCTATTGTATGACAGGGACATCCAGCCCAGCCTAGAGAAGGCCGCTATCAAATTCAGACGTCCTTCCCAGGTACACCACCACCACCACCTTTCAGTCTGTCTTCCTCCTCATTTCCTACAGCAAAGTCAATTGAATATATCTTAATCATTAAGACTTTCTGTTTCCAAGGAAGAAATCTGCAGATTTCCCACTCATTACTGTGGCCCCTGTTATTAAAGTTACTGAAGCTTTGCTTCCACATTCCAGTTTATTCTTTGATACCCCAAAATTAATTTCTAGTAGGGATACAGTCAAATTGCAACTCCTAATAAATGTCTCTCCAACTTGGCTTTCTCTTGACACCTGTCAAATGAGATAGTTGTTCCCATATTTTGATCTTTTGAAGTCACAGTTTAGTCCATCACTGCATCATCAAGAGAGATGCAGTTAATAGATGTCACATGCAAACAGTTACAGTGGCATTTCCTCTAGTGCAATGACTCTTTCAAAAAGGCAAAGGTTGTTGTTGCACAGAACTTAATTATTGTAGGTTCTGTCCTAAGACTGCAAAATGAGCTATACTGGATACTGACAGAAACAAGTCCCTCTTCTCCAATTCCACACTCTGTCTCACTTTGTATTTCTCTCCCACAAACTGAGAGCTGCATGGATGTTTTTAACTAAAAGAACAAAGTTTTCCTTTTCCTTCAAACTAATATCAGAATAAGACAATAAGACATAAGCCAAGTAGGAGTCTGAAAAAACAACACATTACTCACTGGGATACTGATAGATACACAGCTATTACTGGAAAAAATATGCAAAGCCCTAATTGAAACAGAAATGCAGTTATTGCTGGTGTGGAACTAAGTAGCAAAGTATGTATAAAGAGTAGCAGGAATAAAGACATATCACTGAAAATGAAGGGAAAAGAAAAATTGCATTCTGCCATTACTCCAAATGGAAAAGTCTAGTCTGGAAAGAAGATAGTGGAGGCAGATTATCATAGTTGGAGATAGGCAGGGATGCAGTACTACATCCATCTACTAGATGAACACCATTTCCTGCAGAGGCCTCCAGTTCTGCAGGCTAATATCACGTTCAGCAATCAGCTTCAGAGAAGAGAAACGACCTCTGAATCACCTAGATTTTCCCTTCAGTTCCTCCATTATAAGGAACAGACTCTTTCTGACTCAACTTAAACATGTGAGATAGGGTGAGAGCACAGCATGAGCAATTAAGGGTACAGGATCTAAACTTTTATGGTCTGCATCTTTGCTATAGCAAAGATAAGATTTAAAGGCTCAGAGGGCAACTTAGTCTTTTTGTTGAGGAAGAAAATAATTTTCTTGCCAGACATAATTCTTCACACAAGGCCAATCTAAATACACAGTTTTATTACCATACCATTTATGATTCTGAAAGAATCAGAAAGCTTACTTACCTGGAAATGATCAATATCTTGAGTTTCAGAGTTGGAACTGATAAAACTTAAAGGAAAAAAAAACCCTACAAAAACCCCCAACAACCAAACAAAAAACTCTAAGTAGAATTGCATGTATTTTCCTCCAGCTGCTGCATTTATTTACTCCCCACTATCTTCTCTGCAATGCACAGGCCTCTAACACAGGCACAGGAGACACAAATTGCAGATTACTCTTTGACCCCTGTAGACTTCAATCAATAGAATTACATGTGATCCAAAAATTAACTCTCTGAGGTTTTCATGCATGTGAATGAGAGTGGAAATTCCAGTACTACTGACAAGGCTATAATCTTGTACAACTGTATCGGTTCAGCTGAAATATTACTAATATTGACATTTGACAATGGATGCATCACTGGGAGGAGGGATAGGACATGAGTCAAAATGGAGCAAATCTAATAATCAAGCCAATAATGCTGTTGTACTGGGTTCCATTCTGGTATAATCTCTGTACATTACACTTTGCTTTTCATGCTACTGAAATATTTTAGAGCATTTTTCTAACACTGAGGTGTAAAGAAATTTTAAATAACATTAAAAGATACAAACATAATCAATCATAGTTTATGCTGTAAATTCATCCAGTCTTTCTCTTAGGGTAACACTGAGCAACAATCAAAGTTATATTATTCATTTATGACTTGCTATATCCAATTCTTGAAAGCACATTGTTTCTCTGTTCTAAAGAGCTACTTTCATATGAAAAGAATTGCTTGTAGTATCAACTAAGGTAGGTTCATCTAAGGACAGACTTTGCCTATGGCTCTCAGTGGTCTACATGGGAGTTTTGACATCACTAGAGTGTGAAGACAACAAAGCTGCTTGGCTGTTCTATAGGGATCATTTCTAAAGCTTAATAACAAAGGAAAAACAAAAAATCAAGCTGAAGCAGTTAATCTTGATCACAGAGCTAGATGATGCTGGGAAAGTGCAAAGTATCTTCTGCTGTTCCTTAAATGATTATCTTGATCAGAGGTAAACTTAAGAGAGAAGAGATCCACACCATGGGCTGAGCAGTTATAAAAAGCACTTAAAGAAAGGGATAATATTTGAATCAACCTTCATCTTTCTTTGGCAGCTAGTGACACCTCTGGCAAGCTTACGTTGATTTTTTCACTTCTTCCTCATCACATACAACTAGTGGCATCTAGGTGGGAGCAAACACTATGTCAGAAGCTCATGTAACCTGGCCTGCAATATATAGGGCTGGAGTGAGGGAGTGAAACCCAGGAGCTTTGCATTATGAGGACAATGCATGTGCAACTTCTGTCATTCAGATTTAGCCTTGTGAAAAGTGTCCAGCAACATGAATGGTGAAATTATGTGATGACCAGGCACATCCAGACAACTCTTTAGGCAATGTTCCACAGACCCTTTAAAAAAAAAAAAGCACCTTAATTTTCTACATTAAAAATGAATTAACACATCACAGGAACACATCCTCTAAAGTCCTGACATTAGTATGCATTTTAATAGCTAATTAAAACATTTTCACCTCTTACAATTGCCAGTAAATCCCAGACAGGACCATGTTATTGAGCTCTAAGCCAAGAAAGAAAAGAAGGAAATGAAAATGTGCCACTATTGGAACTGTGGATGAGAAGCAGAAGTACAGATTTTTAAGTTAACTTTTATTAAGGACTCACTGTGTGAATCTCACAATAATTTCTACCCAGCAGTCTTTCAGAAGAGCCATTTATCATTCTGTTCTGGAATTTTGGGTGTCATAGTCACACTAGCATTTTATTTTATAATTATTTTCAGAAGTGCAAAGGCAGAAATTCAAACACGTTCACCTTTCACAGCTGCCATGGTCTTTAACTGCATGGCAGCCAGACAGGACACTGGTTCCTCTCACAACGCTGACAAATGTTATGATGGTATTGTGTGATGGTGACAGTTACTCATATTCCAATAAGACCTAAAAATCTACACAGGTGTCCATCTGCATTGAGGAAATTCCTCTGGAAAGATCTCTGGAAACTGTATACATATATTTCAAGAGCAAAGAGAAGAGAGCAAAGAGCATGACATTTACGGAGTTTACAATGAGAATTTACTGTGACTTTTATCACTAAAGCTCTGTAGTTAGGGTAAAGTATATTTTTCCCATGCAAAGGAACACAAATATAACACCACAGGTTTTACAGAGGGGTTTCTATGGTTTGGCAGAACTATTACATTTGGGTTGCCTGTGGATTCACATCTTGAAAGGGATTGCTTGTGTTCATTGTGGTTGCTTGTATTACCTAAAGAGGTAAAAAAAATATAATGTATTTAAGATACCCCTCTTCTACCATCATCTGATCAAAACTGGCCCATGAGTTCAAAGGTAAGCAGAAACACAGGCATGCTGTGCTAACAAGTCTAGTTTCCTTGGCTGGAAAGGGGCTGCTGCTATACCAAAGGCTGTATCTAGGGTTCTGATGTGTTCCAGTGTTTTCACATGTGAAGCTTAGCAAGAGACACACACATACATGGGACTTGGAACTGATACACTGAACTGGTTTGTTGGTGTTGGGTTTTTTAGTTTGATTGCTTGGGTTTTTGTTTGGTTGTGTTTTTTTTTTTTTTTTTTTTGAGAAAATAGATTTGCAGGGCAACATCCACAGCAAAGAAAGGCAGGTTTTCTATGAATCAGGGTTGCACGTGCTCATGCACAGAGAGCACAGGACATAACACAGTGAGGAAAAAGTGCATGTAGAACACTGTAGAACAAAAGGCATCACTGAGCTGACAACATTTAGTTTTATATCAGGCTCAAACAAAAACAGATTTCAGGTGGGAAAGACAGGGCATGAATTTTCATCAAATCAGTTAGCCTTGCCAGCCTTAAGCTCAGATAAACACTCTTCAAGAGTGATTAAGTGATTAAATAGAAACAACCAGGATCAAAATGTGCTCATACCTTACACTGCAGAGAAAATTTAGCCTGTAAATCAATGCTGTGATGCTATAAGAAAGGATATGGTTGAGGGAGAAGACAGGGAGCTTCAGGTACTCTGGGTAAGAGTCTGGAGAGTGATTCTAAAGTCCTGGTATAGATACTTTATTAGTGTCTGGAGCCATTGTTGAGCTTTCTGCAGCTGCTTCTGTTTCCAACCAGGTAAAAGACTGAAGAAGGCATCAAACCTCCCATGAAATGGAAAATTCTGTTTTTTGTATCCTACTTCCAAACTAGCAGGATTAAAGAGATGATCTTGAGGCAGGTGCAGTGACGGGAAATGCTGGAATTTCTGCCTGTATTATAAAATGCAAACTTGCTTGCCTTGAGATGCTGCCTTTGAAATTTCACTGTCAATAGAAACTAAAAAAAGAGGAATTTTGGTGATCCCATCCAGGTTTGGGAGAGAGAGAAAAGAAATAAAATCCCCTTCACAACCATTTCTGCAGGTGTGTTTTTTATGATGAATCTGGAAAAGAAAAAAAGCAAACCCCCACCCACAGGATCACATTGCCGAATTGGAGAGAGAAGAAAAGCAGGAAAAGGGCTTTTTGCATTTCACTAAGGTCATGGAGAAATTAATACAACTAAATATCATAAATTAAGAAAAGAATCGAAACCACAGCTCCTTCTGATATATCCACGGAGGGTCTTCAGAGCCATGGCTACAACAGTGAGGTGTTGTCCTGTGTGAGCCCCAGCAGGGATGACTTTGCAGGTACACCAGGTTTGGTGGAGGCATACTAAAGAAGAAGCCAGAAGCACACAGATGCACCTCATCATCTCGTACACAGCACGTGTTCCCAATGCTAGCGTTGTACAGAGTTAAGCTATAAACCTTGCCTGCAGGTGAGGATAGTTAAGTAGTAGCACAGCTTGTGCTGCTCAGAAAATTGCTTCTTTAGCCAGCCCAGGCAGATGCTGTGCCAACACCAGGGCATAAACACACACCCTCTTCCCCCAAAGGGCAGCAAGAACTGCAGCTCTTGGCTTTCACTCAGAAATAACTGCACACAGCTGCGGCAGATACAGGGTTTTTTCTGCCTTTTCCTCCCTGCATTCATTTTCAAGATACTCACAGTGAAAGTAGTTTTCCAAGGCTGCTTAACTCTTTCGAGTAGCCCTGTTGTTCCTTTATTAATACTTCCTCCTACCCATAATTTGTCAATGCAGGACACCAAGATGTTTTTTTTTTTTTTTTGATGAGACAGACTAATTTGATCATCATCTTGAAGGATGCTTTACTAAATTTCAAGCAATTAACTCTACAGGCATTGTGTTCACACTCTCCATGTTTGTCTGCCTGTGCATGTAGCACACATAGAAGCACTCATATTTAACTGTCAGAAAATGAGTCATTTTCTGTGACATAATTATGAAAAGTACAGAAAATAGAGTCAAAAGAGACCTCAGGATGACTACTGCACACACCCAGCATCAGGAAATAAGAATCAACGTTATGTAATGCATTTTTTACAATTATCAGTACAAACAGTTCTTTAATACTTACAGTGATGGAGATTTCCAGTCTTCCCAAGGAACTGATATTCATTTTTACTATTGGAAGGTTTCCTGTTTTTTTACCTGTGGCTACTCTGATATCTCTTAAACCCACATGTACACTTGGCCATGGCGTCCCAGTTTCAGCTGGGATAGAATTATTGCTCTTCCTAGCAGCTGGTACAGTGTTGTATTCTGCCTTTAGTCACATTGATGTTTTAGTTGTTGCTAAGTAGTGTTTCTCCTGATCAAAGACTGTTCAGTCTCTCATGTTCTACCAGTGAGGAGGGGCACAAGAAGCTGGGAGGCAGCGAAGACAGGGCACCTGACCCAAACTAGCCAAAGGGGTATTCCATACCACAGTATGCAGTGCTCAGTATATAAACTGAGGGAGTTAGCTGGGAGGGAATGATCACTGCTCAGGCACTGGCTGGGCATTGTCAGAAGATGGTGAGCAATTATGTCGTGCACTACTTGTTGAGTATTTTTGGGGTTTATTCCTTCCTTTCTCTCTCTTTATTCATTATTATTATTATCATTATTATTATTATTGTGGTGGTGGTAGTGTTTTTGATGATGTATTATATTTTACTTTGCTTTTAATTATTAACTTGTTCTTACTGCAGTCCATGGCTTTTTACCTTTCTCTGATTCTCCTTCCCATTCCACTGGGGGGGAAGGAAGTGAGCATACTTATTTGCCCACTGGGCATCAAAAAAAACCTCAGTTCCTTCTTTGTCCACATGGCTAAGGACACGATTTGCTCTTCTCTGCTAATCACTGAACTGCTTTCACACCAAAGAAATTCTGAATCAAAGCCCAGTGCCTGTTGACTCACTGCAACAGAAAACTTCTCAATTTAAAATATGAGCTATTTTATGTGTGTGTATAATACATCTCTTTTGAGTGTTCACTTTAATAATAGACTTGTGGCTTCAGCATAAAATTGGTACACAAGGAGAATGTGCCAGGCACTTAGACCTCTCTTGCCTGACTAAATTGTCCAATAAATTTCAGCTTATTTCATACCTTGAAAAACTACTCTGAAACACATAAATTAGAGCAGCTTTTCCATTATTTTGTTTTAAACATTGCAGTCTGTAGAGAAAAAAATTAAAGTCTTTCTCTTCATCTGAATCAGAAAATCAGATCTCTGTACACAAAGAGAAGCAAAAAAGTCTGTACTGGATTCAAATATTCCCAAAAAATGCCTGATCTCAGGCCTCAAGTGCAGATGCTTTCTGTGATATTGAATGCCTCTTTAGCGCATTCAGGCTTTCCTAAGTATGGATTGGATTGAAAGGCTCAGATTTAAACACTCTTATTTTCATGTTCACATTTTGATACAGAAAGCTGATCAGATAAAGGTGAAAGGTTATCTAATACTTTATTAATTCAATCAATATTACATGTGTCCTGGTGTGGAAAAGTATCTTAAGGTGCAAGACTCATTCCACTTGTTCAGCTAAAGTAAAAAGCATCGCAAACCCTGGCAGTGCTGAATCTGAATGCTCAAGGTCTAAAACAGGTTCTGGCTCAGCAAACTCCAGTTTCCTTAGTTCCCAGCAAGAGTGAGACTCCAGAGCCTCACAGAAAAAAAAAGTAAGAAAAAAGAAATCCAAACCCAAAAAGCCTACCAAAAGTAATCAAAAAAGCACTTTCCTGCTTCACTGATTTTCTATCCTATGAAGCATTAAGCAATTATAATGTATACAGCCTTTTCCCTGAAGACTACTGGAGCCTTTTGCAAGCATTTTATGCAAGACTCAGATGTAACAGTGCTGAATTCCATGTTTACAAAGCTTGACAACAATTTAATCCAGATTTTACAATAAACTTTGTTCGTGTGTGAGTTCAAGGTACGAATTTTCCCATGTTGCCTTCTAACGGCTTTTTCTTAGCAGGCAAGAGAGGCAATGTTTCATATTGACTGTGAAAAGGTCTCATCTCAAATAGTGTGGGCTTTCACACCAGGCAAGGCATCCATCTCCTGCCTCTTTGTTTGAATATGGCACTCTCTATTATAGAAGATAAAAGATAAAAACCAGCTAGAAGAACAAAGACATAGACAGAAAGCTCTGACAATATCTTAGAAAAAAACCCACAAAACAGCAAAAACCCCCAAACTCAGTCATGTCCCTATTGTCTTTTTTTATCAAATTTTGTGTTTCTTGTGCACATCATAATATCATGCATTCTATCTATGGCTTTGTTTTGGTTTATGTGGTTGCATGCGAACACTGCATGAATGAGTAGGAGCCACCTTTCTCAGGTTACTTAAGGTAACTGGATGTGTACATAAAGGTGCAATTCGCTAAAGTGAGAGTGAAAACAGGGAAACTGGCACTAACAGAAATCTGGCATGTGATGGGTATCTCATAGCATCACTGAAGGACTGTCATATAGTGAAGTATGGTCAATTTGATCTAGCCTAACAACTATTCAAGGTAACTTGTGTTGTTTATATTCTTTACTTCTGAGGATAAATACATGTTTAACAATTGCTTAAAACCACCTTTTTGGAAACTTATAGCCACTTCTGAGTAATGGATTTATATTAGACCCTTTTGGGACCTCGCAGAAAGAGTTGTTTTCTGCTAAATTTCTACCCTAGGAAGATTTGTATAAAATAGCATCAGAAAGTAAGTACTTGAACCCAATCAAAACACCCAGACCCAATAACTTGGGAGATAGGCATTGAAACATTTTCCTGGTAACAAGGGTGCCTCACTTGGGAAATCTGGGCTTTCAGTTTGCTGGTTCAGAGCAAATGTGGACTAGTTAAGAGCAAGTGCTGCTGGACTAGTCCACATGGATTTTAGTTCTATATATATAATCCAAGGGGACGAGAATTAGTAGTGACAGGGGGCTAATTATGGTAGTTGAGCAGAAGAATCTTAATTGAAATAAATCAATGGTAGTAAGAACTGTAGGAAGAAAAAGCTGATTGAAGAGATTTAAAATGGAAAACAAGAAACTGAATAACCCCTTTAAAAATTCCAGAGAATCATGACTGGTGGAGACCAGAATAGTTTTTCACAGGGCAAAAACAAACCAACCAGTCAACCAAACAGAAAAGCCAACCAAAACAAACAAAACCCAACCAAACAAAAAAATCCAACCACCACAATATGCAACTGCTCTTTTTTATGTCACTCAGAGTTATTGCCACAAGCACTTTGCAGACATGAAACTGAGACTTACAGCTGTTATTACTGTCTGTCTCAAGAATTCAAGAAGATACCTAAAACCTGGGGCAACTGGAATACAGAAGGCGAAGACTACAAAGACTAATTAGGATTATGATGGGCTGCATTGCAGCATTGGTCTTCCTGAGTGGTGTTATCTCTGGGCCGATGGTCATCTGAGTTTTCCTGGGTCTCTAAAGTTCCAGGAGTTAGAAATGTCTCAGTAAACAATTCTCTTAAATTCATTTTTCCTTTTCATCATTGATGAGCCCAGTAGAATGAGTAAAGTTATTTCCATCTCAGTTATCTCTCATTAAAACCAAAATGTGGTTGTAAGAACTGCTTGATTTTAATTTCTTCCCCACATCATAAAAGTTTAGATGGAAAAGTTCTGTAACAGATTACTGGCTGATAGCAGAACATTTTCTTAAGTTTCATCCTTATATCTGCAGCACCAAATGAAGTATTTCTGTTGTCCAGCTTTGTCACTTACTGCTACACAGGTACAGTCTCTTGGATAAGTGAATCTAAAAGGATTTATGATGACTTCATGTGGACAGAAGTGGCAGAAAGTAAACAGGCACCATCATCTGTCGCTGCCATAGAAGGGTCAGAGCTGGAGATCAGAGCAACTCAGGCACCATAAACTAATCATCAGCTATCCATTCTCTCACCCTGGAAACTCATTTATCCTTGAGAACTGGAAATGACCAAATCAAATTAAGGAAGATCAGATGGCAACATAAAATTTGTCTCTTGTGCTTAGAATCCATTTAATCTTGGTCTGTGTTTTGCCTTGCTCTCTTTCTTGCTTTATTCATTTCCCTACCTTCTTGTCTCTCTCTTTCTGAAATAACACTGCATTTTACCCTGACAGATGCTTTTATTGTCATGTACCCTCCTTGTTTATTGACACATGGCTAGACAGCTATTAGAAATGAATTAGAGGATTAATTATACCAAAGTCTGCTCCTGCACATAGCATTAAAGACTGTTGCCACAGCTGAGGTCGGAAAAACAGCAGAAGGAAATGCAAGGTTTCATCTTTTTTCACAACTTTAGGACTAACCATGTGAAGCAGCATATTCCTTTGTTTAGGAAGGATGATAGTGAGGGTTGATCACTGCTGCAGGTCAAACTTGAAGATTGCCCTCAAGGAAATCATCAATGGACTTCACCACCAGATTCCCCAGGGTGAGTCTCACCTTTCTACTTGTCATTAATAGGTTTGGTGTACAGAGTGTAACAATGTCAGCTGGCCATGGAGGACAGAGATCTTTCCCAGCCTTGCTTCCATATTAATTTTCTGTTTGCATTTTACAAGATTATTTTTGCTTTAAGAAGATATTACCCAAACACAGAACTAATAGCTAGAGCCACCTGGCATCCTGGAAGTCCATTTAGAAAACAACTTCAGAAAGTTAAAGGCGAAAAAAAAAAGTTAACTACAAAACTGAACTTCGTTGCATTTTGTCTTGTCTTCCTCTGCAACATTGAATTTCCTTTAGTGCAAGAAAACAAGTTTATGCCACTAAACTCTCATCAGCCACCACACAGTTTTGCAGAAAAAAAACCACATGAGTTATCAATATGGTAGCAGCTAGAATGTGCATTTATTTTACATGACCCAAATTTGATCATGACATTTTTTCTCATGTATATCTGCATGGTATTTCAGCACAAAAATCTTTCAACACCATTTCTTCGAAATCCAGAGGTCAACAATTAGTAAGCTCATTAAAACTTACACGCTGCTGTGATTAATATTCCTTGTCTCATTCCTAGAGAAATGTACTGTATCTCCCAGGCTAATGAAGACAAGGCAGAGTTATTTAGGTGTTTGTTAACAAAGCTTATTTGCATATAATTAACTGAAAAGATCCTTGTATTTACAACATAAACTCTGCCAATCTCTTTTACTAGAATATTTCATGTAAACAGACTAACTCCATGCTAAATTAACAAAACAAGCTATGTTTTTTCAAAACTAAATAAACTCAAAAAGATACAATTTTGGGGGCCGTAACTGATAAAAACAAAAACGCACATTAGAAAACAAGCTACATTCTTTCAAAAGCTGTTTGCTCCATCATATACATTTTCTTTTTATTATATAGTCTCTGGACCATACAGATTGTTTTTAGATGTTTAGACAAACAAAGGCTGTCACAAGGGATTGCTCTTTCCTCTGACCTACTTATGGGAAAAATGAGTATCATTTCAGCAAAGCCATGCTTTTGCACAGATGTCTTCTATAAAATTACCTGTCACACACCCTGAAGCTCTGAATATGGAAGGTTATATAAAATAACTACTACATGCAGCCTGCAGGGTGACCAGACATTCACTTAAAATATATTCCAATTCAGACAAAAATAAAAGCTTTTTGTCACTCATTTCCCATTTTGTAGGCTTTTCAGCACATGGGTCATCATAATTCAGAGGGACACTTGAGGAAGCATTTTTAGACTCAAGATGATCCAAAGCACCCTAAACTAAAAACTATCCAGTTGGATCTTAAAAATTAGGATCATAACAAATTGCATAATAGCATAACACAGTTGACGGTAGACAAATTCCAGCCTAAATACTGAAGAGGGGCAGAAGAGCTTCCAGTTCATGACCTTGCTAGCCTACATGATCCTGTGTGACTTTGGTTATGTAATTTGTCTAAGGAAGGGAGGTAATAGATTAAAAAAAAATTAAAAACTATAACCCTGTTGCATTCTACTTCTAAGCTTCTTCTTCTAGAGTTACTTCAACTATTATTTTATATTCCAACTTTATAGCTATTTCTCCCATTTATTTATTAAACAATTAAACACAGCACATCATAAGCCAATTCTTGCAGGGGACAGGAAATTTTAGGAAAGTTTCCTAATGAATTTCATCTACACCAAGAAAAACTCAAGGAACTCTGTGAAGCATTTAAGCTGTTAAATAGAAACAAAACTCTATTAAAGCAGAGATGGACAGCACTGAGCAACGGAGCTTCCAGATTTTCAAACTGTTCTCTGCTTTAGTTGCTACTGTAACAGCAGTATGCAGCATGAAGAAAAAGAAGTTATTAAATAAAAGCTCATGGACACACTAGCACTTCCAGTTATGGACTTGTTATATGAGATGATCAGTTGTTACAGAGTCTGCCCTCTGTGGGGAAAAACCAAATAATGAACAAACAAGCAAAACCCCACAACTGATCATTAACAACCAAAGAAGTGCATCCAGTGCTGTTTGATCAAAACTGAAGAGACAAAAAAGTCAAAACAAAACAATAACAATCATAAAAAAAACCCCAAAACACAAAGAATCTGGAGGTGACCAAACAGGGGGAGTGGGATCAAGGTGCAAACAGTATGCTGAGTGTGAGGATTCTCTCACTATGCTGTGCTCATTTAATTTCCTCATTTCAGAGAGATGATTTTCTCAACAGTCTCTGTAGTCTCCACATGCGAGAAGCTCAACACAGCCCTTTGCTACTGCTGGCATCATGCTGGTGCATGACTGAGAAGTGACCTAATTGCAAAGCAATAAGAGACCACGTACTAGCTGCAAACAATAGTTGTTCTCTGCTACAGGTCTAAATCATACCCAATTACCCAACAGTTAACAGAGAGAAGCAAACCAAATTAAAACATTTGAATTAAAAAAAAAAAAAAAGTATAATTAATTTTGACTTTGGAATGTGATGAGGAAGTCAAAAGTTTTCTAGGCTAAAAGTTCTGCTCCAAAATAAGGTACCCTATACATTAATTTGGTTTTTTAGGGGTGCTACAGCTGAAACACTGTAGCAGGATCATTCTAAGCTACTGTGTGAGAAAGTACCTTGATGACTAATCCTACTGAGTACAAAAGCTGGTGGTGTAAAAGGGACTGATCAGTATAAGCAGCAGCCTTAAGTTATAAGCATCATTAGCAGCAACATTGATTATTCAGTGATGGTAAGCATAATCCCACTGGAAAGAAATCTGAGGGAGAGACTAGACAGCAGTATTAAAAGATTATTCTCCATTTTCTCCTGGCCTAGATTGTTCTTATTTTACCTCCTACAAACACCACTTTGGGACCTTATCACCTCATAATGCTATTCACAAAAAACCCAACCCAACAATGAAAAACAAAACAAAACAAAAACCAACACAGAATCCCACAGAAAACCCCAGATGGCACTAAAGAAAGTATTCCTCCCACTACTACTGGATGATTCAAGTCACACACAGATGAATGGACATACATGAGTTTTATGCCAACTCTCATTTTGCTGCTTCATTATTAATAGTAGGTTGCTTACTCTAATCACAATCACTACTCTGCACACAGATTCCACAAAATACAATAAATACGAAACAAGCCATTTAAAAAAATTTACTGCTGGAGGAGGATGAACATAAAAGGATCAGGCCCCAAGCACCTATCTTACAACCTCCTTTGCATCAACCTGAAATGTTGATGCTGTGTTTATTGGTGTGGCTAGGGAGTCCACACTAAATCTAATTAAATTGATGAACAAAAGGATCCTGGAGTGTGCAGAACCATAAATGGAGCCTGTCTTTTAGGCCATTCACTCTGCACGATCATGTTTTCCCAAGGTTTTCAGAGACTTTCTCTTTGACACAACAAAAGAGTGAAAAAAGGACTTTTCTTCCTGCCGCAAGGTGAGTGAGTTAGATAATGCATCTCATTAATTACAGGGAAATCATCACCACAGCACATGAAGCCAAATAAGAGGCCAGACTGACTTTTTTTTTTTGGTATTATTGTTCAGCCACAGTGGCAGGAAAATAAGTAATAAATCAGAATCAGAGTGCACTTGATGGTTTTATTTTGCAGCTCATCTAGCCATTGTGACAGGCTGACACTAATTAACACTCGATGCACAGGGGATGGATTGTCGTGGCCGATTGATCTCATTAACCACTGTGAATTTTTTGTGCCAAAACCAAGCACAACAAAGAACAGAGACCCCAGCAAATCGCCTGTCAGCAGCTGTAAGCATCATAGAGCCATGGGTGCATAGATCAAAGGGCACAAATAGAGTCCACATAGCTAGCTGCCTAGATTTCCATGGATTTATTAATTTATTTTCTCATGAAGGCAAAGAACCTGTGGAAGAGAAGACCAGTGCTCACAGTTTCTCATCACTGAGCTGAGGCAGCCCATGGAGAAGGAAATTGAGGGCACATCAAAGCTTGCAGCACTCCTCTTTCATGAAGCCTTGTATCGGCAGATGTGCCATTCCAAGGATGACCCAGTTTGTAATTAGTTTGGAGGCAGGGGATGGATGGACACGTTGTGGACTTTCTTTTTTGCTCAGCTGCCTATCTGCATTAAGCTTGTAAGAAGTTGATTCTCTGAGACTTGTCAAGCATGGCTGGAACTGCCCAGCAGCTTCATTAATAAAAAATGAAGGACAGGAGGGAAGAAGAGTGAAGAGAGATATCAAAACAACCGTACCCACAAGCACCGAATGACTGCATGATCTGCCTTCTTTAGGAAACAGGGATATCAGCCTGCTCTCTGGTGAATCCCTTCAGCTGAGTCCATCTCCTGTCCCCATATGCCCACTTCCCACAGGCACTGTTAGAATGGTCCTGGGCACATGACTAAGGTTAGACAACCTCTGCTTCATGGCCAAAATCCTAAAACTCAAGAGCATCACTACAGTAGCAGAGACTCTGATATAGACTCTTTTTAGGTCAGCTGAGACCCAGAAGCCACAATGTTTTCACTAATAGCCTGTGATTTACCTGTAAGATAAAATAGCGAAAGAGCCAACAACACAGGCTCTCAGGCGATCTGGTATGAATGGTGGGGTGTGACTGACTGCCATGTCTGAATTAATGGTGGCACTTTCCTAACTTCAATTTTTACTGCCTCTTGGAAGCAGGCACAGTGAACAGCTATACCACAGCCAGTTATGCGACAGTTTTTTCCCCCCTTTCTCCTGCAGCTCCTTTAAGATAGAGGAAGCCAACTGTGCCTAAAAAAATATTTTAGGGAGAAGAAAAAGAGTCATCATACTTTGTTACACATTATCATGAGAGCGTGGCAGCTTCTTTGGCTTATGGCACCTTGTAGGAAGTAAAAGTTCTGCCAGACAATACAATACCAGGGCTATGAATGGAAAATTTTCTTAACACACCTTCAAGGATTAAAACATATATGAGCCTAAATGTTTGTGCTGATTGTATAATTAGTCTCTTTTTTTAAGGGCTACTTCTGAACTGGAAGTAGGAGTAAACATATTTTCTTAAAAGAGGACCAATTAACACAAAAAAAACCTATATGTAAAAAGGTTGGGTTTTAACTAAGATTTCTTTCCCTTTTTGTTTGTAGTTTCAAAAAGTAATAACAGATCAGAATTGGGCACTCAAGTAGCCTCAATGATCCAATTGCCTTTAGATTTCTCTTTCCCCAAAAATGTGACTAAAGACACAACATTTTGACTGCAGGCAGTAAGAAAACGTCATTATTACAATTTTACTTTTTTGGGTCAAAACCAGTTATATTTATTCATATTGCTTTTCAGAAATTTATTGGGTTATTTTAACCAGGAAGCAAGAGAAATAGCTTCTTGTGTTTATGGTACAGCAGTCAAGAAGTTGGAGTTGCGTTATCTACTCACAACCTACCAGGCTCAGCTGAATACTTCATCAAACAGAAGACAGTTTCTGGTGTATGGGACTGGAGTATCTTGGACTGTGCTGTTTCTGGTTAGGCCTGTGTATGTAGCTTATTTATTCATGGCATTTTTAATAGATGGAACATCAATATTTGATGATGTCCTATGAATGATTAAAAATCAAGAAAATCAAAAACATGAAATACAAACATTTACTTTTAAGTGACAAGGGGGTTGCGGTATCCATAAATAAATCATTTGGTGGTCAGTTCCAGCTTGCTGAGATTGAGTTAAAGTAAGAGGCATTTCAGTAGATTTACAGCATGTTTACAGCCATGTCTGTGGGAGCAGAATCTGACCAAGGGATTTCAAAGTGCCGTGTAATGAAGTTATCCCAGATCAGTGTGTGAATTTTTAGCTTCTTAGAAAATGTGTTACTTAAGTAAATATATATGAAGTCTTCAGTTATAAAGGAACAACAAATTATACTTAGATAGATGAAGCTCTGTTTTTGCTTTTTTTGCTTCTTCATGATAAACAACAAAGGCCTAGGTTTACCTCGAAGAAATTTGCTCTAAACCCAGAAAAAATAGCTTTCAAAACATGTAAAATAGTGTACCTGAAAAGAATTTTCTGTAGTGGAAGGCTTCTTTACAGTTTATGCTCTCATAATTTAATTGACAGGTGACATTAATTAGATTTGCGGTTGTCCTTGTTTAGCTGTTTATTAAAACAAAAAGTGTTTGTTAGCCAGTAGGAAATATTACTTTTCTTTGCAGAACTGAACTGAGATAAAGGCCATAATAGCTAAGTATCTAATCTGCATAATAGCCTAGAACCATGGAATCATAGAATACCTGGTTGGAAGAATCTCAAGGATCATCTGGTCCAGTCTTTCTAAGCAAAACATGACCTAGACTAGATACCCCAGCATGTGGACCATCTGAATCTTAAAAGCGTCCATTGTTGGGGAATTAAGAAGAGTTTATTGCCTAGAATGACAAAAAACAAAATACGGGGGTAACCCTAATATCATAGTTTCACAGATGTGAACAGATTCCTGGATAAATAGAGTAATTAAGCTAGTCTGGTAGTGCAATGATTGATTATACTTCTCACATACCCTCTGTCTTTAGCAGTAAGAAAATTCCTTTGTTTCAAGCACAATTTTTTTTTTTTTAAGAGTAGGAAACTCTTTAAAAATACAGCTTCTTTTCTTTGTGGATGACTGGACACCAAGGAGGTTAAAGTGTACAAACACAGAGACAAGAGACAGAGAAATAGGTTTTATAGCAACCAAGGTTAAAACTTCTAGGCTATTTTATATCAAAAAAACCCCACCATACTAGTAAGGAAAATTCAAGAGAGACTTTAGTCACCTCTAAAGGAAGACACCATGAGCCACAATTCAGATTTTGCCTGGTGTGGTTTGCATCATCACAGTCGTATTAAGAAATTAATTTTTTTTTTCTAAACCCAAAAATAACTTTTTCTAAGTATGTTTGCATGTGTTTATGTATGTTTGTAATTTAGGAAACAAAACCAACTAGGTTAGTACAAGCAGTTGAATATATTACGTGCATGACAGAGAATTTAACAACTGTCATTTATCTGTTTCTCGGCACTAGGCAGATTTTACCGCTTTCTTGCTTGGTTGTGTTTTGTTACTGCTTTCTGAATATCTTTCTGAAAAGTTAAAATCTGAGAAATCTCTGACCTTTCTATCTGGACCCTCTAAGTTGTTCATGAACTATTTGTTTCTGTAGTTAGTTTACCTTATTCCCTCACATTTAATGTGCGTCTATGTGTCAGTAGGACTTTGAAGATACACCAGTTTTACCAGCAGGATAGTTTCATGTGTAGATCTCAAACGCCACTACAAGGTTGTATGGATCATTATCCCAAAGCAGACAACACAAGCATGTGGATAAGAAAAGAGAGATGGCCAAGAGTTGACAGCTAATTAATAGATCAAACATGATAAAACTGAGATCTCTTGACTCCCAGACCACTGCCCAAACCTTTCCAACAGCATTATGATCATCAGTATTACAAAAAAGTGCAAACTGTCTTTTGCCTTCATAACTGAAGCATCCATCCTTAAATAAAGGGGCATGGAACTTGCTTAGTTAGCAGCATCGTTTTTATCCTGTCTATAGACTGTACATTCCTGAGAAATAAACAGCTAAAGTATTGTTATTCTCATCTGCAATATCACCCTCAGTGAGGATTGGGGACCTCACATGACAGAACCAGCATGAACCCTGGCATTAAGATGTCCCTTGACACATAGATTTTTATCAAGGACATGAAGCCACGGAAGAGTCCTGCTGGCAATATTGTAGAAGTGACAGCAATTAACCAGGATCCATCTGACACAGGGCTATCTTAAAGAACTGCAATTTTAATTAAAATCTGGGGAACTTCACAGGTTTGCACAATACTCTCCTATCTGGTTCCTCTCTGTGGTGGTTGCATATTACAGCTACCTCTACCCTCCGTTTTAATTAAATGTTGTTAACCTGACATAATCAACTCCCCTTATATTTGTTTTTTAAAAGTCATTAAAGAAACAGAACTCAAGTGCTATTTAATATTTGCCAGATTCACTGGTGGTTAAATACAATAATGCTCATTAGATGTCTCAGGGTTAACTTGATTAATTAATTTACCTCCTTGAGAAAATTTCCCTCTCCATGCTGACAAAAGATCAAATCACAGCAGAAAGGGTCTCTGCTCAACAGGGACAAGCACACTGTCGATGTGTCAAATGCAGTTGGTGGTGGCTTCATCTAAAACATAGCCATGGCTACACTCTGGGAACAGAGAGTCTGTGGCATTGCTTTCTATTTTGCTGAGTTGTGAATTACATGGCTTCACTCGTAGCAATGTTGGAGAGCTACAAGTCTGCAGCAGCATATTTCTCCTCTCCTGTCCAATAGTTCATTCACTTTCTTTTCCAGGACATATTCAGACATGGGAATTTCCCCAGAGATGTGACTTTATCAGAATTTAGCCTGCACTTTTGCAGAACGTGATGTCTGTACTGAGAGTCTGAAAGATGTCACTTTCCAAAGTGACATCTCTTACTAATATTCAGAACAGGCATAGCTCATTCTTTACAAAACAAACCTAGTGGTTCTAGTGAATCACAGCAAGGGTCCATGGAAAACTACTCTCCTGTCTCTATCACTAACCAGAAACATAGAGAATAGCAAGGTAAATATACAGAGTGATTTCTCAAATTAATCTCCAGTCTGCAACCATTGGAGTGCTGAAGTATACCTCAGCCAGGCATAGCTTCTGCGCATTTAATAACAATATCTGTTTTTCATTAAGTTTCCCAGCACAACACAAACCTGTGCAGTCCTTTATCTTCTGTAGCGTCATTCAGCCAGGAGCGGGGGAACACTTCAGAAAGCCTTACTGCTCTCAAGCATACCGGGCTGTCAAGTGAACCATCAGCAATGGTTTGGCTCTGTCTTTTTTGCTACACTGCACAACCGAGAATTTAATGCCTCAAATTCAATTGCTACATCATTTTGATATTGCTGAGCATATAGTTTGGGGAGGTGGCTTAGGAAACCAAATTTAAGCAGAAGGGTAGAGAGAAGCAGAAACAGCTCCAGGAAGCCAAACAAGGAATTTAAACTGTGATTTAAGCTAAAAGATCCTTTTTGTTTTTACAGATGAAGTTTAACTTTCAGGGAGCATGTCAAGTTTGATAGTGGCTCAAAGAGGAGCTCATCTTCTCCTTCTGGCAGGAGCCATGTGAATTGGTGCCTCTCTTTCAAGCTCTCATTGCTCTTGCTTTCACATAAAATTGACAAGTCCTCCCTTTAACCTACCTCCAGCCGTGGCCGGCAGCTGATATTGTGAGCTACCTCATTTAATTTCCATGGGGAGGATTGTCTAGATAGACTGAGAAGCCATTTATGAACTTCCCAGGACTTGGCTCAGTGAAACCTCTCCTGTTTATGATGCTTGTGAAATAGTATCTATAAATGAGATAGTTTCCTAAAGCAAACTTCTCCCTTTAATTTCAACTTCGTCTTCCCAAATCTTCTCTGATGTTGCCTGGCATCCTGCCAAACATTAATTTCTTTCCCTGTTCATTCATTCCTTTGCCTGTTCGTCACACACCAGTGGGCTTAATATTTGGGCTTTTTTAAAGAGGTTAATTAAATACTGATTCTAAGGTTTGGTGCAGTTACGTGTCCAGAAGAGAGATAATTTATGTGTTTATATCTTTAAAAATCTCTGTTGTTTTTTATTTCACCTCCTCTGCTTGCAGACATTTTTCCTCTGTGGATTTGTGTAAATTACTCTGCAGGGCCAGGAATACCATCTTTGGTTGGCTTGATCTGATCGATCTATTTTAGAGCTTGGAACACCATAATAGTAAGGCAATAATTTCTGCAGTAAGTTAACAGGAAAGTGGAAATAACTAATAATAGGAGAGAGGACATTTTCATTTCTGAAACAGCTCTTTGCCTACATACAGACTCTCATCTGAATTACTCTTGCTGCCTGGCTACTAAATCCAGTTTGATTGCACTTACTGAGGTTGGAAGCTTTGTAACTGAAGGTAGGATTTAACCAGGCAAAAAGGGAAGCTTAAACATATGTTACATTTTCATATCTTCTCCCGTGCCTGATGTTGTATACTCACAGCTCCTACATACCTTTGAAATTGCAGAAGGCTATTTAAGTGTTCATTATTGTTATTACCCCTTCACATCCCTATTCCACATGCGTTTTACAGCGTATGGTCCCCCATTCAGCAACTTACATAGGCATATGCTTAATGTTAGGCTTCTTAAGTGCTTTTGCTAAATAGAAATAGCAGTTTAATCTGGCTAATACTTTTACTTAAAATATTTACTTTAGTACAGACAGAGGTAAGACCCTCTCTCTTCAGCTGCTTTAATGTTTTAGGTTGAAAGTTAAGGCTGAGCATCTACTTCAAATTAATCTTTTTAGGGAAAGAGTCTGGAAAACAGATTAATTTTATTTAAAAAATAACCCCAAACAAACAAAAAAACCCCACTCAAACTTCTGGAGCAGGCACTTGCATTTTTGCAGTTACCCTAAGTCCTGCCTACAGGAGCCAGAGATTCCCCTGGGGTAGATGGAGGATATCACTCCTGGCAAAACCACTCATCCTCTAGGGGTGCTTTCCTGATGAATAGAGAGCCTCAGCTCTCAGCCAGGGTCTCATATGCAAGTTATAGGTAGGATTGTTGAATCCAGATCTGAATGAATGAGCACTCAAAATTGCTATCTTCATTTATTCAAAAAGAAATTATGAGCGTTTACCCATTTGTCTATTTATTGTCAGTAAACTGGAGGTTACAGTCTCTCTTACTCCAGAAATGTAACATGCAAATAAGCACTTTATCATTTTAACCTGTTCCAAAACTAAATATGAAGAAATTTGTCTGAAAGAAGCAAAATTATACTGGTTTGTGAAACCTTCAGCCAGTGGTTACTGATTCACAGTCAAGCAGTCCAACTTTTCATATAAGAGTTTTGTCTATATACGTTTGCACAAATAAGCTTGTATATCCATACACACAGAGCAAAATTTGCCTGAGGAAATAAACCATCTTCCTCATCAGGAAGCAAGAAACAAACATGATGTCCAATTAAAGGTAGAGCCATTTTTATCTTTAAGTCAGTCCTTGATGTACTTAAATTTTAATCATCTCTGCTGTAACAAAGGTCTGGTTTTACCAAAGTTGTATGATTTTTATTTTGACACATATCAGTGTCCCCTGGAGGCAGTAGACACTGGATTTCTTGGCAGCGAGTTCATTAACTGGAGGCTGTGTATTGTCAGCCTTCCTCCAGCTCCTCTCTGCTCTGTTTCACTGGGATCCAGGTACCAAAGTTATTCATTTTTTATTTTTCTTTTCTGTGCTTTCTCAAAATCTCTCAAATTCAGATACCATTTTGTGATCATGTACAGTTTGCATGTGATTGAGTGGGTGAGGCTTTCAGCAGACTAAAGAGAATGGGGGTCACATCAGCTGGGGACTTAACAAATAAGAATAACAAGGAAAGTCAGTGGCAAACAATATTAATAATTCACCTGTCTATCACTCCAACTCACAATTGCAGAAAGATCGTCACTCCACTTGATAGATAGGCAGGAGGAAAAGCCCTGTCTAAAATGATTAAAGGAGGCAGTATATAACAAGCTTTCCCCATGCTGAGAGTGCCAAGAAAGAGGCTGGTCATTGATATTTAAACACATATTATCCTTCCATCTTCCTGTCATTTTGTTCTGCAAGCTGTTCAGATTTGTCTGTGCCAGTAAGGCGGCAGTGAAAAGCAGCTGAGCAAACAAAGAGAAAAATAGTCTGAGAACAGGATTTGGATTTCAAAATCCTTCCCTGGATTTTTTTTGCCCTATTTCTTTTTTTCTTTTCCCCCTCTCTCCTCTCTTTTAGACTCCACATCCCATTAACTCTCAAATACACCAACACCCAAACAGAAGAGAAGCAATGCAGGCAAATGGAGAAAATGTTCTGTGAAGTAATGTGGAGATGTTTTACATGAGGACGAAAAGGAAAGCATAGCTTCAAACTTTTCTAATCCCCTCTCAGAGTATGTTTTAAGCATGGTGGAATTTGCTATGTCTCTCTGTATGCCCTCTCTGCTTCACCTGCCCTCCTCAGCAGGACCAACCTGTTGAAACCTTCAGGGCTAAGGCACAGAAAACAATTTGTCCATTGGTAGTGCTCAGTTCTCAGGGACTAGTGACTCCAGCTGTTTGGTGACACAGCGCATCCCAAATGAGAAGTTAAAGTTCCCTTCTGTTCTCGCTAGATGTTGCTTCCTTTTCTGTAGAAAGGACACTCAGACTGGTGGCCACCACAGAGGTGCAGGACTTGTTTCCATGAGGCCTTAGCTGAATAGGAGACACTTCAGGATTTATAACAGCCTGGAATAATGCTTAGATTTTATTTGCAATGTGAGTGATCACAGGGGCACTTGAAAACAACATGTAATGTATTAGAAATGGCTGAACTTAGTCTCCTTCCACTTTGACATAAACTGAGATCCACAGCAGGCAAAGGAAGTATTTACACAGCCTTTCTCCAAGACAGACTTCCTTTAAAGCAGTAGAGTCAGGCTGATTGTGGAAGAAAGGATCTTTACCAGCAGCTACACCTGAATGGCAAAGTGGTTCTGGTTGTTAATAAAATAGATCTTCATGACTCCTCACAGCTGCCATGGAGTTTAGCTAATCTTTCAATTTCTAACCTTTATTACCCTTAACCCTCCACTTCAGGTCTTTTAAAAAGGCAAACTCTCTGCTTGTCCCCAGGGTGAACTGATGCAGGTAGGAGAAACCAAAGGTGACAAAGAATTTAGCATAGTCTGTAGATTTATTATTTTTCTATTCTAACGCTTTGTAGATTTTGAAAGTATTAACCTGTAATATTTAGCATCTCACACCATCTTTTAACATGCTCGAAAGCTCAGGCATATGTGAATTAAGTCATATTTATTTCATCACTAGGAGATAAGGAAGTAATCTTGTCTGTAGATGAAAATGCCTCTGAAAGAACATAAATGCTAATGGACTTTTTGAACCCCCAGAATGCCAAGTGACTGTATGCTTATAAACCCATCCCTAAGCAAAAAATTACATATGACTGCCTGGATTTTCAGGGAAATGCAACTTAAAACTTTTCCAATGTGAAATGAAAGTGAATGAGGCAAACTCAGAGCTTCATTATGAGACTTCTTTCAGGATCCCTTTTTCTATACATACATATGGAGGCTCTTGACATTTGTAACAGCTGCCAAACATATCATCTCCAGTTTGGAAAGATTAGTGATAAGATACCTTGGTAATAAAAACCAGCAGCCCAAATTAGATCTGTGAGAATAAAATGATCTTCGATTTCACAGTCAGACTGAATGAATTAATTTAGAAAAAATCAATTCGTTTGGAAGCAGATTCAAAATTCTGGCGTTCAGGAAGTTGCTTTGTTTGATATGAATGTTCTGATCAGAGGAGAAGAAAATTCTTGCAGCTGCCTGCAACATAAATCCAAAAAAGAAAACAGCAAAACCTACCTGGCTGTTTTGAATTACCATTAAAATGTGATTTCTACCACATCAAGCCAGGTTAAAGTCTGTTCCACTTTATTAATAGCCAGGTAGAGTTCTCTTTAAAATCAGTGATTAGGGGGTGTCTTATTAGTTGAGCTTTGTGTTCAGGCTACACTGCAACAATTAAGCTGTCTCTTTATTTTAGAGACAAGATGATGTTTCAAAGATTTCAATAAGATACACAAACACAATCTATGTTATTTACTATAATGGAGTAGCTTAATTGCTCCCCAAGCTTTTCCGTATGCACTATAAATTATTACAAATCTCAGAGAGCAAATGGAGCAGCCACATAGATGACACTGCAACCTTCCAGTGACACACACTACCACTCCTCTGCATTGAACACTTAGCAGCATTATATATATTAAATACATAGTGTCTTAGACATAAAACTGCTTCAATCCAGGGCAAGTTAAAGATTTGTTTTTAAAAGGAAGAAAAGAAGGTCATTCCAATTATGCAATTGAGACTAAAAACTGCAAAATGAAATGCCTATTAGTTATGAGTTTATGGTTGTTACTCCCAACTCATGAAGCTGGCATGAAAGCCACAGCACATAGTCATTCTGGGATGCATCACAAAAGATATTACAGACCACGGCTAGCTATACATGTATGATGGCAATAAATACATCTCATTACTCCCTGCCATGAAGGAATAAAATCTCTCCCATTGGAGCTCAGAAAGTATAGACATTGAAGGCTTCCCAAGGAAAATTAGTGGGGAGTGAATGTTTGCTATACTGGTAGGTAGAAGGTGGAGGCACTCACATGCTATTGTTCATTCTGGAGCCTTCATGCCTCAATAGAATAAGCATGAATGCCTCTCAGTCACTGGGCAAGAAGATGCACATGCACTTCCAAGGTCAGGCATGCTGGTGAATGAAATGTTAATGCCTTTTGCCTATACTTCTCCTGAGCTCCCTCATATCTCCCTTTGCTTTGCTTCTCTAAGGAAATGACACACAGATCCATGCTGAGACCTAAAACTGATGATAAACGTTAGCTCTTCATAAACATTGGGCTTGATGTCATAGAACAACCTCAATTATTTGAGGGAAAGTGAAGAAGTACTTTTTTCTACACAGTCTGAGTAGAGATAGTTAAAAGAAGAGAAAAACAAACAGAATAAATCACTTTCTTTAAAGGAATCATTTCCTATCACAAAACAAAACAATATTTTTCAAAATCAGCTAGATTTTCTCAGAACTGCATTTTGGATAAATATGTGCATTCATGGTGCATGTTTGTGTGTGTGTGTGTGGGGGGTGTGTTCGGGAGGAAAATCTGACAATCTCAGTCTGTCCCGCATTAGTAGTTTTGGCATTAAATTCAGCAGGATGTTCTTTTGATAGAGAAATCAAATTATTCAATTTTCATCATTATATTTTACTTTATGTGATTAAAAAAAGAGCAGGGAGGGTAGAGGCAGGTCAGAGAAGCTTGTTTGAATATATAGTGCAGAGTTTCATATGATTGTTTTTTCTAATGTTATTTTATATAAGATTTTTTTTAATTCCTTTTTTATTTACTAAAGATAGAAAAATAGGAAAGATAGAAACCTCAGCACCATCATACAAACAGTGAGCTCACCTGAGACCTGCAGAGCTTTGTGGGTTTTACCAATATTTCTGATGCTTCAGTATGACAACATGACACACACTGAGATTTGCTGGGATTCTGGGTGAAACTAGCTCCCTGGCTCTAATCTGTTTACAGGAACTGGGACTTTGCAGTCCTTGCAGCTGGCTGCAGGAGCCAATCAGGGATCTTCTGAGCCAAGGGAAAGATCTTTTAATATCAGGGAGCTTTTGAGTCAGATCCTGTAATCAAGTGTTGTTATGATGAGAGTGAGAAAATGTAGAGGCAAGTGAAAAGACAGATCACCAAAACTACTTCAATACCTTCTTGAAATAACTAAAACAAAGGGATACAGAAAACTTTGATATTACAAAAGGAAATAATTGAATTTGCATCTTTTATATGAGATACCATGTTCAATCATGTGCCTCCTTTTTAAGTATCTTCTTTCCGCATGTACATTGAGCAGATAATGCAAACCTCTTGGTGTACCACATCAAAGCTTTGTCACTTAAAACAACAAAGATTTGCTAATGTGACAGCCTGGGTAGAAGACAAGGCCTGGTGGAAAACTGTGACCTACTAAACCTTCATTAATTTAATTAACTCATTAATGGGGATGCTGCTCGATGAGAAACTTAACATGAGCTGGCAGTATGTGCTCCCAGCCCAGAAAGCCAACTATATCCTGCACTGTATCAAAAGGAACATGACCATCAGGTAGAAGGAGATGATCCTGCCCCTCTACTCTGCTCTTGTGAGACCTCACTTGTAGTATTGTGTGCAGTTCTGGTGTCCTCAACATAAAAAAGGACATGGAACTGTTGGAACAAGTCCAGAGGAGGGGCACAAGGATGATCAGGGGACTGGAGCACATCCCCTATGAAGACCGGCTGAGCAAGTTGGGGCTGTTCAGCCTGGAGAAGAGAAGGCTGCGTGGAGACCTCATAGCAGCCTTCCAGTATCTGAAGGGGGCCTATAGGGATGCTGGGGATGGACTCTTCATTAGGGACTGTAGTGATAGGACAAGGGGGAAAGGGTTCAAACTTAAAACAGGGGAAGTTTAGATTGGATATAAGGAGAAAGTTCTTTACTGTGAGGGTGGTGAGGCACTGGAATGGGTTGACCAAAGAAGTTGTGAATTCTCTACCCCTGGTGGTGTTCAACGCCAGGTTGGACTTTGCCTTGGGTGGCATGGTTTTGTGTGAGGTGTCCCTGCCCATGGCAGGCCGGTTTGAACTGGATGCTCTTAAAGTCCTTTCCAACCCTAGCTATTCTATAATTCTATGATTAATTTACTTTACCATCATTCATTAGCATTAACTCACACTTACACACACAAGAAACAAAAGTCACAATTACTTTGGATTTGTTTTATGCTATTATGCAGCACCCTATTACCACAACCTCTGCTGTGTTTTACCATCAGCTCATCTTTCAGAGGACAGAGAAGCTGCCTTTGATCAATGGAGTTTGTGTCACTTGACTGTACAGAAAAAGTTGACAATTCACAAAAGGTCTCTTCCACAATTGCAAATTCTAGTCCTTCTCTGCTGAACTGAGTAAAAATGCCATCTGCCTGTTTAAGCCCACAGTATGTTTTTCATGTTTCTTTTGGTTTAGACACAGCACAGTTGATTAACTTTCTCGCAAATGGAAAAATGTAACAGATCAGTCTTAACACCTCTAAAGAATTAGGTCCAAACCACCAGTGAGTTGCATGTGGCCTTCTAAAAGGTTCTCACATGAAGTGGTGGAGGAGAAAACAGGGCCTGCTGTGTGAGGCTTAATGTCTTCCCCACCATCTTATAAAGTTTTAGGGAAACAGCCCATCTGTGACTTACCTAATTTAATAGGTTAATCAGATTTTCTGTTTTTATTTCTTCGTGATACTGTTTGTTATCCAATTTCCTTTTATAGTTCTTTTTTTCTGGGCTGTCTTGCATCCATGATTTCCATATTTCTTAATTATGTATTGTAAGAGCAACCCAAAGCTGTACAGTAGTTTCTCCTTCTAGATTTTTCTCATCTGAACAGCCCACAGACTAGCTTGAGATGACCTGGCCATTTAACAGCTGCCTGGTTCTATCAGTTTAAGTTGAGTAGTCTCAATTCTCTAATTCAAATTCTGTACTACTTGTGATCAATACACTTCTGATGTTATTATTAATAGGAGTCAATCAAGGAACAATTAAGTCCTAAAAAGAAAAAAAAACACCTTAGATTTGACTGGAATTTTTATGAGGTTATATTTTTCCCATGGAAATAACTGACTCATTAATATCTCTACAACTTCTCGCACAAATGAATACATACACTGAATAAGCCTTTCTATAGAAAGTGTTTGTATAGGTGTGCTAGACAGCTGTGATCAGGACTCTTTAGCAACAGTCATGCTGCAGAACCACTGCACCAGGAAGAAAAATAGCGCCAGCACTGATAGCTAAGGTGTAGCTTAGTTCAAGTACAAAGTGCACAGGAAGACATGAAAGGTGGGACAGGTTGATTTGTGCTTTCACAGTGTTGGAAATTGAAGACCTCTCACATCCTAACTGCATCTCAGAGCTAAGTCTTTCATGCATATGCTAGGTTAATATTTCTTCAGTGTGTACCTGTGGAAGCCAGTGAAATACATTGCTACAAGTAAGTTATTAGACCAGGTGGTCCACTGGCCTGTACCCCAAGATAGCAAAAATAGAGTCCTAAGCTTTAAAGACTCTTAAAACTTTTCTTTTTAGGAAGGAAAGGTGACTGAAGAAAAACACCTTCTTGCCCCTACTCTCCCCAAACCAGCAACATTACAAGCTTTTTCTCTGATATTGGCATAGTGATTCCTACATGAATTTGTTTAATAAAGTAGTCTGATGTTGTAGACAATACAGCTCTCTTGTTATCAGTAGAGGTGGAAAAGCTGGACCTTGATATTACCTGAGCAAGACCATCCTACTGTCGCTAAAGTCTATGCAAAACTAGATCAGCATTCCCATGGTAGGCATATATTTCTTTAAAGCTGGGACCTTAATTCCTATTGAAGTCTTGTCTTCCTGATCATTCACTGCCACTGCATTTACTGTCATGTATTTTAAAAGTCTCAGTTATCCACCACTCTGTACCCATTTTTCTCCCTGCATTTTGAAAGGCTGCTTCTGAATGACATTAAGATTGGCACCTGGCACCCCTCTCCAGTGCATAACCTGTCATACTGAAAATGTACAATATCATCACCTCACACAGAGGAGAATGTGCAAAAATGGGACAGGACCATATTCTTGCTTGTCTCGCTGCTTGTGCATTTTCCCTTGATTCATGCGAAGTTCCACATTATGAGCCTACAAGGTCAAGAATAGGGAAGTTCTTGAGCATTTCCCAGTAACAGAGGTATAAAGAAAGAATAATCTTTAATTTACAGTAATGGGGTACATGTATTATTTTTTTTTTAAGCCATGATGTTATAACCATTTAATTAAGATAATAATGGGGCACAAAAGAGCAGAGCTTGCTTGATATACATCATATTGGAAAATTCCCTCTCTCACCCTCAAACTAACAGGTCATATTGGATATCATTAATTCAGCTAAGTAGCTCTAGGGCACTCTTGAACTTCAACCCAGAGCACAAGGGAGCAGGGGCAGGCTGCCAGCTAGTAACTTTGGGGAAGGAAGAAGAAAAAAAAGAAAAAGAGAAAAAAGGAAAGAAAGGGAAAGAAGGAAAAGAAGGGGGAAAAAAAAGGAAGGAAAAGAATGAAAAGAAGAAGGAAAAGAAGGAAAATGAAAAATGGCCTCAGTTACAGACAATTATTTTGATCTAACTAAAGATGAGCTGACCACATGCGCTAAGTTTTAGGGACAGTAAGGAGAGGCCAATTTTATTATTTTTTTTGTCAGGCTCTAAGCTTGCAAACAAGTCTCAGAGGTTGAAGGAGTATGGGACTTTACATCAGCAAGCTGAATGTTAACATTCATCATCAAACTTGGCGTCTTCAAACAAGAGTCTGCAGAGACCAAGTCTTTGCTCTATTCCTCCAGGAGCAATCACAGAAACCCTTTAAATGTTGGTTTCAGTGTTCTCTGAAAACATGGTAGCCAAGTCATTCTCTAAAAGCCTACTCAGGAGAAGAGTGACTTTTAAAAGTCCTAACAACGAAATACTTCTGTGACTTTGAAGACATGGGTGAAGAGCTATCCAAGTAATGAATTGAGGGAAGCATTTGTACTCCTTTCCTAAGACAACTGTTTTCCAGGCATGGTTGTGCTGAGTTTAACAAAATGGTGCTTACATGTGGACATGCAAAGTGTGATGGATTAAAGAGTATATACCAGTCACTAAACTTTTCTTAATGAAGGATAAGTATGCGAAGGTAATCATGAACAGAGCTTTTAAAGGAGGGCAGAGGTTAATTTCTGATGTAAAGATTGGCCATAATTCTTCAACTTCATTAGCCAGTGCAGAGGTTTTATCTGTTCTGAGGTCGTCTTTACAGGGGAAAAGCTTTCACATACTAGAACAACAGATCACCTCAAACAATGCTTATCCAGGTTCCTAAAACCAGTCCCACAGCAGTCTCACAACTAATATGCCTGTTATGCTAATAGGCTTCCCAGTGTTTCATTTAATCAGCATTCTTCAAACAGGCCTGGATTTATAATGATCTTAGTAAAATACAGATTCCTTGCAAAATAAATAAATAAAGAAACTCCCTAGGGAGAGATAAAATTGTTTATTGCCATTCCTGCTAGCAAAGAGTAGCCACCTGTACACTCAACAGAAGGTGATCTCTAGCTGCAGCAAGTCTAAGTGCTTCCTGGATTCACAGAATGGTACTGATTGGGAAAAAAAACAACAAAAACAAATGCAGTCTGTGGAAATTCTAATAACACCTGAAATCTGTCATAACAAGATTTATTTTCCTTCTTCTCAATGCAAAGGAGTTTTGCCCCATATTTATTTTAAACGCATAGTGATATGTCCCAGCTGGGTTTCTCTTTTGGGAATGGATCTTCTGAATTGTTATATTTGAACCATGAGAAGGGAAATCCTATGCATGATCATTCCCCAGATTTTTACGGGATTGGACCCCGAGAGAAATGGTGTGTTAATACTTGCAGAAAACACAGAAGGAAAAGAAAACAGAAAGAGAATGTGAGTCTTTTGAAAGTTAAATGGGAATGAGACTGACATAAGCCGTAACAACAGCCTACCCACAGTATTTATTTTAACCACCCCCAGATCCACTATTTGCTTATTTAGAAATTAAAGTTGTTATATTTCCCACAATGAAGAATATCAGACCAAGCACCCCTTTTTACTCAGTTCCCTGAATAATGCAGATGAAAACTATGCCAGATTTAAGCTAGGCACTTTGAAAGCTATTCCAGCAGAAAACCACAAAGGTGCTTCCGAATTACTCGTCCCTTGAATCCATCACATTGACAAGATGCATCTACTTCTTTCTTCAGATAATATAGCAATGCCATGGTCCCACACACAGTTCTATAACCCTCTAATAGTAAATATCACTGACTAAAATTCTTCCATCTGTCAACTCCATTCATTCTAGAGTAAAATAATTCTTCTCTCTGATGCAGTGACCACCACAGTCCAAACATGGGATTTGAATTGGGATGGGCATATGAAATTTATATGTGTGCTTACTGCTGCTGTAATATCAGCAACTTTGTGACTTCTATTTTTTTTTTACCATCTGTCAGGCTCAGAGCTGAATATGTTCCTGTGTGAAAGGAGGAGACTAGGGAAACTCACAGGAAGGAAGAAAAACTGAGAAAGGTGTTCTTGCAGACCAACACATTTATCTTCAGACTCTGATAGTGCTTTCGCATTGCATAATTCAGTCTGGGTCTTCTACATAACAAGAATCACAACTTGATTGTTTATAACCTCTTTCAAGGTCAACAAAAATCAAGGCAGTGCATTCTCTTGTCAGCTCTTTGTCCATATGCTTGTGTGTACTCTCATCATCTTGGTTAAGGTGTACAGAAAGCCCCAGCATCAAATGCTGCCCTTTATTGTATGGATTCCTAGCAAAGAACAGAGAGACTAGAAAGAAGCCTACACCCTCCACCATACACATACATCTGGTCTCTTCTGGACAACATTTTAATACAACTTAGGCTGTATTTTTATTTGAAAAAAATAGCTACAAGCCTCTGAGATAACTCTACAGAAGCTTAGAAAAAGAATGTATTCACTGCTGCCACAGGGCACAATCTGTGTAAAAGTTCCCATGCATGTGAGGTATCTCTCTCTAAATACTTCATTTACAGATTAATTTCCATTAGTCTCCACTACAGATTGAAAAATCCAGTTACAGGATTTTCTAGGACCAATACAAAATGCCATGTTGTTTCCTCTATGCAAATTTTTACCTAAAACCTCTCAAGGCGATGCACACTGCTACAGACATGAAGATCCATGCCCTTTCTTTACAGCAAGGCTAATCGCTACCCCATATCAGCATTGCTTTGGGGCCATGCAGGAATGGTGAATACTTGTTGTCATCACACATCCCAATGCTCATTAGGCACAGACAGACAAAAATGAGGAAACAAAGCATAATCCGATGCTACCCAGCAGGTGTCAGGTGTCCCAAACTCACATCTTCCTAAACAGATCTAATGAATAACAGGGTGACAGACAATAACAATAGTAAGCGCATGGGTAAAATTGGATTATGTTAATTCAAATCAATTTTAGTTCAGTAGACTTCAGTTATATCCTGAAAAGTTGTCAGGTTAAACACAGAAATATCACAGCAATCCCTTCTGCTTAATATTTTTTTTTCCTCCTCTATGTTACTGAAATCTTGCAATGTACTTTCCTACTGTGCTCTTTGTATAAATGTTTGAATTATATGACTGAGCTAAACTGGCAGTGCTAAAGTGGTCTCTATCTAGTCAACTCTTTTATTTCCTTTGAAAAAGAGGTCTTTTGTTTCCGGTTGTATTTTTTTCCCCAAAGCAATGTTTTCTGGAATTATGGATTAAATGCATTAACTTTGTCCTCTTAAAAAATAAATAAATAAAGGCCACTGAAGTGTTTTGAGCTTGCTTGACCTGCAGAATAAAAAAATCCTTGAAAAGGAGTAATATGAGCGGGAGGTTCATCCAGTTTATGCTAGGCAGAGACAAATTAAAAGAGACTTTGAAACTGTTTTTCAGATTTTAAAACTCACGCTCTTTAAGCCACTGCATGACAGAAGCTGCTCCATCATCTGGAAGGTTTGCAATACCAAAGCGTTAGAGCTGCAGCCCCAGAATTAATCCGTATCTTTGTACCTTTTAGGTGGCTTGTGACCTAACGATTGCCAGTAATGAATGCAATATGCATTGGGGAGCAGGTAATGGATGAAACTTTGCCTGTGGAAGGGAACTCCTCTTCTGTCCTGCTGTTCAGCTTCTGTACATCAGCCTGTCCTTTGGCAACCTGACAGTGCGTATAAGGTTAAATACATTCTGTGAAAGGTGAAAACTCCCTGGGATCAGTTCTAGTACTAACCTATATCAAGTACAGACCCAACAGAATCAATTAGGTGGAACTGCTGTTCAGGATTTTCAGCTGACTGTTTCCAGACCATTTGTTCTTTGCCTTTTGTCACAGTTGTTGTATACAAACCATTCAACCAGATCAAGTGTTTTAGTTTTCAAATTACTTATTGATTCATAAACAAGAAAGGAGATATAAGGGGCAGATAATTTAAATCTAAAAGTACCTCTTCCCCTCATAAAATTACACAGATTTTTTTTACTGGATAATAGAGGATAGTAAGTGGTATGCTGTGATGTTCCTTTGTCTGAGACTTGAGAAAAGTATTGCACTGAACTTCTACTTGAGAATGTCAAAACCCAAAGCATTTCAGTTATCTCAGGTGTTTAGTTTCCAGAAAAGGCCTCTTCTTTTGCTTCCAAGGCTCTTAAACTATACTAAGAATATGCAGTTCAAAGCAAGCTCTACTTGAATTCAAAATTTTTGTTTGTCATAAGAGCTGCTGTGCTGTTTCATTTCTCTTTTTCCCTGCCAGGAAAAGCATTGCTTTCTGTGGTGAGAACTATAAAATTCCATCTTCCCTCCAAAACTATAACAGATCAGCAACTTTAGAGATGCAATAAATGAAATATGCAAGTACCAAAAAAGCAGCACCACCAACAAAAAGACTTTTCAGAAGAAATAAGCACATTCTCTTGCCATATGGTCTATATCCAACATGGTCATTCCCCCATCATGTGTAACATTAGTCTTTGATCAAATAGGTTCAAAATTTAGATGACTATTACTGAAATAACTGCCATTTACCTCTATGAAAATAGCAGCTGGAAAATCAAAGAACCTACTAGTGCATCAAAGATATGAGTAAGATCTTGTTTTCAAGCTCAAAAAGCCTGTGTCCAGTAGAAAAACCTACAGACAAAAAAAGGAATCATGACTTAAGTTTTGAACTGTCGGTTATATGAGTGTACTGAAATACATAATTCAGGTAACATCTCAAAGGTAGTGACACCTTGGATGGCAGGGAAAGAGCTGCTAGGAAGAATGTTACAGGAAGTGAGGATGTTTCATCTTACACAGAGCTCAATGGAGTCATACAGGTGGGGATTTCTGCACGAAGAAATTGCCTACTATGTTTTTTCCACACACAATGTACTCAGGTTAATGAAAGAAAAAAGAAGTATCTACCATCAGTGCTTCCACTTAAGAGAAATAGCTTTGCAAGCCCTAAATGCTGGTCAACTCATAACAAAGGAAACCATCTCTTTTTTAAAAAATATAGTTCTATAAAACTAAAATGCAAGATCATTCATCATTCCTGCTATAACCTTATAAAGCCTCTGTGGGTCAGTTCATAGAGTAAAAAAGAACATAACATAGCTTTCTAATACTTTTAAATTTTTTTTACTCTTTTCTATTCCTCACTATTGAGAAAGCTATCTAGAGAGCAGAACATTCAAAGAGAACATTATGTCTTTCCACGTCTGCCCCCCCAAAGGCACTTGAAATTAATTTCTATATAAGTTTTAGGAAAGAAAATAGTTATTTAATAATTATCTATAAGATATATTTTTGGACTGCTAATAAATTTCAACCAGCTCTATATAATAACGTCATTGTTAATTAATTACAAATGGATGTAACCCGTATTTTTGTAAGCAAGTACAAGGGAAATGTCAATAAGGTGATTCATGAATGTTTATTATAAAATCCATCATATTATGGAAGATGAGCTGGAAGACTAAATCTGGGACAATCTTCTATTTCCTGCCACCCACTTTTATTAAATATGTATTGAAAACCTGTAAGGAGGTGTCTACCCTGATGCAAATACCTTCTTAAGCTTAGCTGCATGAAGCAGGCCTTTGAGGTCTGATGTTGTCCCTCTGCAATGGAAGGAACTGCATGATTAAAAAAAAAGTCACCAGCAAAAAACTAAATAAAACCCCCAACAATCAGAACTGGAGGATGCTTTATGTTCAAGAGGCTCACAACTGATTTGCCCTAGGACTGCCTGAACTTTTGCTTGTTTACTTCCTTTGCTAGACTCTGTGGCTTTATGTTCCAGTGAATCAACAAATTCACTGAATGGCCATAAAGAAAACTGGAGTAGGGCAGGGCAGCAGTGCACCCAGGGCATGTGCTCATGGGGCTGCACATTCACCAGAGCAAAACTTTGTCCCCCCCTTCCTGCTCACATGCCTCCAGATGTGCCAGCGACACACAGCCTGCCAAGGTAGCACATTGGAGACACTTGAGAGGCTGCAGAGGGAGTCTCTCAACACTTCCTTACATATTTAGTCTTCAGTGCTTTGGTTCCAGAGGTGACTTTTGCTTTATCTGTGAAGAGGAGAAAGAAGGCTCGTCCTTTCAGGCTTGTTTGATCACTTCTTTGCAGCTCATGCAAAAGTGGAGCTCCATAAGGCACCAGTCTCAAATGGAGTTACTCCAGTAACAAGATAGCTCATGCAAACCCAGAAGGAACATTTCTACAGTTCTCACAATACTTCAAGCAAAGCACTAGGTAATGCTCACCCGGTTTTTCTCTGTTCTCATGTTTTACCTCTTGTGAAAGAGAGGACAGAATATGAATCTTATCCTTTTGTACTAGAAGGTGGTAACAGCCCAGAAAGCAGTAATTCTGCTAAATTACATTGTTTCTGATGAAGTATCTGCTTCATACAATAACATCACATGAAGGGTATTTTCCCATTCAACTATTATATGTTCCAGCCTCTTTGAAACACTGAGTATTGCTCAGCTTAACAAGAAGGTACACAGTGAACATCACGACCTCCAAAGCCCTTCAGACATGCAAAACAAATCTTGGAAGACATCTTAAAGAAGCTAATGTGAAGATGATGACAATGACAAAGATAAAATTAACTGTTATTGTTCAAATAATCTTACAATTTATGTTTCAGACTGAGTGAACTGTCAGCAAAGTCTTGAGGGGAGCAAATAGGAACTCTGCACTTCAATGTATATTTCCTCTTATATAGAAAGTGTAGCTTTAACAATCACAGGAAATAGCTGCATTGTTATCTGTTGAGGAGTTATTAATCTTTCTGTTTCATTTGGAGGATTTCCATTGTAATGTCTTCCTAAGCTTGGATTATCATTGCTATTAAACTGTCAGAGACCAAACAACAGGGAAGTGAACTTCTGATCAGCATGTATTACATTTTTATCTCTGAGTAATACTAATGAACTGTAGAGCTACTGTTGTGCAAAATCCTATGGTAGCATGATCCTGATGACTTGATGGGCCCAGGAAACACCACAGAGTTTCTCTTTGTTGGGCTGCCCTGGTATTGGTGTGCAATGAGATAGACAGGCCTCATAATTTTCCGTTGCCCAGCACCATGGTACTTTCCTGACACACTTCTGCCGAGCCTGTCAATGAACTGATTGCTCTTGCTTTGAAATAGTTTCTTTGTTCCAGGAAAAGAGAAAGGAAACAATTCTGGGTGAAGAGTTTCTAGATCATTTCTGGTGGCTTTGCGAGGACACAATTCTACCATCTAGAACATTAAAAACCAAAAACACAATAAGAGCCACTCAGTATGAAATTTGAGTTATGTACCTGCTCATCAACATCTGCCAGACATCACATGGGATTAAATTAATTCTATTGTTTATCCACTACGAACTTTCCCCAGCACTCTGAGTACTTACAGTGAAAAGAGAGAGGTGTGGAGGGGAAAGGACTTGGTTATCTCATAAAGCACCTCTCAGTTTAATCATGCTCAGAAAATAAGAATCTGTGGCACTGAATAGCATATCCTGATTTATTTGAAAGATTCAGGCACACAACTGTTGAAAGCTCCATCTAAGTTCTGAACATATAATCCCTGCAGCCCAAGTACTCCTAAACACATCTTTGATTAGCTGAAGATGCAATTTTTTTTATAATACTTTGCAGACAGCTTGTAAGAATATCAATGACTTTTTTTTTTCTCTCTCTCTTCCCTGTTTTAAAATCAGTTTCTGTTAGAGGAGCTGAAGATTTACAGGAGAAATAAGTGCTTCACTTGCATTTAAACCATGTAAAAGACAGATTGGCTGTAGTTTTAGACACTTACATCAAAGTAATTACAGTGCTATATAAAGTATTGGATTCATTAAGAGGCCCTAAAACAATTTTTATATACTATTAAGTAAAAGGAAAAGAAAAAAATGGGAAACTGCAAATTAAACCTTATGACTTGCCGCCTTTGTTGTGTAAGCTCCTCCCAGCTTTTGACTAAGGAACAAAGACCCCTGATAAAAGGCAGTATGAGATACATGATGGAAAAATAGATAAAACATTGGACTCAGGAGGTTTATATGCAGTGTCCATCTTGCCAGAGATTTCTTATGTGCAAAGGCAGTGCTTCCATGTATTCATGCAATTAATCTTGTATTCAGCATGACAAAGGTAGGAATTTTTTTCTGCCTGTTCCCTTCAAACTGCAGCCTGTTTGAGGAGATCGGGGTCTCATTACAAGCAGTAGGCTTTGCATACCTAGCAGGGTGGCAGGATTCTGCTATTAGAAGATACAAGTATGATAAAATGTACTTTAGAGGGTTCAAACCAGCCGCAGCATAAACAGGAAAATGTGAATAAAAAAAGATGGTTATCAAAGAAAATATTTGGGTAATGAAATCTCTAATCAACAGCATGCGTTTGCAAAGAGTTTTTCAGGTGTTCAGATGTGATAGCATAGTTTAAACCAGATTGGGTAGCATAGCTGGAAACATTGAGAAACTACGGCTGTGGGGTTCATATTTGCTAATGCTGGAATGAATACATCTGTCTGAGGTGGTTACGCGAACCACAGGCTTATTCTGGACATTCAGGCACAGTTTATTTCTAACGTTAAAAAGACTTTCCCATTGTTGTAGTTTAAGCCTATCTAGCAACCAAGTACCATGCAGCTGCACTCTCACTCCCCACCACACTTCTCTCTGGGATGGGAGGAGAATCAGGTAAAAGGTAAAATACCTGTAGCTTGAGAGAACAATTTAAGAATTGAAATATAAATATGATAAATATAATAACTATAGTAATAAGAGGAAATAAAGAGTGAGAAAGGAATAAACCTCAACCTCTAGGAAAAAAAGCAAGTGGTGCACCACCCACTGACATACCCATCCTATCCTTGAGCAGGGATCCACCCTTCCCAGCCAACTCCCCCCCCCCCCATTTATATATGGACCATATGGTATATTGCTGTGGTGTAGAATAACCCTTTGGCTAGTTTGAGTCAGGTGTCCTGTCTAATACTTCTCAGATTCTTGTGCCCTTCCTCACTGACAGATCACGAGAGACTGAAAAGTCCTTGATCAGGGTAAGAGCTACTTAGCAAGAACTCAAACTATCAGTGTGTTACCAGCATTCCCAGACTAAATCCAAAACACAACACTGTACCAGCTACTAGCAATAGAATTAACCCTATCCAGGCCAAAACCAGAACACCTGTGAACAACACTAATAAGAATAAAGTAAGCTCTTACTTACAACCTTCATTCTATGGCTTGACAATTGGGAAAGAAAAAGAAACTTCCAGGAACCAGCATGCCTTGAATGCTTTATTTTGTCTACTTTACACATTAATTTCCCAAGTGCTTCCTGATTCTTATTTGGTTAATACATTTGGGTATCAAATTCTTATTTGCTACACAAATCACTCATTTGCAATCAAATTTCCATCAGTATTTGCTATCTTATTATCATGGTTAACATCACTTTGCACTTTGGTATTAACTAGAGAGACATTCTAAAAAGCAACTCAATGTTATAAGTTGAGAATATTACTGCTGTGTTTTTCTGACAAAGAAAATTGATGTAATGTCTCTGGGTCATTCCAGTTATCGAATCCCAGCATCCCAAAGGTTTATCAAGCAACCATCCCGGGCTTGCAGTTTCACTTCTTGCATATCTGTGAAGCTAATTAAAGCTCAGTAGGACAAATCTGCATCATCTGGACTAAAAGTCACCTCAAGCTCAAAGATGGTTCTTCCACAGAGAACGGCATGGCTCTACTTGGAACCCACCCATACTTCTGGAATGCCAGCATGATAACAGCCCCTGGATGTGTTTAGTTCTGCTCCTGCCCATGACTGTATAAATTGATTTGACAGACAGTCGACAAAAGTGGAAATCTTCCATGATGTGGGAAGGTGAGAATGGCTAAAATTGAGTCACAAGATAGACAGTCTTCTGGTACACTTGGCTGGGACCAAAAGTGAGATACAAGATTCATGGGTGAATCTTTTATGGAATGTTGGTCAGTTTGTCAGGATTCCTACCTACATCAGCAGACTTGGAAACTCTGAGACCTTAGACAGTGGTGGAGGCCTTAGTAACTCCTGTCTGTGCACACTACCTTGCACTGCTCATGGGCACAGTTTAAGAGGACCCTCACGATCAAGAATTATGTGTCTTTATATGGTCTTATTGTGATATGTGAAGCTATTTTTGATCTTTCTTTTCCTTTTGTGTCTTTGTGACAGATCACCCGGTGTCACCCTCTCCACGATTCAGGTGCGTATACATGCTGTAGCACCAGAAGAACTAAGTGTGATCCCTTCCAGAGGTCAAACTATACATGAGTAGGACTCTGTGTAATTCACATCAGAGCATTCCTCCAAAGTCTCAAGATTCAAGTTTATGTGTGAGTCTTAGCTGATATCATTAACTTTTCTGTCTCGCCTCCGAGAATAATCCTATGAGAAGCAGAACTTCCATTCCTAGCTTATGAAAGAAGTCTAAGAGAGCAGAGCCATCTCTTTTATTAACAGTACTACCTGAAGTAATTTGTGAAGCAATATTATAGCTGTACTCCTTACTCACTGCTGTCTTCTTTTTCCCCAACTGTAAAGCAGCTTCACTTTTCTCCAAATGCACAGAACCTCAGTTTACAATTATCTACATATTTCCCTGAATATTCCCAGATAATCATACCATCCTTTTGGTTAGACTTACTACTGCTTTGATATCTGAGTAGCTTATTCTTTCTTATGCTACTTCTGTAATGCATGAAGCTTTCACCTTCCAACACATTCATTGCTAATGCTGGCTACAAACTAAGAATATATTGTAATAGGGGGAATGCAGTGAAGAATCAGCTGTGCAAGAATGGAAAGCTCAGCTATAGGAGGAGACAGTAAAGCTATTGAACCACAGATGCATTTGTGTAACCTACATTTTCAGAAGCCTCTGACAAAAATTAGTTTGAGATATCTGTGAACAGTTACTAATTCTGAATTTACAAGGAATATGGGCTGTCAGATGTAAAGCCATCTCAAGAATCAACGTCCCTGATAGCCAAATGACAAGGAAGTTAAGAACCAACCTCATCAAACTTGGCTTTTAATATTATCCCCCAAGCTTAGCTTGGATAATTCAGAATTATACAGATGGGATTCCTACACAAAGAAATATGTTTCTGAGTTCTGAAAGAATGGCTGTTGGAAAGAAGAGATTTGAGAAGGGTGTGATTTTACATGCATTGAACTGCAGCTATTAAATTTACAGCCAAGAGTTACTGAAAATATGGCAGTCAGTGGAAAGATTTACAGTAACTTATCTGTATTTTGAATTAAGGACTTCTAGATACTTAATAGCAAGTGCAAAAGAGTTATCTCTTGGCAAAATGAACATTAATCTTGCTCTTTCCCACTTTAAGAAGGATCATTCCCTGGTTATTATTCAAGCCACTGTTCCAGTAATTTTCAATCCTATCTTCTCTTCTACCCTCAATATCTGCTGACACCAGAACAGAGGTTGCTCGTCTGCTGCGAGTTGCTCTCTGCTAGTTTCCTCTGGCATTGGGATAGTTTTCCTAACTGGAGTCTGCCAAGTATTTTTGAAACCTGCCACATTATGGGGCTTTCACAGTGTGATGTGGTTGGAGGGGGACAATCCAGAGTCTGCCTCTGACTTTCTCCACTGGTAACCCAGCTTTCCCCCTTGCCAGTCAACCATTAAAGGCTTCCCTGATCCTGTCTGTGTCAGTGAGAGACATCTGCGGCATTCATCCTTGAAGCCAGTTGGTGGAGGAGGGACATAGGGAAGACAGAGGCAGCTGGAGAAGGTCCCTCCTTCTCTTGACTATAAGTTCATTTGTATTCTCTGCTCAAAAAGTGGTGCTGTACACTCTGATACCCCTTTATGCTTACTAGTTAGGATCCTATTCACCTTGAACCTCGGAGCTCAAAGATGCCAGCTACAGCTTGTGATATCTTGACTATGTGTTTGATGAGCTCTGAAGACATTTTCATCTGTTTTCATCTGTTAAATATAGAAAAGCTTCCCAGGACAGGCAGTGTGGCACAGAATCATATGCTTGTCAAGGCCATGCCTGCACTCTTGACTTCAAACTAATAAAGCTGCAAAGTTAGTGGAACAGTACAATACTGCTGGCTCAGTCCCAGGCTAATTTCTCAGACAAATATCCATGTGACAGAAATTAGCTGCTACATTGGGCATTAATTACTACTTTCACTGGTTTGATTACCAGGAGCATGCCATAAACAATATGCCAAAAGTCTGCCAGAGACACTTGTATAGTTAATGTCTTTGTTTCCATATTTATGATGCTTCTACTGTAAATACTTCAGATGCAAACAGGTTTCTTCATCACCAACAGGAATTAAAAACAGGCTTAATATTTCCAAGGAAATTAAACACAAGGGAATTACCACTAGCCATTTACACCACATTTTAGAATATCAAGCTGTATACACATTTTTCAGGCATTTACTCAGTATTCAACTTCTGTTTAACCATTATATGTTTACTAACATGCAATTACACTGTTGCCACTGAGGAACTGATAAAGCAACCCCATGCTCTGACTTTCTAGAAGAAATTGGAAGCCATGAGCAGATTCTGTGCTAATGCGCTACTGAAAATAAAATGAGATTAAACACACACCTTGCAACTACAAATAACATTAAATGGTCAGCATATTTAGCCAAACCACTGCTTTGACTTCAGCTGTTTTAAAGGATAAAATGTCTACCTATTATTGGAAAGATTTGTATGATAATTAGATGCCCTGATTGTTACTTCTGATGCATAACTATATTTACAAGCTAACAGGAAAAGATTTCTGATATATTCTTCTGTATCCACCTTTGTATCTAGATGTTGCTTTCACTTTTCTTTCAAGCTGCTAGGTGCAACAAAATAGGCCAGTCTCTTTCTGAGGTTCTTCCCCATGAAAAAGGGATTGGGATTCATTTGGATACTATCCATACAATAATATTATCAAGTGCTAATTAGCTCATGCTATGAAGTTATTTTGGAGGCTCAAAAGTGTGGAGGAAGATTTTTTTCAAGAAAAGATTAATTGTTTAGTTTAAATTGATACTTAAAGAATAAAATAAGAACAAAGGTTATGATATGACGTGCAGTTAACTGAATTAAAAGTGATGGTACAAGGAGGGTGTGTGTAGGTGAAATTTCCACAGTGATTTTTCCCTCCTGCCCCCATCCTGAGGCTGTTAGAGGGGGAAGTGTCCACTAAAAGATTTTGCTAAATAATTAAAAGTGAAAAAGTACAGAATCAAAGTAATATGAATTAATGGAGAAATCAGAATCAATATTTTATTACAGTTGTTAATGAAATATTTACCAGACTAATTTTTTTGGTTTTTTACACATTCTAGAATTATCAGAAAGATACAACCATTATCTTAACACATAAGCTAATGTGCCTTTCTTTATATTTGTGTTTGTAGGAAGGTCAACTAAGTAAATTCATTTGCAATGAAAAGATTCTTATCTACATCTTATATTCGAGCCTTTTGTTTCCATGGTACCTTCTTTTCGCTTTTGGCTAATCTTAACATTCTGAAGGGATTGATCCAATGTCCACCGAAATGAATACATAGCACAAACACTGGAAAGTATGACAATTAATGCTGGCCATTTTAGTATGAAGAAGAAAAATAGTAAAGGCTGGTGAAAATAAGATGTTAGAAAACACCAGACTAGTAGCAATAAGTTGAGACAAGCTAGTGAACTCCTAGGCTTGACAGTTAGCTTGGTAGCACCCATCCACACTGACAGTGACCAACGAGATGAAAGGGGAAGGTAAGAATACCTGATGAAACAGAAAGTGTTTTCTATCCTGCTCGGTTAGCTTAAGATACAAAAATGGCACACAGATCTTTTGATCACACTGTATTAGCACATTATTTTGTGGAGGTCACATATTTCAACCAGTTACAAAAATACTTTAGAGATATTAGCTAAACAAAAATAATTCAAGAGCATGCACGTCCTTCTGCTTGTATAAATAGTTCCCATGAGTGAAATAAAACTAGGCTCAGAGGGAGTAAAAATACCTACAACTGATCACATGGAGACATCTCCAGGCATGATTTAGGATGTTTTCTTTCTATGAAAAACAAACAAACAAAAAAATCAGATATTTTGAGTCAATCATCAGAGGATCTCCCAGAATTTAAGGAGCTTTTTGTACTAAGATAAAACTGCAATTTTTTTCTTTTCCAGGTGCATAAACTTTAAGTTCCTGCTTCTGCAAGACCACTGTCAGCCTCCACAATTACTTCAGGAACACACTAAGATGCAAGTAGGAGTGAATTGGCAATAAAAGTGGAAAGTGAAAACATTTCTGTAACAAGCTGTTTCCAAACTCATTCTACAAGGATCTTATGTAGCTGTTTGAAACTGCAGCAGAATGAATCAACCTCAGTGGGGAAAGCAGAAGTGGAATAGAAAAAAGTTGCAGGAAAAGTACAACTTTACTGATATCACTGCCTTCGAGATATGTGCTTGTGACATGGAAGTTATTTATGGCACCCACCTACAGTCATTTACTTTCAGGCACATTAGTCATAGCAGTAGGATGCAACCTTTACTCTCAGAAGACCGTGATCCTTATTGTTTATTTGAACCCCTGAAGTTGTATCTCAGGTCTGAACCATTCACAGCTCCCATTCTGATCCTTTCTTTCCAGATTTCAGTCACATACACAACTGAAACCTACTCTACACAGTACTGAGAACCATAAAAATACTGAGTAATTAGGCTAGAGCTCCTCTTTCAGAAAACTAGAAAGGAAAATATTTCCTAGAGGAAAAAACTAGAGGAAAATATTTCCTACACTACACCTTCAAGCAGATGATTAATATGCTCCTTTCAGACGAATTTAAGAGCCCTTAGATATAGGGAAATATCTACTTGTAAAGCTGATAATATATTCTAGTGCAGAGAACACTCAATTTACTTTTTTGACCTCATAAAAAACCCCACAGCCTCCCCTTAGCACCAAAGTGTCTTCCCTCTTTTCCTTCCTTTTCCACCCGCTTCTCTCCCCCTATTGCCAACAAGAGTCTAGAAACACATTTGGAAAGAGGACTTTCCATGCTGCCATTAAACATTTTCTTTGGCATATTTGTCTACTTCTGGCTTTGAAAACACAAACGCTGAAAGTGTGATCCCTACGTAATTTTGCCGGGTTTTACCCAAGAAAGGCAAGAGCGGAGCCTGGATTAAAATGGGCAGGAAGCAGTATATCACAGACCACATTGTCCCTACTAATTGCTCATTAAGAGTCTTATCCTTCACAGTTCATGCAAAATTCAAGAGGAGAAAAATATCTTCCTGACTCAGTTTTACATTACTTTTCTCAGAGATTTTTGGCATTCCCTTGTGTTATCTCATCTGGAGATTAATAAATTTACCAGAGTTGTATACCAAATAGACATAACAATACAGTACACTTAGTTTCTATAATTTATGTTACTTTTACCATAGATAAAGTATCCCTCTCAAAGATGTACAACCCTTCCAGATGACATGCTTACTGAAAACATTTCTAAATCCCAGAGCCAGTCATTGTGAATTCAACTATGTCTCTTCTCTGATGTAAATTATTCCCTGCAACTTGCCACAGGTAGAAGAGAAATTGGAGGAACACTAATTATGAAGCAGGTAGAAATGGAAGTGAAGCAGACTTGATTTTTCTGCTTTTGACAGGAAAAAACATCTATCACAGAAAAATCTGGTGCAAAACGCAATTCTCAGAATTTATATTACTGCAAATGTTTACCAAGTTAATGAAGCTAGGAGGAGACCCCCAACACAGCACCAACAGGAACTGCTCATAAAGTAAACTGCAGGAGCAGAAATTGTTAATTTCAGATCCCCAAACTCTCCTCCCAGGAGGCAGCAAGAACAGAAGAGATGCACACACCTGTCCAGATTCTCAGAAAAGCAGCTTCAGCATCGCACAACAATGGTACTGCTCCATACCTCAGCCAAAGGCAGTAGAGGTTGCAGCCCCAGGCTCATTCAAGCTGCAAAAACCTTGGATCTCAAAAAACCTAGCCATTCTTTGATTCTATAAAAACAACAACAAGGAGCTCTCTGGGTTATGAAATGCTATACCCAATCTACCCACAGTGAGCAGGTAGAGAGATGTAAGAGTATTTGCATACACAGGCTGGTCTGCCTGCTTCCTCTGACCTCTAGCTATGCCAGCCTGCCCCAGCTGAGCCCCAATCGCCTTCCAGCCCCCCTGAAGCCAGAAGAATTTGTTGAGTTCCTGGTATCTCCCCATCCAATGTGGGGCCACATTTGCAAAATTAACATCTAAAAAGACTGAAGAATGTGGGCTTTTAAAACACCCTCAATATTACCTGCATGGTGAGATGTTGAGTGGTAGCAGAAACCTGCTTCAAGTATAGCAATGAGCCTACTGTAACCACAGGACTCGGGGAGCTGTGTCTTTGCTAAAAACCACCAGGTGTTACCTGTGATAAAATCACACCTGTAAGCAACGAGGCATCAACCTGTTTTTCTGAAGATCTTCCGTTTTAAAGCCTTTTTCATAAGTGGTCTTCAATTTGTGCATATCACCATCTTAAATGTAAAGACTTATATTTTAATTAAAAGAGTGAAAATGTAGTCAACATTTAATAACAAAGCTTTTGAGGTATGAGAACAAGGGATGATTAAATCAAATCTTGAATCTGGGTTCAGGCTGGACAGTTGTTATTTTTTCTAAAAGCTGAAAGCAGAGGAGGCATCAATTTTCATTATTTCTACCATACATGTATTTTCAATATTAAGTAAATAAATAAATAGTGTTGCAATTACCGTTAAACTGCATAAACTGCCTGTGTTTAGCTGTAGAAGAAAATGGAAAGACAGTTCTGTGTATTATGACATACCTTCCAAAGCTGAATCCGAGTTCAATTTTCTCGTGATTTCACCTCTTTTGCCACTGGGTGGCACTCTGGAAATATTTCTAAATTCTGGATTCCTTTCCATTACGTTTTAAAAAGCCAACAAATAAACGATTTTCCTCAAACCTTCTATTGTTTACAGCCTACTGAAAAAGGCAAATGAATTACACAGAGCAGTACAGAAAATTAGCATTGTTAAATGTGTCACATATATCACTAATAAAGTTTCATTATTTATACTGTCAACTTGAAAAGCATTTATTTCCTAATCAATCAACTCACAACTAAATAAACACTCATATAGGCATGCAACATGAAAGCACAGTACTCCTAAGTCAGATCTTCCTGAGATTAAGGGTATGCTGGTTGGTATGAGGAGGAGAGGAATTACAAAGAAGAATGCTCTCCAATTTACTCCCTCCACCTTTCCAGATACCTGGTTTTACTAAAGGAAAAAAAATACATGTATGTATTTTAGAATATATTTTCTGCTTGATTTCTTAAAATCAATAAATGACATACTTAACTCCAAAGGTGATCCTAAAAACAAGTTAGGAGAGTCACATTAAATTAATCTGGAAAAGCTGAAGATCCATTAAAAATTAGACCATCCCTATTTGGGGACTGGAGATGCAGAAGAGAAAAAGAGATTTAAACAGTCATTTGAAGGGCTTTGTACCATCTAAATCCAGCTGCAGTCTCACAGACATCCCTTTTGATGTTCACTAAAGCTGCAGATGAGTTCTAGTTAACAGATGTCCTTGTTAGAGAAAATAAACAAAACCCATCAAATTTGGTACTATCTGGTAGCTGGAAGTGAACTGCAAACAGTTCTCCTTTGTTTGCTGGGTTGCTGCAGGAATGGGCTGAAGTAACATTGGGTCTAGGAGCAAACAGATACTGATAAATAAGGGTAAAGTAACACATTTCCCTGGCTGTGAGGGATCCAGACATCCAGGCATTTGGGATGTGCCAGAGGACCAGAAGCTTCTCCTTCTACTCAGTCGAAAGTCAACTTGTTCTATCTGGCTTTGTTTAAATTTTGTCTTGTAAGAGGTACAAAACAGGTCGTGCAGAGAAGGAAAAAACAAAGTACCACAGTCTCTTATGTTCTTGGCTTTTCCTCCTGACCCCAGAGCATTTTGCAGGTATTTCTTAAATATTCAGGTTATATATTTGCCTCCAGGAGAGGTGGGCCGATGCCAATCACATGAAGTTCAACAAGGCCAAGTGCAAGGTCCTGCACCTGGGTCGGAGCAATCCCAGACACAGCTACAGGTTGGATGGAGAAGAGATTCAGAGCAGCCCTGCAGAGAAGGACTTGGGGGTGTTGGTCAATGAGAAATGAACATGAGCTGGCTTCATTGTGCGCTTGCAGCCCAGAAAGCCAACCGTATCCTGGGCTGCATCAAAAGGAGCATGACCAGCAGGTCGAAGGAAGTGATCCTGCCCCTTTATTCTGCTCTCGTGAGACCTCACTTGGAGTATTGTGTGCAGTTCTGGTGTCCTCAACATAAAAAGGACATGGAACTGTTGGAACAAGTCCAGAGGAAGACCAAGAGGATGATCAGGGGACTGGAGCACCTCCCATATGAAGATAGGCTGAGAAAGTTGGGGCTGTTCAGCCTGGAGAAGTCTGCGTGGAGACATCATAGCAGCCTTCCAGTATCTGAAGGGGGGCTATAAGGATGCTGGGGAGGGACAATTCATTAGGGACTGTAGTGACAGGACAAGGGGGAAAGGGTTTAAGCTTAAACAGGGGAAGTTTAGGTTAAATATAAGGAAGAAGTTCTTTCCTGTTAGGGTGGTGAGGCACTGGAACAGGTTGTCCAAATAAGTGATAAATGCTCCACCCCTGACAGTGTCCAAGGCAAGGCTAGACAGAGCCTTGGGTGACATAGTCTAGTGTGAGGCGCCCCTGTCCATGGCAGAGGAGTTGGAACCAGAGGGTCTTAATGTCCTTTCAAACCCAAACCATTCTCTGAGTCTATGAAGACTCATATCACAGCCACAGCTACAAACTAGGAACTGTTCTGCTTTTACTTCTGCCTGCTCATTTGTGACAATTTTAGGTGACTACCAGAGAGCTTTTAAATCAAAGGCTTAGCACAAAAGTCTGTAAGTAGCAGAAGAGTTTGGCTAGATGACACAGGCAGCGTTTGTGTGCCCACAAAGGAAGATACCCTGTAGAAGCAGCCACAATCTCTGTTACTGGGATTTTGGGCATCCTCTTTGAATTTACCTTCTGATATGCTGAGCCACAAAACCCCTTCCTGGAGGCAGAGGAAGCCTGGATCACTGACCTGGTTTCTTACCTAAAGGCAGGGTCAAAATTTCCCAATCATTTAGGTCAAACTTAGCTAAAAATTCAAGTGCATCTTGCAGACAGAAAGTGCAGGGTAAGCCTCGTTTATCTAAGTGCACTCAAAAGTGCATGAATATACAGACCTCAATCTCCTTCAGAGCAGCAGTTAAGGATAATGAACCTTATGAGGTTTTACTCAAGAAAGGAGATGAGCTGGCTGTCTCATAGTCTTGGTTGGAGTCACTGGCAACTTGAGGAGGTCACACACATCATTTCACATTGTTACGATAGAAAATCTTTCTCTTCATGTAGACAGTGTTAACTCTTTAGAGCACTGATAGTTTAGGCTGGATATCTATGTTCCTAACAGAAACACAGGACACAAAAATGAATATAACCATTCCAGTCCCTGAGGTGTTTTCCATTACCCATATTGCTGACTATTAGCCAACACACTGTTCAAGTTCATTATCTCAGCTGCTTAGGAAAACGCAAGTAGGGATAGATTTGAAGAACTCTTCCCTGCCTTTAACTGTTCTTAGTGATGAACTTCTTGGGTCTACAAAGGTTAGCTTTTCCCTCTTCAAAAATCTACTGCAGCTTGGACTGAGGTGCAACAGAGCATAACCTTAATTGTGAGCCACCGAGATGGTGGGGAAGTGAATCTCAGCAGAGACTCTCCACGCTTGGCCACTTGCAAACGCAGTCCCTATGCCCTCATTATCAGAGGCAGATTTCATGAGGCAAGGGAAGCTTTGATCACTTGAGTTAGTGAAAGGCAGAGAATTTGTCTGTCTTTACAGCAGTATGGCTAAATCAGTAACTTGTGGAATAACAAAATTCAGGTGGATGAAGGGTGCATTATCTTATATATGTGTATTGGAAAGTTCTGGCAACACACTGCAGTTTTGAACAAATAAATGAATTTACTAGATGGAAGAGAGAGACTGCTGATAAAACAGAAAAAAATACTATACTCAGGAGGTGATTTTAGTCCAAGTGCTAATATTTTATACAAGAGAATATTGAATTTAAGGAGAGGCTTATTCATTCATTTGGCTTTTCAACTTTCCAAAGTGCTTTCATTGACTGATTTTGTTTGTGGCAGCTAATATTACTGTCACTGAAACAATATTTTTTCCTTATTTAACTCTCCTGATGCAGTTTGCCATCTGAAGTCACTTACCTTTCATTTTTTTTATATAAAGCTGCTTTTCAACATCTTTGAGATGCTTCACATGGCTTGAGCCTACATTTGCTCAGATAAAACTCGGCTGCTAAAAGATCAAGAGCTGTTGCACTAGCTGAGACCCAAGGTCCATTTGCTGTGAATTTAACTGCAGCAATATTAATTGACAAGATATCTGCAGAATAAAAGGGGAGATGTACCATCCTCCTTACATGTCAACTCTGCCTCCAAACTTTTTATGTGTTTTTTTTTCTTGGAGACAACGTTCCTCTACTAGGAGAAACATACATGTGAACAGAATTTCTTCAATTTGAGATCTGGTTTCACATAACTTTAGTATAGTAATTCCAGGCACTCTTAATCACCTCGTTACAGAGATGCCAACCACATGGTGGATGTACCATAGAAGATACTGCAGCAGGACCACCTTCCTCCCATTTAAAACCCATTTTGTTCAGCATTAAACTTTCTCTAAAGTTGCAGGCAGCTTTCTGAGTTGGAGTCCTGCCATTCCAGAAGACTACAGAACAGCAGACACATTTTGAACTTGAACTATATTTGCTGAGGGCAAGGTTACAAGCCACAGCTAAGAAAGTCATCAGCTCCGAGCTCCAGTCTTTGGGTAAGAGGCAAGGAGGAATTGTTTTGCAGGACCCAGCTGAATTCAGTGTGAAAATAAAACAAAAATTACTCTCAGATCTATGAAAAAAAATCATTTTTTTTTCTATCTCTGGAGGAGCAGAGTTCATATTTTTCATCCTTCCTTGCAAAATCCAAACAAACCATCAGACCTGGGGAATTCAGACAAGATTCAGCTCATGGACATGAATGTTTATTTCATTGAATCCACACTGACTTACCACCTTCCACTGGGACAAAGTGTTGTGCTTTGGCTTTCAGTGAGAACAGAGAAGCAATCCACTTGACAGCATCCTTTGCCAACTCAACCACAAGGCTTCGAGCAGGCTACAGAGGTGTTTGGGGTTAAAAACGTGGCAGCTACACCCCAGGGTGACTCAGATCTAGGAAAGAGCTTGCATGCCAGATGGCCAAACAGGAGATTGAGAGGAGTAAAAATCAACAAGGGAGAAGGACAAGTACAATGCTTTGACACCTTAACAATGCATCAGTTCAATGGTGTAGAAAGTAAACAGTATTTGAATGCCAAATGGAGGGTCCTAAGCCACCATGTCCATGGCATAATCTTTCTGAGCACTGGAGTGACATTCTCTGCACTGACACATGCAGAGTCCAAGCCTCAGCTGATATAAATGTAATTTCATACCATATACACATGCATTGATACCTTGATGCTTCACAGGGCAATCGCTTTTAAGTGTTCACTTGCCTACCATCAACATCAGTCCATAAAGACTTAAGATCCATGACTGTGGAGAGCCTCTCTTCCTTCTGATCCAGAATATGGGTATGCCCCCATTAATGTCTCCCTTCTGTACTATCCCAATGACAACCCAAGGATAGCTGAGCATTTTCTGTCACCCTTAAATTCTTTCAGGAGACTGTTCAACTCTGTGGGGTTCTTTTAAGGTGAAAATATCTTGTTCCCTCCATATTGCTTCCCTATTGCTTTCAGAAACAGCTTTCCCTCTGCTTCAACCTGCAACAGCTTTAGCTCTAGTATCAATAAGATGTAAGGATATTGATGGAGAGATTTTTGTGTTAGTCATCAGTCCATCTCTTCCCATCATATCTGTCATCTGCAAGGGAAATGGCTTAACTTATTGCACATTCCCTAAGAGACCAGATGTAATATGGTCAATATCCCATATAAATGTTTTGAGAATGGGAATGTGTAGGACAGTCTCAGATTCACTACCAATCAGCCCATGATGGCTTTAGCAGTTTTGATTGCCCAGGAGGAAAGACTGTCTCTATTTTTCCAAGCCAATTTGCATGCAGTGAAACATGCCAGTGCTGATTGTCTGGACAATTGAAAAGCAACCCTGATCCTGGTGGTGTCTCTTTTTGTTCTGGGCAGATTGTTCCAGAGATTTTGGTGTAATAAACATTTAGGGATTGGTATGAAGATAAGGTGGTGTTGGTGATGTTTTATGCAGCATAAGATGGATAGAGACTGGCTGCTGTGGGACAACCTGCTAACAGTATGATTGATCTGCCTCAGAGAGCTGGGTATGGCTGCTAATTCAGTGATGTAGTAGAATTAATGGTAGATGCTGATGCAGACTGATTTTATAAAGTATTGTTTTTCTTGGTGATTTATGGTTGCATCTACTAGTTAAAATTAGCAGCCACCTTAGCAGGAAGTTTTAACCAAATTGCAGATTCTGCACTGAGTTTCTCAACTCCAAGCACTGAAAGCATCAAGAGAAGAGAGAGAATTCCAAGTGAATCTGACATCAAACAAGAGCTAGAGAGGAGCTTTCATTGAAATCACAATATTGCCAGCATTCTGGGTGGTTTCTCAGTACTGCAAACCTACCTGGAAAGTGTGAGCCTGGGATTTGGCCTGCCCCACATCTCCTTCATGTGTATCTACACAATTCTGGTTTTGACCAGTCTAAAACAGAAGAGGAAAATATTAGAAAAACTGCCATGCATATAAATGACTTAGCAGGTGCTGAAAGGAGAAAAAAGTCTTTCTGATTAGATTGGTTACAGATTGAAATTCAGAGTATCTTAACATAGTTTCTGCATCACCAAAAAGTTTGTAGTCTTGCCTTGGACATATTATTCATCCTGCTTAGGTAAGTTGCTCTAAATTAAGGGTATAAAACAAAAACTTCCATTACTGCTTATATAACAAAAAACATTCAGGTTTACTCCGGACAAAATGTTTTAGAAACAATTCTGCTTATTTTTAAGGCAGCATTAAAAAAAAAGAATTAATACCTTATTTTTACAATTTCCAAAAGGCTTTTTCCATGTTATATAAAACAACCTCTCTGTGTAGAATGATTAGATGATTATTATTATATTTTTGTGCGCATGCACATAAAGCTAACACAAAATTCCAATATCCCCATTTTATCAAAAGAAAAGCTCTTCAGGTTTTCATGGGTGAAAGCTCAAATTTAGAGGATGCTTTCTCTTAAAATCTCTATTTACTCTAAATCAAAATAATATTTTAAAAAGCACATGTCTTGCCTTGTGTTAGGAAACCCATTTCTCACTTTCCACGAGTAGCAGCTATATTTGGTAGGGAATCCCATTTTCTTGGAAACGTGACCTTCTCTTGCCTCATTGATGTGCTCTTTGCTGACAAGAGTAACTGAGTCACAGTCTCTGCCCTTTATTATTGTAAATAATAAGAACAGTCCAATTCATTTCTAAAGAACCCAGTATTTCTAGAGAGGTAGCAGCAATTTACTTACTTAACCTTATAACTGACATTACCACAATCCCTAAAACAAAAAGCAACAAGTATTTTAAGGAATTATTTCACAAAACAAGGACTGACAGCACAGCTTCAGGGCCTTCAATGCAACACCTACATTTAAATTAATACAAGAGGAGAAGCAATGCCTGAGCTAATAATCCCAGACAGCTTTTCTCTGCTAGTGCAACAGGAATGGGTAATCACAGGTGCATCAGCAGCAGACAGCCAGTCACAAGACTCTGAGAAGCAGGAAGAGTCCTGCTGGCTTGTGCATTCCCAAACTGTTATTAGCCAGAGGAAAGTCGTGAAGAGATCTAAAGGAAATATAATGCTAAAAAGGAAGAGGGTTAGCAAACTACATCAACACCTAAAGGGTATTTGTGGAAGTCAGATAGAATAGCCTTTTAACATTCCAGTGAGAAAAAGTAATAATGAGGAACATATCTCTTCACAATGAATTTACATTCACATCATAAAGACAATTCATAGATTAACAAAAAATCTGAGGAGACAGAAGATTGTCATTTCCTTTGATGTTAGCACTACCCAGCAAATTTGAAGATCCAGAGATATCTATGTGCCCCACTCCTACTGATATCCATGGGCCTGTCTCTTTAAACAAGAAAGATATCAAATTCTCTCTGTAGATCTGAGCCTCATGTTCTCCCGCAGTAGGTGCTGTGTAAAAAGAAGATTGAAGAACTTAACTGAGCTGGCTAATCAAAGCTGCCTTTAGTCCCTGGGGATAGAGGCACCTCCAGCAGCCAGGGAGTTCAGCAAACAGCTCAAGTGTGTGCTCTATGCTTCTCGAGGTGCCTCAATCTGAAAGGGAAAATGCATTTTCATCAGATGACCAAAGTGCCTGAATTCTTTCCTCCTCCTTCAAAGAGATTTCATTGTTGTTGCTGTTGTTGTCTTTCATATGAAGATAGGGAGGGCATGTCCAGTCACTGCCATAAGGTTGCAGGGCTCCTGCAGTTTTCTCTCCTCCATTGAGTATTGTTTTATCAGAGAGTGAGAACATTCATGGTAGAATTGGTCTGTAATAACCAAAAGTGTAAAATATGTGGCACAGTGGCTTAGTAGGGAATAAAACCTGATGCTGCTACAAAGCTGGTGAGGAAAACCCCAGTGTTTTTACTGAGCTGTATCCCTTTTCAAAATACTCTTCCCCTCCTGGAGCTGAGATAAACCTTTCCAGATAAAAGTTTTCAAAACATACTTAGATTCCTTAATGGCTTTAATTAATCAACATTTTCTTACCATATTTTCCTCTGAAAATCTCTTGCCCAACTCTGAGCACTGCGTTTTCTGTGGATCAGTTACCCGCTTATAGTTTATTTAACTACAAAAACAGTCCTTAGGTTTCGCATGTACATTGAGTAAAGGTTTTTGTTTACTGTCTGTCAATACACAAGGAACAAAAGCAGCATTTACAAACTGGTAACCATTAATACGTTAGGGAAATGTGACAACTGTTTTTTTTTTATTCCAGTAATTCATGAACTCTATTATGCATATCCCTAAGCAGAAGAGAAGTTTTATTTGAATGGAATCTCAGAGAAAAATAGACACATACAGAAAATAGGTTTTTCTTCATATCAAGCCTGTTCTTTAGAGTCTTTGTAGAGGAAAATAGTGACATAAATATCTTGTTGACTTTTTTAAATGGATGAACCAGACAGTGTACCTCTTGGAGCAAAACTGCTGTGAAAGTACTTAGAAAATGGTTGTCTCTTATTTTGTTCTACTAAATATAGTAACTGTTTAAACAGTCATTGCATTAAGATCAAATTAATGCCTTCTCTATTTTTACCTTAAATTGCCTGGTGCTAAAAATAATTTGGAGATGACACGTTGCATGCACCTTACTTCTTTCAAAGGAAGAATCAGGAAACGTGAAACTCCATAAACCAGGATAAAATACACCCAACAGTACACAGTCAGACTCATGACACTCACTGTCCTGGCTGGGAACAGATACCTTGTTTATCCACCTGAGAGAAAAGGCATCTTCCAGAAGAAGATTAAGCAGATTACCTAGGCAAGAAGCAGGATAGGAGGAGGGTGCTTGAAACACAAGCTTAACTTTATAATTGTAACAATTGAAAAACAAAGTAGTAGTGTTAGGAGCAATCTTGAAGGGGTCAGACTATGGTCACCTCAGTGCTTCACACTGATTCTCAAAAACAGTGTTTTCTGTAAATGTTTCCTTTGTTCTGACTGCAAAACCACCTTGCCAGATAAACTTCCACTTAATATCATTTTGCTGTCACTGAATATTGGGAGTCTCCTTTTCCATTCCTAATTAACTACTGACTCTGCTAGAAGCAATCACATAGCCTGGGTTTTCCAGTGGTCCACATTGATTTTTAAGAACCTTTGTTTTGGGGCCATCTGCCTTCAATTGCCTGAATGTGTGCTTTTACATGCTGAGATCTTTTAAAGTGCACATAAAATATAATCTAAAAATTGAGGTAATTAGACAAGCAACCAAAGCCATTGCTGAAGCACTCTCTCCACTTTCTCTCACACTCACAATTTTTGCTTTTGCCAAGAATGGTGGCACTACAGAATTGTATTTCAACTTCAAAAGAATGCTGTGAATTAACCACATTTCCAGAGGAAGATGGCTGGGGTACACTCTGGCCGTCAATGGCTGTTCATCCTAGGTGGGTCATACTAATAAATTTACCTCCTTTCACACTTTATTTCACAGTAACCCACACCTGGAGAAACCATTTTTATTGCATGCCCAGACACACTGTATATCCCCAGATTACTAAGCTAATACAGAACTTGATATTCAAATGTCTTATAATCATAGAATCTTCATGGCCAACTCCATGATATGGATAGAGCTGAGGCAAAACTAATTCTAAAACCCCCTAAAATGTAGTAGAACTTCTCCTTCATCCCTTGGTCCCTTGGGATTCAGGTGAAAAGTTAAAAAAACCCAAACTTTTAGTAGCTCAGAATGATGCATTTCTCTCATTGATGCCCTTTGGTGTGATAACAACAAGAAGAATAAATTCGGCATAAAAAAACTTCAGTTAAAGCTTAATGAAACAATTATTCCTCTGAATTTGCTTTGATTGCAGGAAGAAAGTTCATTCACCACTTCCTCAGGCTTTCATCTGTTAAAGGTCACTGACTGACCACAATGACCAGGGTACGCAAATGAGTTAGTCTTTTGGAAAGCACTGTTAATAGCAGTAGTGTTCAGAAACAGTCACCATGGCAGAACATAGGTATTACCCTAGAGGCAGGAGGAAGAAGAGATGCAAAACCTGAGGTGCACCTGCTGGTGTATGCTTAAAATTGTCCTTTCCTGAGATCCAAGAAGCTCTCAGTTTGTATATCCTAGAAAAGCAGACTCAAGAGTGCACAGAGAATTTGTAATCCACATGAATTTAAGAAGGATCCAGGAATGTGAAAAAGTTTGTGTTGAAAAGAGCTGAACTTGGAACATTTATCCACAGAAAAATCAGTTATTAGTTTCAAAGTTCAAGACTCCAGATTAAATGAAATCCTGCAGTGTGGGATGTGGGGGAATGGGAGAAAAGACCAGGCTTCCTGCTCTGAACAACACCAGGTCTTTCATTTGCCACCATCTTGCAAAAAGATCTGAAACTTGTTTACTGAGTGCAGCATGCATGTCACTATTACAAATGGGTTTATTATGGCGGTTTCATTTTGCCTTTGAATATTTTACTTATGCACCGAATTAATTTTACACAAGATAATTATGAATTGATACAAATTACTCCTCATAAATATGAATTATGTTCTATTTTCTGAACTGGAGAACTCAGAGATACAAATGTATTCAATAGATTTTTATTTTTTTTTTAATCCCAAAGTCTTGCATTTTGTGCCTGCTGCTTGTACTTGGTGAAACTTCTGTGGCACATGAGATTATTTGTCACAGGTTTGCTTCTGATATTGATTTTTCCAGTGGAAGAACCTTGTATGTTTGTATTCGTAGAATCATAGAATAGTTAGGGTTGGAAAGGACCTTAAAATCATCAAGTTCCAACGCCCCTGCCATGGGCAGGGACACCTCACACTAAACCATGTCACCCAAGGCTCTGTCCAACCTGACCTTGAACACTGCCAGGGATGGAGCATTCACACCTTCCTTGGGCAACCAATTCCAGTGCCTCACCACCCTTACAATAAAGAACTTCCTCCTTATATCCAATCCAAACTTCCCTTGTTTAAGTTGTAACCCTGTTTAAGTTTTAAACCTTGTCCTATCACTACAGTCCCTAATGAAGAGTCCATCCCCAGCATCCCTATAGGCCCCCTTCAGATACTGGAAGGCTGCTATGAGGTCTCCATGCAGCCTTCTCTTCTCCAGGCTGAACAGTCCCAATTTTCTCAACCTGTTTTCATATGGGAGGAGCTCCAGTCCCCTGATCATCCTCGTGGCCCTCCTCTGGACTTGTTCCAACAGATTCATGTCCTTTTTATGTTGAGGACACCAGAACTGCGCACAATACTCCAAGTGAGGCCTCAACAAGAGCAGAGCAGAGAGCCAGGATCCTCCTTCGATCTGCTGGTCACGGTCCTTTTGATGCAGGCCAGGATATGGTTGGCTTTCTGGACCACACAAGAAAAGCTATTCCTAAGCCTTGTTTCAGCTGAGTGGCAAGAAGGACTTTTACCCACATGGTGAGTTTGCCTAACCATAGCTATGCAACCTCCGAAAGGAAATATACCATAATAAGGCAAATCTTTAATTCCCTTACAGGCAAATCATCCATGAACAAGGGGATACTATGTTTTGGTTTCCTCTATGGTGCAGATGGGTCTCTCTTCTACCCAGCATAGGAAAGTAGAAAATGTCTGATCTTCTGGGAACTTGGCAGCGATCTGATGTAACCCTCAAGGATTGATTCACACATTTTCTGTGACTTTTTTCCATCTCCCAATTTCTTTAAAATGGGCGGAAAATCATCTCCACACTAAATGTCCTGAAATAACCTTCAGCTCCACTGAAGTGCCATGAGAATTGCAAAGGGCCAAACAAGTATAAAACTGAGAAAGCTGAATAATCTAACTTGGAAATCAACTGTGATATTTGCTGAGAGCAATAAAACAGAATGGAAAAGCAATGAAAGAGAAGCAGGATGATTTTTCTTTAGGTAGGAAAACAAAGAGCAGTTTCAAATACAACTTAAAGGGATGTGCTCACACTTTGCATTTAAGATGAAAAGTCTACCTTTGATACTAGTTGATCATTTTATTTTCACTGGCACACATTTGAAACAGATGGCTGCCCCAGCCTTTTGTTCCTAAGTACCAGCCTGAAGATTTGAAATAACCAGTGATAGAAGTGAATTGAATAATTGAATGCAACCTGGTTCTGCCTGTCCCCTCTCTCCTCTATCAAAGCTGGCTTCCAACAGGGGTCTTAAAGTCCCTGTCTGCTCTGGCCTTCAGTTCACAACTTCCTTCTACATAATTATTTCACACCTCTCTGTCTCCAGAATTTGATCAGGTGGCATTTCTCAGTCACAGCTGTCTACTGACAGAAATAATGGTTTTTGAGAAAAGAATATTTCAGTGGGAGTGCCCAGTTTTTATGGGAAATTTCACTATTTAAAAAGAAAGCACACACAATCACTTCCACATACTTGAGAAATGAGATTTCTCCACTTTTCCCTGAAAGCAAGTACATACTTCCCCTTTGTTATTATGCTGCAATGAATCATGGGAGTTTTGGTTCAATTCTGTAGATATCTGCCCTGATTTATAGGTCACCTTTAAAGACAGACCAACTTTTGGAAATCCTTTTTTTAACCTAAACAGAGATAAAGACAAAAAAAGGACAAAAACCTAAACATCTACAAAGAAAATAAAGGAAATTAAAGCCTTAAAGGGGCTTAATATATATAAAAAAAATTTCTCTAGCATAAGGCTTTATCTTAAATAAACAGAAACATAAAATGTATGGATCAGTAGCTAATCCTTCTCAACAGCTTCTATCCAGCGCCTTAATTATGGCATAAGGTTGCATTATACATGGGCATACCAAATGACCTCAATTCTCCTCCATGCAGAATCTGCCACATTACATTATCTCGCTTCCTGTCATACAGCCTGCAAAAGGCCTTGGCCTCCATTTGTGAAATCACCCCTGAGTTGAACACTGCCTGATCAAGCATCCGAGCGGATTTGTTATTTCTCACAATAGCAGTGCAGTTCATCGAGCCACACTACCCATCATTGCCTGGATTAGACCCCACAAAGCCAGCTGAAGTTTTCCTATGGACTTATAAGGCAAGATCCACTATGCTAAAATGGGACCACTGCAGGAGCTTTCAGTGCATATAGAATTCGATCCATAAAAAAGGAGAAGGAATGCTTCTTGTAGAAAGCAAGTCTGCACTCTTGAACACTGTGATTACCTCTAAAAATCACCTTCTTGGAAATTAGACACTTAGCAAAGACAGTTGACAGTTAACTCCTTACCATTTATTTATTCTGGGAATAACTAATCATATTGATTAAAATATCCCTAGGTCTGTTACTTGGTTCACCAGATTAAAGCTCCTCTGATTATATCTGTGTATTTTCAGAGAGGTTACAAGATTCATCGTTAAGCAGAGTAAAGGCTGAATTCCAGAATGGCTGTTATTGCTATAGCATGATACAATACCCTTAAAAGAGATAAATAATGAAGTGACTGAAAGAAATAATTCAATAAGCTACAATGTTCCATATACCTATTTGCTTTATTATTATTCTTAAATTTCTCCAAATAAACTTAGGAATTATATTTATGCAACAGATTTTCCTGATTCCAAACACACAGATAATGTAGGCATACTTCTGAAAAGCCATAAAAGAGATTTGAAAGCCATACAAAGACTAAGAAAGAAGTCCAAAATTAAACACTGGCAGTGAAAACAGATAAATCTGTTAGAATGAACGTGTTTGTATGCTGATCTGGAGTTCCAAGGCAAAAAAAAAACATCACCACTTCAAAAAGTTCCACATAAAGTAATGTTTTCTTTCAGCACTGTTTGATGTTACATACACAAGCAAACACACATTTGGGTTATGCATACACAAATCCTTTGACTTCAACAGCTAGATTTCAACTCTTGACTTTATGGGATTTCCAGCTCAGAATTTTTATTTACAGATGTGAAAACCTGGGGTAAGCATAGACTTTCAGTACTTTATCAGTATTTGGGGAAAAAAAAAAAAATCCATCAAAAGTCTTCATGTCTTTGCATTTTGAAGACTGCTGAAGTCGTTAGAAAAAACAAGGTACAAAGTTGGTGTATGGAAATAGAGGTAGCCATCTGAGAATCTGTAAACCCGGTCTAAAAGCAGTAAGCCCCTGAATATATCAGTCTCCTTTTTCAAATCAGAACCACAACATTCCCTTTTTACCACTGTTATTCAGCCTAACATTCATATTCCCCATGTAATCATTTATTTACTTTTACAAATTGCTTGTTTCGTCCTTACACAATCAAAATCTCTTCAGAGCTGACCCCACTTGCAGTGCTGCAGCAACAAAGGCTTCAGGGAAGGAAAGAATCAGAGGGTAAAGATGGGCAATACTGTAATTCCTTGCCAGCCCTTGGCATTCAAACTTCATCACATCTCCAAAAGCTCATTAAAACAGAAATTGGACTTCACTGGTTGAGCGGGCAGCCAGACAGAGTCAACATGCATGAGGGAAAGTGAAGAATTTTTGAATCTGATCATCAAGCAGCCCCAGCAATTGGATTTATAAACCAGGGACTTACCGCATAAGACACAGAAGAGATTGATGCTGTTGAAGAGGACCTGCAATTATCTAAATTAATGAAATCAGGAAGCCACACCTGCTCCACATCACTGACTCACTTCTCTGGCTCTGGCCCAAGCTTGAAAAAGTGGATTTAGCACTTGATGGGTTTAACATGGGATAAGCATGGTAAGTTATACGCATCTAACAAGCTCCTTCAAAGTGTTGTGAGAAGCACAACATGGGTGAGAGATCATGGCAGTTAATTACTTCCCTGCATGGCAGAAAAGCACCACGCTCCCTGGAGGGAGTCCTTACCTTTCAAAAAAAGGCCTTTTCTACAGGGAGGGAAGTTTTGAGAGCCTAAGTTGGTTAATGTACCTGGATGATCAGAGCGACTTCTACCTTTGAAGGCGCTGTCAGTCTGCAAGGCATTATGGTATAACTCCTCATTCTTCCACCCAGTAAATGTTTTTGAGAAATATCCAAACTCAAAGCTATAATGGCTGTTACATACACTCTTCAACAGAGCCACCTCTAGCCATAGGAATACACAAAGGCTGATAGAAACAACCTTTCTTTTGTTGCCTTCCATTCAGTTCTGGAAAGGCAGACAGTGCCTCTAAGGGGAAGATTTGTGGGATGTATGAGACAGTAGAATAGCAAGCATGTGTCCTTTAGTGGGTTTACTGTCACTGTCTCGTATCTGCACATTCCCCTCTTTTATTGAGCAGTGCCTCATCCTGTGCCTGCAGTGCACACGTCTATGACTCCCACTGCCCTGGTAGGAGCAAGTCCTTGGGGTTTCACCTCACCTCAGGAGATGGCAAGAGTTTTGATAGAAAGACATATATGCATGGAGCCATGTAAGGCTAGTGGCAGGGAGACAGCTTCTCCAGTTACATTCACATGGAGATACTGCCCAGTGCCACCAATGGCAATTCTCACTATTAGAAGAATGCAGCAAACACTCAAATTTGAGGCTGAATAGTGACAGAAAGAATAAAACACAAAGTAAAAGGCACTGAGACCCAAGTAGGTTGACTTCAGAAAGAGGTTTTAGGTTTGCATGTTTCATAAAGCATGTTTACAAGCTTCACAAGTCTAATTGTAATTCATTTACAAGAACCACAAAACCACTAAAGCTCATGGAGGGATGAGATTCTACGTAAACTGACCATAATTTTATGTTTTACATCTCTGATGTCTGATTTGGCAGAGCCAAATGGGATAATTCTCTCTCTAACAAAGGTCACAGCAGAATTATGCTGATAAAGAAGTACTTACTCAAAAAAAAGGACAAAAAGCAACTACACAGCAGTCTCTTTCTCCCCTCAGTGCTTTAGAAAGTTACCAATATTCTGAAATTCAAGTTGACTTGAGAACAAGAATAATTTAACAAAGATGAAGACAAATACAAGTACATAGAAATATCCTGACAAATCAAATTTCCAGAGTGAAGTCTCTAACTCTTCTTTCCTTAATTAGATTGAGATAATGCAGATGAGTGGGTGAAAATTATTCCTCTAATGGTTAGGAGTCATTCAATTGACAGACTAGGTTTGCTAATGTACAGTGTCTAACTTTTTTTTCCCCCTACCATCATTGTCCTTCAGTTTATATAGTTCTTCCTCCCTCATGTTTAATCCTCTCTTTGGCACTTATTTAGAATAATCCTATCTCCTCTCAAACTTCAATTTGCAGGCTAAGCCAGCTAAGCTCTTTCATCTTCTGAAAACACACACTCCGTTCTTTGGTGGTCTTTCTTTGCCCTTCTCCCCATTTCAGCTTCTTGAACTTAAGTGATAGAATTATCGAGGACATTCACGTAGCCTTGGACAACAGCTAATTACCTTATATGTGCTGGTAGCCTCTCCGCAGTACATCGCTGGAGTTACATTTCTCTTGTCTCATGTCAGCTGCCCAGCAGTGGTTTCAGGTTCAGCTAGAGACTTTCTCCTCTGCTTCCGGAGGATGTGTTCTCTGATTAAAGTAACAACTCCTGCATTAATCTATAATGAATGACTTCACATTATTGAGATTAAACTGCTGGTGGGCCATGTTCTCATCTCAAATGCAGAGCAAATCTTGACTCATTTCATTAACCAAAATGAAGTGACCTCAGATTTCCAGCCATGTAAGATTCATCTTTAAACAGACTTTTGGATGAGCTATCTACAGCTACTCTGGATGCCATTAAAAAGTAGTGTTTATAACATATTTTGTTGTGCATAATGTTCTACAGAGAGAGGGTGCTTTTGCCATGACATATGGTGTACAATGTAAATGAACTCCAGTGTAACAAATTAAAAAGCTTTTACAGCAACCTCTAAATACTATTTATGACTCCCAAGTGCTACCTAGGCTGGCCACCAGTCAAATAATTATAGCCTCTACACCAAGTGCCAGAGTGCATTTTGTTGACTAACTGCTTCTACAGAGAGCTATGCAATCTATTTCCATGAGATATACTATCCATAAACCTCCATCCATTTTGACAGCAAAATTGCAAAAGCACAATGTGTTACCAGGTGTCATTCAAAGAATGGATGCTGTAATGAAGTAGCCATTTAAAAAAAAAAAAGTCTCTGATGATCTTTCCTAACACTATCAAGCTTTTGTTACAGCAAAAGAAACTCCTCATGACATAAGGCCTATCCAAAGCTTGCTGTAGTCTATCACTGGCATAGAAGCACTCTCCTGCCTATGCATGATGGAAAAACTGGTGAGTAGGGCTGGTTGAAATACAACAACTGAAAACACTTCTAATGAACAAAGGGGTACAGTTCTACAGGGAAGTAGAATCTGGCAGAAAATACCCAATTCCCTGAAACATGGTTTTTGTTTCAGAGACAATTCTATTTATTTGCATGGAAAATAAAATAATAAAAAAATCTTTTCAGAAACAAAACAAAACCAACACAAATCAGCAGCAGCTTCCACTTCTGTTTCTGGGAGCTTACAAAAAAAAATAAATATCATATTCTTATTATTTAATGAGATTTATCTGTTAAATCAGCTAAGAGCTGGGGTTTTCTGTGTTGTTCAGGTTTGCTTGTTTATCAAACTAATGCAATAGAGTAACTAGTAAAATCTTTTTTTTCGTTCCACCCGAGTGCGGCAAAAGGTAAGACGAGCAATAGGTATTCCATAGCTCTGAAAGGACTCCATCTATCAGGAAAATTGCTACTTCTTTTTCTGCCCTATGTATATTTAAATACAGCTAAACTAGTATTGCTACACATCTCCATGCTGATTCCAAAGTGGAAAGCAAGCAACAGGCATAGCCCACTATTTGAGATATAGTCTTGTTTTGGGGCACATCTCCTAGAATGATGACTGCATTGATTTATTACTGGACTATCCCCTTTAAGCTGTGTGCAAGCCTGGTTTAAACCTACACAGCAGCTTTCCGCAGTCAAAGGTTTTCTTACAAATGAGCCACACTGGTTTGTGACAAAATTGCTACGACATTATGACTTTAAGAGGCACCGGCAATACATTAATCAATCATGGATACTATATTTAAGCTGGAAAGCACTTGTCCCATTGTCTGGCTTAGAACAGAGTAACAGCATTAAATACCTACATAGCAACTGAGAGTATATGTTTGTAGTCTTTTGTTTGCAAAAGCAGTCATTTTCTGGTACAGACTAGCGAGAAAATTCATACAGAACTTAAAGCAAGGAAGAAGAACAGCAAACAACAAGGGGTTCTGGACATTTTCTGCACTCTGTATTAATTAACCATTTTATAACTTTGTGAAAGAGATAGGTTTAGAAACATCTGTTCCCAGGACACAAAGTGTTCTGCAGTAATTTAGGAAATGCTCTTCACTCACATATTCACATCCTTTTCTTTCAGATGTCCTAAAAAAATAAAAAATAAAATATAAAAAATAAAATCTGAAATGGTAGTATCAGAAAAGAAATGTTTTATAAGGAATAAAGGAGATAGCAGATTTCCCAAACATCATTCCAGAACTCTATCTCAAAGGGAATTAAAAAGGCAATAGTTTTACCCTGTTGTTTGCGATTAGCAGGTTTCTCTCAAAACCAATTGATGCTCCAGGCCAATTTTGCCTGTAGTTAGTGCCATGTCTATCACTTAGAACAAAATACTGTTTACAAAGGGGAAAGATTCCCACAAATCACAGTCCAGACACACTAGATTTTGCAAATGTCTAGACAAATAGGACCATCCCTGTGCCAGTGTTAATAAACCTTCACACATTCATTTTTAGCTCCTAATAAGAATGGTCTTAACTTTTAATATTTGACTGTTAACACCAATTGCCTTAACTCAATGTCCCTTTTCCAAGCTAAAGCTTCAGTCTGGCTGTTACGCATGGTAGAAATCTGCATTTTCCATTATCAGTGACTGCACGTATATATTTGAAATACTAAAGGATTTAAAAAAAAAGGAGAAAATATTCTTGATAGCTGACTTAACAAAGAAAAGTATTAACCCTGCCTATCAGAGATTGAGTTGGAACTAAGGTAATGAAACTAAAATTTCTAAGAACACAAATGTAACAGAATTAAGTCCACACCACTTCAGATATTAACATGCTGGCACTTACAAAGTAACTATATAAAAGAGAAGACTAACACCAGGGGTTTCAATTCTTCTAATATGTTGCTAATGACAGTGATTGTGTCTCTAAATTTCAGTGGTCTTGTATCTGAGAAATTACAGTTGTGCATTCAGATAGTTTCATAAAGTAATACTGGTACAATGAATCTGTTATATGCCTTCTCTCTAAAAACGAGGTTACACTTTTAGATAAAATTAGATAATACAATATTTACTAATTCCCCAATTGTTTATTTGGGTTTAAATATGCTGACTTTGATTAAGCAACTATGAACAATTTTTCTGTTATTTTCACCAGTCTGTTAGCAATCTAACAGGGATACTGAGGGTAGCAGATAAAATAACAACTAAAGCTATTTCAACTCAATAGCTGGTATACAGCAGCAGATTACCAATTACATTCAGAAGACAAATTACCAGTAGATTTCATCTCCCTTAAATAAATACCAATTTAAATCAAAAAGGTCTGAAAAATCACTGCATGCTGAGAGGTAGTTGTATGGATACCTTTAATGAAAAATTAGCTGTGGGTTAAAAGAACCATGAAGCAGCTGAGGACATTCTGTTTTCACTGGATTAGGACACAGTTTTTTCAGGCTTAGCACAAGTATTCTGAAAGGAGCAGAGACAATCTGTAGCAGGAGTCCAAAATCCTCTGTACCGCCACTGAAAATAGACTTTATCTAACATTCAAACCCATTGTCAAAGTCGCTAAAAATTAAGGGCATAACAATGAAATGGAAATGCATTAAAATTACATTTTATCAGTATATGGAATCATAGAATAGTTAGGGTTGGAAAAGACCTTAAGATCACCTACTTCCAACCCCCTACCATGGACAGGGATTCCTCACACTAGACCATGTCACCCAAGCCTGTGTCCAACCCAGCCTTTAAGTATATAAAAGTCTTCATAAAAAGTTACATATAAAAGTGTTCATACAGAGAATAACGGTTGCCTTTTTAATAGCAGGAATATTTATTTTAAGTTGCATCTTGTTATAGGTTAAATAGCTGGTTTGTATTTAATTTCATGATTTAAGTGCAATTATGTAATAGACTCAGTTATAAGAAACATACAATTACTGTACGGGCTGGGAAGCTGGATTAACGTTGCCATGTAAATGAAAGAGCCTTTACTGCTCCCAATATTAACACTGAGCAAACATTTAAATTACTGACAAATATTTACTTTTCCTTTGGTCATAATCCCAATGGTTTGTGGACTTTATCTTTAGCATGGAAATGAAGATTTCATGTCACCAAACTGTAAATAGCCAAGTAGTGAAAATGCATTGGCACCAGGCTCATCACATAAATCCAGCTTGTAGAATGAACCCATACCTGTTCTCCAGCTTTCAGATTACTGCTCATACCTTTTTCTTCACAAAACTATGGGTACCTCCCCATTCTCTCTCACAGTAATCCCAGTTTGGTAAAATTTGGTGGTTATTGGCATCTAGGTGGACTAGAATTTGCTGCTGGTCCCTGCTGGCACTATGGTTCAATACTGCATCAATGTAGCGCAGCCACTTCCTCAAAACACCTTCCTACTCCAACTTCAAATACTCATGAGGACACAGACTGAAGATTCTGAGCTGAATACCCACATCCCTGTTCCTCCTCTGGAATGCCAGTTCCTACACCAGTGAGCCTTGTACTCCAGTGTAACAGCCCATTAAGCCTCAATCACTAGTTATTTAAGTGAACACAACTGGGCTGTGAATAGTACTAGCTAAAATAACATACTCAAATCACCTGTAAGGGATTAATTAAATTAATCTCCCACTTGTTTCATGATTGCCCATTGACATTGACAAAATAAAACTGGATGTAGCAAGCTCACTGCAGCTCCCCTGTAGCAAAGTGTTTGCCTTGATTAAATTAGCAATCTTGTTTATCACAAGATTAAAGATGATATCCCTTGAACATAACATAACAGAAATTGCTAGGTTCAGATAGAAGAAAACATCAACCATATGTAGTCCACTGGCAAAACCAAAAATCAGCAGCAGAACATTAGGTTTTATTCATGGAACAAGTGTAAAAAATGTAAATTGTGATAAAAATGTATATGTGAGAACAAATAAAGTATCATTGGTTCTGAAAAAAAGTGTTTTTGCAGTTGTCTTCTCCTGGCTACTGTGAGCTAATTTATAGCTGAATTTCTGCAACCACACCCCTTGGATTCTCTGATCTCAATAGTTGAAGACATCAGAGCATAAAAGTTTCGGGGGGACACCAAAAGAAAAGTACACAGCCCAACAAAAAAAACCACACCAAAAAAAATCAAACATGTTTTGCATTGTTTAGACTTTGGAAGGGAAGAAGTAGGCTTACATGTCATACCTGGAAATAAATAGCAGTCAGAATCTGAAACCACCTTAACATATATTTAGGGTAAACAATGGCTGCAGCAAATATTTGCAATGCAAATCTTGGCAATTTTCTTCTCTTCTTATGAAAAGTCCTTCCAGCACTTTAGAAAGGATTAGTTATATATTAAAAGAGAGTTTCTCTACTGGGTAAACTGTCTTTCAAATATTTCTGATTCAAGCATAAATCCATTTACCTTTCACAGGCTGTTTTGTAGTTCTTTTTGTGGTGCTCATTAATTAATAAACAAAATATATTGCATTTAATACAGCCTGTTTTTCATTCAACCTTATATTTTGTTTGCTGCACTGACACTTCACCATGAGTAGGTTTGCGCAAAATGGTACAAAAAGAGTTCTGAAAGAACAGTCATCAGTAAAGCCAAAATGTTAAGTTCATGAAAAACTCTGGGTAGCCCAAATGATGACAGTTTAGAAACATCAGTTTGGTCTTGCCCCATGCTGGGGCAGTCATCTTTCAAATTCTTTAATATGTTTCCATGAGAGTTTATTATGTCACAAACACCCAATTTCTTGATGAAAAGCACAAAAAATTTTTTGCAATTGGAAAATATCTCTTGATAGACAAAAGTCAGCACCAATCTCTTGGACTCCTAAATCTCATTGACAAAAACCTCAGTCATGAACCCCCAGCAACAGGTTTCTAAGATTCAGCTTAATCAGCATGTTCTTGAGATTTCATTTTTGGAGAAAAAAAAGATCAAATCACATTAGCTTTCATATTTCTGGCTGCTTTTGGTAGCAACCTCAAAAAAAGAGGACATCACATTTTAAAACAAAATACCTGTTCCAATTGCTTTGACCTCAGTTACTTGCACAAACAACATTATATGCGGAAATAATAAATTTCTAGCATTTTAAGTGTTAAAAAAATCCAAAGAGACAAAAGAAAAATCTATGAACAAAGCTCAGGAAAAGCCCTTGCTTTCAAATTCTAATTGCTGTTGAATTTTTGTTTTATGCAGAATAAGATTACCGCCCCACTTATCTTTTTAACAGTGAAGCTGTTTTAACTCTTCGAAAAAGAGACCATTTTTTTCCCAGTTTCCACTGGAGAAGGCAGCAGTTAGGATCCTGAAGGCTTCAGAGGCCTGCAGTGCTACACAGAGCAGTCTCCCGTGTGCCAGCATTAAATCATCAGGAAAACATTCTCCCAAATCTGTTTGGCTGCAGAAAGTAAATTTAACATGAATGCAAGACTTGAGGGTGAGAAACAGCATTTATAAGAACAACACTAGCTTATACATGTGTACGTAGAATACATGCTGCTGACAGATCACCAACATACATTTCTTTTTCAAATACCTGGTCTTTTTCTACCTACTTTATGACAATGAGCTAAAAAAAAAAAAGAGAAAGAAACTGGAGGGAATATCTTTAGCAAACTCCCATATTTGTAAGAGTGCCCACAGCTGTCTTTCTGGGTAGAGATTCACAGCCATATGAGGGCAGTGGCAGAGAAGGGCAAAGGTGTAACCCAGCAGCCACTCCAGGAAAATGCATTTTCACAGATAGTGTCACTTTGCACTCATGCTTGCAGGCACTTCTTAAATTACCCTTAAGAAAGTGGTACACAAGATTTTAAAAGGATGGGAGTATGTCTTGCGGTTTCGATAGATTTGGAACTGGAAAGGAAAAAATCTAGAAGCTTGAGGGAGGCAACAAGAAGCAACTGGAATAGGAACCAGGTGTTGGAGTAAAGAGAATTAACTGACACATTTTCTGAGCGAAGCTGGATACAGGTATTTCCCAGGGAGGCACGAAGCATTTAGTGGTATCAGCCCCTACCCATCACCTTCTGATCACTTGCGACTGCCACAAGAGCTGCTTTCACTTTTGAGTAAAACAAGAGTTGAACAGGGATGCTGAGAGCCACGGTTACCCTGCCTCCCTGTATTTGCCCTAAACAAGACAGAAGCAGTGCCAGCACAAATTACTATGCCAGATGCAGTGAAGATTTTTCCCACCCCTGCTATGCTCTTTTTTCTTGACAGAGGTCTACCAGGTGGGGCAGAGTTGGTATTAACACCTCTTTTGCAGATCGACTTAAAGATAATTCCAGGCAAGCCTACAAGCTGTACTGAAGCACTTTCTAACATCATGCTTGTCTCTTTCCACTACAAAGAACAATTTCCAGCATTCTGACAGGATAGGAAGAAAGAATCTTTCCTGTGCTAGAGGACCAAAACAACTGCAACATTCCCAAGGACCTATCAAATGTGTAACACAGATAAACTCATTTTATGAGTTCTAGCCCCAAAGTATGTACTGTAAAGAAAATATGAATACTTACTAAAGACACCACAGCATATCTGTGTCTCCCATGAACAGCATTTCCAAAAAAGGGATACACCTTAGTGACTAAATTAGACCAGGTAGTGATGTTTCAGACCTAAGTCTTGCCAAAACCCTATTTGTTGATTTAAGCATGCTCACTGATATCAGATCATTAATTGTTCCCAGCTGCAAGCACTGCGTATCTCTGAGTGACACCGAAAGGTTAATCCAGTTTCTCAAATGCTATCTTGTATTTGGCCAGGAAAGTTAGAATTAGTACTGCTTTATGAACTATCCATGCATTCTAATCTTCATTCCAGCATGGAAAATTTTGCTGTTAATAGGGAAAATAAAAAGTTGTTGAAGAGAACCTGTAGGGCTGCCAGGATTGCTTTTGTACCTATGCTTCAGGAAAATAAGTGAAGTAGGTATAGTGAGTACTATAGGGAATTACAGGTACCTCAAGCAGTGGTGAGAACACATAGTAGAAACAGTAATTTGTGTTAATAAAGCTCAAAGAAAGCTGGAACTATTTGGTGAATAAGACTGTTATTAACACCTGATGACTTTTTCTGAGCAAATCTGTGGACATCCTCTGAGCTGATAATGAGTTTGGTACTCTCATAGCTTCTTCCTTCTCAGTTATTCAAGATAAGAAGTTCCATTTTCAGCAATTCCAGAAGCGATCTGGAAGCTCATTGGTGAGGAATGACTTGATTACTTGATTAGTCAGACCTGTTTGTGACACATGCTAAATAAATGTATCTTATTAAAAAAACACCTTAAAGTCCAATAAAAAAAAAATTATATTACTTTCATTTGGAATCAGTTGTATCAAATATAAGCATATATCAATTACTGGATAATGAGAATTATGCATACACAAAGTGGAAGAAAACAATAAGCATTTTACCAATTACTTGTACTTTTTACAGAACATACCATAATATAAATATATATACACACTTTGCAATTATTTTTGTGCGACAAGAAAAGCTACCTATTGTTATCTCCTTGACTAAAATCGCAGTCTTGAGTTTAAAAAGAATAACTGGTCTGCTATCTAGAATATCAGTAAAGGCCTGTTCTTTTCTAATACATTCCATGGTTAAAACAGAGCTTTGGTAAGAACATGCTGGCTCCTGTAACATCATAAACCCAGGAAACACCAAAAATGACAAAATGGAATCCTTCCACCTGATAAGCGTTTTATCAAAGTCATACAGTTTTTAAAAGTTACCTATTTGCTGTGAAATGACAGCGACAGTTCTGAGGAAGGAAAAACAGCCTTTGACACAAAAGATTTCTTGCAGGCACAATCCAGCTTAAAATCACAGAATAGTTAGGGCTGGAAAGGACCTTAAGATCATCCAGTTCAAACCCCCCTGCCATGGGCAGGGACACCTCACACTAAACCGTATCACCCAAGGCGAAGTCCAACCTGGCCTTGAACACCACCAAGGATGGAGCATTCACAGCCTCCCTAGGCAACCTATTCCAGTGCCTTAGCACCCTCACAGTAAAGAACTTCTATCCTTATATCTAACCTGAACTTCCCCTATCTAAGTTCAAACCTATTACCCCTTGTCCTATCACTACAGTCCCTAATGAAGAGTCCTTCTCCAGCATCCTTGTAGGCCCCCTTCAGATACTGGAAGGCTGCTATGAGGTCTCCACGCAGCCTTCCCTTTTCCAGGCTGAATAGCCCCAACTTTCTCAGCCTGTTATCATACTCAAGCCCCTGAACATCCTCGTGGTCTCCTCTGGGTTTGCACCAACAGCTCCATATCCTTTTTATGTTGAGGACACCAGAACTGCACACAATACTCCAAGTGAGGTCTCACGAGAGCAGAGCATACAGTCAGGATCACCTTTGACCTTCTGGTCACACTTCTTTGGATGCAGCCCAGTATATGGTTGGCTTTCTGGCCTGCAAGCGCACTCTCATAAATGTCTATGGACACCTTTATGGGTGAAGGATCAAACAGCATTCTGAAAAAAATTCCCAGCACATTATTCTCCTCAAAATATCTTTTTTCCTCGAGGAGACAGCAACAGCATTTACTTTCAAAAAAGTGATTTGGATGCTAAAGAGTTCTGCATACCATCACTTTTTTTATCATTTGATGTGGTGATGAACTGAGCTGAAAGCTACCATGAGTAAGGAGAATGCAAGTCTCTTCATTGCCCCAGAAAAAGAGCAAGGAAAGAATTGTCAAACTGATTACACAGATGCATCCAGTCTGTAATATTGACATTATTACCTGGTCCTGAATCAGACTTTTTACCTCTTACACACCTCACCAGCTCCTGGGACTTTAGGAAGGGGTTATAGACTTTGCTCTTTCTCCACCTTGTCTCAAGGGGGAACCAAGTTAATTACCTTCTTGATTCCCAAAGTCACAGTTGAAGTGGAAAGACTAAACCCCCTTTATTCCACCACTGAACATTACATCAGTTATGATGATGTCTCCGTCTTCTTTAGATTGTCAATGCCATGCATACAACCCAAATAAGAACCAGAGGGTGATGTCTACTAGGAACAGATTAGAGGGGAGCTGTCAGCTAAAAATGCACCTGCATGGGGAGAAGCACTGTGTTTCAAAGTCCTCCATACAGAAGAGGAAAAAAAAAAAAAAGATATTTTGCCAAGATAAAAATGGATTTGCCTTGTTCATACAGCACTTTTCATAACCAAGATTGAATACTATGCAGTGGTTTAGACTAATTCTTTTTATAGCTGAATCCTGGTGTTCATAACTCAGTTCTATTTTCTCCTCAGCCACCACACATCGATCCTGTGAGGATTTTGTACCTGCAAAGTCATTTCTAAGCAACATACTGAGTCATTTCTGGATGGACTGCAGCCTTTGGCCTATCTGGTTTCCAGCAATCATTTGAGAGAGCTCTTATGAAATATTAACTACTGAGTAGAAACGTTTAATTCTTGGACCTTAGGCAAAAAGTCCTGGTGTGCAAAAAACAATACAAGAGCGGCAGGTTTCACAGATCCATAGTAAATATTGTTCATTGTCTGATAGGGGCACCAAAGGAGCCACAACTCAGAACGCATCCCCCCTCTCCACCCAAAGACAGTAAGATGCTGTTTCCTAAAGACAGCAGCCCTGCATTGCTCCACTGCAGCTGGAGTCAAACAGTTATGTCCACCTAGGGTCTGTCTCTGTCATACATAAAGGTATTCCCAGAGTGATAAATAACATATGCAAGCCTGCAAAGATAACATATGCCAAAGGCATGAATGATGGCTCAAAGGCAAAATAGAGATCACTGCAAAGATTTTTAGGAGCTCTACAAGCTGAATTTTACAATCTCTAGTGAATATCTTAAAAGCAAGGGAAACAGTGACAGGAGAGGGTCCTGGCTTTTAGTTCCATGGTAAGAGCAGGAAGGTCACATTCTGTAGGACAAAAAGGCAGAAAAACAATCAAGAAAACTTTCCCACCAGCAGAAGCGGTTTTTGCTTGCATCAACTCCCTGTTCAGAAAAAGATAAATAAAAAAAGGAAGACTTTTCTTTAGAAAAGCAAAGCATCTAGGTCCTGGTGTGGTTCCCCACACTGCTCTGTGTCAGAGCGTTTCAACCAAAACACTTCCCTGTGCTCTTCTAATCAATGCAGTTAAAAAAACCCAAAAAACAAAAAACCAACAACCCAGAAACAACATTCTCAGTGTTCGTCAAACATTCTGGGAGGTAGGAAACATTTCTAAACCGTGTGCAATTCTTAGCCTTTAGAAAGTAAATATTATTTTGAAATTTAAAAAAAAGGAGTGTTTCCCTAGAAAAATCTTCCCTTTCTCTTTAGCTTCCTTACATTTTTTCTTATTAAGCAGGACAAAGGGAAAAATTAGAAACATTTAGAAAAATTGTTCCCACCCCAATCTATCCCACCAGAGTCTGAAAAACGCATCAGAGTATTTTACAGCCATTTTCTCTAGCCAATATTCTCTGACCAACATATACCATTTTATACTTACATAGGCCAACTACCACAAATGCTGAAATTGATTTTGGTCTCTTCAGTCAGCTTTTGAAGTCAGAATTAAATATATTTTTGCAATGAAGGAGATAAGTCACTGACAACTCAGTGGAAAAAAATACACAGTGGATTTTGATAAGCATAGAAATGACCTTTGGTAAAGGCTCCCAGTACAAGTAATAGACAAAACTCAAACTCAGCCAATCACCCCACAAAAAGTTATTTTACCAGTTAAATATGATTGGAAATAACTGCTATAGGAAAATCCAAAATAGATAAATTTAACAACTAGTTGTTAGGAAAAAAACCTACATATTAAATACATTGCAAGGTTCCAAACATTTCAAGGGGACAATACAAGAATAGATTTAGATACCTTCTCTTTAGCATGTAGAAAACATGCAATCTGTCTGTAGCAACTGACATTGTATTATTGAAGAATACATAAACTTGCAGGTAGCGTCAAGTCCTACCTCTTTTTTTTTTTTTGTCTGCTGAAGATCTAAACAGAAAATTTTGCATGTTTGTGGACAGCAGGGAGCACAACAGATTTGAAATAACGTTACTGCACAAAAAAAACTATTCATTATAAAGACAAACCTAATGAAGCAAGAACATTTAGTTGCTGTGCATGGGGTGGAATGGGGATGACAACACAAAAAAAAACAAAACTATAAAGCACATCATTACATTGCAAAAGACTAAGATTTCTACAGTTTTTGACATAAACTACCACCTGTTCACATCTGTGAGCTTGAGGTGACCAGAGAAATCCCCGCTAAGGACTAATGCACAAGGGCAAGAATGAACAATTGTTCTTCAATATTTAAATAATTCAAAACATTAGCAAAAAAAGTTTATTCAGAATACAGGTTTAGTGTTGCCACTTGTTATGTACAGCAAACCGTTTTAGAGACTTCTATGGTAGGAAGGGTGAAGCCATGACTAACTCCTGGGAACTCCTGATTTCTCTGGGTCAGCTCCATGCCTGTATCAGACAGCTCTACCACCAGCTAACACAAGTGCTTGCTTTCTTTCCTGCACATCTTCAGTCACCAGAACTCATGAAAGGTCTGGTGTGCAGCCCCATCCCATCATGCTGTCTGACATGGGGAGTTGAGATGTGGCCACAGTCATGTCACTGGACATCATGCACAGGAAAACACCACCAAAGGCAGCTCAACTGGTACTTCAGGCATGATCAGACATGTACTTGTCAGTAGGATAAAAATGCTGCTGGAAAATAATGGACTCCTGCTGTTACTTAAAGTTCTGGAGCCTTCATATTCAAAGCAAAAAGCAGAGATCCCATGACAGAGCTTTTATTCCCAGAATTTGGTAGGAGTTTATGCTTAATAAGCAGTATGAAATTAACTATGTAACAAATTGTCCATCTATACAAACTTACCCAAACCAGGCTGAAGGAGTCATTCTTTCAAGTCTAAAAGCTTTACCTCAAGCAAATGCAACCTTAGTCACTTTTCAAGAACTTGTTCATGACTTGACTAAAATCTATCACCTCTGAAGAGTGACCTAACCATCAAACTTTCATATTGAGTCAGAGCTTACCTTTTTCTTTTTTTTTTTTCCATTTTTAAGAACACTGTCATTCATTTTCATTCTGCATCTAACAGGAATATCGGAAACCTCTGTATTTTCTATGGAGTTCAGTCGGCATTTTCTTCTAATCCAGTCCTGATCTCCATTCCCTTCCAACATAACAGTGATTTCTTTTCTTTACTCTTATTTAACCAGAGGAGTGGAACTTATTTACATCAGAAGAAAACATACTTCTTTGTCAGCTAAAATATGGAGTACGTTCATACTTCCAATAAATAGACACAGTCCATTTTGCTTCAATATTAAAAGAAATGTTCTTTTCACTGAAAGGAAGGTTCTGATAATTGGCCTAGTATATTTCCTTCAGGCATCTGTTAAGCTAATTACTGCTTAAACTTACAGCCCTGCATAATTTTTAGCTCCCTTACTTTGTGAGGGATACAGGAGAAAAAGGCAGATAAACAGAACTTCTTTGTTTTAACACAGTGTTGGTCATGACATACTCTTAATTGTTTGATTATTTTCTGATCAGACTATCCACAGAATTAGGATTGTTGAATTTTAATTTTTCAGCAGCTTATAAGTGAATGAAAATTTTAATTGGCTGCTTGGTGGTTTAAAGCAATAGATTTATCTTTGTGAATCATCCTAACTGGCAGGTTTTAGTGATCCAAGTAATTTACTTACATAATTTAATTCTTTGTCTTTGAAGGAAAAGTCCATAAAAATGCCATTATGTGAAATTTCCATGTAGCACAATAATTGCAGGCAAAGTTATGCTTTCAGAAATTGATCTCTAGGAGATTTGGGATCAGCAACAGAATACTTCTTAAAAGTCTGTATTTCTTTCCTCTTCAATAAAATTGACTAAGTTACAGCACAGTATTTCAAGGAGTACAAGCTGACTATTGAACACAACAGGAATTTTTATCTGAAGAAAAACCATTAAATCTGAGGCCAGAGTTTAGTCAGCTCTGAAGTCAGGGAATCGGAGACTGTTAGGGTTGGAAGGGTTCTCTGGAGAACATCTTGTCTAACCTCCCCTGCCAAGGCAGGGCTCCTAGAACAGGTTACACAGGAACATGTCCAGGTGGGTTTTGAATGTCTCCAGAGACAGAGAATCCATAACCCCCCTGGGCAGCCTATTCCGGTGCTCTGCCACCCTCAACGTAAATAATTTCTTCCTTAGGTTGAGGTGGAACTTCTTGTATTTTAGTTTATGACCATTGCTCCTCATCCTGCTGTTGAGCACCACTTAAAAGAGTCTAGCACCCTCCTCTTTTCACCTGCCTTTGAGATATTTATATGCATTCATGAGATCCCCTCTCAGTCTTCTCTTCTCTAGACTAAACAGACCCAGCTGCCACCATTTCTCTTCATAAAACAGATGCTCCAGATCCCTAAGTCCTAATTCTTGTGCCTATTTTACAAGACACCATACTTTTGCAGGGTGCAGCCATTGCACTTTGCACAGCACAGAGCCTCCAGCCCCCAGGCTTAACCTGGTTGAAAGACTAAGCTAAGATCATCAAAGCATTTCCAACCCTGTAGCACAGGCACACCAAGCGTATAATCAAAGATTGCCATAACTATGAATAGCCACTATAGGAACAGTACTCTGCCTCTGCTTTTCACCACCTCTCCCAGTCTCAAAGGCAATGAAAAGCTCATGAACTCAAATGTCAGAAATGCTTAGCTGATTATTTTATTGGCAATGTAGTGCAATTACCTCTCCTCTCTGTCCTTAGGTCTTCAATGTAAAAGCTTTCAAAGTGCATTCCAGAACCCTTGTTAAAAGGGGAGTCAGGATGGATGGCTTTTCTACTGATGCAAGCAACTGAGAAGGAAACCACATATGACAAATGCTGATTTGGCTACCATGAATCCTTTACTACATAAATCAACTTCATGTTGTTTATGCAGTCAGTATAAAAATTCACTTACAGATTTTATTTATTTAACTTCACATTTTATTCTGCTTAGTGAATAGCAATCTGCCTGACCTTACATGTACTCTGCAAATGCAAGCCAGGGAGTAGTCTTGTTAACAGGACAGAAAAGAACATCTTTCTTCTTCACTCCTTGAAAACATTCACTAGAGCACCCCCATTACTCATGGATTTCATTATTGCTGGGGAGGGTATATTAACTGCTGCTGCATCTCTGCACCTCACTTCAGGAATCAGTTTTCCAGATCTCAGATCCAGAAACCCAGAATTTGAAAAACTGACATAATCAAAACAGATTTTCAAAGCTGAAAAATTTAGTCTAAACTATTCCAAATACTAAAATATATATATTTTTTTTAATTGTATCCCAGTCCTGGAGATGAATTATACAGGAAGTAGCTGATTTCAATTATTTTCTCAGTACTGCTTAGCCTTCTTTTTATCCAAGTATTTTAAAAATGTTTCATGTTTCAAAACAAGGTGCTCAGGAATATTTTTTGTTACACTAAAAAAGCAACATTCACGCTATGACTTTATTTCTGATCTTTCTGCACTAGTTTAAGCCTCAGTATCACTGACATAAGTAACAAACAGAGACCATGAAGAGTAAAAAAAGAAATCCCACAGGCCTTGGGAGGTAGAAGTGAAGAAACAGTTCTCAAATTATATCAGAGCAGATTTTGAGCTGTCCCAGCAGCCACCAGTTCTCAGCATTTGTAAATGCAACATCTGGTCACCTATTTCCAGGCCTAATTGGGGGTTACTTGAGGTACTGAGGTTGAAGTTTGGTCTGTATTTCTGCTTGGAAACAGCTAACAGCTATGTTGGCTTGCAAAGTTAGCATTTGCATATTGAGTATATGCAAATATATTTCCAGATATGAAAAGTGTGGAATACTACTCTTTTCAGTTCATCTTGCAGAGTCCTAGAGACAAATCCTATGTGAATGCTAAAAACTGTTTTCTGCCAGTGGTTACAAGTCAGGAGGCTGTCACAGCAGTTTATACTGGATCCAATCAATGCTCAGGGAAGAATTAAAGTGGTTATAGTTAGCTATTAAAAAGACATGGGTAGCTAAATAACTTTGATCTGGGAGTCTGCTTAGTCCTGGCAAGGAATGTCATTAAAACCACCCTGCTCTGTAATTTCAAACCGTATATTTTAAGAAAAGTGACTGCAATCACCTCCTCCCCAATCAGAAAAACAAGAACCAAAAACACTGTCAAGCACTGGAGATAAAAGACTATTGTTTCCTAGCAAAGCTTGCGGCTACGAAAGGAAAATTCTGTGGGATAGCTTCATTTAAACAAGTTTCAAACCAACTGTTTAACTCAAAGGAACAGCACCACAGCAGGTAATATTAAACACAGATTGACACTACTTCCTAAACTATAGCAAAACCAAACTGCTGCATGTTTCCCTACAGACAGGTATGAGGAAACAGCTGGAGTAAGCACAGCCCATTACAGTCTTGCAGACTTCATTTGTGCTATGGCATTCAAGTCAGAGCAGCAAGGTCTAGCCTTAGAACAGCAGTCATCAGCCACATCGGGGAATTATGCATACAAGGGGTGAGGCACAGACAGACCAAAACAAGCATTTTCTCTCTGAGCTTCACAGCACTTGTGCACGTTGTTGGGCCTATTAATCAAGAACTCATCTGATCTACTCATACTTTAGCAAAATCTGCCTTTTGATCACATACAACTGACCCAGTTTTCCAGGTTGGCTCAATGAAACATAGGAGATATCAGGGAGAGGGAGGGACGGAAGGACCAGAAAGGGAAGAATTCTTCATGACATGATTTATATTTGGCTTTTGCCATCCTTCCTGCTACCTTCAGCTTCTACGACCAGAATTCAGGTAAGCATTGTGGAGTGGCTCTTCTCATTAGCTTTATAGATTAATATTTTCAAATGCCAAGCACAGGATATGAAAGCACTTGGTGCTTATAAAGGGACAGGGTCAAAAATTTGTAGTGATAAAATAAACTGCACTTTAAAGGTACATCAGTTCTTTTTGTGGAGAACAAGTTACCCAAAATAGGTGTAAAAGACAAACCGTTCTTTTTAATCCCCAACCTCTAAACTTGCAATTGCATTTTCATGTTATATACATAATCAAGAGGCATCCTGTTTCATGCGCAATCCATAAATTGAGGTATGGATAATTTTCTTTAGTCTGTACTGCAGTCAGCCCAATAAAGTACAGTTTCAGAGCTATAAATCTCAAAAAGGCCATGACAAAATAACAGACCACCCAATGTTTTCTTTGAGGGTGTGTTAACAAGTCCACTCAGGAAGGAATCATACCAAGTATACTATTAAAAGTTTGTCAGAGCAGCTAAAAGCAAGATGTGGGTTTCATCCAGCAGCTCAAACTGGGTGATCCATGGGCTCATCAGCACAGTACTACCCATCTGGCCACCCAGTGACCAGCCAGACATCACCACAGCCCAACACTTTTTGACATGCAGCTCTGCACATCCCGCATCACCCTACCCATGCTCTGGCAGTAACACGCAACCTATCCCTGCATAAGCAGCATCTTGCAAATCTACAAATTAACAAGCAGTTGTGAATATTTCCTTTGACTAAACCTGTGATATGATAGCAGCACTTGCTGATCTGAGCGCAATGTGGCAGTACAGATCTGCACCCATAAGCAGAACCTGAGGCTGACATATCAGTTACCCAGCAAACATCCGAATATCTAAAGAGACACAGCTCATCACTGCATAGATAATTGGTTGGAAACAAAATGAAAACAAACAAAAAAATCAGTTTTCTGTTTAGTCCACATTTTTTATAATCTAAGTGACAATGACAGATGAATTAAAGTAATAAAGTAGGCACTAATAATGCTAAATAAGGTCCAGGTTCATCAAGGTGCTATAGCCAGCAGCATCAGTACTGGGTAGGGTTTTACCCTTTCACACTCATGGAAGGGAGGAACAGGCTTTCCTGGGCCTGAAAATACCTGAGTGAGAAAACCGGTAGCATAAGAGAAGCTGACACAGCTCCAGAGGATCTGTCAAAGCGGCAAGCATACTGCATGCAGTAAGCAACATTTAAAAGGCTTTTGAGAAAATAGCTGCAGTTTCAGCTAACATCAACTGAATGGCCCCCCACATGGCCCTAAAACACATGAAATAAAATACTTTTCTTACAGTGTACCACGAAATAACCAAAGCATCAGAATAAGGGTACATCTTCCTAAGCAATTTATTGTGTGGTGTCAGTGCTTTTCTGATGCAAAGCTCCTTGGTATCTACTGTTGAAGTACTTTAGATTATGCTTTGCAGTTCCCCCAGCTGGATCTGCCACAGAGAATCCTGTGTGGAAGCTACACACCAGCAAACGCGCCAGTCAGGCAAAGATCATGAATGCAATATTCCAAACCCCAGTTTGTAAAAAATCAGACATTGAAGTAAGATTACCAGCCTAGCCCTAGGTGACACAAATGATCACTAGGGATGACAGGCCCTTGAACTGTACTGCTTTGCTCTACAACACCTCTTGTTGTGCTAAACTGTTTGCTATTGCAGTTCCACCCTGGGGATCCTACAGGAAAATATTTCACAGCAATCATTTGATGCTGCAGAAATTACTCCTGATGGCTAGTCTCAGAGCTGTACCTCCTGTGTATTTCTCCAGCAATGGCCCTGCTATTCCGATTCCCTACATTAACATTTCTGTTAATGTTTCACTTATGTTTCTGGGAAAGAGCTTCTAACTTTGTTAAGTTAGACAAGTAAAGATTCACATTCCAGAATGTTAAAAAATCCGGTTTATCGGTAGATATGAAGACCTACAATATGTACCAGAGCCTTGCGCTTCCACTGAGTGACCCCAATGATCTTTGCATTCTGGCACTGCTGTTCAGAAAAATGGATCTTAGGGACATATGCCTGAATCCAAGAGCTTCTCAGGGAAATCACAGTTTTGCTTCAGATTAGGGCAGATGGAGTGATAAAACACATCGCTTTTTTATTATCAGAATAAAGTCAGAAATTCTTGTGGGGTTTTGTTTTTGCCCCCAACACCATGAAAAAGATTTCCAAAGATGAACTGATTCTTTTCTGTAACATAGAAAGACTAAACTTTCATTTACCACCCACAATAGACTGCACAACATATCGCAATACCTGCAGCTAGATTTTCAAAGAAAGTGGAATATATAGCATGGTAAAGAAACAACCCAAGTTTAGAGCTTATATAATAATGGATTTATTCTAAAGACAGACATTGAAAACAACATTCAAGTCTTATGTCCTTATTTTAGCAGAAGAAAGTAGATGAGAAAGGAGGAGCAAGATCCGTCACAAACAGAGCAAAAGAAGAGATGATTTGAGAAAGCTCTGGGTGTCCTGCTTCGTTGCTTACTGAGAGAGGGAGTTTGGAACACATCAATCTTTCCCTTTTGTTGTGCTTCCAGGAAGAGTAACTTAACCCCCCCATTTACACTAAAGCTCATTCACCTTTGCTTCTGTCTGAAAATTAATCTATTCACACATAATTATTATTTTGTCAAAGTCATCAGGTACTAGCTCTGAATTCAGTCACATATCTAAAAAGGAAACAGGCCAGGTATTTATATACCTATGTTTCTGCAGCACATCTGACTCTCAATGAAAGACTAGACTCCCTTGAACTACCTGGTGCAAACTCAACAAACCATGGTATCTTCTTAACCCCAAGGGTTTGCAATCCAAAGGTCAAAGAGACAGCAAGCAGGAAATACAGCAGAAAATATATAAGCATCGCAGAAAGGCCTTTCTTAAGCCATAGAAAGCATGTTTGAATGCACATTTTCTAAGCAGCATGTAGTTTCTGGTAACAAGGTTAGATTGTTCCTTCCCAAGGCACTAGCAGGTGCCTCTTTCCTGCAAAAAAAACACTGTTCACCTATACAGAGGGTAATCACCTAGAACTGTGACAATAGAAAAGTTTTATAGATACAGGTAGCAATAAACTACTGCAGAAATATATTGTTTCAAAGCTAAAAATGACCACCACCACTTATAAATTGTCAGGTTCTTGCCATCACAGGCAGCTTCTTTTCTCACCTGGCAGGCACTTCATCATCCTACTGCTTCCTTCATGCTCTGTCACAAGGCTAAGCAGGTAGTTAACAAGGGTGATGCAGGGTAGCTTGTTAAGTAAAGGCAGAAGTTACAGTAGCTTGCATGACAGCATAAAGGAGCATTTACAGTTTGTTAATTCTTGCCTTGCAAAAAGTATTGATTATGGATTGTGGAACAGGATTACATGCTTCAAGTGCAATGAGTGTAACAAGTAAAATTAACCTGGAGAAAATATGGGGGACTCTGTATTGAAGCTGTTTTCTTGGAGCCTTTTCACTCTTCTGCGGCACTACTTGCTATGCTAGGAACACAGTAAATGTTGCTTTTCTGAGCCCTGAACTGAGGAATTTGCCTTTTTCCTTTCAATTCTTCCCAAATTTTTTGCATGGTTGCCCACTAAATAGGTTATTAAAGTACATTTAGAGGGAGCCTGATCAAACCAACCACGTAAAGGATACATATAAGCTGACAAACAATTTTGTATTACAATAACATTAAACAATAATTTCCACACAGGAAACAGGATACCAGCTCAAGCTGAGTTGTGGCAAGCATATACACACTTTATGAAGTTTATCTGCATGTACAATATCTGTGCACAATTAACTAGCCTAAAGAAAGAAACCAGTCCATTCAACACTGCTGTAAATGAGCTTTCTTCTTTATTAAGATGCAGTAACATAGAACATATGCTTTGGGTGCAGCAGTCATCAGGCACCTGTGAGCTGGTCCTCTGAGATAAACATACTGTTCCCTACATTGTATAAACAGGAAAGTTAAGGGAAAAAACTCAATAGTTGAGAAAGTGAAGAACTAAGCTCCACTAGCTGTAACTCAGAGCAGGACACATAGAAGTATACTCCTTAAGATAGCTTCCTCAACATTCATTATAAGAAAGCCTCTTTTGAGAAGGAAAGCATTCTAGCTTCTGTGAGCTACATCTGAGGTTGTATAAGTGACATCTCTACGTGTTTCTTTTATGGCCCCGATACTTAAGTTAATCCATCTATTTTCAAAGATTTGCAGTACTGAAGAGTATTGCTAAAACTATTCCTAAATCTCTACAGTAAATTGAAACATGAGCTTGCAAACAAAAATAAGAGATCAAATAGTCCCCTAACATTGCACGAAACCCCAGTTGTCCTTTTACATGAATATTTGTTATTTATCAAACGTATTCCCTTACCCATCTCACTTAGTTTAGAACCTCAGCTATCGAAGAGAGATATATCTCTCTCAAGGTAGATTTATGAACAGCTATCTTGTACCTACCACATTTGCCTTCTTGCTCCTTCCTTTCCTCCTTTGTCTGTAGTCAAACACAAAAGACCTTAACTAGCAACACCTGAAACTTACAACCTCCCAGCTCCCAGAATGCACTGGTACACAAGGCAAGGAACCTATATAAGCCTCATTTCTGAAGCACTTCTCTATTTTTATTCAGAAAGACATGTTTAAATAAAGTGTATGTGTTGTTTTGGTATTAAGCCTGCAGCAAGTTTTGTAGCAGCCTTTAATTTTCAGTACTTCAGACAAGTGAGATGTTACGAAAAATGCTGAAGGGGGAAAGCTAAGGGATGGTGGAGAGAAAAAGAACTAGTAGCTATTTAGTCCAGCTGTAAGATGTTAAGAGATGAGTAACTCAGAAAAACTTAATTTTTTGTTTTTTAGGGTATCACGTGTTTTCATAAATGGCAAGTTATTTTGACAATTTTATGGTTTAGACTAGAGTTTACCTATATAATTGTTAGTACTTGAAAAGTGCTTCACTTGGCAGCAGGGTAGTCCATAACCTTATCTTTAGAGACTACTGATGCTGCCTTATTTTCCTTAGAGGTAGTCTACTGCAGGAAAGGTGATGATTCATGTTTCTCCCAACTTCCTGTAAAGAGATGGTTGATAACTTGTAGTGAGGCTACAGCTGTGACTGTTCAAGAATTGCTATTCATGGCTTAGGAAAAGATATCTGTGTTTAGAGAATTGAAATATTCATCACTGATTCTTTCCAATGGTACTTTTTGTTTCTTTTTTTTCTCTTCTTGCAGCCTCTTTTTCACAAGAGGACCATCAGGGATCTTTGCCAGGAATATTCCTCCCTCAGGAGGGGTTAAGGACTGGTTCTCAAGCCCTAGCAAGTATATTTCTAGTACATGGGGCAAAATTATTTGAAGAGCCCTTTTACTCTTGCTAGTATCTGATTGTATCTGGCGGAACCTTGGAAATCTTCATTCTATTTCCTTTATTACTGAGGGGATATGCAGAAATAGAGGGACTGGGTAATAAATATTTTGTAAGTACATAGTCATACTAATTTCCTCTGTGTTTAAACTCAAGAGTTTCTGGGGTTTATCTTGTGTGTTTAGGTTTGGCAGATGTCCATGTAATAATTTTCTGCATTTTCATTAGTTTTTCACGGCTAAAATTTCACATGGGAGGGAAACATAAAGAGAAAGTAACTGCAGTCTCTATCACGCATATGCCACTTGGCAGTGCTGCATTGCTTATGACCAATTTATTTGGAGGAATAGGAGGGAAGACTGACAAATGCAAATCTGCATCCTCATGTAACTGAGGTGTCTTTGTATAGACAACAGGATAAACTGCGTTTATATCTTGCTTAGCAAGAATAGTCTAAGCATCCTCAGCAAACACTCACTGGGGACAGGAATTCTCTGTAGTCTGAGGTGGATTACCCTGAAGGAATACAAAATACTGTACCTGACTCCCACATGTAGTGTTAAGCTTAATAAATATTTGCAACACAGTTGAAGATTCCAGCAGGAAAGGGGTTATTACAAATATGAAATATTATTACCAATCTAATGTGCTAAAAAAATTCATTTCTTTGTCTCTGACAAAGTGTCTTGTTAATGAGCTATTTCACAAGTGTCTAAATGAATTCAGTGTGATTTATTGCCACACTTGCAACAAAGAAAATATACACATGTTCCCAAAGAAACAAACTCTCACTCAAGGAGCAATCTTTGGCAAGGTTCATAAGTTCTGCTATTACTTTAACAGTTCTTTTTTCCTTATGCCAAAGCAACTTGTCAAAATAAAACACGGCCTGTATTTTTTTGAAGTACTTTACCTTACCTCAAACAGTCAATACACACAGAAATAACTTTAATTGTCCTGCTGGTTTAATGCAAATAATATTAATATGAAGGTCACACATGCAGGAACTTATGTTGAAAGTCTGACATGCTGAGCTGACTATATAAAATACAGGCTATATTGGCCTTCGGTTTTTTTTAGTTTGTATACTTAAATCCAGAACAAAATCCATTTAACTGGAAACAAGGACGTAAAACCTGAGCCTTGGAGGCCATATTGCCATCTCTGGAAACATATGGCAAAAGCATCATAGATGTAGTCTTCAGAGGGCGTTGCACAAGTGTTTATCAGTTACTAAATCTATTTAGACCAAGTTGTTTTTATTCGTATGTATAACTTAGAGACTTTGTATTTTCCACTACTTTTTGCTTACAGATATGGAAAGTTAAGCAAGCAGGGACCCATGAAACTGTGGAAAGACCAAGTTGGTAAGTACAGTACAGAGGGTAAAATCTAGTTTCTTTAATTATATTACATTAAGCCCTTTGGAATAAATTTTGGCTCTGAAATTGTCTGAAAACAATCATTAGATACTGCCTTTATTTTCTGGGACTCTAATAATAAAAAAAAAATCCTACATAATTGAGGGTTATAATTGCGTTTAAAATAAAAATTACCTAGATTTATTAGTTGTTGTTTTTAACAAGGAAAGGAACCTGTAACACTCAAACTTCAATCACCCTAATTTACAACACGCAGGTTGAATACTTTCTCAGCTCTGGTTGCCATATAGGTGCAAGGTTGATACTGATGTGTGGAGTCTCTTCAGAGCTTATCACAGTATCACAGTATCACAGTATGTTAGAGATTGGAAGGGACCTCAAAAGATCATCTAGTCCAATCCCCCTGCCGGAGCAGGAACACCTAGATAAGGAAGAAAAAGTTGAAGATAAGGTAATTGTAAAGTGTAGCTACTCCTCAGCTTCTTCTGAGAATCTTCTTTGTTAGTCTCATCTAACATGAATGAGAAACTTGCCAATTTACAAAATTAAAGGGCTGAATTTCTTTTTTTTTACTAGTGCTACGGAAGTAAATGTCAGTGATCACAGCTGGCAATTTTCCCAATACTTCAATATTAGTGTCAATTTTGCTGACCATTTACTCTGAAAAGCACACTGGAAATATTTGCATTGGTCTGAGTCTCAGCTGGTAAAAATGGCAGCAGTTCCACTGATTTTAATAGAGATATGATGAGCAAAACCACCTAGGGACCAAGTTTCTTAATACTATATCCCACTGCAAGCCTGTAGTTTGCTAAACCATGTTTAATGTCCTGCCACAGCCTATTGCAATAACTGTGAATACTGGCTAGTTTCAGAATACTGCAAATGTATTATTTATATCATCAAATGTCTTTTATAAAATATAAAGGAAATTCTATAGACAACCTCCATTATTTCCTTGTGGCTGGAAGGCAAATCTCTTTCTTTTAACAAAATATAGCTTCCATTGATTTATAGCTTTGCAGATCATTCCTTGTGTGATTGTTGAATTCACTGTCCAACAGGGACTAGAGAAGCTGTGTGTTTTGGCAAGTGCTATTCATCTTCTATGCTTCAGTCCCACCATTATGTTATTCTGTTGTCTATGTACCACAGTGGCAATGATCACTGTAGCTGAACAGGAGGCTGAGATTAGCGGTTCTTCCTCACACATGGTAAAACACTGGTTTTCAGAGCCTCTGGGAATCTGTAAACCTGATGAACAAAATGCTCAGCCCTTCTGCCTGAGATATGAGATAATGTCATTGCTACAAGACTTTGGGGATGGAGGTGGATTTTCAGTTTATCTTCCCTGAGCCCCATAACCAAATAGCAGCTTTTCCTCATTGCAAGCAGTTCATGTCTCTTTGGGCTAAGATGGAAAATCTGACAGCAGCAGTGATGGACATTCGAAGAACTTGTCAGGGCTATTTTCAGCACCCTGAAGTGCAGCAAATTTCACATACTCAGCCTTTCACATTTTGCACTTGGAAAATACCAAGAAGCAGTTGGCCCCTCTGGGGGTGGTAGTAGAAAGGGAAATGTAAAGATATGTCATCAGTGAACAAATACAAGAATTTTAGGGAATGATATTCTCCTTGAATGCACACTGAAATAAGGTTTGAGAAGTTTGGTGAACGTATTCGGGGAATGCTGAAAAGCCCTACAGACTTTGATTTATACCTCTAAAAATTCTTTTTGCTGCAACTTTACATCTGAAAAACTGCTGAAAGCAACCCTTAGGGTGGGCAATCACTGCTTACAACAAAAAGCACAAAAGAAATAAAAATGCAAATCAGAGTGTTGGGGGAAGCACAGCATAGACGAAAATAGCAGAATGTTTTTAAATACATTTCTGTGTCTTGGCTGGTTGTTCACTAAGTGCTTTGGATGCTAGATGCTTTCACTGATACAGTGATTCTTCAAAATATTTGCTCTAAATGGTTGCCTTTCTGACATAACTAAAGAGTTATAATATTGGAGTAGTTTAGATCCCATGACATTTGAACTGAAACATGGCTTGGAAAATATGGAGGGTGTGTTCTGAGATCTGGTATAAGAATGCAAGGAATAAAACAGTGCGTTTCATGCTAGCATAACTTTGCCACAAATAGGTGGTTGCTACTAATCCTAATTACTGTTAGTGCATGGTTCACTGAAATTAAAGAATGTCTTGTAAACATGCACCATTCTGCATATTTTGTTCAGTAGTTAAACCACTGTCAATTCATAAAAAGTTTTATTTTTGTTAATTTTTATTTTGTTAATTATTATGGCAAATAAATACTTGCATTTCACACTGGGGAGGAATTAGATGTTAATGTCTTCCTAAGATTAGAGTTATTTTAGAGAAAATTGTGGAAATTCTTCTAGAATAGTACTAGTTTAAAATTGAAATCCGGTTGCTTTGTGTTATGGTATGATTATGAAATATGATTTAAACAATTTAACTCATTTTTATGGGTTAATGCATTTACTTGCCCTTCTTCATTGTGACAATTTCAGCCAAAAACTTTGAACTTCAGATCTGGAAAAGAGTGCCACTATAATTCAGTGTTAACCACCCAAAAATGGAAGAGAATTGCTACTTTGGCTTTAGTGCATATTTGTCTTCAGCGTTTCTGTTTTCAGTGGGCAAGAGTTGCTCCTGTTCTTTTCTTGCTTGTTGTAAAGCTTTATCTTGGACACTTTGCAACAGGAGGGCTTGTGTACCTGGGCTGGCTTGCCTGGACATAGTCTGTTTCCAGTACTTCCATTTCACGGTGTATCATTTCAGTGTCACAATGGAGATACTGGTCACAGTATCTCCATTTGACAAGATAAAAAGTCAGTAAACCTGCTCAACAGTTTGGGGGAGAGTTGTTGCTTCTGTTTTGCACAGGACTATCTTTATGGCTTGTAGAAAGAATGTGGATAATATACCCACTTGAGATGGGTATCCATCTTGCAAGGGAAAGACTGCATGTTCTTGCAGCCAACACTTGATATGAGAACCATGTGTCAGGGCTGCTCTTTTTCTACGTGCTGGAATACTAGAGATCTTGCAGACAAATGGAGGATAGTCCAGAGGGGAATGACAGAAAAATGATAAAATACTTGGGAAATGGAAATTGCAATGGTGATAAAGAAGATTGACCATCTAGCACTTAGAGGAGACATAACTGTCTACACATACATAAAGGAATATTACAGAGAGAACAGGGACCAATTATTCTCTCAAGTCATCAAGGGCAGAACAAGACTAATGGATTTAGGATGTTGCAGGGAAAATGTCAGTTTAACATTAGGAAATACTTTGGGTAGAAAAATAATCAGGACAATGTATGATGCTCTCAAGGGAAGTTGGGCAGTATTTCCATCACTGAACTCTGAACTTGTTCAAGTGTAAGGCTAGACATCAGTCCGAGTATACCTTATTGTGCCCTGAAGTCTATCAGAACTAAAAAACCTTGGTCCTTCACACTTTCTGTAAGAAGGTAATCCTGCTGAAGCTAGAAGTCCTTGCTAGATTAAGAACTGCCAATACAGTGCCATATACTTTAATACATCTTTAAAGGATGTGAGATATGCTATCCCCTTCCCAAAGAAACAAATTCACATGTAGTAGTTATTTACACAGATTTCAAGACATGGTAGATCTTGTGGGGTTTTCCCTATCAAATTCCAGAAATGTTTGTCACTTGCTCATGAAAAAGCTATTTCAAGAAAGTATCTTCCATTTTCAGTTTATGAATTGGTTTATACCTCACAGAAGTCAAACTTTCTGGAATTTATATTCAAATGGAATATCTACTTACTGGTTGTTTGAATTTAGTACTCTTGTGATTTTGATTTTTATTTTTCTAATTCAAATATAGAGTTATTTTAATCTAGGTATATGGTTTTTAAGACAATCTTAAAAAATGTCTCACACAAGACTGTTTCCACAACAATAACTATAGGAAGTATTTTAATAAGTGAGCCAAATAGACTATTTGTATGTAATGCCATTATAGAATACATACGATTCATTTTTTTGCTTCATCAGTATTTCAAGAGAATTTTGTTCAAGGAGAGTTATTCTGCTTTTATTAGTAATTGCTCAGGCTCAACAGAACATCCCAAAAATGCTAATGAGTTTAATGAATCAAAACTTTCATTGCCTGACTGCTGCTAGTTGTGTCAAACTCTAGGGAAATTAAGGTGCTGACAGTGTTTGATGAACAGGATAAAATCACAATCCTCTCAAGAAACCAGACTTACATCTGCAAATGGATCAAATGACATAGCTTTCTTTTCTTAAGGCAAAGAGCAGTGGCTAGCCGCCATGATGAAAAAGCACCCTATAACTTGCCAAAAAGGATTGTCCTCAGGGTATTACATAGTTCTATGAAATAAGTAGGGTTGATGGTCACAACTAACACAATTATGGGAGACCTGGAAATTTTCCATTTTCCTAATTAGCATTGTGTGATCTAACTTATGAACTGGTTATAGTTTTTCATAGGAGACAGAAAAGCCATGGATATCTTTGAGCATCCTTAAGCTTGATGATAATAAATTTCTTATCCTGAAATCAGATATTCCTTTTTGGAAAACATATAACTTCCTAGACTGACAGAGTCAGATGGCTTCCTGGCTTTATTTATTTACATTGTTATTCACATCTTATTCTTCTGCTACTTGGAAGCAGGGTATACTACTAACATTAAATTAGCTGCCTATTGTAATGTTTACTACAATAACAAAAATATACTTATGCGTTCCTCTTTAAATTGTAGCAGAAGGCAACTTTAAGCAGTAGTTTTACTAGAAATACTTTTCTTTTTAGAATTCTAAGGAGCTTATTTGTTCTTCTGATCTAAACATAGCGTGTATGTGTCTGTGATAATGAAGGATGCTAATGAGATATCAGTAAAACCTTCTGATGGTGTTATAAATAGATGAAGATACGCAAGTATTAAGATACAAAACAAGCTTATTTCATACATAGGCAGGTTACCACTTCTAGGATTTCTGTATGGGTTTCTAGCTGTGATGTGAGAACTGGTATTGTGGGTTTTCTAGAGAAAGTGCGTACCATGTTAAATTTCAGTTCCTAAAGTTGGTCTCTAGAGCTTCAAACATCAATGTCTACATTTCACCTAGGTATGTAAACATGAGTTTGTCTTTTCTTTTCAAGTGCCCTCTTTGTCATAGAATTAAAGAATTTGTTGTCTCTGTTCCACTGCTTCATCTGCCAGTCTCTGACCTTTGTAAGCTGCTTGGAGTACAGGTTCTCTTTAGATGTGAATGAAACAACATGTAGAATAAATAAAGAAGTGTACCTACCTTCTCAGCATATGACAGTAGGTTGAAATTTGGATTGTGATTTTGTTGTTTTTTTTTTTTTTTTTCATTTATTTAACATTCAGATTCAGTATTTTCTTGCATCCAGCCGTGACTTTTCAACTTTATGCAGAGTTCAGGAAGAAAATCCACCTACAAGATCTATCGCCCAAGTATTGCAGAGGTCTGGGACTATACTGCGTTTGGGAGACAAATCAGGCATATCAGTCTAGAATGTCCATAAAGCTGACCCAACAATAACAGTACTAAATAAAAAATTACTTTTCTTCTATTAATGACTTCAGTGCTGTTCCTTAGGAAGTCCTCTGACCAAACTTTCTTTCTACATGTAGGAAGGCATTGCCACCTAGGGACTTGTCAATGAATCTCTTACTATATTCCTTTTTATATGTTATTCCTACATAACCATATAAGACATGCTTATTCTCATGCCATTGTTTACAATGGGTCTAAATGTTTCTCTATACTGCCTACATTCATGTTTCACTTATTTTCTCTCCCCAAACAGCTCAACAAAGTTTCTATAATCTGTGACAAGAGAGGTGGTGAACTTTTGCAATGCGAGCATAAGTTTTGTGAGACACCACTGTAGTCTGCCACTACTTCATGGTTATGCATCCTTCTGAAAACAGGTAATGAGAATCAAGACTAGTGACTTTAGGTGTAGGTGAAAGCAGTCTATGGGAGATACCTGCCACAAGAACTCTGGTTTATAAGAGCTATTTATGCATTTTGGGAGTTTGTCAGAATAACATTAGCCACCTCCGGGTATTTTCTTACCTAAGCATTTCCTCTTCATAGGTCTAAACAGAAAAGAAACCTAATCATGGGCGGGTCTAAAGTGTCCTGCTTTTGGTCTGAGTAAAATAATATGGAAGTTGAAAGCTAACAATTCCTACAAATATTATATCCTTTTCTTTTTTTCTTTTTTTTTTAAATCATCTATTCTTCAAAATAATTGTAGAATGATAGGCATTATTTCTTTGGATGTGATGATGATTTGAGATATTTTGGCTAGCCAACAAAGAAGGAATTAGTAACACATCCAAGAGCTGCACTGAAATATGTAGCATTCCAGGAACAATTTGCCATCTGAAGCATCTTTACTGCCCTCATTAACAATTTTTTAGAAAACATCATAAAAATTGAGATGTCAGGCATAGTGATAAGATAGTTATAAATGTCTCAGTAGGGAGAATCATATCTAACCCTAGCTTGAAGGTAAAGTAAGGTGAGAATTATAAGTCACTGGTAAACAAGGAATATTTTCAAAGGTATTCTTGAGGAAAACCGCAGAAACAGTTTTTCTGAAAAGCTTTAGATCCAAGCTTTAGATCTATCTCAGCTGAAGTTTTAAGTTTCAGGGTGTGGGCAAAAAACAGAAGAGTGCTCCCAAGGCTTCTTACTGGCAAGTAAATCTCCAAAGGGGAAAAATAGTTATTTGCTGATTACATAAATTCTTCTCCTTAACTTTCCTGGAGGACTACACCTTTGCTCTGGGTTAAGCATCTATTTCTGATTTGTTTGTCTGTTACCTGTAGCATTTGAAGATAAGAACTTGCTCACTTTTGCTACCTCTCGGTTCAGGTTTTGGATAGGAAAACAAACAAGAGCAACTTCTGAGCCTCTATTGGAAATATGTTCATGAAACACATATGTGGGTAAAGCTTTTTCTTGGCTTATCAGAACTTCCCCACTGTGATTAAAGTAGTCCTTGAAAACCCAGCTCACTAAAATATCTGAAACATAAACACTTTGAAATCCCAGCTTCTTGGCCTGGTCTTTGAAGAGAGCTATGAATTATTTAACCAGAAAACAGGCATTTTTGAGAGGAACTATTCTAAAATAGCACCTGTGACATGAAGGTGGTCTGTTCAAAACAAGAAGAGGAGCAAACAGCTGATCCCTTCACCATTCTCACGTAGGAAGAAAGCTATTGGCAACATTGCTAATTGTACTTTCAGCCACTGAGTTTTCTGTACATGGAGAGTGCCACAGAAGACCCAGTCAGAGATCAATATGATAAGACCCAAAATCAATCAGAGATCAAAAAGCCATTTATTGCAAAGCCTTAACTACTTATATACTATTTTTTACATGCACTTACAGTGATTTGGCATATTATGATTGGATACATATCTTGAAGACCCTTAGTGACTAACATATAATTGATTAAGCACAGGTGTGAGAATTTGACCTCAAAAGCTTGCCAACAGTCCACAGTTCTCATAACTCAGTGAATTCCAGCTTCCTCTTATCTTGCTTGCTTAAGCTTCCTTGGGCCTCTCATGGCCTTGCTGTATCTTTCAGGATTATTCAGAGTTTATGTACCAATTACCCATTCTCCTGTGAGAACACTGTCTCCACAGGAGACAGCAGGAAACACTTGACCAATGCTTGATACAAACCTGACTAATTCTAGAAATATTCTCTCTGTAGAAGGAGACAGCATAATCTAATTCTTTTTCTGGCAGTTATAAATGGGCACATACATATACCTGGATAAAGTATTGATGAGATATGCTAATCTCAATAGAGATAAGAAAGAATTTGCAGGCTGGATTCATTTGTAAGTATCAGCGGTGCACATTTGTCATTGATACATATCTAATAAACTATGTATGGAAGACATCTTGATAACTCACTTCCAATAAAGTTTTTGCAGCACTGGCATAATACTTTAAGTCATTCCCATTGTACCTTTCATAATTTACAGCTGAGTGGATCTAACCTGGGAAGCTCTCAGTCTTCAGCCTAAGTAATAAATAGAATATGTTTTTTTGGGTTTTTTTTTTTTTTTTGGTATAAACACAATGGTGCAGACTTTGTAGCTATATTCTGCATAGACAGCACATTCACAAATCAATGCATGCCAAGTATATCCAATTCTTATTATGCATTGTATCCTGCTGTACAGTGTAAATACTTCTTAGCAAGCATACCTCTCATAAGAGATGAAACACAAACATGGTTAGAAATCTGATCAAAGTGCGAGCTAGTCATGTTAGATGTGTACTATCAAATCGTCAGCTCAGACTTTGCAGTCCAGAGTAGGTATTATATACCCCTTCAGGAAGTTTTCCCTGACTTCTATAGTGAACACAAACATAATTTGTTATATTATCCACCTACAGTGTAGAAACCTTTTTTGTTAACGCTCCTATGAAGAGATCCAGTTGCTGAGAGTTGATTCTAAGTGTATATTTCTGCATAGCTTGTATGAAGACAAGATCTGTGATTGATTTATTTATAGATGTCATTTACTTTTCTGACAAGCTTTATTTTATAATGGTAAATTCTTGATCAGAAAACTCAGGTCACAGTTAGAAGACATAAGAAAATCTGATTTTTTTTTTCACTTTAAAGGGTTTTCTTATTTTGTTTGCACAATCTATTTTTTGTGGTTCACTGAAGACTTGTCTTCTTCACAATTCACTATCCATGGCCAAAGCCAATGCATCAAATTTCCATAACACACAACTAGGAATAAAGTTTGTTCCAAGTATAAAAGAATTGATGCCTTCTGATTTAATCCAAAGAAATGCCCAGGTTAACTCAGACTGAATCTAGGCATGCTCCCATAAACTTTATAGGTAGGGTGCCATGCCTACAAGACATGTTTAGGGCAACTTCCAAACTTCAGTGGAAGACAATAGGAAGATTCATACTGATACTATGGAACTTTGATCAGGCTCCTGGTCCTCCGATTTGGCAAATATGAATTTGCTCTTTCAAAGTCCTCAGAATAAATCTTGGAAGACCACCAGTTACTTTGAAAAGTTACAAATAGTCTTTATAGTCTTTATAAGCAGATGTCTTTGGCCACCATAAAACCATTTTCACATCACACAGCAGTGATTTTACTCTTACCAACCACCAGAAAGACAAGTATTTCACTTTCTCATACTATTTAGCATACAGGACTGTGAACAGAGGGAAGAGTAGCGTTTGGATAATCTTCTACTCATTCTACTTCTCAAAGAGTTTTAGTGTATCACCTCCATCTTTGATCAAGAGGGATTATCAGGATTTCTTTTCAGTGGATGTGCAGTTCTAAAACAATACTTATAAGCATGTGAACACAGAAGAAAATTCACCTTCAAAGCCCTAAAGAAGATGCTAGAGAAGGCACATTTACATTTTAAATTTTTATTCTAAATCCAGAAGAGGGTACCTGGAGGAGTGAGGGCTATTTAAAAATTCATATGAAGTTTTGAATCTGGAGTCCTAGCATATTTCAGTTGAGGGACTGCATATATCACAAAATGCCATCATCACTTGCCACATTTATTATGCAGATCATTCTTTTGAAATATGACAATAGATGATTCCTGCCTCCTGAGATGTTCAGGACTTGAACCATGTTGAATGATAATGGTTTGCACAAAACTTTGCACTGCTACTCTTCTTACAACATTGATTTGATGATAAAGACATGAGCACTGCCCCCCCGCCTATAAAAGCTGACAATCAACACTTCCAGAACACTTAAACTAATACAGAAAGAGAAAAAATGTTCACATGAGTTTGCAAAGCATTTATACATCAAAGTTCTTTCAATGCATTATGCATCTCCTTTCTCTTTTGAATCTTCCTTCCATGTCTTGCCCCGTACACCTGAACAGAAATAGCTCCTTTCATCATGTTATTGGCATAAATAGCAGCAGGACCAATTTGGTGAAACTGTTAATTTACGTATAAAAGCCATTTTATTTTGTGGAAAAGGAAAAGGTCACCACAAGTAGACAGCTCTGAAAGCTGGATTCTGTACTGCAAGACATTAATTTGTAGATCATATTCAAAATCAACATGAATCTGCAATATCAGTGGCATGATATTCACCTTTCTCAGCTGCCAATTCATTTTTTTAAACTACTGATTTGATATTAAATTTGTGCTGAGACCTCAAAGCCTTTCCAACAGTTATATTACAGCCAACCATAATTATTAAATATAAGCCTAACTATAATTTTAATTTGGATCTTCAAAAAAAAAACCCACCCAAATTTGCCTTAATTAGATGGTGATTCTGTAAAGAAAGCTTTTAAACTAGGGCCTTTAAATTCTAAATAGATATCTAGAGCATGCAGTGACATGAGAACACTCTCAACTCTGCTCTCAAAGTCCTGTTATTACTCTTACTTGAAAAAAGGCATCGATTGATCCATTACTATACCCTGTCCAAGCATGTTATCATGTCTCAAGCAAGGTGCAGAGTACATTTAAAGAAATTTAAGAGGTTACATGATTCTTGATTATGGTGTAAAAGCATTTAGAAGAAACCTCTGACACTAAAACTCTGAATTTGGATCCCTCAGGTGTATTGTGGATTTCCTGTGTAGCCTTGGGCAAGGCCCTTCACCTTGAAAGTGACTGATTTCATATTGAAAAATCACAAAGTCTTTATTGTAGCTGCCTCAGTTTTGTGAGGAAAGAGCACAAAACTTCCAGCCTTTAAATCTCAGCATATTAGTTTCAATAGCTATTTCCAAAGGACTCAGCAGCTGTCCTTGAATCTTTTTTCCCCTTTCCTTTCCTACATTTTTTTTTCTCCTCCCGATATGTGTATTTACATTGTAATGCAACAAGGGTATTGAAAGTAACAGCCAGTTTAAGATGAAATCCCTGACTGCTAGATCAGCAATTACCTTGTTTTCAGAAGTTCCACATTAGTGTGAAATGTTATTTGAGGTTCAGTGTCTTTTGGATTAAACTGACATTTAAAAAAAGGAGAAATATTCATTTTCTCTTAACCTTTGGAAATAACATTGGGTTCAGACAGTACTATTTGCCTTCCTGCTACTTGTTTCTTATCATTTTCTACAATGCCCAGGCTATTATTTTCTTTAACCTCCAATAAATGTTGATGAGCAGGTCTAGGTGCCAAATACCAGAAGCACTTTGGCAAAAGAGCAGCAGTGACCCACAATACGTTTGATCTTGTTTCTTGGCATTTCTGTCATCATTATTTGACTGCACGAAAATAAATAAAATATAAAAAAAAAAAAAAAAAAGAAAAAGAAAAGGAATTCTCAGCCCCTGTGAACATGAAGACATTCGAACAGAAATAGCCTGTATAGTACTGGCAGAGAGCATTCATCCCAGGATCCTATGTAAATGCCAACCAGTTAATTGCATGTTCCCTGATGACTTCCCTGCAGTTTGGGGTTTTTTTCCCCCAGGTAAGAGAGAGAGCTTTACCCCTCTTTCAACTGGGGCTTTTTGTCAGTCTGATTTTGATTCATTCAATTTCTTATCAAAGAAGCCTTTTACCAATTTATACAGATTGCTCACTATTAAGATTTGAGCTGCTGCAGAAGACAGCAGCCCAAAGAGTGTTCTTTGGCAAAGAACACCTTGATTCTCAACCCAGGCAAGATGAATGTTTGAGGGAAAACGTTTCACTTTGCACTGAGGATGTGCAACCTACTCTGTGCTGAAGAGGGGGAAAAGTCTTCAAAACATGTCAGATCCCCTACTTATAAGTCTCATAAATATCTTTGTTTCCCCACTATCTGTTAAATTTCCCCCATAATGAATGTCTTCCTTTGGAGTAAATGACAAAGTGATCCACTCTATCTGAAAATGCCTATGAAGACAATGACCAGTTGAGTAGGAAAATAAGCTCTTGATTCCTTATTATAACCCTTTCTTACAGCATTGGAACCCCAGAAAGTTACCAAGTGCAATCTCTTCCCATTTTTGACGTGTGAGTGATCAACCTTTAGTAACATTTTTTTGATGAACCATTATAACCACTGCTGTCTTGCAGGACAAGACAGTTCAGAAGTCCAAGTATACAGCTCTGTAGGGATGTGGGTAAACCTTCCATGTAATTCTAAAGGTTCTTGTTGCCAGTCATCTACTATTATTTTTTAATTTTTTTTCCCAAAGGTATCCTAGCTCAGTTCAAGAATTGACCCTGTAAATGGAGAGTGGTTAAATATCTTTAAAAATCCATTAGGACTCTACAATAGTCTTATGACCTAATTGTCTTCAAAATAAGATCAGTGCCAGGCTTCATTTTAAAACCACAGATATGGATTATAAATACCTTGGAACAGGGAGTCCAAAACCAGTAAGAACTGCAATGGGTTAGATGCCCTGTTCTGACAAGATACAGTGTTGGGAGTGCTATTGGCTAAATGCCTAAATTCATGATACCTTTTCCATCAAGCTGCTACTGTAAACTGTGAACTTCTTATGCTCTAGCAACTTCTTCAGGAAGGATCTAATTTCTCTAATAACTGCATTTTCACCAGATATTAATGTACCATTCATTGCTGAATGGTACTGCTCCTTTGCTTAATGATAGAACTGCTACTGCCCTGTAAAGCCATGGAAATGTAAAATCTGAATATGAAAAGCAAGAAATATAAAGAGCATGCCTGAGAAGCAACAAAACCCTACCAGATTCCTGTGGAATTAGGCACAAGGCAAAATATCTCTGTACAGGGATGGTTGTAGCCTAACAAACTGTTGCTATTTATCTCTCCATCATGTTGTTACCTGGAAAGCACTTTGCAAATGCAAATACTTCCTGTTTAGTACATTCTCTTTGGCTCAGTTCATTGAAATCAGTAAATAAGTCCAGGTTACCATATGGCTAAGGATGAAAGGTTTTTCTTTTCGGCATGTTATCTTGTTGCTCTGCAGCAAGCGACAACTTGATATAGAAATTATAGTTGCTTTGTTTTGGGTTTTTTTGCCTTAATTAGTCTACTTTATTTTTCATTTACCTTGGAATAAAATCTACAGATATGAAGAAAAATTCCCCAGATATATCTGTATGTGTATTATAGCGGTTGCCTTGTAGTCATAGCTGCCTGCTGGTAGTGTTGAACCTCACATAGAGGTCCCTTGAGCAGTGACAAATATAGGAGATAGGTCAGTATAAAAAAAGGAGTGGTTTTCATTAATTTGCTGTGGCTTACTGAAAATATTTGAGGTTTGTTCTTAGTGCTTTACAAGTTTACAATAATTAAATAAATAACACTATATTTGTAGCTTTTCCCATATCTATTCACTAGAATAACACAGCTTTGTAATAGTAAAAACAAAAGCAACAAAACCAGCACTGTAATTGGAGTTAAGTATATTTTTTTACTTTTTTGGTCTTTAAGATCTTGAGTTTCCCCAGGAAAAATTATTAGGTTAAATATTTACTGTCACAGACACTTTTTCTAATGAGCTATTTTCATTCTCTATGTCATTTTTCTGTGGAAATTAAATTCTTTAATCAGTGTTTGAATACTTTTTTCAACATGGTTGCATTACAAATAGAGACATAGATATATTCAGTTAATGTCCTACTATTTTTTAAAACGATTGATCTATAAGCAGAGAACAGTTTAATTCACCAGGAAGTTCTTCCTAGGAAAGGTTGGGGAATTTCAGACAAAAAGATTAAAATTAAGACACCACAGTATAGAATATAATGGGACCAAAAGATTAAAAGTGTATGAGCTAGAGTAAAACATGGTCAAGGGAAAAAAAGCGTGCTACATCATCTAATGTCAATTACTGCACTTCACACTGACTTTTACCCAATTATTCTTATCTTCAGTTTAGCTTGCATGGCCACTTATGGAATGGCACATGGCCTGGATCAGAGACAATTTTAAGGGTCACTATCCATCACAATACGTTCATTTCTGTCTTTGAAATGGCCTACAAGGTGAAGTACGTTAAGGTATTCTTAATATTATAGACTAACCTGTAGGAAGACCCACTGGTTAGCTTTGCGCATTAGCACTGGAGCATGAGGACCCTGCTCCAATTTTTGCTGTGTAACATGTAGGCAAATCACATAGCCTCGCAGCAGTTGCAAATATTCCTGGTGTTGTTCACACCAGGATCCAAGGCCTTGTCAATACTTTTTTCCACACAAATATTTTCAAACGCAGCCTAACCCCCAGATGAGAAGGTTTTCTACACACTCAAAACATTCATCTCAGATCAAGCGCTTGACCATGACAAATGGCATTGCTGGGGCAGAGAGCTGAGGCTTCCTGCTCCAGCCTCCACATCACCACAATCCTTATTCAAGGTCCTTATTTCTGTTCCTTAATAATGTGAAACCATGGCAAGGTAGGCACGTATGCATCTCTTTCCTCCTATGCAGTTTATGGAAAAGCACACTTTTATGTCTCCCAGTAGTCCAGGGTTCCCAGGTATTACATTAAATTGCTGACAATCAAACCTGAGCTACCAACACAGCTGCAATAGACTCCACTCTCATATCTCAGGCAAGCTTGTTGAGTGCCCCAGTGTGAATCTCCTGTACGAACATGACAGAGCATCTGACTTCCCAGAGATACCTTTAGCTCCTGATCATACCTTGTCCGTGCCATCACTGCCACAATGTGATTTAGACTCCATGAAATCAAGGAGGGAACTACAGAAAACATCAGCATGGCTTGGGCAACAGAGCTTTTTGTGTCCATTTCTCTTTTAAAATACAGTCCTTGGATATCAGTAGAGTTAGTCCTTCTCTCTCCTTTTCTTCAGGTGCTGCTGCACCTCTGAGACTGTCAAGGCTTTTTCATGAAGCCTACTGGGGTCTGAGATGCCTATCGCGCTAAAAGACCACACCACCTGTGTATAACAGCAACTAGCCAACACTGACTCCCTATCACAGTGAGAAGAGACCCTGCTTTCAAGTGTAAGATGTGGTGTTAGTGGTTGGAGGCCAAAGCACAGTTAGAATTTTTAGTCTTAAAAACCTGGGAACAACTGACAATTCTGAACTACTTTTGAGAGCTGTATGAGCAACCATTAAGTTATTTTTGTTTTGTCCCATTGTAAATGGGTGAACTTTTCCATAAACATCTCTTCATAATAGCTCTTTTTTTATTCAGTTTCCCCTGTTTGAAAAGTGGATCAAAACTATGCTTCACTGTACTGAGAGTTTCTCTTTTTAATATGTCTTTTTTTTAACACAGAAACAGTATCAGACAGGGCAGGCTCAGCCCAGAGCACAAAAGATCTGTGACCTTCATGTCCTGGTTTCATCTGCAAACATGAGGCCTGGAAGAGTTTTTGTACTGTTCCTACTACAAAGAGAAGACAAGAAAAGAACAGAGAAAGAGACACCTAATGTTGATCAGGATAGCTACTAACAAATTGCATCATTCTATTTCCCTGAGGTAACCTGTCTGACTTAAATGAAGCATCCTTTGCATTACAAAGTGAAGCATAGTTGAGTAGAAGTTTGAAAATCAGACTTCCTAGCTACTGTCAATAACTTTGCTAATCTATTAATTGGGCCCTGAATATAATCCCAAGAGGAAAATTATTTTGATAGACTGCTATTCTATTCCAGCTCCAAACAGAACAGATTTACACAGAAATGAATGGTATAAGATATTCTCAGTCTCGTATTGTTCCCATAGTCATAATAATGTCTCGTTTCAGAGTGCATTAGGATGTTCCTAGCATGGCTTATGAGCTAATAATTTTTTAACAATAATTCAAACCATGTCCTTCGTTATTCAGAGATGTTCTGACAACAATAAGCTGCTCAGTTTTTAAAGCAAACCAAGGCAGGAGTGCTTTCAACACTTTAAAAAACATATCCATTTACTTTCACAGAGTGAAGAAGTCTCATGGAAGGAAACTAGCCAAATGAATTGAGATGTCCCTGCCTCTCGAATTTGCTAGGAAGGTGGTGAGATACAGTAATTGTTATGGCAATATTATATTGTGCAAGAGATAGGAAAACAAGGAAGTGTTAGAGATGGTGTTTATTTTTTGATCCTGTCATAAAAGCAATTGACTTTAATTATCATAATAAATGTTCTAGCTGCTTCAGATAATTACATGCAGCGCCTTCCATACAGTCTAAATTTATGAGGGTGTTTGGGTCAGCACATCAGCACAGATTACAGCTGTACATGAAAGGTGGATTCTACTGAGAGATGTTGCTTTCTCAAAATGCTCTCTCTTTTTAAGTAAAATATACCTTGAACTTACTGCTATTGCACCACAGGAAACAAAGATATTTCCTCTCTCTATATATCCTATACAGGACTACGTGCTCTGCAGATCTAACTTAATTAGGCCCAGAATACACAATGGATGAGAATTTAGTGTATTTCTTTGTTGTTCAAAAGGCTGCCGTGAATTGTCCTGAAGTTTTTCTTTGTCCTGCTTTATGTTCAAGTAGCCAGATGAAAAGGATTCAAACAGGACAGGCATGATCAGAATATGACATTCTTGGGACATGAAAGCCAGAAATTCATAAATTTTGCTTTTACATCCATTTTACTATCTGTCATGTATGAAAGTTGAAGAGTTTTCACAGGTCTTTTAAGGCTACGTACAGCCTCTTTACAGAGTTGATATTATCAACACTATGCCAAATGCTCTGCTCCTTCAACTTCACTGACTTTAATTTCCCCTATTACATTTTCTCTTTCATAGTACAAAGAGAGACCCTCCTGTGGACATCACCTGGAAAACTGCCTTCTGCACCAAGCCCCATGGTACGTTAGGTGGAAGAACTGCCCTGCTCTGTTCTCCCCCACTTGCATCCCAGCACTGTATATTGCACAGCTCAGTAACCATGTCTTACAAGCTTTTCCTAGCTCTGATCCCCTTCAGAGCTGGGCTGGTCATAGCCTGTTTCGATGTAATCACAAGCTGTTGGTTTATAGGCTGAGCCCAGTGTCACAACCTTCTATGCACCAATGGTGCCTTGATTCTTGCGAATTAAGTCAGTTCTGACCAGCTTGCCAAAACACCTTCTCTTCCCATCTGCTCAGCTCTACTGGCTTGCCAGTCACTGATCTTTTGCTTTTCCAGGTGATACTGAAAACCAAATGCACACCTGAGTTCCCAGGCAATATGGGTGTGCCATATGCAGATTCATTAACCTGACATTTCTCCATCATAAAATATATGTAGGCAGGAACGTGCCCAAGTATTACAAGATCATTCTGTTTGCTTGGTTGATTTTTGCTTTTCTTGTGCTAACAATTTGTCTTCTGTATTTTTCTTAACATAATCTTCCCTTACTTTTTGGGTTCAGCTTCAAGATGAGGGTAAAACATTTTCATACAAAAGGAAAGAAAACTTGTGCAGAGCTGTTTTCTTCTGCTGTTCAGGCACAGGGCTCAGAATGTTTCTTCAGGAAGATTTGAGCCAGAAGAACTTCAGAAGCAATCTAGGACTAACCTCTATAATCATTTGGGGTTGCATTTAATTTCATACAGTTCAACATGTTTTCTTCCATCTACAGTCAACCTGGGAGTTAGATCATAGCTTCCCTGACATTCCCTGCATCTCCCCAGCAGAGATTGCCTTGGACAGTTTGATTTCCTGCTGCATTCTTTCTCTGTCTCATACTCATGTGCAGCTGTCTGATAGTTATACCTCCGCAAGGGATCAGCTTTAATCCACCCAGATAAATCATTCCTTAAGTAGGCATGTTCTTTTTTGTTCCTTTGGGGATATTTTTTTCTTTTTTTTTTTTCTTTTTTGCTAGTGGTGTGAATTTTAATCTCTTAATTTTGTACTGTCATGACAAAAATCCCTGTTACCTGCAAAGCTTATAGAATGACAAAAATTTAACAATGTACTGAAGATGTAGCAGAAGGCCTGCCATAGGAAATGACTCACACAACCCTATATATATATTTTTTTTTTATTTTTTTCTATGACACTTCCTATCATGGATTCCATAGAATCATTAAAATAATTTTACAGTGTAAATGCCTTGGGTTTAAATAAAAATGTTTGGTTTTAATAAAAATGTTTTTCATTGATGTATAATAAATTCCAGTAACCACATTCTTTTCACCACCCGGTCCTCAACACATTAGTCAAAGAGGACTTTTGCAAGTGAAGGTTTGATTTAAGTACTCTTCACTATGAGAACAGAGAAATTGGATGCTCTCTATTCACTGTGCTGTTTGTGACACAAGTGAGGTGTCACATATTGCAATAATAGCAATTGATCTGGTCCCCAAAAAACAAACTGGCTAAGAACAAGTAGAAGATTTATATATTACTTGCAACAGTATAGAGGTGTCTGTAGCTCTCAGGATGTTCGATTACCATCTAATCAGAAATGTATGGTTAGATTTATTGAAGTACTGAACAATTTCATTAAATCGTTGTGCTTTTTCAGTACCTTGGATCAAATAGCCTGATATCAGCCTTCAGGATGTTACATCAGCATCAGCAGTCAGGAAAGAGTCTCTTCTAAGACTGCAGATAAAAACCCCTTTTTGCTCTTTGCTACCCTGGCACATCCTATGTATCAGGGGAGGATGATCTGGTTGTCAAATGGGTCAAACTCAGCAATTCAATATCAACTTACTTTTAAAAAAATTAAAAATAGTATAAATCATTGAAATCGAAATGAAATATGTGTTTATGATTTACATCGTCTCCACAGATCTAGGCAATAGCACACAATTTAAAAGAACATATTTAGTTAATTTCTAAACCTAGGTTGTGGAAAATGTATTTCTCTGAAATACCATCCACCATCTTTGTTTCTTTTCAGAATTCTACAGTCAGTAAAGAGGCATTTCAAGACAGCTAAAGCTGCTCATTAATTTGTGCAGAATTCAGAGCAGTTTCAGCCTGCGTCAATATATTTGTCATTCAAATTTTCTTTAAAAAAATTTATTTTGAAATTTATCTTTGTTTAGAAATCACTCCACATTTTTGAGAGCAACATTCTTCCTTATTAAAATAAGAACGTGGTCACTGGAGTTTATTATACACAAATAAAGAATATAGTTATAAAAAAAAAAAGACCCAAACCAATGTTTTTATTTTGTTTTTAAATTGGTACAAAACTGAGACAACTCCATAGAGAAAGAGAGTAAATAGGACATGAATTGATCAAAAACCTCTACGCTAAATTTTCATTCGTGTATTTGTGAGCAGTTCAAATGACATTATCCTCACTGTGGTAGGAGATGAAAACACATTGTTTTAACCCGAACACAGAGCCTTCCTATACATACTCCAGTGCTGTAGCTTACATGCCAGGTTTTCCCACTCAGGTAGAATTTGAATTTTGGAGGTACTCAAGTTTCAAACTAAAACTGTTGAATATTTTTGGAAAAAATAGAAATCACTGAAAACAGACCTGTGGAAATTGGTTCCAGACAAAAAAAGCTAGGGAGTGTCTGCTCAATATCCAATCTGAAACACGATCAGAGACTAATAGCAATCCCTTTATCCGCATGCTCCCTTGTGACCTTCCATTTTCACTGACTTATACTGATTCACAAAGCAGACTATAAAGCTATAAACAGAAGTCACTTTTTGCTAAAATTATGCTGTACTCTGTAACATGACCAAATCAGAGTTGACAGGAAGTGGTAGGATCTTTTTCTGAAAGGTGAGAGAAAAGGGAACACCTCTTGTATCGTCTATATCCATCAGGCAGCAGCAGAAAGGAACTCAGTGGAAATACACTTTTCAAAGTGTGGTGAGATTCTTCCAGCCTTGCATAGGCTTCAGTGGGAAGATTGATTGGGTGATCAGTATAATTAAGTCAATTTGCCCTAGAGCTTTCTTTTGCAAAGTAGTAAACTTGGTTGGTCCCTTTGAAGAATGAATATAGGTCAACCATATACAGCCATAGGATATCTCTCTGTGATAGTAGGAACAAGCTTGGTCATGTCAAACCATATTCCCATTCCTCCTTCTGTACCAGGTGGGAATAGCATCACTTAACTCCTCCACGCTCCTTTTTTTACCTTACAGGAGGTCTGAGATATATGCTTCTTCAGAAAAATCCACCTCCATTGTTAATAACAATTCTTTGTGATACGAGCAAAAGCACCATTTCCTAAGAGGTTCAAGTTTCATATTCATTCCATGGTCAGAATTACATTACTACCTGAAGAAGCATGAAAGTGGGAGGTGGGAGAAATTCAACAAAAAATCCAAAAAGTGACAAAAAAGGGGGAAAAAAAGGGGGGGGGGGAAGAGAGGGATTTCACAGCCTTTTTAAAGTTTAACAAAAGTTTGACTCTGGCTCTCCTCTCCTCTGAGAGATTTTGCATAACAAGCTTTAGGAGCAGTCTCATTATCCCATGTGGCAGGCAGTATAAGCCACCTCTGCTGACACCTACCTGACCATTTGAATGGATCTGAATTAGTTAAGGTTTATCTCTGAGCAAGGTGATACCTTTATAATGATGCCACGTGACCAGTGGCCTTAGCAAATGTGAGAAAACCAAGAATTTTCCTGGCGCCTCACTAACTGTATTTTTAGGATTACAGTCTCTCTTCCATTAAGATTGATAGGGTGATTAGCATAATTAAGTCAGTTGGCCCTAGAGCTTTCCTTTGCAAAGCAGCAATTACTGATGTTTTTTTCATCCTTTCCTATGTCTTTTCAGAGACATCTATTTTGTGTCAGAGAAAAGTGATTTTTTACCCCAGAGCAATTTGGCTTTAGATCAAGATTTTTACAGCTTTGTCTCAGGACTCTGTATAAGCATCACAGTAAACCAGTGATGGAAAAGAACAAATACATAATCTGCTCCCAGGGAACAGCTAGAGATAGTACCGAATTGTTTTAGACAACAAACTTGCTTATAGCTCCTACCCAAGTTGGTTTGAATTGACCTTTTATTTAAAGAATCATCCCACAGTCCTCTGACATGCTGAAAACTGAGTTTGGGCCTTCTGTCACTTTTTTACCCCTATATTTCTGTCATTTTTTTAAACAAAGATAAAATAAGAAATGTAAGGTTGGTTTCAATATGGCATGCTAATTTTTTATTGAAATAAGAATGGCAGTATATTTGCCCCCTGAAATAAATTAGGCTGTGGGTTTGGGTTTTTTTCTGAGGTTCTCTCTTCAACAGATACTCAGAGTGTTGCATCTAAGCAAGGTCCTTGCTTTGGTCCCCACTTCAAAATCTTCACCTTGGAGAAATGGTATCTTAGATGTTACAGAAAGACTTTTGACCTTCTCAATAACTTAGAAGTGGTATACAGAGGAGCAGGAAATTTAAGCTTTCCAGTCACCTGAAAGAGCATGTTTGACCGCTGGATCACACTTTGCCCCTGAAAAGATAACTATTGGAAAAGGAAAGTGTCTCAAGGTGAAGAAAAAGCTGGTAAAGTTTTTATCTGTTACAGTACAGGACAGACAGAGGAATTCCTTCAGCCTTCCTCTTACCTTACTGTATTTCTGATAGGATAAAACAGTACCATCATTGAAGCTATTGGAGAAGTGAGGAGCAACATGTAGTTTTACCAGGTGCTATCTAATGCTGAATCTCTCTAAGTCTATCCCATTTATAATAGATATTGTTATGAGCATGTCGGAGGTTCAATTAATATTTGTTACTCATGTTTCCATGTCATGATTGCTTAGTCTCCTTACAGAAATACAATTACTTATTAAAAGCTTGCTCAGTCATTTGTCAGCTCTTTATGAACCGTTTGTAAATGGAACCTGACTGTAAACTGCCTCTCTCTCACATCCGATAATGCTGCTTCTTTGATTTCTAGATGGACACCTCTACCTCGAAGACTGATGGCCTATGATTTGCTCACTAAAACTAGCCCCACCCCACTATTTTCTTTCTGCAGGGCTAGCCCTGTATGATTACAGTTCAGCACTGGAGAGCTCTTATGGGCAGCAAGGGGAAAAGAAGCCCACAGCTATTCTGCAGGTCAAACATAAGGCACAGCTGGGCTCTTCCAGCTTTTTTTTTGTCTTTCTTGGATTAATGGGGATCAAGTTCAGTATTTCTGTGTGCACAAATTGAAACTAATTCTGTCTATCTTTCTCTCCTCATTTCCATGCAACTGAAATAAAATTGCATTTTTGTGAGGCTTGGTGTATGTACTTTCTATCTCCTCAAAATTGTCATCTTGCTGTTTGAACCAAAAGGATCTGGGCACAGATACACTTTTTCTACTCAAGTTCTTAGAGACTGCCTGTATCCAGCTTTCCCTTCTTATGCAACCATTTTTAGTACAGTTCTGAACAGATCAAAACTCTGAATCATAGAATCATAGAATCACCTAGGTTTGGAAAGACCTTTAAGATCATCAAGCATTATGCCAAGACTGCCAAGACTACCCCTTAAACCATGTCACTGAAGGCCTCATCTACACAGTTTCTGAACACTTCCAGGGGTGGTGATTCCACCACTGCCCTGGGCAGCCTGTTCCAATGCCTCTTGTCTAAACCTCCCCTGACACAGCCTGAGGTTGTTGCCTCTTGTCCTGTCACTTGTTACCTGGGAGAAAAGACCGACCCTCCACCTCACTACAACCTTCTTCCAGGTAGTTGTAAAGAGCAATAAGGTCCCCCCTGAACCTTCTCTTCTCCAGACTGAACAACCCTAGTTCCCCCAGCTGTTCCTCATAAGACATATTCTCCAGACCCTTCACGAGCTCTGTTGCCCTCCTCTGGACCTGCTCCAGCACTCCAATGTCTGTCTTGTAGTGAGTGACCCAGAACTGAACACAGTACTCAAGGTGTGTCCTCATCAGTACCAAGTATTCTTTCTTACTGAACAGAGCTCATAGATGAAGCTATTTCCTCCTCAGTGTGGGCAAGATCAGGGAACAACCAACAGCCATGATGATGACCATTGACAAAGGTTTTGAAGGTCATGAACAAACAAGGGTTTCTATTTAGTTTTTTTTCTCAGGGAAATCAGTTTGCATGCATAAAGCCAGTGTAGAGGTGAGAACGAACACCAAAAGGAGACCTGTGGATATCTATTACATGTGATTGATTGATTGATTGATTGATTGATTGATTGATATCTTGGCTTTGCGAGCGAAGATTTGGAAAGGGCTTTAACCATGCTTACTACAAGCCCGATGACCAAGGGCATGTGAGATATGCAAATCTGGTTGGAAAAGGGTTCTTAGGCAATCAGGGAGTGCCCGACCAGGACTGTCATCTCCTGAGTAATCTCCAGCTACCCATTCACTGGTCGCCCACATGCAAGGTTGGATCTGCAGCTTCCCATGCACCTTGTCACCTTACCGTTTTGATCCTTGCCTGTCCATACAGACAGGTGAGATGTCTATATATATATATACAGTGTATGTATAAATACAAATATAAATGTAAATGCAAATATGAATGTATATATAAATTTCAGTATATGTATAAATATGCATTTTTTTTTTTTTTTAGCCAAATTGCTGATAGAAACATAGTTTCTGTGTTAAATGTCTAGAATAACCTCCTTAATTATTTTGGATGTCAAATATATTTAATTAAACTCTTGCTTAGAGCCAGAAATGCACATAGACCAGAACAGAGAGGGATGGAATGGTAGATGATACAAAATTACTTGGCTTCTCCAAGAAGCCATTACTTGGCTTAAGAGAACTGAGAGATTATAGGATTTAATCAACTCCTAATTGTCTTGAATTTAAGGGTTATAAAGGATGCTAAAGGCCTCCATATAGATTGGAAAAGTGAAGTCAAATGGTTTATCCATCTATCATTAAGAGAGAAGAGACTGGAGTTGATTGCTAGGAATTATAGAAGTGCTGGCAGTCAATATTGCTTTCATTCCAAACTTATATTGATGGCTTGACTTCTGGGATGTTAGGGTCATTGCAATTGGGTTTTTTGGCTAAGCAAAAGCAAAATCATAGAATGATCAGCATGGGGATGAAAAATGGAGCAAAAGATGGCCATCATGAGAAGACAAAAAGGGAGAGTGCAGCAGATGGAATCCAGTAAGGAGATTGTGAGATGAAATAATAGAGAGACCCCAGTGAGCTAAATTATCTCTGAAACGCCAGCATCTTTATGAGACTTCAGTGTAAAAAAAAAAGAAAAAAGGACCTGAATTCAGCCAGGAGCTGTCAGCAAAGGTTTTTCTTCAAACACAAGACTTTTTAGAGCTAGAGTAAGAATCAGATTAACATTCTGCTTGTTGCTACATAAGAAGTACCAATAGTTTCTGTGGCAGAATATTGGACAGCAGGGTGCACCAAGGGTTTTTTCCTTATTGAATGAATATCTGACCAAGAAAAGCAGGTCTTCTTGGCTCTCTTAACTCTTCTTGATTTTGATAATTACTCACTGTGATTATAAAATTTCTAAATCTAACTCTTAACATAAAACCTATAATCCATCTTTCCCTCCCTCCTTTTAAAGAGGAATAAATATTAATTGGGAACATGATGTTTCTTTCCCTAACTGCACACTCACCTCCACGCTCTTTCTTGGGAAGCAGAGGTCATGGCAAATCCTACCCTTGCCATCACCTCGGAAATATCCACTGTACTGTTCCATGAGTGTCCAGGGCTCTCAGACAGTGTCTGCCTGCTTCTCTTCCTTATTTTTTTTTCCCTGCCTGGAACAAGCTTTTAACCCTAGAATATATGCTAACAATTGTCCCTAAAAGTAAGCTTTTCCACCTGATTTAAAAAACAAAACAAAAAACGTTTACCAAGTTTGATAATACAAACTAGTTAAGAAGCACTTTTCAAATTGAATGTTGCCCTGAATCTGTGGTTGCCCTCAGTTCACTGACAGGAATGAAAAAGGCTGTTTACTTCACTTTAGTGTCCAGATTATGAAAGAGCTAAAACTTGTAAATTCTCCATGATAATTTGCATATATGGAGCCTCTAGCACCAAGGATTCCTCTTGGCAGTTTAATATGAGCCCTCTGGAAACTGATCTGATAAGAAACAATGCAGAGAACAGTGTTTTCTGAATCTCAAAAGAGGGCTGTGATGGTTGCAAATGCCTAGATAATGTAGCCTTGTTAGCTGATAAAAATTTTGAGGAGGATCTTATTTTTTTTCTCCTAGTTGGATGAATATTGGTGGATTTTTAGAATTATAAGGAATAAATTTAAACATGGAGCCAGGTTTAGAATGTCAGCCAGACTTATCAGCCTGGGAGTCCTAGAGTATTGGGAAATGCAAAAGTTGAAGCATCCTGAAAGTCAAAGTTGAAGCCCTTCAAACACCAACCATGGTATCCCACTAATGTAGGGAAAATAACTAACCCGGATCCCTACTTCAGAAAACTGCATCATGCACAGGGCAAAGAGATTGTATTCGCATACTGTTCCTGCATACAGTAAATCTAATACTTGGATAACGTGTGCCCTGGCTGCTTTAAACTAAACAGTTGGGGTGATGAGACCTTGGAAAGTTGAGACAAGAGCTAGCTAGAGACTTAGACTTGGAACCTTTTATAGCAGTTTCAAATCATAGACTATATTGCATGTAGGACAACTAAGTCCTCTTAGAGGCCAAAAGGCTTTCTTAGGATTTCTGTGCTAGGTTTAGCAATTAGAATATAGAGGGAGATACAGAGTGGGGGCTAGAGAATTTTTCTTAACGAGTGTTATATGACTTCTTTCTGTGTCTTTCTCTCTAGAACACAGCCATTTGCCCTAATGCTTATTTAACTGATGCAATAACAGAATAGCAAGAGCAGTCTGACTGAAGCCAAACAAATCTGTAACCCATGTGTTTGCACAGAATAAATCCTGTGCTCTAACCAGCAGGACTTAGAGAGCAGTGCAGTGCTGTCTGCAGCAGCATCACAAATGTGAAGTGTTAAATGAAATCTCTAGCCCATGGCTGACCTAGAGTCAAGAGAACTGAATCAGCAATTAGTCAGCAGCTTCAACGTAAGTCATGTTTACATTTTCCCCTTTCAAAGTGAACATTGCTTTTCACAGACAGTCTTAGTTCCTTTCTTTCTTAGGGCATGAACCAGTGATTTTAGCCAAACTGATCCAACTCCTTTCTGTGTTCAAACTATCTGAACCAAAGGCACCTCCAGCTCAATATTCTATTTCATTTAGTGGTCAAAAGTGGAATCTGAAGATTTACTGTGATCAAGTTTAGTTATTGTCATTTGCCCTTATTATAGTATAGTTAAATTCTTTAAAGTATAATCAACCTCCATGAAACTACTGCATTTTATGAGACCCCAGGGGTAAGTTAAAGTATCTGCAGTCATCTGATGGGTAGTAACCTGCTGTGCTGTCATAAAATGAACATCAGGGCTGCAGCTAGGTACCATGTTAAATAGTGACACTCAAGACTGGAGATGGAATACAGTATTATGGAATAAAAATCTTCCCGCAATCTATTCACTTTTTATTACAGCAGATGCAATAGCACAGCTGGGACCAGAATAGCAGCCAGATAAATATGAAAAATGTTTTACTGTAACAGTTCCATTACCTGCAGTTGCAGGAAGAGGTGACTGCATTCATGGATCCCCTTCTGCCACAAAAAGGCTTTCTTAGTCTACAACCCCAAGGAGTGCTAGACCATCTGAAATACATGTCCTGTTTTCAGGGAAACCCTGAGTTCAGGACAGTTGAGATTCAAAATTTTGCTTTGGTGCAAGGCAGAGACATTAATCAGAAGTAATTTTCATTTCAGGGCCTGACCATCATGAAGCTTTGAAATTATTAGATAGCCTGGCTTTGTTTCTTCAGTTTTATTTATATTGCTAATTACTGCTAGCTGGTAAATCTTATTTTTCATGCCTGTGCACAAAATCCTCACAGGTGAACCAAAACACCCTTGTTCCTTCCAAATATTCTTCTGCATGACAAGCTTTGGACAGAGATCACAATCTGAAGGAAAACTTGTAGGGAACTAGTTGTAAGTTTGTGCACCAACAGATTTCTAAACCAGGGAGGCAAACACAGACTTCCCACTGCCTTTTTTTCTGCCTAGTATCTTTCAGAATATGCTGCAGTTTCTTTGAACATGTTTGCCAACACACATTCATCTAGAAAACTTGGCTTGCTGAAGCAACTTGTAACAATTCATAACAATTAAACAGGTATGGGGCGAGTGAGAAAGATCAAGCTGCATTTAAACTACACTGACAGAGATAAGAAATTATAATGTCAAGCAGGGATGTCCTTTCTTCTTTTCAGGAACTGTCTGCTACAGGGTTTGCTGCTGCAGACCTATTGGCCCAGATTCTGATATTTCTCTGAATGGCAAAGGAAAAAAGTCAGTGTGAAAGAGATCAGAAGCTAATGATGTGTGCAGTTTATTTGGAAGTATTCATTTATTTCCTCCACTGTAGGCAGCAAGTTAATTCAGCCTGCAACTTTTCAATAGACTTTAGGAAACTGGACACTTAAACCCTACTGAACACCAGGGAAGCTGGGTTTCTAAAAGCCTTGTAGTCTGTCTGGGCCAGAGCCAGCAGAATTGCTGCTTAGGATCAAGCAACAACAGCACACCAGTTAAGTCAAAAGAGGGCTCTATAGGGGCCATCCCAATGTTGAAATATGTAGTTTAAGAGCAGTTTAAATATTCCCTCTGGTGAATCAGGGCCTGCAGTAAGATTCCTCTTAAACATGTATACATTTCAAAACCATAAAGGACTACTATAGCTACTATATGAAAACACAGGCATTTCAAATTAATTTGGAAAACTCTTTGTTGATTCTAGTTCTTTCAACTGTAGCATTTTCTAAGCACTTATGTTCTATTTAAAGGCTCCTATCACTGGAAAAGCTTCTTTATTTTCTCTGTTAATGGATCTTTGGTTAACCACCCTCACTGTAAAAATCAGTAATTTAGTCCTCATCTAAACCTCAGTTAGCTGGACCTACTAGCAGGATCTCACTGTGCTTTTCTGCCATAGGTCATTTTGGTCTAGTTCCTTCAGATACTAGAAATCCTCCTCCATGTGTATGTGAAAGAGTATATGTTATATCACAGTCATGCTGCTCATAATTTTAAGGGTTTATCTGAGGCAGGCTGGTGTTGTATAAGGTGAATGACAACTCAGACATCCTTATAACACTAATCCTACCAAAAACTTATTCCCTTTTTTTATTAGCAAAGAAACAAAACCCTTGTTTCCTGTCTGGTGCATCTGTAGGACATTCACACTAGAGCCCAACCTTTGCAAAGTTATTTTTGCTGCACCTTGCACTTTCATAGTGAAAAACAAAGCAAATGTATAAAGTGTTATTGGTATTATGATGTCTGTCCTCAGGAGATAATTCTCTATATGATTTGGCCTCACAGTGCATGTTGGCTTGTGTAAGCAAAGCTCCCCTTCCTAACTGATGCATTTAAAGGTCTACAGTACTAAAGGAGACCTTTTAATTTAATGCAGAAATGTTCTGTTGGCTTTAGTTTCACCCAAGAATTTACAGTGAGGCAGGCACTTATTTCAAAGATTTATTCAGATAGAAGGAAAGGGCATGTAGCCAGGATTTTGGGATTGGACTAGATGATCTTTTGAGGTCCCTTCCAATCTCTAGCATACTGTGATACTGTGATTTTCTGTTGCTGGTCAGTGCAGCAGTAGAGAAGCAGATGTCCTAAATATACATAGGTCTTAGAAACAGGGACACTTTCACTGCACTGATGCTGTATCAAGTTCCAAGTTTCCTAGATGGCAGTTTGCACGTGCTAGACCAGTAGAGGGATTGTATACATTTATAAGTGCAATGGATGCCCTTGCTTTTACGCCTAAACTCTTTCTGAAGAACTGCTCTGAGGGAAAAGAAAAAATAACCAACACAAAAACAACTGCCAGGAAAGCCATTATTGTAATGCATTAAATGTACTTTTCTGAGTCAACTGCTGAAGTTGTAGAGATTACCATGCCTGTACCAGCAAAAGGTCTGAAAGCCAAATCTGGCAGATCAAAGCACTGAGAAAGCTCACTTGTTTCAAGGACTCAAAGCTTCTGACAAAGGCGTAAGATGCAGTGTTTGGTATGGACAGTTATCTGGGGTATTCCTTCATTGTTAAGTCTATGAAGCATTCTGCTCCAACTTTGAAAAAGATATATTTTAAAAATAGCAGGAGTTCCTCCTAGTTTCTGAAAGTATCTTTTATTTAAGCAAATGTTTTCCATGCTTGGCTCAGACACCTCCTAGCTTTCACAGAAGTTTCACAGCTCTGGACAGGAGACCACTGTGATGGCTTTTCCATTAAAAAGCCATGGCTTCCAAGTTTAATGCATGGAGACATGAAAATCTCACTGGAATTACTAGGCAAGACTTAAGCCCTGGATAGTTTTAAGGAATATTCTTAAAAACAAACCCAAATTTATTTCAATGAAAATATTCAAGCTTATTCAACTTAAATTGCAACATGTAAAACTGTGACACGGTGTTTAGGAAAGCAGATTTCAGAGCTGTTAGGGTTTTAATATTTTAATATATCTGTTTTTATTCTGAGCTTGAAATAAACCTGTCCCTCTTCCAGCAGAAGGATTCATGCACCTGCAGACCTCTGTAAAACTTCAGGTACCGACTTTAATTTCACAGCTTTCCTATACATTTAAAACAAGATGCCAAAATTCAGATTTGTCCTTCAAGCCAAATTCGTGCCTGAGCTGGCAAACTAATGTGTACATCTAGATCTGCACTTCTTGACCCCATCATCTATATCGATTTCCTAATTTAAAACAAGAACTTTATTATGTCACAATCTACATGGATAGAAAATGAGTGATTTTGTAGTTAATTACCTGTCAAGTCTTTTAAAAGAGAAACAGAAGATCCATGCTTAAAGTATGTTAAATGATTCAGTCACCCCTGTTAATTGGGTGTCTCAACTAGAAAATCTTTCACCTTTTGGTACAGATTCCCTTTTAAACCAAGACACCTGCATCATTCTTTTTGTTGACAACAGGAAAGGGCTCATCTTTCATCATGACTTGCTGCCGCAGTAGCCGTTTTCAGCAGGGCTCTCCCATTTTTCTTGAGACATTTCTCTTCTATCTTTAACAACAAAGCCAAGGCCCAGGAACATTTACCTTGTCAAGCTGTTTGCCTTCTTGGTAGGAGGACATCAGTAATGCACCAACGCTGCAATTATCTATCTCCAAACTTGCTGAGCCCTTGGTTGCTAAATGGAGAGTTATGAAAAATTTCTACCTAGTGACACCATGTAATTTGCCATGCTGTTCTTGTCAGACACTTTCCATAAGGGAGAGGGAGAAGCTGCCTCTAGAATATATGTCAAAGCAATTGAAGAAGAGGAAATACTGGGGTGTTGTGCAACACATTATAGTTATCAGGACTGTTGCAGATATTCTCATTAGAATATATTCCCTGTTGCTCAATGACACAAGATTACGTAAGCAACAATCAATTGTGCTTTCCCATATCATGATAAAGGAGTATTATCAGGGGACTGAACTTGTCACTTTAAGATCAGACAGACACACTTTATGTGAGTTGAGGTAGTATACAGGTGTCATAAGCTGTTCTTTATGGCTGTTTATAACTCATTTTTAAGTTACTAGAAAGGGAAAGAGACGTGGACCATGTTGGTGTGGATCACACATGAGTTTGACCCATCTACCTATCCGTCCTTTTCACTCCCAACCTCCATCCTATGACTGAATTCATCTCCCCTTTGCCTATGCACCATCTTTGATACATTCTTTGAAACTCTTACGTTCACTCAGACCCTTTCACTACCTGTAGCCCAGTCTCTAATGTAATACGTTTGCTTTTTTTGTTCTGTAAGAGATTCAGGCTGCAATCTATTCAGGATGGTTTAAGTTTAGCGGCTGCAATCCCAGCTGTTCCCCCACCCCCTTCATGATCCTGGAAATGAAATACCTTTTTGATTTGATGCACATCAGGATTAAGTTAGTCCAGAGTACTGAAGTCAACCTGGTCTCTGTGGGAATCCTTTAATATCAATCTGTCAAGGAAAGAATATTTGACTGCCAAAACAGATACTTAACTAGATGGGTAAGTAAAATGCTAGGGGATCTACATTGCAAAATGAGTTGTCAAAACTTTCTGAAAGACAAAGCTGACTGGGGAAAATAAAGAAAACAAAAGGGGACTAGTTTGACGTACCAAACTAGTGCAAATTTCTGCAAAGGAGGGGGGAGCAATGTTAGAGGCCTACCCTCTCATCCAGCAGACTGACTTTCTTGCTGTTTCACTTCTTCCTTAAATTCCTTCCATCACATCGACATGTTTAGTACATGCATGTGTCTGTCTGACCTGGAAAAAAACAGCTCTGGAACCAGCAAAATGTCTGCAAAGAAGATACTGCATTCCAGCCTTGCTGCTGTAGCTCTAGGCAAGGAGCATTCAGGTGAATTATGTCCATTTCTGCCAGACCCAGTACTGCTTAATTTACACAGCTATGAAGATCTAATAAGACATTTCAGAAAGTCACTGATACTATGGGAATTCATGTTGTCACAAGGCATTTTGATTTGCCAACATGATATAGGAGCGCAGATTAGCATCCTGTGCATCCCATTAACATCTGAATGAGATAAGAGAGAAGGGTTCAGGTGGTCACCAGGGGTTTCCTGTCCTGGCCCTGACTCTGCTGTCCTAGTTAATTGCTACAGACAGGCTTGAAACCCAAGAATACATTTTGAATACTCTAAGACTTTGGGTTTGAACTAATGGTTAAAAAGAAATCCAAGTTAACAAAACCCACAGTCAGGGACACTGGATAAATGTTGATTTTCAATGCTTAGACTGTGATGGCTTCTCATCTCCATCAAGGACGTTCTGTCTATTTTTCTTGTACTTTTTGCATTCACAGATAATCTCTAACACATGTCCTATCCCATCATATCTGCCCTTATGCCAGCTCCCATGAATTACACAAGCAGCCCCACTTTTTTTCTCTGATCCTAACTCAGACTGTTGTGCTCTTGGGAGGAAACAGCTCAGAGAAATTGCTAAAGCTAGGAAAGGAGAGGAAGAAATTACTTCAGTAACACAGGCATTAACTGGGGAAGCAGAAACCATCCAGAACTAGATCCAGCTCCTTTAGATCCTTTTCTCTATATGCTGCCCCTTCGGGGAACATTTTCATTCCATCAAATACTTAGAAATTCGACACATGAAACTCAATTATCAGGCCACAGAAATATGCATTATAAGGAAACAGTCATTAATGTAAATGGAACATAGAACTTTAATGTACAGTTGTATGATATTTGCACTGCTATTTGGGGATGTTATGACAGCCAGGCCAACTACCCAGGTGCCAAAGGTTTCTTGCAGAGGGATTCAGAGACAGCTATGTCTGAGGAAGGCGTCCTCTAATAGAATATTCCACTCTCAATAACAAGGTATCATAGCCTTTTTTCCAGAAACCCTCCAGAAAGGTTGGGCATCTGGCAGCTGAAAGCCCAGAAGAGAGAACAAATAGAGTCAGAGCTCTGCAGAAGTGTGATAATAAAAAAGAGAAACAAGAGGCTCTATTCAAAGATGTGGCTCTTGGGCCAGGTCTGATGTGTGGAGCAAGAGCCTGATCTGAGCAAAGCATCACTTGGCAAGCTTCCCTTCTCGAAGCAACGTGCTGCCTTCTTGCATGGTGCATTTTATAGTCTTACTTTCTTCCCTTGAGACTTGCTGGGAATGAGGCAACTTTCAGATCTGATGCCAAGACAGACAGATATATAGTAGGACTGTTTCACCACAGTTGCTGAGCATACCAAGGTAGAGCTCATGCTCCCATGATAACTACAGCTGTCATTGTCACACAAAAATCTTTGCAACTCATGTGTGTGTAACACGTGTACAGTGAGTGATATAAATGACAGAAAACTGTTGAATTTGGTTGTTAGGTTTGTTTTTTTTTGTTTGTTTTTTTTTGCTAGTATAGAGAAGTGTTAGGAGAAAGGAAGTAACAGCCATAAAATAAAATTTCTGAATATACCTGTTCTTATAAAAAACCCCTAGTTGAACTATTTGCCTTCCTTCCCTACTCTTACCCAAATCTGAGCACAGCATACATTAGATCTATTGTATAGAGGAAATCTTTGCATAAATACACAAATTGAAGTTTTTGAACAAATCAAAAATGCTTTTCTACTTTTGCAATTATCTGTTCTGTTCCAGAACATGCACTGACAAAGACAGTCATATTCTTGTGCTGGACAGAAAGCAACAAAACATTAAAAAATAAATAAATTAGCTTTCTAAAAGTAATAATAAAATCTATTTATGTTGTGTGAAAATACAGGCTAAAAGAAATAAAAATCTAGGGTAATTATTTTGTTTTGTGTTCCTGAATAGCAACTTTGTTCTGAAACCAAGACCTCACAATGAAAATGGCCATTACCTCTCTAATGAGCAGGACCTCTACTTTAACTTTCTTCTGAGCAAGGTAGTCAGACCTGTGGGGGACCTCGGATTCTAGCTAAAGCTTGGTCTCCTACCACACACACACAAGAGGAATACAAACTGGTATTTCTTTTATCCCAGTGGGTGACTCTGGTGATCTGTTATGTCGAAATTCCTTGACCAGTGTCTGATGAGGTGATTTAAATGGGAAAGTGAAAAGTTATCATGTCACCACATTTCCTGTCATCTTAGCTATGCTCTGGACTTACTGTCACACTGATGGGTTATTCAAAGAGAGATCAATCTGGAAGTGAAGATTTAAGGAGATGCATTGTGCAGTTTCTGGCTTAATTAAGCCATTCAAGTTTTTTTAGGGGTTTAAGCACAAGCAATTTGAATGCATAATTTAGCATGCACACTGGCTGGCCTTGCACTTCTCTTGTTCTGAGGTGAAACAGATTGTGAAGGGGAGACAGCTGTGAGAACATCCTGCAGAGTCAAACTGAGCCAGTCCCTCATTTACATTGTGGCCTCAGAGATGAATTAATTAGACTTTCCTAGCTTGAAACTGGCAATAAGTTGCTAGGCCCATGTTGCACGTACATACCCTGTTTGGCATGGAGCTGGCACTGTGGAGCAGGAGGTATTGATTTGATGGTTGAGAGAGATTATCTGTAGTCTCCTGCAAATGAAGGGAACTGGGGGAGTATTGGCTGTTATTAACTGCTCTGCTGGGAAGTGCTGAAGTGACCTCTGTGCTTTTGGGATTGTAGTACATCAGCTGCTTCCATAGCATTGGTAAAACGAGTGATGAAGTTGTAGTTCTCTACATCTTTAAAGTACAAGTCACAGTGGAAAATGTGCAAAACTGGGTCAGAGGCAGAAGCTATATCCCTTTATCTGACTAAGGAGAAAATAAAACATTCTGTGTGCATGCACATGGTACGTGTGCGTTTGGAAAGAATGAAAAATAGATAAGCAGGTGTAAAAATATGCTGTGTTTTCTCTCCTACCAAAATATAAAAGCACACAATTATACTTCATTTTGCACAGAAGTTTTTCATTTTCATGGTAATCAAAATTTAATTTCTGACAATGTGAAAAGGAGCAAAGCAAGTTAAAGTCTAGCTTTCCTTTTACAATCTATGTGTGTTGCTTAGAAACTATGGGGAGTTTGCTTAATAAGTCCCTTTTTTTTTTCTGTCCCATTAAATGTTTGGTCTAGGAAGGCAACATAAAAGATAAAGCAAAAAGCATTCACTTCATCAATAGTGAGGAAAGCAAAGCTAATATCTTCTCTTTAGAAGTTAACATTTAGTCATTATGAACTTTAAAAATTCCCTCCATGTTTTTTTCTGTGCCAGCCCAAAAACTGAGAGTCATCTACTGAAATATCACATAGTTCCTATGTTGGGTAGAATACAAAGAAACTGGATGTAACTCTATTATCTAGGAAGACTGCAGATGATACACTGGTGACATCTTAAATCATGAATTACTTCCGCTGAGAACAGTATTATGCTATCTTTCCATTTTATTCTTTTTTCTATTCTCTCTTAGTTTTGCCTTGAAGCTTCAGTCAAACTAGAAAATCAATGGTTTGGTTTTTGAGCAAGGGGGAATAAAATAGCTAATGACAGTATTTATTTGTTTTCAATTACTTTACACTTCTGAGTTTCAAACCAGCAGAAGCACTTAGGTTTCCAGTCCCCTTCCCACTACTAGAGTCAACGAAGCTTGCAGTGAAAATTCAGACTAGGCATCAATTTCTGCTAATGGTCACCGTACTATTGAATAACCTCTGATTTTATTCTACCTATTTATGTCAATTGAATCACTAGTCCTCCTAATACGCTTGGAAATAAATGTTTCTCCATGTTACTTTCCCAAGAATAAGTAAATGCACTGTCTGACAAAACTGCTGCTATGGCACACACATGATGCAACCATGTGCTGTCTCTGCAGTCTTGGGGTTTTCTGTTACACACACATGGTTCCGTCCAAGTTTCCCATTATTTTTAAAGACATGGCATAAAACTGCTCAACTTTCTCCCAAATGTTTTTTCCCTGGCAACTACTGAGTATTCATCAGCAGTTTTAATGCAGAAGATGATTAGCCAAAACCAATGAGCTCAGTGATGGATAACAGAAGCAACTGGTTGCTCTGGCAAATCCATCCAAGCAGCTTTATTAACAACTGTTGAGATTGCCGACTCCAATTTTTCTACAGACAGATCTTTCTAATTGAGCTGGGTGGGTGGGTGGCGTTGTGACCGGGGAAGTATTGAAGAGGAAGGGACTCTGGTATCAGAAGCACTGATTGCTGGCTGCAAGACCTTTATGAATGCCAGCTACCAATGTGGGAGGATCATTCAGCCAGTTGCAGCTAGCTGATGGGATTATCTAGATGTTTCAGGGATCACTGAGCTTTTCAAGCATGATGCTATTGCTTGTCAGAGAGCAGCCAGCAAAGCAATATGAGATGAAAAGAATATTTTCTTCTGATAGACTTTCTGAAGCTGTGAATATTTATATACAGAGTCACAGGAGCAGACCTCTCAGAATATGAGACATCTGATACTTGGAAACAAATGGGTGGATGATCCTTTTGGTTAAACTGTGTAACATATTAACTCTTAACAGTTCTGCAAAGCTTTTAGTCTAAGTCTGCATCTGATACAATAGTTTCAATAAACATACCTGGCTTAAGTAGTATAATCAGCATGGAAAGAGTGTTCCGCTCTCATAGGGCAAAGTTAACCTTCAGCAGATCTGGCTTCAGTTTTCCACATATTCCTTGCACCTGCAAAATATACCAAATATTTTTTCTTGTCCTTTTTCCTACATACTCGGACAGTAAACTTTCTGGGAAAGAGAATGACTCTTTTCCTATATGTTTTTCAATAAACATTTTGGAGTTTTAGTTTGGATTTAAAGATATTGCTACACTGCAAATCACTTTAAAAATTGTTCTGTTTCTTCTCATTCCAGCTAGTGAAGATGGTGCTTCTTGGATGCAGACTTGCCCATCTGCATCACTAGATTAGAATAGATTGGTGAACACCTACCTGAGAACAAAGGGACTACCCACTCAGAAGCTTTTCTTTGTGCAGCCCCTGACATCTTTTCTCATACACCATACATATAAATCTGTATTACATTGATAGTGCCAGGATTTCACCCCCTGCCTACTAAACCTCTTATGCACGGAAGTAACAGTTATTTGTTAAGATAATATCTTTTTTTCTTTAACAAGAAAATTATCCTATTGATGAAATCTGAGTATGAAATGCCACCTGTTAAACAGAACAGATGAGGTATGGAAGGCCATTCGTTATCATTGAAGCTGCCAATGTTTGTTTATGCATAAAGAAACTCTAGCTTGTGTGGCTTTTGTGTTTCTATACCCATTAAATTTTATTTTTTTAATAATCAAGTTACAGCTGTTCCAAACCACTCTCATGAGTACTGAGGTTGTTTGCTGTGTTTCCCACTTACTGTACATAAATGCTTGCTCTGAGTGATCTGCCATGAAAACATAATTCTTATTTTGAGCTACATGAACTGGAGTGTTCCTTCATACACAAATGTGACAGGTTAATGAAGCAGAGTTTTAGGAGGGAAAGTGCTGGAATCCTGTATAGGATAATGTGTCCAACAGACTGATCCAAGCTACTGTTAACTGTGAAATACTGCCAACTCACAGTATTTACAATAAAAAAGCTTTGCTAACCAAAAGGAATGCGCTCTCACATATTGTACACTTGCTTTTTTACACAGTTGCTTGGGCAAATGCAAGGTGATTGTTTTACAAAATCAGAATAATAAAAATTAATAATAGAATGCAATAAATTATGCAAAAAAGAGCATTTTTTGTCAAATATTTGCACTCATGTTGCAAAGGATCTTATTCTTCTCTATGAATAAAAAACATGCTAGTGTAAGTCACAAAACTGTTGTTTTTTTGGTCTGGTTTTCCTTTTAAGTAAATCTCAGCATGCTTTCCTGACTTCATGATAATTACGGGTTTTATTAAAGTCCACATAATAGTGTTTACATGCTCATTTGATTGACTAGCTTTTCTGTGTTTTGATAAATAGACTTTTGCCAGGAAAGAACCTTCTCCGATAAGAAATCAAAGACACATGCTAAGTGGCTTCCTGTTGCCATTTTGTTTCTACACCACATATTTATCCATCTTTAATTTTGTTCAGTGTCCAAAAAGAATTTGGCACAAAGTTGATCCAAAGTCTGCAGAAGGTGCTGCTGGTACACCTACGTTGATATTGTGGATCATACATTACCACCTGGATTTTATTTTCATCTACCCTAAATGTCTTTAAAGCCATTCAGAATGTTATTTTTCTCTGGAAAGTGAGTATTTTTAAATGATAAAACCAGTTTCCTGCCCAGATGTTCAATAAGTCTTCCAGACGCATAAAGCTGACCAGCGGATTTCATGCTAAGAGGGTAGGGGTGATCTACTAGTTGAGCCAATCTTAAAATCTGTGGAAACCCGTAAAATTTCCAGTAAAGTGATTAAAGCAAATATTCCATTCTTTGAGTTGGACAGGTTTCTGCAATACACTGAGACCCATTTGCAATAATAGGAATGGACAGAGCTTGCCAAAACCTTGTAGCCTAATTAGGTTGAAATTCAGATGAGAGAAGTCCAGCTGCTAGAAGGAAAACTGTAGAGCTGAAGAGCTAGAAACAGTTACAGGTAAGTTAGAAATCCCTGTACACACTGCTGAAAGCAAATCTGGCTGACTGGCAAACCTTAAAAGGAATTGCTCAATGAGGGTTCATCCAACTGAAAGATTTTACCACAGGCTGAAATGCTTCTAAAATCAGCAACAACACAAGTGTCTATATTGCATATAGAGAGGCCTGGGGCAAGAGTGTCTTATAAGCTTGATGGGACAGAAAGTTTGAAGTTTACCCCAGACTTTTATTCTCTTTCGGTTAGCTTAATTCAGTTTTTTCATGTTTGCCAGTTTTCTTTCCATCCTTTGTTCTTCATTCTCACCCCTAAAATAGGTTGGGTGTTTATGCTCTAAGAAGCTCAAACTGCTTCAGAGCTACAGCGAAAACTCTACTTTTTCATTTTTACCATTTAAAATTCACAGCACTTTCATATACTCAAACATTTTTCACTTATATATCATTTCACATATATCCTGAGAAGATAGTGTAGAAAGATCAAGGTTTACCTTGCACTAGGCCATTAGGTGCATTATATATTTGCGCATCTTGATTATTGTTCTTTTTCTAATCCTGGCATGCTCTCACATGAAGATTACTTATAGTGACACTTACTTTAATCATTCACCTCCGGAGAACTTAATATTACCAGCAACAGCTTTTAACAATCATGTTATAGGTCCTTAAAATACAAATATCTCAAAAGTCAGTAGGTTTAAATGGGTTTTGTGTTTCTTCTTAATCTGAGTTTTAATGTTCAAAAGAGATTGTAATAGGAGAACAGTGGCAGAGAACTCTTACCAGACTCCCAAAGTGGTGTTGTTCTGGCTAGTAGAAAGTTTGTTGGAGATTTTGAACAGACTCTGTTGTACCCTCATAAAGAAGTGATTTACAAGGTACAAACCTCTTAGAAATAAGATTAACCTTTGTCATGACCATTTAGGGGGAAAATACTGAGTTTGGGAAAACTGTGAGAAAGTTTATTACACACATAAAGCAAGTAAATCTTTGCCAGTCTTACATGTGTTCATTAATTCAGAATTTTTATTATGTGGCTGATTGAAAACTTTCACTGTGTTAAACAGCAATAAATAATGGAGTGTCTGATTTTCAGTGTGACATTAACAAATCTTATAAAAAAGTCCTGCAGAAATGCAGCATAGATCTACTGTTTCTGTATAGAACTTCTTGCCAAAGAATTCTGTGTTGTTGTTTGGTTTTTGTTCTTTTCTTACTGCAATTACTCCTCACAAATATTGCTATAACCTGTCAAGTGGTCATAAACTCAGCAGGTTGATTAGCATCTTAGGAATTATGCACTCAGGCACTGTGTCCTTAGGTAATTGTGTCCCAGGCCAAGCTGTAGCAGCTGATTCTTTCCATTTTCAATCTGTTCAACCAGAGAAATTCATAGGCTAGTTCATGAAAAAAACCCTGTATATACCAGATGAATCTGGTTAATCTTATATCTGTGTGGTGCAGCTGAAGAGAAATGATTGATAGCTGGTAACAGAACTAACTTTCATGAACTGATTCGTGTTATTGTTAGAACTAAACTAAAATCTGAAGGGTTGTCTTCTGTTTTTGTTGAGCATCAGGAGCAAACTTTAGTTTTAAAACATAACTACAGGCACCCCGCACAATTCCTATTATCACATCTTAGGTTTGACTTCTCAGTTCTAGACACAACTCAATAGCAGTCAGATTGGCTTCCAAGGAGCACCCTTGTATCCCTCTAGGTGTATTGCTGGTCACCCTCTTGCTTAAAACTATTTTCTGACTTACATTTTTATTGCCTGATTGTTAATTGCTTCTCCTGTCATATTTTCTCTGGTCACAAAATATTGACCACGAAGTTGAGTTTATTTCAAGAGACTGTGGAATACATAATATTTTCTTCTATTACAACTTACATATTTGAAAACTGACTCCATTGTGCAGCAGGCAGCTTTTTTTCTTTCTGGAGGTAAAAGTATGACTGCCCTTGCAGCCTGCGGTGTTAGAGTATGCTGCTGTACCTCTCAGCTCTTGAGACAGCATTTCTCTTGTGCTGGTGAAATTTCATCATGCTTGGTTCAATTCTTGCCTGCCTGGGTAAAGAATTTTGTTTTGATTAGTCTAAATCTACAAGTCAGCAAGACGTAATGCTGCTCTCACTCACTCAGAAACACTCAAAAATTTGGTTTGCATCACTTGAAGCTATTGGCTGGACAAGTTCGGGTCCCAGATTTAGAACAATCCTGACATTGGGTAAAGCTTGGTTTGGGATTCAGACTCTTTACTTGTTATGTAAAGGGGTTTACTTAGTTTCCAAATTGATTAAGAAACATGGATTGTATCAACGAAAACCCTTTAGTGAGCAAAGAGCAAACAACTTGTTCAGTGAGTGCAAATGGATGCAGAATGGAGAACGAAAAACAGCTGAAAAGTTTCACTTTAAAAAACAATCAAAATATTGAATGCATTTGTTGATACTGATAGAATCATAAAATGGTTTAGGTTGGAAAGGACCCTAAGATCATGCAGTTCCAACCCCCCTGCCATGGGCAGGAACACCTCACACTAAACCATGTCACCCAAAACTCCATCCAATCTGGCCTTGAACACAACCAGGGATGGAGCTTTGACCACTTCCTTGGGCAACCTGTTCCAATGCCTCACCACCCTAACAGGAAAGAATCTTCTCCTTATAGCTAAACTAAACTTCTCCTGTTTAAGTTTGTAGCCATTACCCCTTGTCCTATCACTACAGTCCCTGATGAGGAGTCATAGAATCGTAGAATCACAGAATAGTTAGGGTTGTTAGAATAGCCCCTGATGAGGAGTCCCTCCCCAGCATCCCTATAGGCCCCCTTCAGTTACTGGAAGGCTGCTATGAGGTCTCCATGCAGCCTTCTCTTCTCCAGGCTGAACAGTCCCAACTTTATTACCCTCTTTTCATAGAAGTGCTCAAGTCCCCTGATCATACTTGTGATTCTCCTCTGGACTTCTTCCAACAATCCCATGTCCTTCTTATGTTGAGGACACCAGAACTGGTGATCGCAAGCATCTATCTGGTTTAGCTCTTCTAACTTTTTAGCAGGACAGAATCCATCAACCCATATCACCAGTTTCACTACTGAGAGTTTCTAGGGAATGAGAAACACTATATTTTCTGCTACCTCATCATGCTACAAAATCATAGAATCATAGAATAGCTAGGGTTGGAAAAGACCTTAAGATCATCAAGTTCCAACCCCCCTCCCATGGGCAGGGACACCTCACACTAAGCCATGTCACCCAAGGCCTCGTCCAACCTGGCCTTGAACACTGCCAGGGATGGAGCATTCACAGCTTCCCTGGGCAACCCATTCCAGTGCCTCACCACCCTAACAGGAAAGAATTTCCTCCTTATACCCAATCTAAACTTCCCCTGTTTAAGTTTTAACCCATTACCCCTTGTCCTATCACTACAGTCCCTAATGAAGAGTCCCTCCCCAGCATCGTTATAGCCCCCCTTCAGATACTGGAAGGCTGCTATGAGGTCTCCACGCAGCCTTCTCTTCTCCAGGCTGAACCGCCCCAACTTTCTCAGCCTATCTTCATATGGGAGGTGCTCCAGTCCCCTGATCATTATCGTGGCCTTCCTCTGGACTTGTTCCAACAGATCCGTGTCCTTTTTATGTTGAGGACACCGGAACTGCACACAATACTCCAAGTGAGGTCTCACAAAAGCAGAGTAGAGGAGCAGGATCACCTCCTTTGACCTGCTGGTCACACTCCTTTTGATGCAGCCCAGCATACGGTTGGATTTCTGGGCTGCAAGCTCACGCTGAAGCCGGCTCATGTTCATTTTCTCATCGACCAGCTCTCCCAAGTCTTTCTCCGCAGGGCTGCTCTGAATCTCTTCTCTGCCCAGCCTGTATCTGTGCCTGGGATTGCTCTGACCCAGATGTAGGACCTTGCACTTGTCATGGTTAAACTTCATGAGGTTGGCATCAGCCTAGCTCACAAGCGTGTCAAGGTCCCTCTGGATGGCATTCCTTCCCTCCAGCGTATCAACCGAATCACACAGCTTGGTGTCATCGGCAAACTTGCTGAGGGCGCACTCAATCCCACTGTCCATGTCACTGACAAAGATGTTGAACAAGACTGGTCCCAACACTGATCCCTGAGGGACACCACTCGTAACTGCTCTCCAGCCAGACATTGAGCCATTGACCACAGCTCTTTGTGTGCTGCCCTCCAGCCAGTTCTTTACCCACCGAGTGGTCCATCCATCAGATTGATGTCTCTCCAACTTAGAGACAAGGGTGTCATGTGGGACAGTGTTGAATGCTTTACACAAGTCCAGGTAGATGACATCAACTGCTCTAAATCATGAATGAGTCAACCCTTTCACCGACAGGCACAACACTGCTACTGTTGTGTTCAGCACACAGATAAAACAGCGTGCTCTAAAGAGAAAATTTCCCTAGACATAAAATATCTAGTCTTTTACTTTTCAGTTATAATTTTTTTCTGGTAACCATGTACATATAACATTTATTTCAACCATGTGGCATATTTTGGGTTTTTGCAAAAACTGATAGTGGTAAAGCAGGGACCTGGGTCACTATCCTATCTCACTTTCCAGTGTGAAGCTGATTGTGAAGGTGGAAAATCAATATACAATAAAGGCGATGAATGCTGAAACTAAATTGAAATGATTGATTTTCTTTTTTTTTTTTTTTTTTTTTTCTCCAGGATCATTAGATTCTCCCCAAAATCTTTGTTTCTGGTTGTGGAGAAATATTTACTCTTTAAGTTCATGGTGTAGTTCATTTTTTTGTGTTGTTTTTTTAGTAAGAGAGTGAGACATTGTGCAGGAAACAAATGCTGAAAATCACTGTATTTCAGAAGCATTCCCAGAAGTCCCTTAAACACAGAGTACTTAAAGGGATGGATATCTTCTCTAATCCGTGAACATCTCTAGTTGTTGTAAATCCCCCTTTCACTCCTATAAAGTAAATAATGAAGTGCATTAGTGCAGTGTCTTTTACCACCAGAAGACTTTGTGTATCAATTTGACTTGACGCAGCATTGGGCTGGGCTTTATTATGAGCTTAATTGAAGGATGAGAAAAGAACCATATTCATATTATAGCACCTTGCCTTGCTCAGACACTTCTCACCTGCTATATGCCGGTGTACACGTGCGCCAAGAACAAATTTCTGAATAAATCATGTTTTGCGTTCACACCCCAGGTTAGGCTGCAGGAAAATCACCAACTCTGCCGCAGGGTAATTTGAAGAAAAGTCTGACTGATCTCCAGGAGACTAACATCTAACTTCTTCCCATGTTTCAGGAATTTAATGATTGGCAATAGAAACATCCTGATATATGTACTCAATTTCTTTTGCTATCTTGCTTTTAACCTATATTTATGTATCATCTGTGGTGAATAAATGATTTGAACTCCCTACACATTTCTACTTAAAGAAAATGAGGCCTTTAGTGGACCTGAGTAGTGTTGATAGAAATAGACTATTGATATCCATTTTGAGTAGATTTTCACCCCTCAAAAACCTGGTTCTTCAGAAGTAACAGAACAAACCATGGCTGGTCACAAAACACTCCTCAGCAGGTATTTGCCTTGTATGGTTCAGTCTTATGTTCAGTGACCTTTGCTATGAGGCTTCTATAAATTCCCCACGTTCATGTTTCACTTTCTAATTAATTTCACCATCTGGAAGTGTTTCCTTCTATTCATTACATATAGTCCTCTCTTAATGCTATCCTATTACTGATAATTGCATTTCTGAGGCTAACCACCTCCAACCTCAATTTCTTGAAAACCTGCAGAGTGTGATCACCAAGCAAAACAATAACTGCACTCAGGAACAGCAGTGCTCACATCCCCCAGTCTGTCCTAATACAGATTTCCCTTATGTTTTTCCCACCTGATTTGATAAAGTATTTTTCTTTTTCATCTACTTAGTTTTTCATTCCTCCTCTATTTATAGATTCCCAGGCTGAAAAGATTTTTCTCTTCCATTGACCTCACAGTAATTATTTTCTTAATTTAATAACCTACAAACTACTTTAATTCTGACCTTCACCTTCACTAAGCAAGTTATAACCTTTTTACAGTTAAAAACTGATAATAAATCCCTGTGCCTAATTTTTCATGTGTAGGTCACAGTACTATTATAACCTAAAATTCAAACAATCTCCATTTCAATAGTCTCTAGCACTTCTATTTAAATCTATACATGACCTTTGTATCTTACTAATTTAAGATTTATGCTTGACAAAATTTTCCAATGGATTATGTATTGAGTGTTTACCCTACAGCAATAGACATTAAAGTCTGAAATGTCAAATTGTTAAACACTCATTTAACATTTTTAGGGCTTTTTTTTTTTCCTCCTCAGAAATAGCCTTTTTCCTGAGACTGGAAACTTCCAAGGAACACCTTTTTTTTTTTTTTCAATGCTATCTCTACAAATTCTCCATCCCTTTTCCTCAGTTTTCAATGGCAAGAGGAAAGATGACATAAGAAGTGGAAGAATTATGAGAGAAAGAATCATACCATGTGTCATCCTTCTCTTTACCACCATAAAAAACTCATTAAAATTATACTTTCATAGGGAAAGAAGATTATATATTAATGAATTAATGGCTACTACATTTCCCAGTTTGTACACCAGAACATCTTTTAAAATTGCAAGAATTCTTTGCAAAAAAGTTGCTGCTTTTTAACCTACTTTATTAATAGTGCTTTCGCTAAGCATACATGTTTGTAGATGAACACATAGAGACAACTCGAGTTACAAAGTCATTTCTGACCATGGTGAATTTTAATTTTAAATTTTAAAATATTCTCTTCTTTTTTTTTTTTTTTTAACTGGTTTTTCTGACAACAAACAAGATGTCTTCATCTGCTTGATCAAAGAATGAATGGAAATGAGATCAAAGGGAAAATATCACATCAATGTTATGTTTCAGGTCAGTCTCAGTTCTTCTCTGATGAACGTCTGTGTGTGCAGCAAAGGGCACATTCACCCCATGGCCTGCTGCAGCCTTGATAATCTCCTCACAGTTCAGGTACATCTAACAAGGCTGTCAAAAACACTGTGAGAACAGATGCTTTTAAATCAAAAGTCAAACATTTCTCATTTCTGAACCAGAAAAAAAAGCGTGTATAAAATTCTGTAGGAGAAATATCCTCTTACAAACACTTCTAAGTTCCTTGATGCTCAACTGGAGACAAACCATTACTAGGAAAACTGTATTAGCTGTTACCTATGTGACCTAATGATACCTTTAAACAGTGGAATAATGATATAAATGCTTACTTTCCTCTGCCTGTGTATTTGAAAACGGTACCCGCCTTTCCTTAAAGCACCAGTGTGGGAAACAAACATTTTCTGCTCCTAGCTGTGGTGCCAGCTGGTTGCATTACTGCAGGTAAAAGTGATAATTGTCCATTTGCCTCCATGGTACAAAATCTGTTTCTCTGAATTCAAAATGTATGTTTATACTACTATGGTTTTCTGACTTGTCAGAATCCCACTGGAGACTGTTATTAACTGAGGGTCTTTTTTCTTCTTGTCACACATGCAAACTGCAACGTACTACCTCAGAGGCTTTGCACTGGCTTGTGTGTAATATTTCATTGAACTGTGCTTCTCTAGTAATGCATCTGAGTCAATCATCAGTAGTCATCTGAGTTTGTTGTGCAAACAGGGACTTGTTTACTTAGTTTGTTTTCTTGGTCAGTTGCTAACTGTTCTTACAGTGTATGCATTTCACTTTGAGAAGAAAACTTTAGGGCCACCAGCTTATAGGTAAGCAAGCATCTTCTCAAGTTGGAGTATCCTTTAATGGGAGCCATTCCTGATTCTGCCCTCTACATGACCAGTATCAAGTTTAGAGAGGAACTTGGTTCCTGTTACTTGGAGCACCAAAGAGGGATGTTAATATCTGCCTACTCCTAGGGATTGCTGTGATGTGCAGATAATTATCATTTGTAAAGCACTTTCCAGTGCCCAGAAGAAAAGGCCTTGATGCTCCCCAGCAGAGAGCTATTGGCCCATGCTGGGCACACAGCTGGCGGGATGCTCCACTCCATCGAGATTTCTTCATGGTTATTTTAACATAATTATCTGATCTGATACCTAGTGCGCTTTGTAATTCTTATCTAACATGACCAATTTGCAACTGCACATACTTGTGTGTATGCGTGGCTTTAATTGAAGCATATCCAGAGGGCAAACTGCTGAAGCTGCAGTGACTGCAGCTGTGCTGCTACCACCAGAAAATGAACAGTAGTAAGAAAACCCTCCTAAAAACATGCCCCTTCTCTTCCTAGGTACAGGAATGGTACAACCATGACATAGACAAGGGAAGGAGAAGCTGTTACTTGGTATTTTTCCTAATATATTATTTTGGATATACAAATGTGTGTGAAGGCAGTAGACAAACTTCATGGCTCTCCCTGGGGAAGGCAGTCACTTCACTCCTGGCGACACAAAGCTGTGAAGTGAGACACAATTCAGCTGAAATTTAGAAGCAGCTGTTGCATCAGGGTTTGTTTAAAGCTGATTTTTCTCCAGGAAGTCATTATTTGAAATAAATCTTGTCCATTAAATAGACACGCTTGAGAAGTTACGTAATGCAGCATAAGGTTTGTTAACCTAGAAAAGCATAGGGTATTCAAAAGCTTAATCTGGATAAAAAATAAATATGTGATTTAAGATGGTCCATCTATGCATCTAAAAAATAACTTTTTTTTTTTTTTTAATTCAAGCTTTAGCATCTTAGAAATTTATTTTTCACTGTTGGGCACTATTAAAAAAAAACAACCACAAACAAACAAAAACCGTCTCCTCTTTCTATATTTCACACTGCACTCCTCAGAATAGGACAATAAGGGCATGTTTGCTTTTAAAATACAGGGTCTGCTTTTCAGATGTTTTTTAATTTGCATTTTCAGAACTATCTGCCCTATGTATGAAGACATGAATTTGAATGTAATGCTATCTAAGCTCAGACAGAATGAATGAACCAATACCAGTTCAAAAGTAAAGGCCAGAAATCTATGGGATTCATTTCAGTAAAGGAAAAAAGTTTAGGTATTAACAGCACCTCTGTACATAAACTAAAATCAACGCAAGAAAGCCCCTACTATGATGTACTACTATAAGTCCTTACTTGAAACAACCCTCAGCAGTAACTGGCAATTGAAAACCAATTGTTGCTTCTGGGAGAGCTTCAGGGTTTTTTAGCTTGGCGACTAGTATAGTCAAACTTATCTATCAAAAACTGATTCAGAGACAAAAAGCAAAAGAAACTAAAAAACAGTGTTTACTAATATTGCTTTGGTTTTTAAGCTGTTGTTCACATGTTCTTGACAGAAAGGTTGAAATACTTATTTTTAACTTAAACAGGGTCTCATATTTCTGCACTTTTAGCAACCCAGACTTTGTGGTGCAAACACTCAGAGCCATGGCATTAATCCAGCCAGATAACATATATCTGGATTAAAAGGCTATTTCACATCCCTTGCACTGAAGCTGTTCTGAAGTTACTATTCCTGTTACAGCAGGGTCAATCAGAGTGTCTCCCACTCTTCTCACCACACTGGATGATCAGGGCTATATTTTTATGTTGAACAAAGCAAATTCAAGTGACATGCCTGAGATCACAGCAGAAGTCTGTTGCAGTGGAGGAATTCAATAGAGAACTGCCAGATTCCCTTCTAAGTTTCTTTTTGGTTGGATTCCCTATCCGCCTGAAACTACCTTCCATTAGTTGCCACAACGTATTATGTCTCACACAATACTCTCATAATTGTGTACTCCAACAAAGTGTGAATATTATCTGGCAGGTAGCTTATGATCAGTGCATATAAGCAGAGCCCAGAACACTCACTTCTATTTTCATCTGTACTACCACTGCCTCTGATCCATGACAAGGTCACTTGAGTCAATGAAATCCCTGGCTGCTTGTCTCCAGTAATTAAGCAGTAAAACTTTCAAATGTGCACCCCAAATTGGGATGTCACTGCGATGATTGTCTGTGTAAGAACCTTTGTAGGAAGAAAATATTAGGTCCTAAAGGCCTTTTTAATCTATCCAAAAAACTAAAGAGACCTGAGAGCTGGCATTTTAAAGCTTGGCATATCTGAATGAAAAACAAGACAAAGACTTTGAGTCATGAAACTGAGTAGCCATTTGTAGAAATTATCAAGTTAAGTGATATGATACTGCAATTGATAAGTTACTGCAGCTCTGGAAATCCTTTGTCTGAAGACCTGGTATATTTCCAAGCAATATTAGTTCAACTACAAGCTGGTTAGTGGGTTCAGTTCAGGAACAACTGCATTTAATTGTCATGCCTTTGATATGCTTATGGTGGTCTAATAGCCTCTTCTGCTTTGGCCGATTGAACAATGCCAGCTGCATTGCACAAGAAAGTAGAAAAGATACAAATCGATAGGTTTGTGAAATCTACTGGGTTAGAATAACATCTTCAAATAACATATTGTCTTTTAAAACAAAGTCTGCTAATCTTTAAAAATCTTATGACAGATTTTTGTAGTTTCAATATAATAAATCTGTTGCCTTTAGACATAGGGAGTAAAGAACAGCTTCTTCCAAAAGAATTCCAGAGGGATGGAATTGGATGAGTGCTCAGCTGATATTAGCCAGGAAGTAGACACAGGCCTCTAAAAATTATGAAGTGTGTCATCTTCTTGTAGAAAGGCCTAAACTGACCTAACAAGTCCCAGTGCATACAGGGTGTATGGTCACTCAAAACTATCTCAATAGTTTGTAACTTTTGGATTAAAGTATTTTAGGTGAAGAAAGAAAAGATTTTTCACTTAAGAATGCTCTCCCCTGTGGCAGTGGTGCTGCATGGTTTCTACTGTTTACTAGTAAATAAGACATTGAGGCATGGTCTTTGGGGACATTAGTGTGTGCTTTAGCTTTGGTGATGGCCAGCCACCACATGTGAGGAATCTGACCCAAATACCAACATACCAGTGAGATTTTGTTACTCCAGAGGAGTAAAAATCAGTTATTATAGAAATTATTTCCTAAGAAGATGACTCAACCTATCATTCACCTTTGACTGAGAGACAAAAGAATAAGGAATTGATTTTAACTATGATTTTGTTCCCCCTCCCTCCCCCCCCCAGCACCTCTTCCTCAATAACAACTGAACCTAATGGTTTAATTCATGAATAGTACATTTGGAAGTCTAGTTTTGATAGGTGATTTGGGTTGATTAAAAAACTTCTAAAGGAGGCCTAAACTATCATGTAGTGAAGACCCTTTAAATCACGTTTGTCGTTGCGAATGAAAGCTATATATAGTGACAACATTAAGATGTCTATCTGTCATAGGGCCAGCAATGAGTGAACCATAACATAATCTATCAAATCATTGTTGAGAAAGGGATATTTCTGACATTTCTAAACATTTCTATGTTCTAGTTTTGGTATGCTTTGTTTGTTTCTTTTAATGTTGGGACTATTTGCAATGGCTGACACTTTTACACCATGCAGACTTTGGCATAGGGTTTTACTTTTACTTCAGATGTTTCTCTTTGTATAATGCATGGGCTCTGAAGAAAAACATGATATCCTTTGATGAAGGGCTTCTTGGAATAACAGTTGTGACTGGTATAATACGAGTTGCTACTATTGATCCTAACAAGCTGTAATACTCCTATGAAGTGCAAAATGAGTAGGATCAATGGAATCAGATTTCTTCTGAACTGTAAAGTGACAGTGTTTTCCTCACATCAAATCATCAATTGTCAGGGATTTGTTTGTTTCCTGGTAGATTCTTTTTTTCCTTGAATAATCCCTATATAATATCTTTTCAAGACACTCACTGATCTAAAGTCTTCTCTAATAATTTAATATGAAAAGTCTGTGTATGGGGAAGTATGTGATTTTCACTTATAGATCTCCTCAAAGAAGAATATCAGGTAATTTCTGATCAGGAAAGTGAATGATTCATAAAGATTTGGTCAAAGCTTTGTCTTATTTTTATAAACAAGCAGCAAGAAATTACTCAGAAGTACTGGACCTCATTTGCAAGTGGTGAACAGGCGAGTATCACTTAACGAAAAAGATGGACATATAGAAATGGCTTCAGCAGAAAGGCAGGTTGAATTAGTAGGGACAGCACTTGGGGTGTGTTCACTGGAAAATTTGGTAAACAATTATTTCTGTGATTACTTAATCTATTTAATAGTTTGAGGGCATCATTCTTCACCGTTAATGGTTTTTGTCATTCTTAGCTATTTGCCACTCAGCAATATGACACCTGTTATAAATGTTCCGACATCCCATGAAATGCTGGCTAACAGGAAAAGACGTCTTCTGAGAGTAATATGGGAATTCAACAGCTCCTGGTGAAGAACTAACATAATTTATCACCTTTTAAGACAGCTGAAGATCTCAATCAGCCACCTGTTGTTTTGGAAATTATCATTAAGCATTAACAGGGCAAATTTGCAGCTTTTAAAGTTCATTTTCAAGCTTTTACTCATGGTTAATATTCACTGTCAGTAACTCATGAATATCAAGAAACTCTGAAAGGATCAGATCTTCAGTCTCTTAAGTTCCTTCTTCCAAAGCTCAGAGAACACCCCCATGAGAATGGCTTAACTGAATTAAGGATGGGGAAGTTTGTTTCAGCTGGGCTTTCATCCTGTCTGTAGAAATATTTTAGAAGCCTGATTTCATCTTCATTTGAATTTTTCAGTCAACCCATTGCTTCAGGTACACCAGAAGAAGCAACATAGTTAAAGTGCAAAAAAGAACAGGCATATTCCCTGCATCATCCAAATATTGGACTTCAGCTAGAAATTGCTTAGTTTGTTGTTTCATGCCTAGTTTTCATGAAACTTAAGAAAAGCCTAAGGGATTTTCTTAAAACATAGCAGCACTGTACTAGGACTGGTTCTTGTTCAAGTCTTCTCTCCCTCAAAATATCTTTCTTAGCCTGACACAAGTTTAGAAAGATCAAGACACGTTTAGGAACACTGGAAGTCACTAAATTGTTATTGGTAATAAAAGGAAAAGAATTACTACAGGGCACTAGGAAAATATTCTAGCTTTGAGGCTGTTTGATACAACTTACTATGCATGTTTCTTTCTTTAAGGAACAAGATGGTATTTTTTTTATTGGAGGGGTGAGAGAAAGAAGAGGTGAGGCATTCATGCAGTACTGGAACTGCATATAAAACTTAAACCATATACAGAATCTGTACTTATTACCTGGTTTCTTTGAAACTAGTCAGAGGTGTAAATAAAAGTTTTGTCATAATTCCTTTCTGATGTGTTTTTTTTTTTGTGAGAAAAAATGTGTAATGGGACCAAAAAATCACTGACACATGCACATACTGAAAGAAAAAGCAGCAGCTTCTTATGAAATAAAACTCTGACAAAAAAAAATCTACCTAAACATTAAATTCCATGTTCCGAATTATTTCATTAAAAATCTGTAATAGGAAATAAAATTAAAATATATAAATTAAGTAATTTTAAAACCAAAATGTTCCAATCCAGGAATATCTAAACAGAATTATGAATTTCTGTTAGAGTTTACATAGATCAGATTTTGTTAGGATTGCCAGTTCTTTTTACAATGATTTTGCTGCTTAGTAATAACTCTTTTTAAGGGCAAATAGGGACCTGAAAAATGGGGATTTTTAAAGGGCAATAGTCACTGCAGGAAATTCCTAGCCTGATATAAATAACAATCAGCCAGCACAGGAACAAATGAGAGAACAGCACTGGTGGGGCAACAAGGAATAGTATAACATAAAACAGATGGATTGAAGATGATATGTGTTCTGTGATGAGTTATTCTACAGAAGTCAACAGAGTTACACAACGAAGCGCTAAAGAATGTAAGTCTGGAGGATACAGGATGTATTTAAAGAAGCAGGAAGCCCTTTAACAAAAGAATGAAAAAAAATACTAAAAACTCCAACCTAAGAAATAATTGGCTCCAAGGGAGAAAAATCTGTAAACTCAGGTTGGTTTTGCAAAATGCAGCAAATTCACAAGGCTCTCAGAAACGACTGACCTGCCTTTACCTACACATGTAAATAAAATAATTCGGATCTTTGCAGAGGAGGAGTTCCCAGGGGATGAGGATGGTCACACTATGTCATTTAGAAGGCATAATAGCCTTGTTAATATGCAAAGCCACAGGAGTTGAGACATTTTGGTTAACCAAATGGAGGGAGTGCTTACAGACACAGCTCTAGGCTCATGCAAAGCAAGTAGCGTCCTGTTGTAACAGGCAGCCACTGGCAGCTGACATAGCAAAATGGTTGTTCCCCTGACTGTATACGTTAAACCCCTAAAGCCCAGGTTAGGCAATTATAGGGGAAGAATTGCCCCTTCTGAGAAAGAAACAAAGAAAAAGACAGGCAATCTTCCTTCCAAATAGAAGTGGCCACCCTCACACCTGGACAGCAGCCACACGTCTCTCCATTTCCTCACTCCTACCCCGTGGCAGAAGCAGTCCAGCCCTAGCTCTTCATTCCCAGCAGTGTGGGTTTTGCCTATGTTATGGGAAACACTGAGATAATATCTCCTGAGTGTTTAATTTTAGAGCTACTTCCTGCACCATTTCTGCTTTCACAGCTGAGTCTAACCTCCCTCTCTCAGGGCCCCTCCACCCCTGCTCAGACAATGATGGCAGAGCAGTCCCAAAGCTAGAGGGGGTATAGGTACTCAACCTACATGGCACACCTGAGTATTCACCTCCTGAACCTGGATTTTCTCTGTTGCAAGGATAATGGTTTATCTAGCAGTGAGAGAGTGACTGTGCAGCATCTCAGCTGGAGCTCCCTCTGCTCTCCCATTCTGTATTTCCAGAATCAGTGGGGACAGAGGTGAATTAGTCTCGTGTATCTCTGCTGTTGTGAATATGTCATTAGGGAAGGATACAGTCTTGAGTAAAGTCTTTGATTCAGATAATCCATCATTGTCTTGACTGGCTCTTCATCTTCCACAGGGGTTTAAGGCAGACTTTTTGAATTAAGTCCTAGTGCAGAAACAGAAATCAAAACTATTTTGTGCACATGCTTCCAACCGAATGTCATGACCTCACGTCCTATTCCATATTGCAGGCATCTTCCTAATGACACACTACTGACAAAAATGGAAGCTGGGATGGAAGTGTTGGTAATGCTAATGAAGTGTTACAGAGGATGAAATCAGGAAAATAGGACCAGATAGTTATTTTGTTCCAATTTTGGTAGAGATTCTGAAGTGATAGGCAATACCAATTAATGTTAGATGGTATCAGTTTACACCAGGTGGCAAATTGGCCTTATCCCTATTGCAGAGGAGGCCTTGCTTTAGCTATTTTGTTCATTTGCTATTTTGTTTGGCTCCAGCCTTTGTCACAGCCTTTGTCAGTTTCAGACAGTACATGCAATGGGAAAGCAGAAAATAGGACAATAAAGAACGATGACCTGTATAACTTGTTGGCTACCTCATACTCGAGGTAGGCAATGTAGTTCATTGCCCACTTTGCTTGACATTCACTAATGCTGCTTGCTACTAACTTTCAGCACTGAGTTCTCTTTTGGCAGCATAAAAAGCTGAGGGTTTCCCTTTCATTTCTCATGCACCCCACTTAATTCTCAGAATAAACCTTCCTAACCTTTTTATTTTCAAGAATTTCAAGGAGTTCTGTACTACAACAGGTTTACAAGCCCTGTTGCTCTTAATGATTTATTGGGGAGGAGAGGAGGAAAGGAAAAGGGTGAACAAAGTGCAGGTGAAATTTTTCAGACAAGAATATAGCTATAAAACGTGGGCATGCAGATTTTGTCTTCCTGTATGTGCTAGAAAATATAAAGTCGGGAATGGATATTGCTTTTGTAAAAGAGATATGCCAGTTTTCCCTTAATATTTATGTGGGCGTATTACTATTTCCTTTTATATTACCTTTTATATCTGGAAGGCTCATAAGGTGCTTTATGTACTTACTCAAAGGCTGTATGAGGAATATTTCACTCATCACTGAAATGCAGCTACTTCTGGTGCAAGAGATGTGGCCATTGTTTCATAGTTCACAGTGAAGCAATGATAAAGCTCAAAATAAGAGGTGAAAAGGAATAGTCCCTAAGCTATGACAATTCATATTAATGTAGGGCTATTGATGGCTGTGCTGATTTATGCTTGGTTATATTTACCCACTGAATGTTTTTGAATTTATATGACAAGGTAATGTAAGAAGGCTGAAGTCACTGGGCAGACCATTTGATATGTTGGTTAGAAGGAGGGAAATGAAGCCAAGCTCTTGAATTATGCCCTTGTGTATTTTAGAAAGTAGTTAGTTTGAAATTTGTAATATTGGTGCCCTGGAGAATCCAGTGCCCATTACAGCCCTACACTGTCAAGAGGATGCCTGCTAAATTTTTGTTCAGAAGTGTACTACCTTTTTAGCACCAGGAAAGGTAATGGGATTTAATAGTACTCAGATGGTCATTGTAATTCCCATGGAGCAGCCCTATCTCTCTCCCAACCAACATCACTCACGTGTGCGTTGCAGAACTTCAGATAATCACAGAGCTGGAGGTTTTTCCAAGGATCACTTTGCTAAAAGGAGGGTTAGCTCCTAAAACAGTCCTGAACAGTGTTGAACTAATCTATTCCTGAAGATTCCCAAGCACTGGGGATTTCTCCCCTACTTTCTTTGGCAATCGGTTCAATTGCTATGTAATACAGATATCTACAGGCAAATGAAACTGTTGGAGACCATATTTGACACCAGCCTCCCAGTGCAGGAAAAATGAACTTGTAAACAGCAAAGTTCATACACCTTGATTTCGTCTGGCTTTAACAATCCTGACTTTCTGTAGCACTGACTTCCCCAGGGCACCACCTCACTAAATTCTCCCCATCTAAATTCTGGGCATTCTCAGCAGCATGTGGTAATAACATTTTATAATTCATAATGTGGGTTTATCTCTACTCTCCTGTTTAATTTAACTTTTTGAAATAAACATAAAGGAAAACACTGATGTGCCAGGAAGAGGACATTATTAAGAGATATTGTGTTTTAATTGACTCAGTGGGATCTTTCAAGCACTTTGGAAAGAAAGAAAAAGAAGACATAGTGGGCACTAAAAGCTCTCAGGGGTATAATCTTCATGCAACAATAATCCAGCCAAGCACCCAAGATTAGCATTTACAGCAGGTATTTTGAAAATACATGTATATGGTTTTGGATATATTAAATTATTTTAAAACTTGAAATTATTATTTGGACACTACTCTTTTTCCATTTTGAAGATGCAGAAATCTCACCTGTGGCAATGTACACTGGAGTAACTTGGGGCCAAGTGGGGAGGGCAGCATGCATAGTGGAAGAATAAGCATAAAATCAAGCTCTGCTATCTAACTCAAGGACCAAATCCCCAGGTGGTATAAGTGAGGGTATTTTCCTGTAATTTGAAGGCTATGATGGATTTACATCACAACAAAGTCAACTAATGTAACTCCTGATTCACAGGGATTCTGAAGAGCAGTATCAATTTTGCACCTTCAAAAGGCAAAAAGCTCAGATAGATAAATTTTTCTTTTGTTTATATTGAAGAAACCCTGCAAATAAGTAGTGCCTGCCAATGTAAATGAGGAATTATTTTGGTAAAGGGTCAGAAGTTGCCCTTTGGTGTAAATCAGAGCAGGGCTTAACCCCTTTAGACAGCTTTAAAAATAAACGAAGCAACCTTTAATCTAAAGCTGCGCAGCAAATCCTCTTCTTTAATTTTTCAGTCTCCTCTTCTAAAGAGAAAAAGCAGGAGCATTAATGAGCTGTTCAAATATTCAAACCTGGCCAGAGAAAAAAGGGTTCTTCAGTTATCATAAGCTCAACCTGATAAGTCCTTTTTAATTAGTGTATATGCAAACATTTCATAAAGCAACCATGAATTGGAGACCCTAAAATTCAAGTGTAAAGAGGAAATATAGTATGAGCAAGAGGAACTGGAGCTCAAAATATGCCTGCTCTGGCTTCCAGAGAGCACAGAAAGCATGTTTATTAATTGTTTAAGCCAGTCCTTCATAAGCTTTCAGCTATGTTCAGTCTGTTCCCTTCTGCTTTACACAATGTCTGAGCAGTAATACACTGATAGAAAGGGCATTTTCTGGAAGCTGATAACAGCCAGCAAAATGAGAAAGCTGAAAGCAAGGAGTGTAAGAAATGCATTTTTTTCTCATTCCAGGTGGCAATAGTCAGCTGGTCAGTTAAGGGGTTGACTCTGTTGGGAGATTTCTCCACAGGGACTTTTTAATTCCCTTGTAAGGACATGTTAGTGCCTTTGGAACTGTCACACACTGAGGTAGCAGTCTGCCATTGGGATGGCTGGTTGGCGTCTCTGGATATTCCCAGATTTCTCATGCCAGCACTTAATGTACTGACACACTTGAAACCTTTTGACTAATTGCTTATCTTTGACTTAGTTTCCTAATCACTGGAACTAGCAATGACAGTAATTGAAAATCCAAAAGCATTCACAAACAAGGCTTAAACTGGTATTTCTTTATATTGAAAGATATATTATATGTGCTTTTAGGTGAAACTGACTGCTAATTTGGGGCCTTTTGCAATCAAACTTTCCTGTATCAATGCTGTTAAGGTGAATCACTTGATGAAAAGGAATGTCTCATAAAATAAAATAATTCAAATAATAAAATTCTATGCAGAAGACAGTCATGAAAGCAAGGTTCATAATAAAACTGTGAGCTGGCAATGTTGCAAAGCCTGCTTTGTGAGGGACAACCTGGCAAAAGGGACAGATTTTTCCTTTCGTCAGTTGAAATAGCTCTTCTGCTTTTGCAGGATATATGCATCTTAAACCATGCCCTCAGCTGGCATGTGAAACTCTGTTAAGGATCATAAAAAGTCATGAAGATAGACCACGATGACTAGAAATGTCTTTTTCTTTAAAATAAAATCCCCTCTCAAGCAGTGAGACATCAGCTCAGTTGGTCCAGTCTATCTCTCACTGAAGTTGAAAATCATCATTACATCTTTTCTCTAATAATTAATGTGCTTGGCAGCTCTTGCTTCTCTCCTAAGAAATCCATCCATATTGTAAAGCTCTTATTATTTTACTCGAGTGGTGTCTTTTATCAAAGGTGGACAAAGCAGTTTGCAACATTTAATTTTCTGAGCTTCACTAATGTTCTTGCTGAGCTGTTGCAGAGTATTTTGCTGTTAGGCCTGGATGAATATGTGAAATGAGATTTGGATGTGCCATATTTCAAAATAGCTTCCTTAGGATACAATCAAATTCCTTTGGTGTCTTGCTCCCTGCCATCTGTTACATCATCACAGCACAGAAACATGTTTTAGCAGCCCTGAACATGACAAGCTTGACTGACAAGGTCTGTGATCTTAGAGGCTGAGACTTGAGGAAAGGGGTCTTTATAATCCCTCTCCACTGATGTGTTAGGAGAGATAGATATGACTGAATATGTTTTCACAGCTTTCTCTCACTTATTCATCACTCTTTATCACCAAGATTGTGATGAAGTCAGTGCATGACAGACACTAAACACGCTTGGGTTTTTCTGTATAAAACGGCATATTGTTTGAACACAGAAGAAAGCTGATATTTCCTGAACCTGAGAGCACCCCCCAGCCCCAAAAATTAGTGATAAGAACTATTCTAGAGTTAAAACTATGCACATGCATTTGTACCCAACTTCAGATCATTCAAGAAAAAGCATGAGCTAAGCCTCTCAAAGCAGCCATCTCATGGTAAACATTTCTGAACAAGGGTAGCAAATGGACCACTTTCTGCTGTGAGGAATAGTTAACTGGCTCACTAAAATAAGCACTTCAAATCATACTCTAACCAAAACTTTCTTTAAAAAAATAAATAAATAAAGGGAGTCATACATAGGACTTGCTTTATAGGAGAAAAAGCACAAATATAGGCTGACCATCAGAACCAGCTATGGTGAGGTGATTGTGAGTGCCAAGACCATTGTCAGGACAGGCAGCCAAAGCAAGGCACGTGGGTGCCATACCTGGATACCTGGGTTTCTATTTACTTCCATAGTCAGCTATGCACACAGAGAAAAAAACAAATGAAAAAGCAGACTGAAGCTTGGAGACAAGCAAGAAAAGAAGGTGGAGACACGTGAGTGAAGGCAAGACATGTTTGTGAGATACAGTGGAAAGAAAGGGAACTTGGGATATGGAAGAACAGGTTGTGCATCGAGTCCTGAGCCAGTGTCAAAGGCTTTTCTGGTGCTGTGAAAATGAGGAGAAAACAAGGGGTGTAGTTGAGAAGTTTACAGTGATACCATGGGGGCAAAGTGGTACTGGGTCTTTGGAGCTTCAACACTGCAGCTGTGCACCAGGAGGTGGATTTAGGTAACAGGTACAGTGCGCATGAAGGAATGGTTCACAAAGGGTGCTCCTGTGGTGCAGATGGAATAGAAAGAAATTTTAGACTATGTCAGTGAAAAAGTATGACAACAACAAAGCCTGATAGATAGGGGTATCTCAGCAGCAGTTTTAGGTAACAGCAAACATTTTAACTCACATTCACAGTGTTGCTTCTAATTCATCTCTATCTCATTCAAGCTGGGTTTAAAAAATAAAATAAAGGAGGTGAGGAGTGCTTTTTCCTGAAATATAAATTCTTTGGGATAATCTGTGTTAGCAGGGCATGGTATGGCTCATAAAAAATAAAGTATAGCAGAGCGGGCTCAGTTAGTGTATTATATAGTGCTCCCAGATCATTGCTTGAAATATAGAAAATTCATAAAGAGGGTGATTGGGGCCACTGGATAGAAATCAGAGGAGATATAAGCTGTCCAGCTGTCATGCTACAGATACTTGTCATACTGCTTCTCACAGATGGATTTGTCATCCTTTATTTGGAGACTGTAGTAAACTCTAAATTTCTTAAGAAAAAAAAGCAAGTTAGTTTGTGTTTTGAAAACTGGGTGAGAAATGTGGGTCTGTCCTCATTTATTCTATGCTTTTCCACGATGGCACTAAAGTGGGCCATGAAGCAAGCATAAATGCAATTTATGTCCATTACATTTAAAAAGGGATGAGTTCAAATGGTAATCCAACCAATGTATCATCATGAAGCAGACCGGTAAATGGAACCATAATGATACCGTGACTCTGTCCAAGGTGCTGAGACTTCACCACGTCAGAGACATCAGTGAGGGAAGGTCATTTGATGGTGTTTTGGGTTTGCTTTTTGGGTTTGGGTTTGTTTTTTGTGGGTTTTTTTTTTTTTTGTTGTTGTTTTTTTGGTAGATTTTGGGTTGTTGTTTTTTTTTTGGTTGTTTTGTTGGGTGTTTTCTTTTTTCTTTCTTTCAGTTTTTTTTTTTTTAATTGCCTACCTTACCATCAACCAAGAAATATTTTTTCCTTTTTTTCTTTTTTTTTTCCCCTTTCCTCTCTCTTCTGAGTTATGCTCTATTATATCCCTGCAGTAACACTTTAGATTAACAGCCCAGTTAATTAATATGGAATCCAAGTGGAAATGCTATAGAAGCACTTGTGACATTCACATTAGTAACAGAGGGGTTCATCAAAATTAATGTTATTACAGTAAATACCAAGAAAATTAACTGTGATTGGCTCATTATTTTAAAATGTCCTCCCATCTGCATTTGGCTTTCACAGAGAGTTGTATGGAATAGATATGGTGATGATTCAGGACTTGAAATCAGAAAGCAAACAGTAAGCAGAATGAGCTGTGATCAGTATTAGAACAAGACTTTCATCATGGCTCAGGCTCTCTTTGCTGTGAGGTAGTTAAATAAGTCTTGGAAGTCTACTTTTCCTACTTCATTTCTTTTCTTTTTTCTTTCTTTTTTTTTTTTTTTTAAAGACTCATGTCCGCATACACATATCCAGGAGGTTTTGGTATTATCATAATGGAAATTTTTCTTTATTGGTAAATTAGAAGAGATTCCAGTGTAGGGAAAATCTCTCTGTGTGTGGTGCCATAGTTGTATTAGGAGACTGCTCCTACATCAAACCAACTTTGAGTCTGAATGCATGTGATGATAGTAGATAAGAAAGAAAATCAAGGTATAGAGTGATTATCACATGAAGTGACTTGATAAATGCCAATAGGAAAAACCCTATGTTCAAGTCTCCTGAGTGTTTATGCAGTATACTATTAATCTGAAAATGCATTCCACTACTGCCAAAGATATACAGAGAATATCTTTCTGGATACATGTACTATTCCACATCATCCTTCTTGGATGTCTAACACAGAAAGCAAATAGGTTATAGTATGACTGCCTGTTTTGCAGAAACCTAAGTAAACCACCCTAACTTTGTCCACTAGCAAAACCTTACCTTTTTAAGGAAAATAATTCAAATCAAAATGTTCATGTGCTCCATAATTTTTCAAGAAATTGAGAGGAAAAACGGTCGTTTCAGCTCAGAAGCCGTGTAAAATATACAGGCATGTAGAAAGATATATATACGTTCTGCTCTGCAGAAGCAACGTGAGTGTGCAGAATCAAGAATACACAGATTTACAAGTTGCAAAATTGCTTGTTGTTTTCCACTTCCACTTATTCAATTGCTTGCTGTTTTCCACTTCTCATTTTCAAGTTGAGTGAAAGATCATAAAAGATAAACAGTCACTTGATGCACCTGATGACGGTACAGCCCAGCACAAGCAATCCAGGAGGTTCCTCAATTGTGCGGAAGACAACTTCCTTCTGCAAGTAATGGAGGAATCGACAAGGAGAGGTGCCATGCTTGACCTTGTGCTCACCAACAAGGAAGGGCTCATTGGAAATGTGGCACTGCAGGGCAGCCTTGGATGCAGCGATCATGAGATGGTCGAATTTGAGATCCTCAGGACAGTGAGAAGAGCGTGCAGCAAGCTCACTGCCCTAGACTTCAAGAGAGCAGACTTTGGGCTCTTCAGGAACCTGCTTAGTAAGGTTCCATGGGATATAGCCCTAGAGGGCAGGGGGGTCCAAGACTCTTGGTTGGTCTTCAAGGATCACCTGCTAAAAGCTCAGGAGTGTTGCATCCCAACTAGAAGGAAGTGCAGTAGGAGGGCCAGGAGACCTCCTTGGATGGATAAGGAGCTGCTGAGGAAAGTTTGAAGAAAAAAAGAGGCTTATAGAAAGTGGAAGCAAGGACAGGCGGCCTGGGAAGAGTACAGGGTTGTTGTCCAGGAAGCTAGGGACCAGGTTAGGAGAGCTAAGGCCCAGTTAGAATTAAACTTGGCTAGGGATATTAAGGATAACAGAAAGGGATTCTACAGGTACATAACAAATAAAAAACAGATTAGGGAGAACATAGGCCCCATCAGGAAGCTCTCGGGAGAACTAGCTACACAGGATTTGGAGAAGGCTGAGGTTCTGAATGACTTCTTTGCCTCAGTCTTCACTGGCAAAGGCTCTGACCACACCACCCAAGTCTTGGAAGGCAGATGCAGGGACTGTGAGAATGAAGACCTTGGGCCCACTGTATTAGAAGATCTGGTTCAAGACCATCTTAAAAATCTGAACTTGCACATGTCCATGGGTCCTGATGAAATCCATCCACGGGTCCTGAAGGAGCTGGCAAATGAAGTTGCTAAGCTGCTGGCCATCATATTTGAAAAATCATGGTAGTCAGGTGAAGTTCCCGATGCCTGGAAAAAGGGAAATATAGCCCCCATTTTCAAGAAGGGGAAAATGGATGAACCCGGGGAATTACAGACCAGTCAGTCTCACCTCTGTGCCTGGCAAAATCTTGGAGCAGATTCTCCTGGAAGGCATGCTAAGGCATATGAAAAACAGCAAGGTACTTGTTGACAACCAGCATGGCTTCACTAAGGGGAAATTCTGCCTGACCAATTTGGTGGCCTTCTATGATGGGGCTACAGAACTGATGGACAGGGGTAGAGCAGATGATGTCATCTACCTGGACTTGTGCAAAGCGTTTGACACTGTCCCACATGACATCCTTGTCTCTAAATTGGAGAGACAGCAATTTGATGGATGGACCACTTGGCTGGATGGATGCACGCAAAGAGTTGTGGTCAGTGGCTCAATACCCAGCTGGAGACCAGTAATGAGCGATGCCACTCAGGGATTGTTTTTGAGACTGGTCTTGTTTAACATCTTCGTTGCTGACATGGACAGTGGGATCGAGTGCGTCCTCAGCAAGTTTGCCGATGACACCAAGCTGTGTGCTTTGGTTGATACGCTGGAGGGAAGGAATGCCATCCAGAGGGACCTTGACACGCTTGTGAGGTGGGCTGATACCAACCTCATGAAGTTTAACCATGACAAGTGCAAAGTCCTACACCTGGGTCGGAGCAATCCTAGGCACAGCTACAGGCTGGGGAGAGAAGAGATTCAGAGCAGCCCTGCGGAGAAGGACTTGGGGGTGTTGGTGATGAGAAACTGAACATGAGCTGTCTGCAGTGTGCGCTTGCAGCCCAGAAAGCCAACCGTATCGTGGGCTGCATCAAAAGGAGTGTGACCAGCAGGTCGAAGGAGGTGATCCTGCCCCTCTACTCTGCTCTCGTGAGACCTCCCTTGGAGTATTGTGTACAGTTCTGGTGTCCTCAACATAAAAAGGACATGGAACCGTTGGAACAAGTCCAGAGGAGGGCCACAAGGATGATCAGGGGACTGGAGCACCTCCCATATGAAGATCGGCTGAGAAAGTTGGGGCTGTTCAGCCTGAAGAAGAGAAGGCTGTGTGGAGACCTCATAGCAGCCTTCCAGTATCTGAAGGGGGCCTATAGGGATTCTGGGGATGGACTCTTCATTAGGGACTGTATTGATAGGACAAGGAGTAATGGGTTAAAACTTAAACAGGGGAAGTTTAGATTGGATATAAGGAGGAAATTCTTTCCTGTTAGGGTGGTCAGGAACTGGAACAGGTTGCCCTGGGAGGTTGTGAATGCTCCATCCCTGACAGTGTTGAAGGCCAGGTTGGATGAGGCCTTGGGTGATATGGTTTAGTGTGAGGTGTTCCTGCCCATGGCAGGGGGGTTGGAACTTGATGATCTTAAGGTCCTTTCCAGCCCTAACTATTCTATAATTCTATGATTCTAAATATTTGTAACTTAGCTTAACTTGAGCTATTTTGGTATTCTACAGGAAGAAACTGGGCTTTAGCACATCACAGAAATAAGAAATAGAACAGTAGCAACATGCAAGAAGTTAAACATTCAGTGTAGACAAAAGTAATGGTGATTAAATGAAAAATAATGCAAATAATGGAGAAAATCGGTTAACTACATATATACTGACTGAGGACTTTACAGAAATGACCACTGCAGCTCTTCTTTATCAATCAGAGGTTGGAGACATTGTTGCAAGTAAAATTTCAAAGACTATGGTACATCCCAGTTTATTGGTGTCATCACCAACTTCAGTGGAGCCCTTCTAATTTGAGTCATTTCGAGATCTCATTAAGAAGCTGGGGTGTCACAAACAGAGTTTGCTTGAAATGAAAACCTACAGCAGTTTGGTTCAGTGATGTCTGTTCCCTTTCCCAGGTGTGAATTTTTCCCTAAAGACCTCATGATGTCATTAGTTCTCTCCCTATTAATATATGCTGAGAAGTGCCTCCAATTTTCATATAACTGATGTAGTAAAAACAAATAATAGAAAGAAATCATAGACATTCCTGAATTAATTTTGGGTTTCATTTTAACAGTCAGGTTTAACAAAATGCCTTTTTGTAAGGAGGATGTTTTTTGTTTTTTTTTTTAGGTTAAGTTTCTGCAAACAGAGAAATGAGTTTTCTGCTTCTGTTGAAGCAGAGATGACAAAATGAACTGCCTAGCTTTTTAAGAGGAAACCTTGCATTTGAAAATACCATTCTGAATAGAATCTGGGAATTTGTACACACTCATTTATCATAGATGCCATGAAAGCAGTACCCTACATTCCTGTCTGGAGAGAAGGAATGAGCTATCCCAGCAGTGATATTACTGCAAACTGCAACTAAACATAGGGGATTTCTGAAGTCTACTACCACAGTCCATTTCAAAGACAAACAATATTTTTGCCTCTAAGGCCTTCTCTGGAACAGGAGGCTATATGTCATCTAACTGGCAGAGGGATCCTTCATTTTGTCTGTCTACACTAAATTTGTTTTGCAAATGGAATAAACAAAAACTAACCAAGAAATTATTAATGTGAAATCTGCTCTGCTGGAATCACTGTTCTGTTAGAAAATATTTAGGGGTCTGAAAATGGGAAGTTGAACGTGTGGTAGATGGGGCTATTGAGTGATGCAGTGGCTAACACACAGGGGGGATAAATCAGCATGTGTTGGGAGCTGCAGTCCCAGACTTTCTGCTGTCTCTGGGTGTGACAGTGACAACACAGTTTGCCTATGCCTTAGTTCATCCAGCTGTGATAATGATTGTTTTTCTATCAGAGGCTGTTGAAGGGCTTTGGTTAGTTCATTAATGCACATAAAGACTTTTTAGCACCTCCTGAAAGCATTACTGTCATTTACAAGGCATTAATTCTTGGTGTCAAATTAATCAGCAGCAATAAAGGACTGGGCTGTGCACCTCTGACATATTACACCTGTAAAAGTATGTGCAGAGACTGCGCACGTTTTGTGGAAAAAAACCACAAGCCAACACAAAACAAAACAGCCCTGCTCCAAACCACTCTCTTTAGCCCAATCTATTAATTAACATTTTTTTTTAAGATTCAGAAACAATATAATAGGGAAAACAGCCAATTTGTCCTCCATTCTGATTAATTGCTGACTCTCTCTCTGATAATCCAGAGGAAAAAAGGGGGAATAATGGTAAGCATCTGAAGTATTATTAGCATATAAAATACATTTTCCAGTAGAAAAAAATAATCTTTTGATGAAACAATTTTTCAATGTACACATAATCACCTTCCACTCCTGTGTGTATGCAAGTGTGTATGCATGCATTTGAAAAGGTAAAAAAGGATCAACAAAAGGCACCTTAGGTGGCCAGGAGGCTTACTAATATCGAAACTCTCTTTATATATTAGTATCATGCTAATTGTGATGCCTGCAGCATTTTAAATCGTCAAGCCAAATGAAAGACTTACAAAAAAAAAAAAAAAAGAGACAGGAGAGATGGGATGCATTGATAAAAAAAACCCAAACCCAACACTTCTGAAGAAGCATGAAGACAATCTGCTAAAATGTTAAGCTTACTCTGAATCAGCTGAGCTATTCTGATTTCCAGCAAGTGAATCTGGTCCTTAAGAGTACGAAAATGGGATTTTGACCTTTTCTTTTAAGAAAAAAAGCCCAAATTTTAGGAAGCTCAAATTATCAGTGAGTCTAAAAGTCCACCCTCAACACCTTCAGCTTTGCTAAACTGAGCTCATAAGCAATAGCCTAGATTTGACAGAGTTCCCTGCAAAGGTACAAGGGTGATCCATTTAAAAGCCACATCAACATTTTTTGCTGCTGGCCATGGGCTTAAAATGCTCCTTCCAGGAGGGGGACAGAGTGGTCACTTCTTGTCTTGCTACTCCAGTGAACAGCATGTTCCATAACTGATGGAGGGCAAGCCTGTGAAAGGAAAATAACCCAGCAATACTGAAACACAATCCATGTACCATGGATAACTGTGAATACACAAAACTATCCAAGGAGGTCAGAATGAGAACCTATGTCCTTTTCCTCTGAACATGTTTCATTTTAAGGAGAATTGACCCTTTCAGAAGTAAAGTATCACCCTTGTGAGCACAAACATCAGTAGCACAGCCATTTATGGCTTGCCTTAGCAGGATCACATGTAACAGAATCAAAATAAATACACATTTCTTTCCCTCATTTGAGAGCAAAGCATTAAGGACAAAATCTAATCTTTCTTTCTTCCATCTTCTTCAAGCCCAAAGATGATGGGGGTGAAGTATCAATTTATCAAAATCCCTGAACTACTGAGTAATTAACTTGAACCAAAGGAGACAGATTTTCCTGTGATTTTGTATTACAGTCAACCTAAGTATAAAAGGAAACAGTGTAAGGAGAATGTGTGGTATGATAAAAGTTAATATTCTAGAAGATAATGAGATGCAAATTGCTAGTTGGAACAATACCTACAGGCCCAACTCTTCAATTATTTCTTTTTTTGGCCAAAGATAGCGGTATTTTTATGTATTTATAATCATTTTCAGTTCTTGAGCTCTTTATAAAGTAGATCAGTTACAAAATGATTTTTCTTTTCAGAGGAAGAAGATGAAGCAAAAAAGAGATATGATATATAGAGCTCTTTAGCAGATACTCATAATCATACCATAGACTTCCCAAGTTTCCTTTTGAGTTCTGAATTATGATGGTTTTTGCATACCACACAGATTGTCAGGCATTAAATACTGATCATGTGTTTGGGACAATAGTCTGAATTCAGAAATCAGTTTTCAGACAAAACTAGTCAAGAAATTATCCTGTTTAAAGTGTGCCCCAACACATTGTGTCACTTTTACCCTGCATCTTTACCTAGTCTTCAGGAAATCAGACTGTAAATACTTGGATTAATGTTTTAAATGAGCACGTGTTGCTTATGGGCAAGAGATGCAATTTAGGCATATTCTGAATTTCAAAATGGATTTAAACATCTGAGCTAGACATAACCTGCCTTCTGGTCTAGAAGTGTAGACTAGGGACTAAAGCATTGGATTTTAACACAGAAGAAACTTTGCATCCTGTTCCTGGCTTAGACATGTGGCAGCTGTTGACCACGGATTCGATAGTGCTTTCTTAGGACAGCCTTGCTTGTCTCAAGACAGCTGCCTCAATGGTCCTATATTCCTCCTAGGTCTATTCCTGTCCACGTAGCTAAGTCTTCTTTAACTGCCTGGAAGATCACACATCTATCAAAGTCCTGCAATTAAGTCATTTTATTTTCAAACAGTTTTGCAGACTGACTACTTTTCACCAACAGCTGTGTCTTCCTGAACACTCTTGATCCTGTACAGGGAGAATTACAACAGTCCATGGGGGCAACCTGCCACAGCCACAGGCAAATGTGTCCCTACGCCTTGGCTTCAGAACAATTCTATGCCAACCATTGGTCCTCTCATTTTAATGGCTAAAAAAAGGCCTTCCACAGTTCTTCTGCTGGAATCGTGTCACTCAGAAGCAACAAGTCTAACTTCACCGTGAATTGCTTTAATGAGCTGTAGTACATAGTTACAGATTAGACACGGGCTTGCTGGCTCCCTAATTTGTGCTCCAAGAAAGCTGTGACAAAACAATGTCTGCACTTGCATATTTTGCAATTTAGTGTTTGCAAAGTGCTTTATGATCTGTGGTGCTGCCCTGCTGCTGTTCTTGAAAAATGCTGCCACAAACAGAAAACGGTGTTTTTCTGTTCCAGTCAGTTGGGAACAAGATAATAGCTGCAAATGTGTCTTTGTGTCTGCAGAGCATCATGCAACCCTCCCATCTGGGATGCTCTGAGTGTTAATAATAATTAGTTGTTGCTTCAAAAGAGCCTTGATTTCCTGTTTCCTGTTTTCTTTAGCCTAGCTTCTCTTACCTGTCTGAAAGTACCTCTTAACTGCCAGTCTCAAACCTGGCTCTTGACAAAAGGTTCCTTCTCCAACCAAATATAAAATCACCAATGTCACGACAACCCAAACAAGACTTTCAACCCTGCTGAAATTACTTTTCTAGTAAGCATCCCATGGATGAAAGGGTTCATTTCTGTAGTATTAAGAGATTTTTTTAATCTTGTAAAGCAAGAGATGAACTTTTTATTTTAAAATAAATGCTATCCAACATTGTCCTCTGGGTAACTGCCATTCTCTCTACTACATACAGATGGTTAACTACGTGAAAGAATATATTCATTTTCCTTATTGCTTCAGACACTGGGCTGCTAGGAAGACTAACATGGATGTGCAGAAAATAAAAACCCTAAAAGATTACTCTGTCCTGAAATTTGTTTAAAAGGGGAACAAAATATCCACCTCTGTAGCAAGCACCCATTTCAGGTCCAAGTCCTGGGAAACAGTGTTTGAATGTTTGTGGTTTTGTTTTGTTTTGTTTTGGCTTTTTTAATTAATTGAAGGTAAACCTTAAAGTTTTGAGATTATGAAACCAAAAGCTAGAAAAATTCTCACCACTTATATTATGATGGAAAAATTTAAAGGTAGGAGGCATTCCTTTTGACATCGGTCGGACTTTTCAGCCAGACTTGATTTATATTGTTGTATAAATGGATAAATAAATAGAAACCAAAAGGAATGAGTCATAGAATAAAAAGTCAAATAATTCTCCTTTAAATGAAGCAAATAAATAGAACATTTTGTCCCCATTTTCACATTTTTTGTTAGTCTTTGAAACTTTTTGAGTTCTGAACTTAGAGTTAACATGTTTCAATGAAGTGTTTTGCATATAACAAATTAGTATTTTCCAGTGGGAATTAAGTCTCTATCCTCTTGGAGATGAATCACTACCATAAGATGATAGCCATTTTAGCTAGCGCTGGGAACAGAGGCAGATTATCTTCTGTTGAAGTCATAAGTTCTGCACTGAGAACTGCAGTGTTGGACACTGAGCTTTGGCTATAATTGCTTTCCTATATCTCATTTTGGGTATGTCAACAACTGACCCATGATTTAGCAGCCTTGGAACAATGCAGTGATGTTATTCCAGCTGGTGAATGGAAACAGGTTTTTTGATCACAGGGCTTTGTAGAGAGATCTGAAATAAGGTTTGGTTGAAATAAGATTTGCTTCATCTCAGAATAACTCAGTATAAACAATTTTACCAGGGTGCATTAATGGTTCTGCTGTTCACTGAAAAAGAAAAAGAGCATGAAGGTTTTTCACTTCCTTTCAAAGGAAAATAAATAGCAACGCCTTTACCAACCACACAGAAATCATGAAGAACTCAACTTGTGACGGCCAGTTATTGGTAACATCTAACCCTCTAATGGTAGGTCAGGACAAAAATCTGGTGGTCACAGTGATCCTTTAAAGCAGTCTTTGGTTAGAACAGGGTGGTAGGAATAAATAAATCTGGCTGCCATAAGCACGAGACAAATCAATTAATAAGCCACAATAACTCTTTAGTGTCCTTTGCCAGTGGTGCAGTAAAAATAAATGTTTGCTGCAAGTACTTCTCTTAGCAAAGCAGTGCTCTCTTCTCCCATCAAGGCAGCCACTTCATTTCCACAGAAGAGGGATGTGGCTACAGAAACTGAAGGCCATCTCTAGGCAAAGCATCATATCTTTCAACTTTTTTCTTTCTGAAGCTATCTTTAGTAAATGTCTTCTGATACTTGTGTTACTGACTATATGGGTAGTATTTTGACCTTAGCCGTGGCCCCATGTCATAAGTCAGAAACCAAGTCAGAGAATAGCTTCTTGCTCCCCACAACACTGTTGCTTTTGCAGTGTGTCTGCATTTGCATTGATTCACAATCTGCCCATCTGTAATTCAGAACAGCCAGAGCTGCAGCAAAGCCCTGTTTCTGCCTATGGCTATATTTCTGCAGGCTCTGATCATCACAGATCACACCCTCACAAAGGTCAGGAGGCAGAGCACCAAACCTCCCCAAAGCCCAGAGCTGCTGGAGGTGTCAGCAGTGACAAGCCAGTATGCTGAAGGATGGCCCTAGTGCCACAGCGGGACACAGAGGAGACCAGTACTGTTGAATATCTTTCTGAATAGAGCTAAAAGCCAGCGGCTTGTTGCTACTGAACATTGCAAATCATACAGGCTTCTTTCCAATGAAAGGCAACAAAGCTGGTAAAGGTTTCTAGAGCACAAGTGCTATGAGGAGCAGTGAAGGAATTGGGGTTGTTTAGTCTGAAGAAAAGAAGGCTCAGGGAAGACCTTATCGCTCCCTATAACTACCTGAAAGGAGGCTGTACTGAGGTGGCTGTTGGTCTTTTTCCAGGTAACTGAGCAATAGGATAAAAGGAAATAGCTTCAAGCTGCACCAGGGGAGGTTTATATTGCATATTAGAAAAAAAATCTTCACCAAAAGAGTTATCAAGCATTGGACAGGCTGCCCAGGGAAGTGGTAGAGCCACTGTCCCTGGAGGTATTTAAAAGACATGCAGATACTGCCTTTAGGGACATGATTTTAGTGCTGGACTTGACAGTGTAAGGTTTATTGTTGGACTTAATGATCTTAAAGGTCTTTTCCAACCTAAATGATTCCATGATTCTATATGTCCCTTCTGTATTCACCAGCTTGGTTTTTCCAGATGAGTTTATGAATGAGGAGAAACCTTATGTGTTGTGACTATAGTTCAGAGAGGCTGGCTGGAACCCTCTGTGCTACCCCATGTCTCAGCTCAGACAACTAAACACCCTATCCTAAAGCATTAGAGCATAAAAATCCACCTTTTCTCAGATTGGTTCCAATGTTAAAACTCCAAACCTCTTGATCTAAATATTTAGCCAGCAGATTCAGAGGCTAGTAAGAGCAATCACTGGAAGGTTTGCCCATGGTGGAAAAGGAGCAGGGATGTTACCCCCAGCTGTACGCTCTAACTTTAAGTAGCCATTGGAGGGAGACAAAGAGCTGTATTTCTTGCACTTTACCATGGTTCTGCAGAGGCAGTTACTCAGTGTGACCCAACGGATCAATCCAGATGTTATTTTATTTAGCAATGGGTAAAGCAGCTTCTGAGCAAGTCCTGCCACCACAGAGATGGGACAGCTGCAGGGCTGCTCCCCATTTCAGGGGACATAGTAGAAACACCAGCTAAACCACATGCATTGCCCAGAGAAATGCAAAATAAAGCCACCTCTAAATACATAGGGCTGGCTTTTTTTTTCTCTACAGTGCTTCAGACAACCATGGAAGGCACAAACTACAAACAGATGCTGTATCCTGACTTCCCTATTTACTTATCAGTTCAGCTAAAAACTCCCAGGTCATGTCTTTCTTTAACCTATCCTCCAAACAGAAGCTGACAAGACCGCCTGCCACAGTACATTTCACCTATCTGTTGCACCAGAAGAAAAAGGAAGAGTTTCCTTATAAAATCCCCTTTCTTGTTACCTGTGTATCTCTGCAAAGGAAAATCCACAGCCTGATTCCCAGCACACCAGCAGCTTCTTCATCTCATGAAATCCCTTCTGTGTGTATGTTATCTTGAGTATTATCCCAGAGACAAAGCATTCCCAAAAGGGGAGATGGGAATCCCATAGCCTGTAGAGAAACATCCTTGGAAAACAGCAAATATTTTTGGGGTTTTTTTTGGCTGCTAACAGAGGAGCACTCAGAGATTAGCCTATGCTGCTCACTTAAGGTTGCTCTCACCTGAAGGTTGCCAAGGCAGACAATATAATAAACGGTAGTTATATTATAGTGGTTATAATTCTCCTGGCGCAAAGAGCATGCCTTGAAAAAGCTTGCCAAAATTTGAGAGTAGACATGCAAACATCAAACTCCAAATCTTTCTGCTATTGTATTTTAGTAGTTTAAAAAAAAAAAGTAAAGAAGGGAAAGACACCCAGACCTGAGCATATTGGAAAATAATATTGAAGAGAGGGAGGTAATATAATTTTTCATATTCTTAACAAGGTTACTTGGGAAGGTGTCCCTCTATCCAGCCTGTGCTCTCCCTTTAAAGCTGCTTCTTGCATCAACATCAAATGGGACAGAGCACTCAAACAGGTTCCAGCTGGGTATTGAGGTAGCCTCATTGCTGGGAGAGTAGCAAGTACTGCATTTCAAATTGTCCTCAGTGGCAAACCCCTGCATTAAAGTAATCATACAGGACTTGAGCTAAACAAGAAAAATGGAGAGGAAAGGCAGTAAATCTTCTTTATATGAAGGTTTTACATGATGCTTGAACAATATTGCACGCAAGATTTTAATGAGAAAAAAATGCTTGTGTTGTAAAATAGCAACACAAATATTCAAGAAAGTAAGGAAAGAACTTTTCCACGTGTAGGGCTGGTTTCTATTGAACAAACATACATGAAAATACTTCAAGTCCCTTTTCCCACCTGTGGAATACATGCAAAGTGTCTCAGGGCCATATTCTGGACTGGCAGAAATCAGGAAAGCTCCCCTGATTCTGAAGGAGAGTTTGATTTTCACCAACTGAAACTGTTACAGCCAAAAAAGTAGTTTGAATGGTGAATGCTAACAGGCAGCAGATAACTGGATGTACACATGTGAGGCAGTGAATGGTCAAAGCTGAACTTCCTGGCTGCTCATGCATAGTAGTCTACTGCTCTGTAGGTTAGGAAAACATGCAGCTTGAGGGATTGGAAAAAAGAGGAAGCTGCTCCAAAACAGGTTCCCAAAAAGGAGTGATTTCAGAAGGAGGAAGCAGGGCCAGGAAGAAGAAGGTGAAAATCCCTCTAGAAGAAAGATGCCTAATGTGGGGAAGATCGTGGAGATCCGGAGAGTGAATGCTGGGGAACAGTCTTACCTTGGCTGGTAATGCCACCTCCCTGTGGGAAAACTGAAACCTGGTGAATACAGTGCTGGGGGAAAGCAAGCATATGTGAGATAATCAAGTAAGGCAAAAGCTATAACCTCACTTGTTCTTTAATATAGGCCAGCATCCAAATTTACTGTGGTTTACTCTGTCTCACCCGTGGCAAAGACCCAATCCCAATCAATAATCATGATTTCATTGTCCTATATATAGCTTAGTAAAAGTTTCTTTCCCTCCAGATTTGTCCCACTCCCTGTGAAAGGGATAAGCTTAACTGATAACGCAGGTGAGAGCACAATATCAAACTATACAGTCAATCAGAAACACACCAGTTAAGACTTTTTTTTATTTATGTGTCCTCTTTGGGTGGTTTCACACTGATGCAATTCATTGAAAATCAAAATAAGTACAACCTTACACAGGGAAAATTGCATTTGAAGGCTTCCCAGAGACTCAGTGGTGACCAGCACTGAGAGATTATTTTATCCGCCTTGAAAGAAATATTCATTACTGTTTTGGCAGCTTTGTCATTCAAGTGGCAGGAAGAATTCTGTTTTCCATTCAGCGGGTGCTAATACAGTTACATCAAATCCTAAGCATGAGAGAAAATAACCCACACATACATATATGTACAGAGTGCTCCCACCCTTCCTCCCCAGCTCCTCAAAGCTTAGCAGTGGAGGGGATCTGACCTGAAATGTCACAGCCAAGCTGTTATTTCATGCCCTGTAAACATGTGTCAGATGATTGCATCTTCCCCTCAGGCAGAAGGATGGAAAATATCAGGTCCCCACTTGCTAACAAACCTTGGGACTTGGTGTGCTACTCCCTCTAAACACCAAATCTGCTGCTTTGTAGCCAGGAGGCTATTCATGGCTTCCCTTCAGTCCAGCTAAAGATGTGACTTTAGACTCTGAACTGGGAATTGCTAAAGATTTCCTTAGGAGGGACAAGAACTGAACTGAGTACAGCCCATCAGAGGAAATAACACCTAAATGAAGGACATTTGTTTTTTTCAGAGGCCTAGCCTTTAATCTGTCAGGAAAATGGGAGCTTGTTGGAGAAGAAATAGATTTCCTTGCAGACAAAATGATGTAAATTGGAGAGACATCAATGTGATGAATGGACCACTCGGTGGATAAAGAACTGGCTGGATGGCCGCACACAAAGAGTTGTGGTCAATGGCTCAATGTCCAACTGGTGACCAGTAACGAGTGGTGTCCCTCAGGGATCGGTGTTGGGACCGGTCTTGTTTGTCACTTTGTCACTGACATGGACAGTGGGATTGAGTGCGCCCTCAGCAAGTTTGCCGACGACACCAAGCTGTGTGGTTCGGTTGATACGCTGGAGGGAAGGAATGCCATCCAGAGGGACCTTGACACGCTTGTGAGGTGGGCTGATGCCAACCTCATGAAGTTTAACCATGCCAAGTGCAAGGTCCTACACCTGGGTCGGAGCAATCCCAGGCACAGCTACAGGCTGGGCAGAGAAGAGATTCAGAGCAGCCCTGCGGAGAAGGACTTAGGGGTGCTGGTCGATGTGAAAATGAACATGAGCCAGCTTCAGTGTGCGCTTGCAGCCCAGAAAGCCAACTGTATCCTGGGCTGCATCAAAAGGAGCGTGACCAGGAGGTCGAAGGAGGTGATCCTGCCCCTTTATTCTGCTCTTGTGAAACCTCACTTGGAGTATTGTGTGCAGTTCTGGTGTCCCCAACATAAAAAGGACATGGAACTGTTGGAACAAGTCCAGAGGAGGCCACGAGGATGATCAGGGGACTGGAGCACCTCCCGTATGAAGACAGGCTGAGAAGGTTGGGGCTGTTCAGCCTGGAGAAGAGAAGGCTGCATGGAGACCTCATAGCAGCCTTCCAGTATCTGAAGGGGGCCTATAGGGATTCTGGGGATGGACTCTTCATTAGGGACTGTAGTGGTAGGACAAGGGGTAATGGGTTAAAACTTAAACAGGGGAAGTTTAGATTGGATATAAGGAGGAAATTCTTTCCTGTTAGGGTGGTGAGGCACTGGAATAGGTTGCCCTGGGAGGTTGTGAGTGCTCCATCCTTGGCAGTGTTCAAGGCCAGGTTGGACTTCGCCTTAGGTGATATGGTTTAGAGCGAGGTGTCCCTGCCCATGGCAGGGGGATTGGAACTTGATGACTGGACTTAAGGTCCTTTCCAACCTTAACTATTCTATGATTCTATGATACAATACTATGGGCCACAGCCATTTGGGGTTTTAATTCATGAGTGGGAAAGTGTAGAGACATCTGGACATCTTCAGATTTCTCCTACCTTGGCTGTGATACTGTATGAACATTGTTATTTATGTACAATCATTTTGAAGTAAAGAAAGAGAGATTTTAGCTTTCTTCAGTTTGTAGAGTTACATAGGCAGTAGAACTGCCTGAGCAGTGAGAAGTAGAGGATCCATCAGAGTGGCTGGGATAGCTAGGTGAGAGCAAGGGAAAATTACAGCCATCCCAAGACAAGTTGCTTCTCTCTGTGAACCAGGGAAAAAAGTCTTTTAGCTGCAGAGGAGGTAAAAATAAAGACATTTCTCACATACGCAAAAGTAATAAATTGAAAGGGCCTGATACCTTACACAAACTGAAGTAATCTCTGTTTAACTTTATCAGCTGTGGGGCTGGGTTCCGAAATCAGGGTTACCTGGTAGCCTCAAAGTTTCTGATAGTAATTCAGTATTGATTACAGAACTAACAGAGGACAAAGCAACCCTCCTGCTGAGTAACAAGGCAACGCTCAAGTTTAAAACCTGTTGTTTCTCACATAAGGTATTGATAGATTGTACACAACTCCCCCATTACATTACTTATTTCTGAAAGTACCACTCCACACATGGTATTCATGTTGCTTTTCCTGTTGAAAATACCAATCTATGGGAAGTTGAGTCCATGAGATTTCGAAAGAGTCTTTCCCCTTGGGTGAGAGAGTCTCAAGCAAGTCCAGAAATCAATATAATAGAGTTGAAAAAATGAAAACTGGAGATTTGTATAACTGATATGATGCTATTTCTACTCAAGTGTATCTTTCTTTCAGATGATCCCAATCCACTTATGCTCATACCTACTTGAAAATATTATCCAGAGGCAAGAAAAGCAGGAGGTCAATTTTGCTGCCCCCTTTATACTGTACTTATAATTGATATTTTTGCCATTTATGTCTGTGTTGTTTAACCCCAGCCTACAACTAAGTACCTTGCAGCTGCTCACTCACTCCCTCAACCCCTATTGGGATGGGGAGGAGAACTGGAAAAAGGTAAAACCCATGGGGTGAGATAAGAACAGTAAAATAAATAATAAGAATAATAACAATAATAATGATAATAACAATAAAAGGAAAAAGAGAGATATAAATAAAACCCAAGTGATGCACAATACAATTGTTCACCACCTGCTGACAGATACACAGCCCTTCCCTGAGCAGTAATTGATGGCTCCTGGATAGCTGCCCCCAATTTCTGTACCAAGCATGATGTGCTGTGGTATGGAATATCCTTTTGGCTAATTCACATCATCTGTCCTGGCTGTGTTCCTTCATAGCTTCTTATGCCCCTCCTCACTGGCAGAGCATGTGAGACTGAAAAGTACTTGATCAGGGCAAGCGCTACTTAGCAACAACTAAAATATCAGTGTGTTATCTGCATTATTCTCAGACTAAATCCAAACATAGCACTGCACCAGATACTAAGAAGAAAATTAATTCTATCCCAGCTGAAACCAGGACAGTGTGCTTACAAGAGCATCCATGAAGATAATTCATAATGCTTGATTTATTTATTTTTTTTTAATCCAAAATTGAACTGTAAATCTCTTTTATCAAAAATACCTGTACCAGAACATATTACTTGTACATGTGACTGTGATATTCCAGATTTTCATTGATCTGGTTAGCTACAGCAATTGATTATTATTCTACATAGTTAAAAGAGAAATCAAAGCTGTAAGTTAAGGAATAAAGATGAAAATACACACATTTTCTACATTAGTGAAATTTTACTAGGACTGTTTCTCAGGAAGAGTTTTTAATAAAATCTTTATGTTTTTTCCATTAAAATGTTGGGGAGAGAGGGAAACAAAATTAACAAAATGTCAGTTATCTCAAAAATATACAATGATGTATCAGTTTTAAAAATCATATTCCTGCAAAGTATGCATTTTAAGAAAGATAACATCTTCTAGTTATGTTAGTATGTCCCTGCTCTTCTGTATTGCTCTTTCACCTTTCTGAGAGAGATGTTTGCTGCATTTCTGATTGTATTTTGCCACAACAGACAGGAATAATATGATCTGACAAGTTGTCCCTGAGCTGATTTCCATACACAGTGAATGATCTTTGCAGTAGATAACATTCAACAACATAGATAAATTTAGCACAATAAAGAGGTGTGGCCTGATTATCCAAAACCATAAATTAGTATACGCCCCTGAAAAAATATTATTAACTTATATCAGCAAGATAGAGAGTCAAGTTGGTTAAATTACAATTTTCTTCAATTATTTGTGGTAACTTACGAAAATTAATTTCTTTCTGTTCATTGGGAGCAACTTTTCAGTATGATTCTATGCCTTAAATAAAATATTTACAAAAAGTCTAGGAGACTCATCATTCTGGATGACTTCACCAGAGAACGTTTGGACACTGTAAGCCAGGCAGTAACATTCCAACACAATTTGTGTTCGCCTCCTGAGGTGACTAATATCACTAGGAAAGCTTAAGTGTAGTGATAGGAGCAGCTTTTGTTTTAGCAGCCAAACAGTGACAGGGGGCAGTAGGCACAAACTTAATTTTGTCACTTCCACATGCTGTTCTAGAAGGGCTTGGCAGAATAGTCAGGCTGTGATTTGTTAAAAGCATTGCCCTAAAATTCAATGACAGATGCCTTAGTCATGTTTTTTTCTAAAGTTTTAGACTTTGGAGTGTAGATACTACAATAGAAAAGCATAGTTTATTTGATATGCAAGAGATAAAGCACAGGTAGTAAGCTTGCAGTCAGGGTTATAAACATCCATGAGATATCTAGTGTCAGGGATTGTGGCTAGAAGCAAACTGTTATGGACCACATGATTAGTTTATATTGGGTAAAACTGTGAACTGCTTACGGACGGCGAAGGTCTGGAGAGCTCTGGCACAGAGTCAGTGGCACATGCTTAGACAAATGGCCTTGATATAAGCTTACTGGCTTTCAAAAGGTTAAAAAGTGTGCCTGCTGTGTAAGACAGGCAAATGTTCACCTCTTTTGATCATCAGGAAGTCTCTGTTTCATTTCATGTTATAGAAATAAAAACCAAGTATCAATCCAGAGCTGAAAGAATTCACAGGGCAAATAAGTTTCTATGGTGTCTCTACCTAAAATCACATATAAGAATATAAAAACACTGGAAAGTTACTAACGTTTTAGTGGAAAAGGAAGAAATCTGGGGTGCAACTTGGCCTTAAACCAATTGTGGGGCAACTCATCTTCTCTGCCTCTGCATTGAAGAGTCCTTTCTTTCTCTTACCACTTTGTTTTTAACCCTGGATCCCAGGCTACCTCTGCAGCTATAGTGGGACTCTGGGATATGAAGAGTGTTTTGGAGTTTACATGAAAATCAGTCTTCTTTAATAGAGAAAAAGGAAGAATGTTAAAAAAAAATAAAAATAAATTTCTATCTGATAAAACGACTGCTATAAAACTTTAAGGCAGGATCTAAGCTCTGGGCAGATGAATGTTCAGACAGATAAGAAGACTGTGAAAAGACAAGTTCAGCCAGGGAATTCCCTTTAACTTGATATTGATGGTATTATTGTCAAGAAAACAAGAAATAACAAAAAGTCAAAAGCACAGAGCTAAAGAACACATCCCCAAAGCTAGAAGGCTGCTTCCTTTCAAACTTCTCTAAATAGTCTCTGAGATCAGAATATGATTTGAATTCTAAAACCCTATTAGCTAGATAGAGAAACCATCTCTTGCAGCAAATGAGCAGGATGCAGTCAGATGTAGAACACTGGCTGCGGTCAGAGCACAGTTAGACAAAATCATCAGGTTTAACCCACAGAAGTCAAATCTCATGGTCAATTGAGTCCACTGCCTTTAACTCTGCAAAGCATTTCCAGCTGGTGAGATCAGGCCAAGAAATGCTTTGCAGTGTTATATTGGTTTTCAAGGTACAGAAACCCTGAGAGTAAAGTAATCAGATTTTAACTGTGCTTCCTGAAACAGGAACTGTGAAGAAAGGTAAATAGTAGTATGAGAAATAAAAAGCATGAAAGCCAGATGGTTATGCAAGAGGAAAAATACATAGAGAAACGCTGCTATTGCGACTGGAACTGCACAAAGACAGGCTTTGTTTTGGGTGGGAAGAACATGTGAAAATTTGAAATTCTCCAGGAAGAAGAGCAATGCCTGGTGTCCAAGAAGAGCAAGGATGGATTGCTTGGGATCATTAGAAATGTTTCATTCCAACAAAACACAAGTCTTTTATGCCTGTTTCTTACTGAAATATTATATATTTCCCTATAGGAAAAAAACAACCAACCAAACCAAAAACCAAACCAAACCCAACAGTAAGTAGGCAAGTGGTAAATTACAAATTAATAAATAAAGCTTTACAAATTTAAAAAACAGAAAACATCACATTCTGAGAATCTTGCTGCTTTCTCTTTAAAAAGGAAATTAAACTGAGTCAAAGTACCTCAATTACAGTAGAATTAAAAAATATTCTCATGGACTTGCTGTAGTTCCATCTCATTTCCTATGACTACCTTTAAAAGTAATACACATTAGATCCAGAACTTGTCATATGCACTGACAGCTTTCAGAAGTGTTATCTTTTAAGCAGATAAAGAATATTTAGCTATTTTTGAAAGGCACTAGATACAGCTGTATTTCTGTAACTAAGTTTATATCCTTTGCATCGCATGTCACTGATGCATATGCTAAACAGGAGTCTAGTTATATGCATAATGAGACATATGCAAAAATATTGCAAAATATTAATAAAGACTTTGAATTTTGCATTGTAAGTGGAGGGGAGCATCCTTGATATAAGCTTAGCATACTGCAGTGACTGATTCCCAGGCAGAACTACTTTGAATCACAAGTTAAAATATAGTCAATGAGAATGAAATATGCAATCTGGATTAAAAAAAATAAGATATAAAGGATAAGATTGCTAATTTCACCAAAGATTCTGTAATTCAGTGACGTGGTCTAATTTCATCAGCGGCACACGTATTTGAGAAAATTACTTATTCACTGAAAGAGCCACCAGTGCACAGTGAAAAAGGTTTTCTATTTTTTAAAGTGCTCCTTGCTATCCTTCAAGCTCTGGTCAAGTCTTCATATAACTACTTCTTATAAGTCATTAAAGCTTTATGGAACTATTTGCTTCCTATTCATTTCTGTGAGACTCAGAGAAAACAGGCATTTCATTTCAGGAGAATTTAGGAGTCCATTTTTTTTCTGGAAAACTACCTACTTCTGTTAGGAGGCCAGATGAGTTTTGCTGCAAGCTCACATACTCGAGGCAACAGAAGTCAGCTATAGACTGCAAGCTAAAACAATAATAAAAGAATATATTTTGAGGAGATCAGGAGAAATAAATTCTGGGAAAATGCTCTGTATATCATATGACTTTCTGAAGAACAGACTAAGCAAAGGCAGAAATAAGATGAATTTACATTCCTTTTAGGTCTGTTCCATTTCAACAGACATTGAGCAGCAGAAAAGGCCCTGAGGTATCAAATAGAGCAACATGTGGTTTTAGCTTGCAACACCTCATGTTAAGCTGCCTGGAGACTTCCATGAAACTCAAGATACCTCAACAACTGTTTCAGAAAAGTTTAGATTCATCTTTCGCCAAGGAATATGCATTTGTATCCCAAACAATCCCTTGCAGGTGCAAAGTCTTCCTCAACGAGCCATCACTGGGAGAAGGCAGCTCCTTTTATCAAGAGTAACTTCTGCTTTGGGACTCCATCCTTTACTACATAGCCTTTCTCAGGTGTTAGGTGCTTTTTAGCTCCAACAGGACATGCTGTCCTTCTTCCCTTGTTTGTGCTGCTCTCCTTAGAAAGGCTATCTAGGTGAAGACACCTTGCACTGCTCTGCAAGGGACAGGTTCGCTTTTGTTTATTGTTCTGCTAAAGACTGCACTACCTAGGACAGAGTTAAATGTCATCCTCCTAACAATGGTATTCAAAGGGAGATTTGAGTTGAATAAAAAGCCTGCTTTAACTTCACTCCCAGCAAAAAGTCGACTAGTTTTTTATCAATATACCATGTTATGGAAGACCTGGATCATAAGCAATAGATAACACTGGAATAAAGAAGCACAATTGCCACACCTTATCTTTGTTTGGTGTGTTTCTAATCAGTCACACAAAGATTATTAGACAAAGCCACAGGCTTACTTCAGAAATCAGGAAGCAGAAGTAAATTTCTGCATATTTCCAACATCAAAGCTGTTCTGCACCTTGCATATCTGAACACAGCCTGCCAGATATGGGTGCTATGACACCTAGAAACATTGTCCTGTAGAAAACTCCATACAGCCACCCCCTCAGACTTGCCTTTTATACTTTATTGCAGCTCTTTTACATATTTACTTCCTAAGCGTCACTTCACCATGCTGGCTGCCTCATTAGGATATAACTCTTACTGGCTACCCAGAATTTTGTTATGCATACCTTAGCACTTACTCTCGTTTGGTCTTGTGGTTACTACAACCTGACTTTACAGTTCTGTGTACAGGATGATAAAAAGCAACCTACACTTTCTAACTGAGCAAAAATATTGTGTCTTTGTTTTCCTTTTCCAAACCAGCAGATACTCACTGTAGGCTGTCAAGCTAATAGGATAGCTTCCATATATCATCTGACCCACAATGTAATTTGTTTACATCAAGCAAACAGCACAGATCTAAAGTTTTCCTGCCTGTGTTTTGCTAAGCAGAAACAGGTTGAGAAGATCAACAAGACCTCAGCTCTTACCCCACAGTGTAGTTCACACTTTGATGAGTGATTTGAAAGATATGTGCAAGAGGAAATGTCTATATATCTTCGCTGGCATGATACAGATAGCTTGGGGCAATACCAAGGTCAATAGCAGCCCTGTCGACAGCAACCTCTTCAAGAATAGCTTCATATTTTTTCCCCTGCTGCAGTATCTCAGAAACTCTCAGTCCATATCTTAAGAGAGAGAAAAAAAAGGAAATTTTCCCCCTTTGAAATCTGCTAAAAGACTGACACTGACTGGTCTGAGGCAATATGGCCTAGCCAAACTGAGAACATGTGGCTAAACATGACTTAACTCATATCTGAAACAGCAAGATTTCCTTTGCAGGTTTTAGTAGGTTTAGGATGGAGTAGTGTTGAAACAGTAGGTCCTGAGGTGCTACAGCAATACCGCAAGCAAAAGGAAATGAAGGAACAGATCTGAAATGATAGCAGATGCATTTCAGGATCAGCAGTAATTCACTGGGAACCACATATATTTCATCCCAGAAGTGATATTACAGTAGTGAGCTCCCTTGAAGTCTAAAACTGGAGGAGAAAGGGTGCACTGAAGTTTCAAATATGCTATTAAGGTTTCTTTGCATGAAATTATCATCTATTTTCACATACTGTTGGAAATGGTAAAATCAAGGAATATTTAGGGAATGGAAGAGTTGCAATATTGGGTGGCAGAGCTCTCAGAGGCTCTAATTTTATTCTGAATATTAGAAATTGTTCCCAGGAGACACTTGCTCAACACCTGAGAAGCATAATATTAATTGCTTCTCCCTAATTCTACTTTTCAGAGTACTCTTGAGTAAAGTGAGCAACCAGGAACAGTATTTTATAGTGGCAAAAAATTAAATGCACCTGACTTAGTTGCTGCTTGCTCTCTAAATCACCACCATTAGCAGAAGCTATTAGCAACTATGCTGATTCTCCCAGCTTTATTCTTCCTAAAGCCTGAGGCTTTATCAATATATGGTGTAAAACAACATGAACAGAATCCAGACACCTCAATCTCATGAACAAAATATGCCTGAGCAGCCCCAAAAGTCACTAACAAAAGAAAAGACTAGCAAAGACAATGTAATCTCTGACATCGGAAGTAATTAGCAAAAAATTAAGGGGAAAATTAAGCATGCCACTTAATGAGTAGGCTTCACAATGTCTTGTGGACTTTAAAATCTCAGTGCTTTTAGACATTAAATTTACGTCTGCTTTGGTCCTTCCTTTCTCCATGCATCTTGACAGCTCTGGGTGGGTGAAAATTTCATTAGTTTGAGAGGAGGGGACAGGCCAGGGAAGAGTCATGTCTGGTTTACTGGATTCTGTTCTTTGAAAGGCCTTCTTCACCAAACAGTTTCTTTGTACTCCCTAAAAGTAGAATAGAGACGAGGAACATCCTTTGCTGCTTTCTCTGTTCTTCTAGCTCCTGTGAGGCCATTCAGCTGAGTGCTTCTCCCCAGCTAGCTTCTAGGAGACTCCCCCCAGTCATTCAGGTATGTCAACAGCTCCTTTGAGCACAACCCTGTTATTGTAGCTCCTGCACCTTTTTGAGGTAAATTGGTGCCAATCCATGAACAATGAACAAAGGGGCAGTGGAAATATCTGGGCTAGTGTTGTTAATTTAATGTACCTGTCCTGAACCTACTTTCCTACTTCCTAGCTATTTCCAGTACTGACATTGTCCTTCTCTAACTGGTTAACTCTGCCTGATCCCTCTGCTCAGATATTTTAGCTGCTTGTTCACAGCTGTGAACTTTGGAGCATCCTCAGGGACACAGGGAAGCTGCCAGGAAGCTGAGTGCAATAATGCTTTAACTCATTTTCTTCCCTTCACTGAGCAGCCGACCTTGACCTCATCTCTATCACAGCTTCTTTGAGACAGGACCTGTTCACAAGTCCATGGAAACCAGCAAATGGGCCTTGGATCAGATGCTCAGACTCAGATTCTTAAGGAGGTGAACATAACTCTTTCCTATTGATTTTCACTTGTAACTAGGTGCCTGAGCACCTGTAAGAATCTATAGCATAATGTATCCTCACATAAAACAAACCTCACCTTTTCATTACAAATAAGTCAGCACTAATCTCCCCATCAACCCTCTGTATCAATTTCCAGAGTCAGAAATTAAATATTCTGGGCTTTTTCCTGCATAAAAGTGGACAGTTTTAATCTATTTTTTTATTCTTTTCATAGAAATTCTGCTTCTGGTTACTATGCAAATGAATATATATGTATATATAAATACTTGTGCAGGTCTACATGTATATGCAAATACCCAAGACCTCAGTATGGATGCACACATCTTTTTCTGAATTGCAGTCATGCTAAACAAAATCCCTCCAGGGCTTCTCTCACCATTCCTTTTCACATGTTTGACAGTTTCCCAAGGAATTAGACTTAGTGCATTATTGGATATGTGTTCTAAATAACTAAATTTGACAATTATGTGGGAGAAATCTCAGACAAAAAGAACTGAAATGTCTGAACGTAAAAAAATAGTGAGAAGGTTCTTTTTCTTTCTTTCTAAGCTACTTTATCGCTCTCTTTGTTTTTATCTCCTATCCCATTAAATGCCATCGCTCATCATGATGATATGCAGAATCTCATCTCAGCAGGTACATTTCATTTATTGAAACATTATTTGAGAACAACTATATTAAAGATTCAAGATGCCAATACAAGATGACACAGCGCATAGCAGCTTGTAACTTGGAAAGCTTTACAGAATTAAACAATATTCAACAGCAGGCAGGATACGGTGTGAATTACAGAAAGCAGTGTTAAGCTGATCCGTGGTGAATAAATTTAAAGTGTTTAGTCACATAGTCGATAATGAAGCAGGGACAAGCAGTAAGGAGCAGGGACACACAGACAAAAGACAAGAAACTGTATTTGGAAAGAGGTGGGGAGGAAGAGAGGAAGAGGCAAGAAAACTTACTTTAGGCTACATGATGTGCAGAGAAGGCTGTGGGATTCAGGAGAAAGTGGTAACCTGGAAAGGCAAAAGAGTTCTGCTATTGTACAGTTTTCTACCTGACTGAAGGTTACTGTAAAAGGTAAAACATACTCCATTTACATTTGTGTATGGCATCTATTAGCAGTGATTCCAAGCTCTGCCTTCAGGGGACAGAGTTCACAGCACACTGACATGTTTTTCTGGTGGAGGACCTGGCCCCCACGAATTGCAAGACCTTTGCTCAGCTAAAGCTCTTAACTTCATTGCATAATACACCAAAATGTGAGCATCAGCAAAGAAAACACATGAAGAATAACTGGAGAGAAGCATAATGAATAACATTATTTGTAAAGAATATCCTTTAGCTGGAGACTGAACTGAGTACTGGGTAAACAGACTTGCAAATAACACATTTGAAATACGTGGAGAACAAATTTATCCAAAGAATTAGTAAGCCAAGCTGAAACTTTGTGCCCATATCAGTTTTGTTCTTTTTAAATGCTCTTTTTTAAAAACATCAGGATGTCCACCAGAACTATTTAATTGCCAATTAGGGATTTCAAGTTTTTGTTTACTGTGGAAAAACAGTCTTCAAAAGATGTTCAGCAAAACAAACCTGACTAATACCACTTTCTGGTCTTTTGAAAATAATCCTTGTGAAGTATTTTTAAAAGCCTGTTAACAGAAAATAGAAAACTGAAAAATAGTGAATAAAAAAAGAAATTGTTTCTTTCAGAAATAGGGAAACCTCCACAGTCTGCTCATACTACTGGTGTTTGCGCTTTCCTTTTCTACTAGTGAAGATCCCTCTATGTCCCTTGAAGTTTCTAGGAGAGATGTTCACACTTCCCTAGAATCAAAAAAGAAGTATCAGCATACTTTGTATAGTAAATAAAATTCTGGCATGCTCAAGCATCACTTCCCTCCACCTGAGCAAGCCAGCCCATAAATCCAAATATTTCCCTGTGCCATACAACCTTCTAGTGTATGCCCTTCTAATGTTTCTATCCACCATCAATTGCAGCTTTTACCTTTTGACTTTATTTTTTTCCAGCCATGTGTCTTACAGAGCCAAAATCTTTTGCAACTAAGAAAAGAGCTGGCAGAAAAAGCATAGGTTAAAAGAGAGGAAAGAAGTAAAGAGTGTGGCCCAACGTGTGAAGCATGATTTTGTAAGATAAAACACCTGTATCCTTTTCCCAGTTCTGTTTGTGGACTTCATCTTCTTGTTTTCTTATGCTCAGCCTCAAGAACCTTAGGCCAGACACTTTACTTCAAGTCTTGCTTGTAGCTTGCATAGTATAGCAGAGTCTGACATCCTTTAGGTTAATCCAATAGGGAAAAATTTAAAAAATAAGATTGATGTGTATGGGATGTGATGGCTGCTGTATTCAACACAAAATATTTCTGAATAAAGTATTTAAGATTATCTTCTTAGGAATACAGTTCCTAATGGAGCAGTACTTTTTTTCATGTCGGGTCTGAAACCTGTTTGCTAGTTCACTAATAAGCTGCCTTTCATGATGCAAATGCCCATCCTTAAGGAACTGAACTGAAAACATGAAGAAGCCACACAGCAGAGGCTCCAAACCTGTGTCTACAGCCATACTGAACTCCATGGGAGGTGAAGGATTCTGGTTAGCCCTTTACTGCACCCTCAGCTTACAGTAAAGCAGAAGTGAGCCACCACAGACTCATATATGAGCTATACATATAAATGAACAAGATGGTTCATCGATCTGTTTTCAGGGAAGATCTTTCTGAAGACACCTGGATGAACTCAGGTAATCTACAAGTTTTGGCACAAGCTCATAATGAACCATAAGATTTGACAAAAGTTTCAAATAAGCTTATGAGTATGCAAAAACTTTGGACCTTCTGTACTCATTTTACTTCATTGTTAGATGCAAAGGTAACAAAATGACATGAAAAAACGTGTTCTACATGTATAAATGCTCATTAACAGAAATGAGAAAGCAACAGAAGGCCCAGGAGAGAACTTTGTAATGATTTCCAATCTTTTTTTTTTTGAGACCTAAAGCAGATCCTTCCAGAGCTAAGCTGTACTCAGACAAATCCACCTTTGTGTCTGAAATCTCTCTAGTCATGAAACTGCAGAACCTGATGGTATTTAGGAACCTAATTCTTATCTCACAGTTCAACTTTTGATGGAATCAGTGCAATGTGCCAAAATCTCTTGAAGAGCTAGATCTTTGCTAGAACAAAAGGTGAATGCAGCTCTGACTTCTTTCACACAGTCCCATAGATATGACTGATGCATTTTTAGCTGCAAATTCTTTGTTGCTGTGCTCCTCAACATGCAGTAGATGGTTTGGCATGTATTTACAGGAGGAAACCCTAGGAAAGGTGACCTGGACATAAATAAAAGCTATTCCTACATTGTACTCCTGCAGCTCTGGGACCATGAAGATCTCGAAATAGCTATTCCTGCTCACTGACTGATAGTCTTCTATCTGCCTGCAGCAAGCTGAGAGGGGTGACTATTCTGGAATATGAAATTACTTGGAGCAATGTCTACTTTTATAGCTGAACTGGGTGCAAAGGTGAGCTAGAGAAATCCTTTAGCAAGAGAGCAGCCAGCAGTCAGCATGTGGCTGTACTCTTGCCCCAGACCAGAACAAGCTCCCAGACTGAATAGACAAGCACCAAAAAAGCTCAGCACCACTCCAGTTCCTTTCTAGACTCAGACCCATCATGACTTCCCAGCACAAGGGGGTTCTTTTCTGCAAGAAAGGGAAAAGTTAATTACACCATTTCTTCTGTTCTCTTCTGGATTAGACTGGTGAGGTCTAGACTTGCAACTTGGAAAGCTGTTTATAGGCAGATGCTTGGCAAAGAACAGACATCTTTCTTGTAGTCCAATACATTTAAATATTTAAAGGCCAGCTGCACAGAGAAATGTCCCAGAACATTGTCACTGGGAAGCGGTGACTCATACGCAGCTACAGGAAAAAGAATTGGACTTTCTGCCACAAGATGGGGCCCTGCCTGCCCTGTTTCCCCATATACCCTCTTTTATGTTTTGCTTCCTCTCCTGCATGAAAAATCATTGTTTCCCTACTTATAATGTCTTTTTTCTTCCCTTGTTTTTGTTGTACTGAAGCATATTTATTTTCCATGACAAGAAAGCAACTTTTCTGTGTTGCCCTCAAACAGACACACAAAACTGACAAAGCCTCTAGGATCCCCTTGGCTGAGATAGATGAGCTGTATTTAACAGAATTAAAACAAAACCTTTATTGCAGAGGGAAACAATACTATAACCAAGCCATCTGCTTCATAGCCTCCTCAAATGGAGAGCATTCTTGCAGGTTTCCTGCTTCTTATTATTCAAGTGTTTTGCTCGTACGAAGCAGAGCGCTAACAACCAAATTCTGAGGTTTGGTGCTCACTGGAGGAACAGAAACAGGCTGAAGTTCACAAAACTGTGCTGGATTTTTCTCCAGGAACGAATAACAACTTTGTCTCTTGTTGCTGCTTGTAATCACAGGACTCCCCTTCCTGCACTAAGCCTTCCTGCATCTTCCACACTTCCTGTCAACCCAACCCGTAAATATCCTTGTAATTGCTTCCAAGCAGTAGCAGAAAAAAAAATAGCATCATCAATATTGCCCTTGGAGGATACCTAGCCTAGCCAGTCCTCTGGAAGTCTGGCAGCTGTGTCTTGTCATGTCTTCCTATATATTATCAAACTCTGCTATGAAGATGAGCTGGGTTTTTTTATCTGATTTTGGGCTTCACTCTTCTGTGTCCTATATATTTCCCTTTCTTCATCCTAACTGTAAAATAGAAATGATCATATTCATAAAGGCTGTTTAATTGAGCTAGAGCCCTTTGGAATCACAGACCTCTGATAACGTTCTCCATGTCTCATAGTCTGTTATGCACACTTACTGCTAAATTTTAGCTATAGGATGTTGACACTGTTTCTTTGAACAGTTGTGAGCCATTTAAAATGATTTTGTAGACCACCAGCAGCCTGTGAATTATTGGTCAATGCATGTTGCCCTTAACGTAAAAAACAGAGGCCTCTGAATTAGCCTAAATCTCATTTCTTTGCTGCTTCTGCTGTTACATACTTGTATGTTTTCTCAGTAAGTACAGGATGTTGTTCATCTTTTAAAAATACTGAAACACTGAAAGCAAAGGTATTTGTATCTTCCTAAATTTCAATAAAACAGACTTCGGCACATTGAAAACATGGAGCAAACCCATTTTTTTTGGATCAAGTCCATTTCTCTGTGACCTGAGGCTGCTTCCTCATACAAGCTCATTATAAACTTGTCAAGGCTATTTTAAATGAGTTAGAACTTTCACTCACTAATCCAGTTGGAAGACTGTCCAGAACCTTGCTGTGCTTTGCTGATACAGGAATCTTTTAATTTTAAAGTTAAAACTTCTTCATAGCCCTGATAAGTGGGATTTCAGGTGCCATTCTTGCAGAACAGGATAAAGGGGAATGTCAGAGGCTTTCCTTCATTTCGATGCAAGTTGTTGTTGACAATAACAATGGACAGTCAGCAAGAGATAGTGCAACCCATGCCTGGGGAGCCAGAAAAACTTGTAGGCTTGCCCTCTGCCAGCTGTGTCCACTTGCATACAACAGAAATGTCCTCACAGCATTCCAAGTGCGTTCAAAGAAGAAAACGTTTTCTTTTCAGAATTTGTTTATTCCCTCAGTACTTCCCTTTCTGCACAGCCATTCCCAGATTAGTTATTGGTTTTAGCAACTGTGGCTTAATGAAGATAAATGATCCAGCAGTCTCTGAAATACAAAGCCATTTGCATGTTAGCAAATGGTGGGTCAGGCTGGTGGGTCTGCATCCAGTTCAGAGAAACAAGCCAGATGTTTTTACCATAAATACTGTCACCTGAATTGTCATTAATCATCAGCTTCATTAGTAGCTTCTCTAAACCCAGGCCAAAGACTGATGGCCACAGAAGGCATATTTCCCGCAGAGATTTTTTTTGCCAACATGGGGCAAGGGGCAATGTAAGAAACAGCTGCCTGTACCTTTCAATGGGTAAAAGGATGGCATTTCTTCAGAGCATTCAGTATGGCACTTCTTACTAGCAGCAGTCAGTGCTGGAGAACAAATCAGTGATTGCACTTTCAGAAAGAAGTTTCTTATGCATCTCAATATGGCAGAAAGGAGGATGGGGAAAAAGACATTTTTTTTTCCAGGTGACAGTGATGCCCCAGCCATCATTAGGGCATGCTTTCTGAGCAAGTAGCTGCTGCCTTTGGAACAAAGTTCCCTTGACATATAAAGACTAAAAGGAAAAACAAAACCAAATCAAGTAAAACCCCTCAGGAAATTCACAAAGGAAAAATGGCAGGTTGTGGGTTTTTTTTCTTTTAATGAACATTCTGCAGGTAGTCAGAAAGTCTACGATGAAATGCTGCAGAAACATTTTATTTCCCTCTCTTACCCCTTCCTAAGTCTCACAAACTGTGTAGCTAGTTTTCCTGAAATTTTTGAGACTAAGTAAAACTAATATCCGCAGCCAGAGGAGGACAACACAGCTATTTCATCCCAAAGAGTTAGTGAAACAATTGCAAGCAACCTCATAAAGGTGAAGTTTCAAGGAATCTTTCCTCCAGACAGTCCTGCGAACTTAGTTTGTACAACCTCTCCTTCTCACGTATTTTCACTATTCTGCTTTGTTCTACCAATCTCTTTTTTCTCTATTGTTCTGTATTTTTAATAATACTGAAATAAGATATTTTCTCTTTCTCTTCCTCTCTCTTCCAAATAGAGGCAAACCTTATAATCAATGAAATGCAAAGCTAGTTTTCCACCCAATGATGTCTGAGTGGATTTAAATCTCAAAATACAACTATTTCATAGAAGCATAGAATGGCTTGATTTGGAGGGGACTTTAAAATCATCTTGTTCCAACCCCTTGCCACAGGTAGGGACACCTTCTCTAGACCAGGTTGCTCAAAATCCTGTCCAGCTTAGCTTGAACGCTGCCAGGGATGGGACACCCACAACTTATCTGGGCACCTCCTTCCAATGCCTCACCACCCTCACAGTAAAGAATTTCTTACTAATAGCTAATCTAAATCTACTCTCAGTTGAAAACCATTCCCCCTTGTCCTATCACTACATGTCCTTGTAAAAGACTTTTGGGTTTTGTTGCAATATGGCTAAACGATCTGACAGGTAAGGAACTTTGTGCCTTCCCTTGGATAGCTGGTCTTTTGTATGAAAGGTACAAATGCAAATCTATAAACCTGAATGTGGGCAGGGACTGCAGTATGGTGTGATATATGGACTTTTATATGATTCTGTACGACTTCTTACACTTTCTTGTTTGCTAAAACATTAATAAAATGAAGGGTTAGAGATAAGCTTTGCTGTCCAAGGTAATTAAGGAAAATACACAAGTGATCATCATTAGTAGTTCATAATACAGCAATGAAAACATGATTGCAGCTTATCCCTAACTTAGCTGATAGAGCAAGGCCACTGCAGCAGGAAATGCTGTATGACAAGAGGTTTGTAATGATTTACAGGGCTTTCCTTAATTGCAGAATCAGTTGTTTGTTCCAGTTAATTGAGTTCCCTTTCCAGTAATTACTCTTTGCAGGTCTTTATGCCACTGTATTGCAAGCTTAACTTTCCATACAGCTACCTTAGCTCAGTTACCTCCCAGGACTTTTCTGCCTCATTCAACTGAATTAGCATCGCCTCTAGAGATGATGGATTTGCTTCTTATATAATTTCCCCATATACCATGCATGCCTATTTGGAGAGTGTGGAGGGGTGCAAAGGGTGATTTAGTTGTTTGCTTTCAGGTGCACTACATGTGCAGTCTTGATCTTTACTCCAGAAGTCAGTGCTACACCCTTGGCCAGAATACAGTTCAAACCATACCCACAACATCCTTGACTCCTAAATGTCTATTTCTGTCACAAAGGAAAAAAACCCACCCATGTTTAATAGAATTGGAAATTACTAGGAAATGTCTGTATTTATATATGTGAATCTAAATCTAAGCAAGTAACATTTAATGAGAATATAAAAATCAACATGAAAGACTGAAAAGGCTGTGATACCAGGGTGAACGGAAAGGATGACAGCTCTGGAGGCTGTCTCACCAGCTAGTGAAATTTGCAGACAATCTTATATTTCTTCCATCACTCATGAAATGTGAACTGCTCCTGTTCACTGCTGTTTATTTTTAAACTGTTTTAGTGTTGGTTTATGTTAATCAATGTTATATATACATAAGTAGCTGTTTTAACTTACATATTTATGAAGTCTTTTCTGTACTATGGGAAGTTGTGAACTCTTCCTCTGTGTTTGTTTGCATGGGTACCAAGATGTACCTACTTAAACTCTGTTCAGGTTCCTTTCAGTCTGAAAAAAATAGTTTTGCCTTTATAAACTTGTTTACTAAGTAGTTTTTTCCACACCCAATTGTATAATCTTTAAATTATTTTTCTGCACTTTTTTAAAATGTGTCAGTTTTTAGGATTGCCAGATGCACAGTAGTAATGATTATTTGTATTTTTCATACACATTGATATTTTGGTACTTCTGCTTTTAAGACAGCAGATGGAGGTTAGCTGAATTTCGCCAAGCTACACCTTACAAACAGGTAGGATATAACTAAGGTAGTATGAAACAATGTGCTGAGCTGACCCTTATGTTCAGTTCCTCTGTTACCACCACAGACCAAACATTGATAACATAAGTTTTATGTCAATGCTTGCTTGTCTTTTATAGTCTTCAACAGTAAACCAGCAGGCAGCGGAATCTCATTATTCTGCTGGAAATTTATACCGTTTAGACACAACTACTTCTTAGCATCTCTTCTCCTCTGTACTGTTGAGGAGTTTTCTGTTGAAATCTGGTAATGATTAGAAATTCTTCTCTGCACAAATTCACCCATTTAAGATATGGATCATCTGGATTAAAATGACGTGCAGAACAGCTGCCATTTTGATTTGGCATCCAACTGGAAAATTGGCAACAATAATTGTTTATAGTTGAACTAACCCAAATAGTATATGTGTGAGAGAGAAAAACACCTCTTCTACTCCATTTTGAGAGCTTTCCTTTAAATGGAACAACTATGTCATGTTTCATTTCAACTATGTTATGGTTTTCAACTTTGATTTAGCCTTTTAATTTTGATGTAGTTCAGCTTTAACTTCTCAAAAATGCATACACCATTCTGAAGCAAAACACAGAAAACATAAAAAAGCCCCCTTATTAACAAAGTTCTGAAAAAAATCTTTTTAACGAATGTCAAAGCCAGGATTCAAAATCTTTTTAACATTTCCATTTTCTGCCTACCAAACTTAGCTGTCAAATGTAACCTGACTTTGTATAGTGGGTTGATCCTGTCTGGACACCAGATATTTACCAAGCGTGCTCTATCAGTCCCCTCCTCAACTGCACAGGGGAAAAAGATTTAACAGAAGGCTATTAGGAGATAAGAACAGTGAGAGATCAATCACCAACTACCATCATGGGCAAAACAGACTTGACTTGGTGAAATCAGCTTAATTTATTATCAATCAAATCAGAGTGCAGTAATGAGAAACAAAACAAAATCTTAAAAAAACCCTTCCCCCACACCTCCCTTCTTCCCAGGCTCAACTTTACTCTCAAATTCTCTGCCTCCTCCCCGCAGCAGCACAGGGCCGCAGGGAATGGGGACTGTGGTCAGTTCATCACACACTGTCTCTGTTGCTCCTTCCTCTGCATAGAAGGACTTCTTGCCCTGCTCTGGTGTGGTGTCCCTTCCACAGGAGGCAGTCCTCCAGCCTGCCTCACCATGGGCTGCACCACAGGCTGCAGGGGAATCTCTGCTCCAGCACCTGGAGCACCTCCTTCCCAACTTCTTCAGTAAACTGGGTGTTTGCAGAGCTGTTTGTCTCACATATTCTCATTCCTCTCTCTGGCTGCAACTCTTCCTGTACAGTAACTTTTTCACTTTCTTAACTCTGTTATCCCAAAGGTGCTACCACCATTGCTGGCTCAGCCTTGGACAGTGGTGGGTCTGTCATGGAGTCGGCACTGGCTCTATCAGACATAGGAGAAGCTTCTAGCAGCTTGTCACAGAAGTCATCCCTGTAGCCGTCCTGCTACCGAAACCTTGCCTTGCAAACCCAATACAATACACTTTGTAAATGGCTGTAAACTTCTTAAACTACTCCACCCCTCAAAAAAAAAAGAATTTCACTATAAAATGAGGAAAAAAAAAGAAAACAACAAAAAAAACCCCCAAAAACGAAACAAAAAAGTGGAAGCTTGTATTTTAAGAGATTTTTAAAATAAGCTCTTCTTCGCAGGACATTCAGTTTGGTAGTTTGCTTGTACCTGAAAAAGATGATGGATGTCCTATACCAAATACAAGTCTTAGCCCTGACACTTCTAGAAAGGCAAATAGCAAATACAAAACAAGACAAAGATCATTGTCCACAGTGCTGTGTAGTTCCTCGAGTGTTCAACTGTGTGATTTTGGAGTTCTTTTGGGGAGGAGTTTTGTTGATGTCGAAAAAGAAACTTGAATTTGAAAGAAGAAAAATAAAAATTGACTCTGCACCAGATTCTCTTCCAGTAAGTTTAATTTCCTAATTATTTGTAGGGTCATTCCTGAAAGCTGCCAAGGTGTGACTCATTTTTATTAAGCACTGGGCCATCCAACACTGTTCATCAATATCTTTCAGTCATTCATTCCTCTCAGCCAGTGTCCCTTTTAAGCAGAACTTAGAGCACTGGATTCAATTGCTTTAGCTCTGGTGAAAAGCAAGCTCACATCAAACACGCTTAAAAGTATGTAACCTTTATCACAGAGCTAGTTAGGGGACTAAGATGGAGTCCCTTGCTATAGAAGTAAGTGGTCCTGTTGAGCCTTGGAGGTTAGTGTAACCTACAGATCCATACTGAGTCAACATCCAAAGACTGCTATTAGGGACAACTCTTTTGAGCCTATTACCTTTCAGAGAAGCCTTTAAAAAAGGAATATTAGATTCATGTCATTAAAAAGTTCATGTCATTTTTTTTCAAGAATAGAGATTTATGTTAAATATCTGACCAAATTTTGTTCTGCAGTCCTGATTGTGACCCATAATATTTTACATCCTAGTCTACTCTGTTGTAATTTCTGCAGTCAAAAAGTATTAAACACAGATAGGTCCTGCTGTAGAAATTGCTCCAATTCCTGTCACAGCTAGTGTTTTCTTTTTCTAAGCTGAGTGCTTGAGGACTGGGTAGAGGAATGTTAATCCTTTTTGTTCATTCTGGATAAAAATGAGTTTTCTAAATATAAAATGATTTATTGTTATTCTTTTCATAAAGGCAATGGAAAGACAGAGAGGAGCTGAGCAACGGGTGGTTCAAGAATACCAAGACTGATCTGGCACTGTTCATTAAGGCTTTTGCATTATAAATGATCATGAAATGCGCTATTTAGAATTCTAACAACCCCAGTAAAGGCGGCACATTTATTTTTAGAGAATTGTTAGGAACAATAGCTGCAAGTAGAAATTAGCTGCTGTGTAAACACAGTTGGGAGGTATACGTGTCTGTGTTAGAGTGAATGAGCTGTATTGCACGACAGATAAATATCAGCCAACAAAATATGTTTTTCTCTGCTTCAACAAATCCTACAGGAAATACTCTGCTATCTGGTGTGATCTGAGGACAGTCCTTGAGGACACACTGCATAAGCCCTAAACACTAAATCCAGGTTGTGGCTATTTTGTGATTGTACCTTCACAGGCTGTCAAAACCACAGTAACCACTACAACCATTATGCCTAGAAGTGGTATTTGTTGAAACAGTCTTCAGATGGTAAAGCCTAAGTTTAAAGGCTTCATTTCAGTAAAGAGCATCACCCGGCAGGTCCTCAAGAACAGCTACTGCTGATGATGTGATGGGGAAATTCAAGAGCTTACATTAGAAGAACTGCTGACTCAGTACCAAAAATTAGGGGATAAATTACGTGTCTAAATTACGCAATTCATTTTGAATTATTATCGCTTAATCACTTATAAAGTTAAATAGGGCTCATTTCCAGTGTCTTCCCTAAACACTCCCCATTGTTTAAGGGAAACAGTAGGTATGTTGCTTCAGCACAGACACATTCTACATCACCACACATGTTCATAACAGCCTCCTTCCAGCTTTAAGGAAGATTTCTTTCAGGTGTTATTTCTTGTACATGGTAATTCTAGATACTTCTCACCCTTAAGGAAAAAGACACCTTTCTCATTCTGTTTTTCTTTTTGAATCCATGCATTCTTTGATGTATTTACAAAACAACCACAAACAAAGCTGATCGATATATAGCTTGTTCAATAAAAAAGGTCTTCTGAAATTATTTTCAAATCTGGGCTCTATGGAGCACAAGGCAGATTACCACTGAGACGACTGCTTTTTCCTCAAGGTTTTCTGAAGTATATTCTACTTTGAAAAAGAAACTGCTCTAACTGGGATTTAAATGCATATCTGAATATGTAAAATTATTCTCAGCTTTGCATAGCTGTGAGGCTGTGCTGTGTGGAGGCCATTTAAAGAAACTTGCATTGATCATCAAGAGAAAAGCTGTAACAGTAAAGGTTTTTTGTTTATTTAATCAGCTCCCAGGTGAACAGGGCAGGGAAAATTGAGTCAGGAAAATAAAATTTCATCTCTGAGAAAATCAAACCTCAGGGTGCTATTTTAAAAATTCCACCTTAAATCTGAAAAACGCAAACCACGAATCTTCCCCCAAACTGGTCACGCTGAAATGTGTTCTGTCAGGGCCCAATGAAAAGGTTCCTACTGAACATCATTAAATATTTATTTAGATGTTGACTTCAAAAAAAAAAAAAGACTTGACTAAAATTAGCTTACTATTTAAATACAAAGTCACTTCAAATTGAAGCACTTTTTTCTTCCTTTTATGAGTGTCAAAGTAATTTTTTTGACAACATTGGCCCATTTTTAGCTTAAAAATTCATCCAAACTAACTTTCTTCTGCCAAAAGTACAGTTTGAGTAAAACTGCATTTTTAAATGAAATAATGTTCTGAGAAAAAAATCTTAAATGTGTCAAGTCATGTCATCTCTTAAAAGTGAAGTGATTTGGAAAGAGACATGATAGTGACCAAAGCCATGGAAAGTATACGCAATACAGGAAAATGATTCATGGCTTTCAGAAATGTCTAGTCTGAAATACGGGTGAAAGTATTGTTTTGCTTTATAGGATTGTTGTAAGGATAAATATATTGCAGGCATGTTCGGATGGACTTTTGATATGGAAACAGATAAACACATCAGCCCAATGCCGGAGTAGTGTTCCGTGGTCTATGAACTGTTTGTGATCTATGATTATGCCTGAGATATCTCTGTTAATCCTTTGAAGAAATGCCAGTTCATGCATGTACTTACAATCTATGGAATAGACATGTCCACATTGGATCCTCACTTCTAGAGAGTGTTGTTAGGACTTGAGAGTTCAAAAGCAGCTGAAAATCATTGCACTAAGCTGCTGAGGAAAGTTTCTAACTGGAGAGTCTCACAGGGGTGGGGGTTCCTCCCACTAGGGGTTTTTAAACTTACTTCCATTACTGAGGTGTGGGCTGCTCTTTTCTTTTGTAAATACAAACATTCTGTTCCACAGTGCTGTCAGTTAAGGCATTCCCTGTGTATTTTGGTTTTCCAGTAGCTGAATATAAATTTTAATTACCTTTGGAGACTTTGCTGTGATTTCCCTGCCAGAAGGGCCTAAAGGGAACAGTTTTCCTCCTCAATCCCGAGCCCCTTAGTGAGTAGAGACCCGCAAGCATCACCAGCTAGGAAGAAGAAAACTGCCTTCCTCACCATAGTTTGTTTTCAAAGTGTTTTCTTGGCAGAATCCTTCTCTTCTATGCCCTACTTTTCCAAGGAAATACTGCAACTGAAAAAGGGTAGTTCGCAACCTCATGGATCTCTGGTAGACAAGTGTTTCCTAAATCTCTCACAGTGATCACAAGACTGTGTTTCAATTTTAGAGCCTTACAGCTAGGGCTACACTTTAACGAATTCACTCTGCTCCTCCTGCAACACACAACTCCTGTGATTAATAAAAAACAGCATAAAACCATAGCTTGCTGCCTGCCCAAATCTATTAACCCTGTATGGAGATCTACTACAGGGCTAAGAGCTCTTCATGAAATGTTCTATTCTCCCGGCAGCTATATCTTTTCCCTCATTAAGATTACCCACACCTGCTTTTAATCAGGGACTCCTGAGCTTCATAGAGAAGTTTGATTGCTGATTAGAGTAATGCCCAGATTTCTCTTTTTTCTTTTCTTTAAAGGCTTACTTGGAGGGTGAATGCCTTTCTGTTCTGTCTGCTACTGCAAAGGGAATTAGAAATGATGAGTTTGGGAGTGTTCTTAGTTGTGAAATATCCAACCAGTCTGGCATAGGTCGACAAAGAAGTATTATTTTAGAGCCATAGAGGTGTCTACTACATAGCTCATGGCTCAAAAGGAAGCACTTTGCCATGTCTCAGGACAGTAATTATTCCTACATCCTAGGAGATATGGTGTCTACAGCAGCGCACACCTCCATCCAGAGGGAGTAGCCAGCTTTTGGGAGGATGGTTTATGGGGGGTTTTTCCACAAGGCAGAAGTCTCACATGTGAGACAGAGCTGGAGGCTCTGAGTTAGTTTGCTTCTTGGTCTCTGTACCTTCCCTCTGTGTCTCAAGTAGGGCTTTTCCAACTTATCTCTAAAGAAGTGCAGTTTTATACTTGGAAAACCTGAGCAGCTCTGTAACTATCACTGTTAGCTATAACTATACAACTATAACCATATGTGAAGTATAGTCTGACATCATTCATCCAAGGGAGGTTGGCTGCAGCTATACTAAGAAAAGCATCTACTAAGATTGAAGAAAGTAAAAGAGCTGGGCAGTGAGTTTGTGCAGAAGAAAAATGTCTTTCTGGTTTAAGTTTCTTGCAAGCCAAGTAGTAAAAGATATATTTAATAAACTACAGATTTTTCCCTCTTTTTGAGAATTAATTCCTACCTACCAGGAAATTGCCAGCAGCTTCAAGCAATAGCTGGCAAAACCAGCCATGTATGCAACAACTTATCGGCAGCCTGTGCAATAATGCACAAATCTTAATGGAAAAGCTGAACAACTGCCAAAGGAAACAGCCTGAGGGAGGGGAGAACACACTGGTGTTCAGGACACCTGAATTATGGGCTTGGAGAGCAAAACTGCTCTGAAACATTTTGTTTTCTGGTTTCAGGCACTGACTTATGAAGGAAGCTAAAGAACTCCTTAGCCTTACAGGTACTGACATGTAAAGCATATTTATTCCTGTGTCATGTATCAACATGGTCTTGTTAAATACAGATTAGGACTTCTTTTTTCATGATGGCCTTTTCTTTCTTCCTTCTTCAGTCTCAGTTGCCCAATTGCATCTTTTTTCTAAGATTTTCTTCCTCTCTGCTGGTGCTGGTTTTGTTTGGTTTTTTGTGTTTGTTTTTTGTGGTTTTTTTTTGTGTTTGGTTTGTTTTTTGTTTTTTTTTTTTTTGTGGTTTTGGTTCTTTTAGTTTGGTTTGGGTTTTGTCCAGACCATATTTCCAATTCATTACAGTAATTGTCCTTCAATTCCCTTAATGCCTCTTTCAATGCTTGTACAAGACCTAGTCATACATAGACGTAGGGCATATATGTCTGTCAATACAACACCTTGAATTGAAAATGAGGTCATGAGCAAAGCAGTATTTATGGAGAGTTTGTGCTTTTGGTGATAAATTTATTTTTTTTTTTTCCTCCCCAAGAAAATAAAGCTTCTTCACACAAACTCAGATCTCTTTCAGGTGTGATGCACAGCTACAGAACCTCCTGGAAGCTGTTGTTTGGTTGGTTCCTTAGTCAAGTTTTCCTGTCATGCTTCATTATGTAGAGGAGTCTCACTTGAAAAAAAACGACTGAGTACAACATAGGCAATGTTGTGCCCCTATATATATGCCTCCTATATATGTACATACAGATTAACAATTCAAACGAGTTAGTGGAATGCAATATTTGCATATGCCTTAATCTGCTAAAAATCTACTGATTTTTAGTAACTATTATAAATTTAGGAAAACTTCCTTTGATTCTTATTACACCTCTATATTTTTACTGAGCTTAACATTTGCCATTTAATTTCTTGGTCTTTCCTTTAAGGGTGACTCTTCATAGAATAATAGAATCATAGAATAGTTAGGGTTGGAAAGGACCTTAAGATCATCAAGTTCCAACCCCTCAGCCACCTTGCTCTAAACCATATCACCCAAGGCCTCATCCAATCTAGCCTTGAACATTTCCAGGGATGAAGCATTCACAGCCTCCTTGGGCAACCTATTCCAGTGCCTCACTAACCTAACAGAAAAGAATTTCCTCCTTATATCCAATCTAAACTTCCCCTGTTTAAGTTTTAACCCATTACCCCTTGTCCTACCACTACAGTCCCTAATGAAGAGTCCCTCCCCAGCATCCTTATATGCCTTCTTAATCCTCATATAATTCTTAAAAAGCCAGACAAAGAAAAATGTTTTAATTTGTGACTAGAGGTTAGACTCCTTTTACCCACAGACACACCAAAGTATGTCTAGGAAGATCCTGACGCAAATCCAGCTTTAATACATGAGCAGGCTTAAAATGATTAGCCAAGATCATGATCTGTTGTCTTTGTAATGGGGTTGAAACTCAGGATTTACTAACACTTATACAAATTATGGTGAGAAACTTAGTGTTTAATCCATGTTTCATGCTCTAGAGACTGGGTGCTAATTTTACGGTTTACTACTAGTTCAAGAGATGGCTGAGGTGACTCATTCCATAGACTCATAGAATGATAGAACAGTTAGGGTTGGAAAGGCCCTTAAGATCAAGTTCCAAACCCCTGCCAATGGCAGGGACACCTCACATTAATTCATGTCACCCAAGGCTTTGTCCAACCTGGCCTTGAACACCACCAAGGATGGAGCATTCACAGCTTCCTTGGGCAAACCATTCCAGTGCCTCACCACCCTTGCAGTAAAGAGCTTTCTCCTTATATCCAATCTAAACTTAGAATCATATAATCATAGAATAGTTAGGGTTGGAAAGGACTTTAAGATCATCAAGTTCCAACCTCCCTGCCATGAGCAGGGACACCTCACACTAAAACACATCACCCAAGGCTCTGTCCAGCCTAGCCTTGAACACTGCCACGGATGGAGCATTCACAACCTCCCTGGGCAACCTGTTCCAGGGCCTCACCACCCTAACAGGAAAGAGCTTCTTCCTTATATCCAATCTAAACTTCCCTTATTTAAGTTTTAACCCATTATCCCTTGTCCTATCACTACATTCCCTAATAAAGAGTCCCTCCCCAGCATCCTTATAGGCCCCCTTCAGACACTGGAAGGCTGTTATGATGTCTCAATGCAGCCTTCTCCTCTCCAGGCTGAAAAGCTCCAACATTCTCAGACTATCTTCATATGGGAGGTGCTCCCGTCCCCTGGTCATCCTCGTGGACCTCCTCTGGACTTGTTCCAAGAGTTCCATGTCCTTTTTATGTTGAGGACACCAGAACTGTACACAATACTCCAAGTGAGGTTTCAAGAGAACAGAGTAGGATCACCTCCTTCGACCTCCTGGTCACGCTCCTTTTGATGCAGCCCAGGATACATTTGGATTTCTGGGCTACAAGCACACACTGAAGCCAGCTCATGTTCATTTTCTCATCAACCACCACCCCAAGTCCTTCTCTGCAGGGCTGCTCTAAATCTCTTCTTTGCCCAATCTGTAGCTGTGACTGGGATTGCTCTGACCCAGGTGTAGGACCTTGCACTTGGCATGGTTAAACTTCATGATGTTGGCATCAGCCCACCTCACAAGTGTATTGAGGTCCTTCTGGATGGCATTCCTTCCCTCCAGTGTATCAACCGAACCACGCAGCTTGGTGTCATCAGCAAACTCGCTGATGGCACACTCAATCCCACTGTCCCTGTCAGCGACAAAGATGTTGAACAAGACCAGTCCCAACACCAATCCCTGAGGGACACCACTTGTTACGGGTCTCCAACTGGACATTGAGCCATTGACCCCAAATCTTTGTGTGCAGCCATCCAGCCAGTTCTTTATTCACCGAGTGGTCCATTCATCAAATTGATGTCTCTCCAATTTAGGGACAAGGATGTCATGTGGGACAGTGTCGAACGCTTTACACAAGTCCAGGTAGATGACATCAACTGCTCTACCGCTGTCCATCAGTTCCGTAGTCCCATCATAGAAGGCCACCAAATTGGTCAGGCAGGATTTGCCTTAGTGAAGTCATGCTGGCTGTCACCAAGCAGCTTGTTGTTTTTCATGTGCCTTAGCATGACTTCCAGGAGAATCTGCTCCAAGATTTAGTAGACAGAACAAATGAGGCCAAAAGAAACATGGAAACCTTCCAACCAAGGTAAGAAGTGAGAAGTACATGAAAAGGCTAATAGATGGGCTGACAAATCTGCTGTTGTCATAGTATCAATTGCATGCTGAATGTACAATACAGCCTTGGGAATTTCTGTCAGGAGATATTCACTGGGATATGCTTCTGGAGAGAGTCACACAGAGGAGGTGTTAAAAGGAATGTAGTTTCCCTTCTTTTCTGTTGTGCCCCTTGGTCCAAAACATGAGTATTTTATTGCAAACATGTTTGCTGGTGAAGTTTGGTTTTAGTCCCTTCTTGTAGACAATTTACTTGCAATAAATTCTTTTATTTTCAGATCCTGCATTCTGTCTGGGAACTTGTTAAGCTTATGTTTCTATATATCTGAATATGCCAAATTTCAATTTAGAAATACAGGCACACTCTTTTGCAGGCTATGGTTTTATTCATAAGGTTTCTTATTGTCATGATCTGGACCAAGCAGCTTTTTATTTTTGACCTTTATCCATGAATCACTTTGATTCAGCCAGACTTCTATATTGGTGTTACAAGCAAATAAACAAAAAAAAAAAATCAAGTCTTTCCATCACAAACAGTACAGATCACAGTTCCAGGGGACATGTGGTGCTGCTGCTGTAAATGTCTATAATACACAAAGGAATATTCCTTACCTTTGCCATTATTGCTAGAACAACTGCCTCCTAAGTTAGAATATTTAGCAAGCTTACTGAAAAGTGTTAGTTTCGATTACAGTGTGACATGACTGATCTATTGTGACAGCAGCTAAAACTCAATGCCCAATTAACCTTGAAAATCAGTCTATGGCTCAGCAGTATTTATTTTTGCCCTATGCAGAGCCTTTCTACCTCTCTCACTCATTGTAATGTGCTACAGCAACTTCAGCTTCATAAAAGCTACTCCAGACTAACGTGACTGATGTTTGCAAAATCACTTGCCAACTGTACTAGGGCTGAGGCCTTCTTATCCATTCTTGCTTGAGCAAGGAGTATTGGGGTGTACTAAGGAGTCCATGAACTTGAGAACTGTCCATGTTTTCACTGGAGTTCTTGCCGACTACAGCCAGCCATCAGGATTTAACTTGACTTGGTGAGGTCTGCAGTCTTTGTCACAAGCAAAAGACACTACTTGGTTCAGTGGGAGATCACGGAATCATAGAGTAGTTAGGGCTGGAAAGGACCTTAAGATCATCTAATTCCAAATCCCCCGCCATGCGCAAGGATACCTCACATTAAACCATGCCAAAGCATGTCCTGTCTCTACATAGCGTGCAAGTGGTCCCATAACCAGCCCCTTGGGACTAGACTTCTCTGAACACATCCAGACTTCTGCCAAATGCAAAATTTAAGATAGATGTTTTGACCCTGAAAAGTAACCCTTGTGATGTAGCTTGTATGGCAACTATCTGCAGTGCTTCCATCTCAATGTGATAACAAATGCTGTCTTGTTAGGTAGATCTTGACCCCCAAAGTGTGTCCTCTGAGATAATGAATCCTTGTCAATAATTCATATCTAAAGGGCACACCTCTGTTCAAGACAGAGGAGTTTAGAAGGGAAATGACATTTTGGAAGAAATAATTCTTTTCCACAACAGATTTTATTTAATAAATTATTGCAAAGAGTTAAGAAATGGGCCATACAACAGCTCTGGATAAATCTTTTCCACCTGGAGTCAGCAGTAGATCAATATGCTATACGCCCACTCTTTCCACTTTCACACAAAGTCAGAAGAAGACTTTGCCAAGAAGACAACCAAATTCAGCACCTTTCATTCAGTCACCATATGCTGGATACCAGACTTTCAGAAATGACTGAAAGCAATTGAGCAATCAAGGCTGCCCAGCTTCAAACTGACAGGAGATTTTGGCATAATACACATCCTGAAGGACGTTCCAGTGCCCCAGTGGTTTTTGTACATCAGACGACCATGTTGCCATAGTACCATGGTTTGAGTTTTCATCTTGTATAGAGGGCCATAGGCAAGTGTCACAGGAAAAATAAAACGTAACATTATGGTCTATAGTGGTGTTTAACCTATCATTGTGAAATATTGACATTGCCGTTTTTGAACCTTATGACAGAAATCTGTAGAAACAAGTATATCTTGCCAGGAGAGCATCCTTATTTCTAACTGGTTTTAAACTTTTTTCTTGTTTTTCATATATTTTGTCAAAAACAGGCTCAGAAAAGCAAAGCCTACCAAGAGCTTGCTAAATCACCTCTATCATTCAGTCTATTTTAATTCATACACAGGCACTGCATACCCAGACTTACACTTTGAAGAATAAGTTCTCGTATTCTGGATGACAGAAAGATACTCCAGAGGTTACAAAAAGGAAAGAGCCCAGGGAACTCATTTCTCCTGTGGCTAAAGTACAAGATTCAATCATCAGTTTTAGACTCTTTTTTATTAACACTCTAAATTGTGCAGCACTGCATATTGCAGATTATTTTTCATCTAAACCTCCTAAGAAAAATATTATTTTTTGTTATGATCCTTCATGAATATGCCTAGATTGCTGTCAACACCACTCTGCTTTAAGCAATTTCACCTATACTTGTTAATGCTCTTGATGACTCACTACTGCTTCTCTCAGTGTACCATGGTGCTTGGGTTTCCTCTCATTGGCATTGGTAGTTCTGGCATTCAAATGACTTCTTGTGCTCTCTGCCTTTAACAGCTTGCCCCAAAGCTTGATCATGTCTTCACTAAAGACACTTGTGACAGGCAACAAGATCAGGAACCCACAAGTGGAAAGACGAAATGTATCCTGCCATAAAAAGAGCTTAGATGGTGCCATCTAATTCTGAAACATTATTCTTTTGAATTTTGACATTCTGAAGAGTTCAGGTCTTTACAGTCATGTCCATCAATGGGGCTGTGCTTTTCATCTGTTGTATAAACTTTTATTGATATATAAGAGATTAACGCAGTAATATTAGTGACAGAAGAAGATGCCACAGATCAGAACCAGACATTCCCAAACTCCATGATAAATTCTTCTAGTTTAAGAGTTATGATGGCATTATACAAACCTTGCTGGAATCAATGTAAGTTATTCCATCTTCTGACATGAGGATTATCTTTGTTCCTTGATGCTACAATATGAACTTTTGGTACTGCAAAGGCTAGATAGATGTTGCCAGAGTCTAAGACAGCACCAGTGTAAACTTAACATTGATCTTATTTATGAAGTTTCAAACCGACAAAACCATTGAAATTGTAAGCCTATTCCTTTGACATAAAAAGACATACACATACAGCAGAAGAATCATTATTTTCTGTAACTATTAGTGCTGCTAACATTCTTTCAATCATCCAGATGCTACTCCATAATTGTTTATTGACTCCCATAATTTAATCCTCCCAAGGCACACCTGCTCTATCATTACCTGAACTTCTTACATGTTTAGCTTGAAAATTATGCAAACTGCTGTACGGATAAGGAGTGTAAAAGGTAAGGAGGGTTATTTTTTAGAAGGAATTTTTCTAATAACTGTTCCTTGCTGTAAGAAATACATGTTCTGTACTCAAATAAGGTAAGACCACCTCATTATGATGCACAGCTAGTAAATCTGATTAAAATGGATAAAACTAAAAAAAAACAAGCTCTCTTCCCCTAGGTTTGTGAATCATTCAAGCACTCCTCCTTCCCACTCCCCTATTTACCTGTGGATGAATAATGATCTCACTCAGCATTTGTTTCCCATAATTATCACTGGTTTGGTTTTGGCCTCAAAACTTTTCTTCTTTTCCATAACTTACATACTTTGTTTTCAAAAAAAGTCAATAAAGAACAAGTAATGAGTAGTGAATACAAACTTGGTGCAAGTTAATGAAGTTTGGGAATCACAAGCACGCATTTCTGTTACTGTTATTTGAATATAATCAGTAAGCAAAGACTGTGCTCCCATAAGGTAGCAGCAAATTATACTTGAATTGTGGGTTCACAAACACACACTAATGTGTGAATCTGTTTGTTTATTATTCAGAAAGTTTTACCAAGTTCTGCTTGAGTTGAGGAGGGATTTAGTTGAGCATATTTTGATTTTTCCTTTCCTAAGGGGTCCCATGTAAAGATTAAGGCTTCAGCTTATTGTACACATTCTTCTATGATCAGGTCTCAAGAGAAAAAGGTAATGGCTATGCCTTTTTCTCTGAAAGCCCTTAGCCATAAGTTCAGCTTGCCAAGCCTAGGGTTGTGCCTCATGCCTTGTGTCCACACAGCTACCTCATGAATCACCAGGCCAAACAACTTGCTGGAATACCAAATGTGGTCAAGAAAGTTCTGAAGAGACAACAGTCTGAAGAGAAAGAGCTGAAGAGATTACCATGACACTTTACCTCAGACAGAAGCAGCAGAAGTCACTGGTTCTGCAGCCCATATTGTCTAAATAGTAGACATCTCAGAACCCAATTACACAAGTCAAGAGATTTGAATACAGGAAACATTTTTCTTAGATCAGTTTCACAATAACGACCTAATTTGTCTTTCACCTTTCTCTGAAGTGTGGGATAAAGTCTGCATCCTAGGGTGATGAGAGCATTGTATATTAATAAATTTCCATGAAGATGGGAACCATACACCCTCGTAATGATCTTCATTTTTCTGTCTAACTTGCTTTGATACATGGGATGTATCTATGTCTCATGTTAAATCTGTATTCATGACTCAATTACATACTACCTATTATAAATCTTACCTATGATGTCCCTTTATATAAGATTTGTAAAACCTCCATAACACTCCAGAGGCAGATAAAGTCAGGCAAGAGTTAGTCCTGATCACTAGTTTGGATGAAGGGAAGTTTTCTTCTCCCAGCTGAGATCCACTATTCAAACAGGCAAACAAATCTGAATGTACATCTCAGTACCATCTTGTATTTGAGTTTGACTTTGATTTCCTTGTATATATGTGTACGAATATATTGTGTTTGGAGGAGACACTACTTCATGCTGACTTCAGATGTCAACGCTGTTTTGTCCCTGCTGTAGTTATTTCTGCCATTTCAGAAGATCAGTTCATAAGAACCATAGTTGGCATAGCCTAGACATGCCAGTCATTACATTTACATTGTTTTATTTTTAAAGGCATATAATTCTCCCGCCTTTGGCAAATACAACCCCCTGAGCATAACCAGCTTCAATTACCTGCAGTTTGTAAGATGCTAAATTCAACAGTGTGGGAGACTCTGCTGGTACCCTCAATTCCAAACCTGCTGCAAAGGTAAAAAACAGAGCTGGCTTCAAACTTTATTCCATTTCACTTGTTCAGGTGCAACCATTTCCTGGGTCTTCTGAAATTATGGAGGATTCCAAAGGAGAGGATGGAAGATTTGGTCTAATTGTAATGTTCAACTAATAATTAATCCCTGATTACAATTTTTTAGTTACATAAGAGACATTGCTACTTTAAGACAAAAAAAAAACCCTATAAATTTGACAGCTCTTGCTCACTCCACTGCTGATCACAGGAGGTTGCTTAGCAACCCTGGAATGTGGGAGAGGGGAGGTTGCAGGAGTCAGGCACAGGAAAAGAAGCGGGTCTGGCATTTCTCTGGATGCTGAGCAAGCCAAGCCACCACTGATGACAGGAATCCAACTGCATTATGTATCTCACTGCCTGAGGGGGAGATCCATGCTGCTATATATGGTCAACACGGATCATACCTGTGATGGAGTATAAGGCTCCTTTAAAGATCCAGTAGGACAATTTGTCCTTCTAGCTAATGCAATTATGTACTTCTAATGGCCTTGAGTGGTAGAAGCAATGAGGTTTAATTCTCAGCTAAAAGGCTTAAAAGACTTCCTTCTTAAGAGGGGAAAAAAAGCATCCAGTGAAGGTAGCTGCTTCCCTAAGATTGAGGGAAGAGTTTCAAAGGAAGGGAATGCTATTCTTAATGTGAATAGGGTAAGGTGAGCCTATTTGGAAGGTTTAAGTCTGAGATGCTGTGTAAGGAAGCCAAAAAACTCTATTACCTTACCTACTGCAGAGCCAAATTTACTCCCAAAACATCTGTTTTCTGCATAGGCTTTGGCACCTAATTTCATGATCTTCCAGATCTGTTACTTAGGTCAACCCATTGCTACAGCTTTGTAAGAAAGGTTTTTCTCAAAGGTCAGATCTGGTATTTGTTGAGTCTGCAGCCACTTCATACCTCTGCCATAGGTTTCTCTGAGATCCTGGGAGGCCAGTTAACGTACCCCTGCATCATTACCAAAGTAATGGTACAAGTGCTTTTCCTCCAAGTTTTGATTAGTCCTTTTTCTGGCAGGGACCTCCCCTATATGAAGCAGAGAACTTCCCAGGTCAGAAGGAAGCCCTGACACAATGGAGCATCACCTTGGTCTGAAGCCCCTGGGTGCAACTCTCATGAAATCGTAGTTATTCTGAAAATTCACTGCAATGCAGGGGAGGTAAAAAGAAGCCAGGGAAAACACACATAATCCATCCCTGAAGAGTAAGGGCAGGAGTAAGAAAGCTTGCAGAGCCTTCCTGCACAAGGTGTGACTGCTGTTTACACTGCCAGAAAGCAAGAGATTTTCACAAAGTAGCAAATTTCAGAGTACTTCTTACATTTTATTCTGGATGCCATCAGATGGCACAGGCCATCTGTACTGTATTTTCTGTAGTGATGATGTTCATAGTCACCACGGATCCTATTAACCCTGTAATAACCTCATCACTGACATTCCATGAGCTGACGCACAGATTTAGACTCAGTGATAAACTTCTCCTCAGCTTGCACACTGGCATTTCTCTTACCCTGGGAGATCTCTTTCTCTCTTTCCAGCTCTCTGGAACAGAGATACCACTCTTGCTTCACTTCAGGATCAATTATTATCTCACAAGGTTTTATATAAATCAAAGCTGAACTTGATCCTGATGAGGATCAACAACTGCTTCTATCTGCTCTTTTTTCTTGGGCAATGAGCTAGCATCACCTATTGAGTAATAGGAAATGCTGATGATATGTATGGTCTTATGGCCATATAGGAGGAAATTGAAGGAGAGATAGCACTTGTTTTCTGACAGTCTAAGTTCAAGTACTCCTTAACTGCTTTGTTGTTTCCCTTGCTGTGTCTATGGGCTATAAGATACTTCCTTCTTCAGGTCCTCCTAACCTGATGTAGCAACACAACATACCACTGTATAGGTCAGGTCACCTATCTCAGAACAAGCTGCTTTCCAGAATATTCCAAGGCCACCTTCTCAGTACCGGCACATTGCTGATGGTTTTCGCATTAAAAAAGGAATGGAAGAGTACATCTAGCATAACTGCAATGTGGTTGCAGGTCCATGCTCATATCCTTTGCTATGAGATACCATCAGGCCCATGATAAAGTTTTCAGAGTGTTTAGGGTCATTCTGAATAGGGCTTGGTATATACCCAAAAGGCAAGATCAAGCAACCATGTGCTATGGTAACACAGCACTTTCAATATCAGTGTTTTTGCAGGGGGAAAGAAAAGCTGCCAGTGTGCATATGGCTGTTAGTCTACAGCAACAGAGAAAAACAGCTGCTGTAATCTATCCTGGAGTACTCTGCAGCGTGAGGACCTGAGCATGAACACATGATCAGATATTGTGCTCTGGGTGAAGGGGGAAAATTCAGCTTCTAGCTAGGGACTAGTGGCTTTCTAAAACACACTGGCATGACTACATCCTAAATCCTCAATGCACAGCACATTTGTCATGTTTACAATTTCTTCCCCTCTCTCATCCCCCCCCCTCCTGTATAAAACTAAACTGTTTTTCAGGCTGATTCCTGTTTCCCCCCAGCAAATCTTGACTTTCTACTAGGTGCCATAAACCACTGAAATGATTCTCAGGTACTGCAGTGCATGAAGGATGAGTCCCACCATGCTGTTGCTGAAAGAACAATGCATCACCTGTCTTAGCTGAAATAAACTAGATTATAACTTAGATATCCCTCTGCTCAGAACATATCTCTAGTGCTGCTCACAGCACTGTATCACACGGATGAGATAATGTCTACTCACCTGTAGCAACATGCTTTTGTCCTCGACCTTTTGGAATCATGTATCACCCTTTGAATGACAAAATGTCAGGCAAGCCAGGCATGTCTTGTGCTCCCAAGGCTTTCCATCCACTGGAATGGTGGCTACAGGAGGAGGTGGTGGGTATCTCAGCCAGGACAGAGTGAGTTACTAAACCACATATAGCATCAAAGCATCAATAAGCCCATGAATGAAGTGGATGTTTAGCTCGTTTTAGCAAGGCAGATGCTATTTGCTGGATGTTTCAGTAGTACTAAAGGGTTGACAATCAACTATAGTGCCCTAGAGCAGAAAGCCAAAGAGAGCAGGATGATGAACAAATGGGTGTATAGCTGCTGTGCTCTTCAGGAAAAAGTCAGAATTACCTAACTTCTTGGTGTAAATGTTATCAGCTTCCTGTTTAATTGCCACACATTTTTGTTCCCTTGTGTTCTAGATTAGCCTCCCAAAAGCTAAAGCATATGAATAATAATTGCCATAATATTAATGAACTGATGTTTAACCCTGGTGAAGAGCCTGAAGAGAACCATACTAGATTAATCCATGTCTATGTCTGGTGTAACAACCCTTATTTTGGAAAAGTATGTGGCCATCTACCTGGGTTGTCTAGGAACAGCAAAGTTGCTACTACCTCCCTGCCAAAGCCCTGGAAAGCCATGCTGGCTGCTGCTAGACTCAAGGGAAGTATTGAGGTCTGTGGGATGACAACTTCTGCTAAGAAACACAGAGGTGACCCATTCCAGCAACAGAAGTTGCATCCCCCAATTGCTCATACTGTGCTGACAGGAGCAGCAAATATTAATTAATCAATTAAACATGATTTTCCATTACTCTGTCATTAGCTATCTACCCTAATTCTGTCTCTTGCATTTTATTTCCCTTTCCTGTAACAGTCTGGGCCCAGTCTCTTAAATGTGTTGGCAGCATAATTTGATGTTGTCTCCACTAGTGAGAAGCTTTTAACTGCCTTGGGCAGAACTGCATCATCCACAGTCTAATTGATCTAGGTTAGAAGTTTATCTTCTGTGGAGCAAAATATGAAGTCAGACGGAGATTATGTGAATTGCCCTTGCTGGCATGAACAGTAGGATCATAAACAGCCTAGACTCTTTCTTCTGGCTTTCTTTATAGAGTTTTCCTCCATTGCTGAATTTGTGAAGACTGACTAGAACTCAACAAAGCCTTTTTTCATCTCTCTAGGTCATCTCCACAAAACCAAATTACTCCAAGTATTTTTTCTTCTTTTATTTTTTCTATAAATTTAGCTGTCATTGAACATCATAGAACTGACTTCTGATGTAGCCTAACTAGTCTATTCTAATAACAGCAAGCTTTGGCTCCTTCTAGGAAATGCTGGTGATCATGGGACTTGCAGTGCCTCTCCTGTCTAATGGATTTCACTTACTTAAAGATTTATAAAATCCACGTGCCTCTTAAAGCCTTTTTCCAACATCCTGCTGCAGAAGCTTCTTTTTCTGGAACTGCCTAAGACCTTTTCAGTGTTCCTATAACCCCAGACCGCTCACCATTACAGGCATCCCTTTCCACCTTCTCCAAATCCACCTTCTCCTTACGCGATCTTAACATTCAGTATTCCCAGCTGGTTCACATACATGGGAAACTCATTTGTAGTAATAAGACAAAATTACTCACACCTGCTCAGCAACACACCGCATTTTTATCTGCAGCAAATGACATTTTCTCCAAAGACTGCATTTAAAATGAAAAAGGAATCTGAGATGTTTTCCTTTCCTTGCCTTCCTCCCATTCCCTCCCAATTCCACTTATTGTTTGTGGCCTTTTAATAGTCACCCAGTAGTTATTTTTTAGTACTAAATCCAGGAGAGTACTGAGCTCACAGGCCACCAGCTTTTGTGTGAGCACCAGTACTTAAAACTGAGTTAGGGGTGAGTGTGGGTGTCACCCACTATGGCAGTAGGCATGGTGCAGTGTCAACCTTGCAACTGCATACTGTGCATAGCTCAGTCACTTAGCATGATTCATATCCAAACTGGGAAAACAGGATTACTTTCTGCATGGGCAGGGTATACTTTGTCAGCAATAGATATTTTTGTCTTGAGATTCAGAACGCTAGAGGTTGAAGGGTGTTTAAGCAATATAATATCTGAAGTTGAAGGCAGGAAAAAAAAATCAAATAATAATAAACTGAGTTTCCCAGAAAAAAAACAACAGTTAAAATCAAGCCATACACAACCTATTAAGTGTTTACATATATTTAATAACCACTAAATTTTTCACTGCACGTCATCAATTTTCATTAAATTCAGCGGTACCTTAATAGAAGAATGATGCCCACATGGGTCCTTTTAAAACAATAGCTAAAGGTCTTGTAAACTTTAATGTGTTTTTCCCTACAACAACCACTACTAAGGCAGGAAGTACTTTAATCCTCATTTACTAGATAAGGAACTTTACAGAGCAATTCCTTAATTTGACTAAGGTCATATAACTACCTGGATGCCGAGACAGAAAGCAAATTATTAGTATAAGGTTACTGGATTAGTCAGTGGTTGATTTGAATCTCTTTTCAGCCACTCCTTTTTTTGCCCAGGGAAGTGGTAAATGCTCCATCCCCGGTGGTGTTCAAGGCCAGGTTGGACAGAGCTTTGGGTGACATAGTTTAATGGGAGTTGTCCCTTCCCATGGCAGGGGGGTTGGAACTTGACGATCTTAAGGTCCTTTCCAACCGTAACTATTCTATGATTCTATAAACAGGCAAGACAGTGCCTCTGCAGTAGTCTCCATCAGAATGTTGGAATAAAGCCTTGAGCATGTTATAGAATAAATGCCCATATCAACAGATTCCATTTCCTTCTCCTTTCCCTTCCTTCTAGTTTGTTACAGCTCTTCCCACCCTAAGTCAGGAGAACATGCATGGAAAAACCGCACATATTCAGCCCTGGGCAGAAAACGATGTATTTCTGTCCCTGACTTGGCATTTCCCACTGCATCTCCATCATAACTGATTGTTTCTGGCATCAGAATTGGCGTGACTTTGTGCCCAGGTTGTCAAAGACAACGCTAAAAAGACTAATCATTTAGGGATTTTTCTTCTAGCCTCTGTCCAGTCTGATAGCTTTCCTATGTGCCACATCCATGCATATTCACATTACAACTTTCAAATCCATATAAAAGAACTACAAGACTTCCTTTCTATGGTAAAAAGGAGTTCATTTGTTCCAGGAGGGCATCTAGTCCTTTTCAGAGGTACAGACATATTACAGCCACAATGTATCCTATATCTGCAAATTGTATCCTACATCCTGTATCTACAAAATATCACAATCTATCCTGTTTCTATACCCCCAAAACAGTTTTCCTATTAAAAATCACAGAAAGAGATCAGGTTTTTCTGGTTTCAGTTAACTATTGAAAAACACATCCTACATTTTGTCCCCATTTCCACTACTGTACATGTCTCTGTTTCTTCTTTCAAAGTTTGATCCATCTATTTTGTGCACTATTATGTATGAATCAGCACACAATCTACTTGCTAATTAACATCAGGAAATAACAACACAGAGGTCTCAGCATTAGAGCAAGTGCCAGGAGATGCCTTTTGGAGCAGACATAAGGTTATTCCAGACTACCGTGGAAGGACACCTTTTTGATAAAGCTGGTAATGACTTTCTTTCAAACTGTCGTGGTTTAACCCCAGCCAGACAGCTTGTTCCCCCCCCCCTTCTTGCCCTCCCCCTACTCCTGGAGGGATGGGGAGGAGAATCAGAAAGAGTGCAACTCCCACGGGTTGAGATAAGAACAGTTTAGTAACTAAGGTATAACACAAATCACTACTGCTACCACCAATAATAGTAATGATAAAGGAAATAACAAGGGAGGAGAATACAACACCTCATCACCAGGCGACCGATAACTCGCCCCGCCAGCCCGATCAAGCACCAACCGATACCTCCTCCAACCCTTCAGTCCCTTCTAGCCCTTCTGGGTAACTTCCAGTTACCTCCTGGGCATGACATGCTGTGGTATGGAATAACTCTTTGGTCAGTTTGGGTCAGGTGTCCTGTCTCTGCTTCCTCCCAGCCTTCCCTCCTCTCTGGCAGAGCATGAGGCTCACAAAGTCCTTGGCCAAACCAAAACATCATTGTTTTCAGCTCTGTTCCCAGATGAAAGTCAAAACACAGCACTGCACCAGCTACTAAGAAAGAGAAAAAACGACTGCCACTGCTAAACCCAGGAAACAAAGCCAGGCCAACACAAGACCTATAGAACAACCAATTGTTTTTACAGAGTATTTAAAAGATCTGATCTTCTGCTATTAATGCTAATGATTTTGGGACATTCCATAGGGCCTGTTTCATGTGTGTGGTAGAGTGTGGGAAGTTGTTATTGACTTTGGTGGTAAATAATGAGCCTTTTTAGGCCATCTGAGAAATCTACTCAGAAACACCTTTTTCTACCCTTTTTCTTTTTGGTGTTACTTAAATAGATTTAGTGTTTCCCTAGAGTAATGGAGGAAAAGTACATGCCATAAACATTAAGTACAAAAAACAATGACAATTTTGCAATATAATCAGCAACATGATCCTTAATTATTGTTATTGAGCCTTGCAACTGTAATACGTTTTCATTTATTTTCTCCATTCTCTTCACCATTTCCCACATTTTCCTGTGGTATTTCTTTTCTGTGTAGTACCTAACAACAAATAATTACAAAACTCTTCTTCTGGCTGTCAGAAAAAAAAAAAATATATATAAAATAAATCCTGAGATACCATACCCAGAAACAGAGAAATATAAGAAGCCTAAAAATTCATTTTAAAATATCAGGTTCCCTAGACACAGCTCTGACTTGGAAATAGAAGTCAAGTTACTGAGAGGTGTTCGTGAGTGTTGAATTTGCTTTTATTTGTGCTTGAATTTGTGTATGTTACTTTTGGGCTCCTTCACTTAATGCCTCTGGGAGCTGAACTGTCATACTGTATATTTAAAAGAAATGCAATAAAAACAATTTAGTACCTTTCCCCTGTATCTGCATTTGTTACTTCCTACTCATAGGAGAGAATAAATTGTTAATATATATATATATATCTGTTTGTATTTATATGCGTATATACTTTTTAAAGTTTTGGTGGTTTTTTTTTACTGACAGAGTCAGGATTTGCTAAGCTAAAAGAAAAGTTTGTCTCTAACAGTGGAAATCATTTTCTCAGAAATAGGATTTGCCAAAATTAATTCTGGATGCTACTATATTCAAAGGACAGCAGATCTTGCCTACGCAATTTCTTGTTTTCCAGTACCATTACACGCTCCAGTCTGTGACTTTGTGGGGTTTATGTAAATCAAAGTTGAGACCTGCTGTGAGGAGGAGGGTCACCAATACTGAGAGTAGGAACACATGGGTTCTGTGTTAAGAATCAAATTTTACCTTATCTGTACTTGTTACAGATGTGTACCTTTAGTGGATTAATCAATAAAAGATCCTCCCTTCCTTACCTGTAAGGGCTGTGTAATCACATGACACACTGTAATGTTTCACTGGCAAGCCAGAACTTATGCTACTTCTATAATCATAACACATGAAAATTATCAAAACCAGCTATACAATGTACAACAATGGATCCATAGGCCAGCCTTTTAAAATGAGCTGCACAGTGTGCAAGAGAATTTGGAAAGGAGGATCTCCTAGTGGATTTGTCTTGTGGTTGAATTCTCTGCTATCATTTTCTCTATGGCTGGGACTCTCACAGCTCTCTCCTAAATATATTTTCCGGTTTCTACTGAAATGCAAAATTATATGGCATCCCTTCCTCAGCTGAGGATACTTTCTGAGCTATCAGGTTTCATAATACTTGTGGTAATTTAATATTTGAGACCTCTATCATTTAACCTTTTGTCTCATCTCATTGTAGTTGATGAATTAATTAAAAAAAATATTAGAGAGGATGGTCAAGTAGAATGACACTTCATCTCCTAAGAGTGATTATATAAACCCTGCTTCATTAGGCAACCAATATAAAAATCCATTTTGGTTCACTGAAACAGAATTCATAGATTCATTCTTTTTACAACAGCAGCTTAATTCACAACCCTTCTGTTCTTATCTGTTGAGCATTGCGGCTAAGAGCAGTTTATCACAGGTAGGCATTGCATAGAACTGATTTGGAAAAGCAAGCAGACATTTAGTCCAGCATTGATACATTGGACAACTTTGAATCAGTATGGCAAATTATATATGAGTATTTTCAGAGTATGTGTATAAGCAGGGAAAGTTATGGCAGTTCTTCATTTGGGACTTGAAATGACACAACAGTTAGGGCGAGAAGAGAAAGAAAAGGTAAATACTGTAGTATAAATCACAGAATAATTTAGGTTGCATAGGATCTTTGGAGGCCTGCAACCCAGCGCCCTGCTGTTCAAAGCAGAGGTAGCTGCAGTTCGATGCAGTTAGTCTTTCTAACTGACACAGGAACTATTGGGTATTTGTGTTCCAGTAATGGATGTTTTCTTTATCATAAGAAGAGGCAAGGATGATGCAAGTTTGTCTAAAATACTGGGGAAAAACCTATTAAAAATACAGTTCACAGAAGGAACATCAGTAAATAACAGACCCAATTTTCCCTAACTGACCCGTGTCCTCTCCTTCAACTGGATAGGAGGCTGGATCACACAGTCTAGGTGTATGGGGTAATTTGCATCACTTAGGAGTTTATGTACTGTGCATCCTCAGGACTGTTCTTAGATGTCCACCAACCAGCAAGAAATACTTTTCATTAAATAATTTAGCTGGGTACAAAAGATTTAAATACATTTTCTGGCTTTTCTATTAGCTCCTGGCATGAAGTCAGAGACTCACTGCACCACTATGTCTTTGAAAATAGGAATGTGGGGATTAGCTGTCTCAAACTGGGACAAAAAATGAATCCTATGGCTTAGCAAAATACCCAGTGAACTGCGAGATGCTCCTGCCTCTTTAGACTGGTAATGATTATAAAAAAATAGAATTTTATGTTTTGCTATCCCTAGTAATGTTTCAGCACTATATTGATTGTTTCTATTTTGAACAATAGAAACAGATAGCTGAGGCCAACCCATGTGGGCTCAGAGGAAACCAGCTGTTTAGTTCCACTAGTCAGAACCCATAGCACTGACAGTCGATCTTGTTCAAATTCTATCTGCTAAGATCACTGTACAAGGTAAGTGTACATGTACAACTCTTCACTCAGCAAGTGTATCCCCAGAATTAACAGATATCTTTTAGATTATATGAACTTCAGCTCATGAGATTGGTCCAGAAAACAGAAGAATTACATTTATACAGCAAGGACAAAGCCTGTTCAGGCTACATTAAAGCATATTAGTATGCTAACACTGTGCATGTGGATATTCTAGAGTGTGTATTTCTTCTTCAAGGAGGATGTATGAGATTTATTAAATTATTGATAGATATTTCATTGTACTTTCTGAAGAGGGAGGAGTCTGTTCCTCCATGTCTGAGGAAAATCTAAATGGGGAACTGAGAAGCTGTGAAGGAGCTATAATGAAACATTCAGTGCCTTAGCTTTCTGGTTAATTTATTCTGTGATGAAAATTTCCTTAATATGTGAAGCTGATGTCTGGGGATTTTTTAGAACAGGCAGTGTGTATGTGGGTTAGGAGATCAGCTCACTAAAACTTTAAAAGCATGTAGTCATCCTGCCTATGGCGTGTTGCTGAATGTACCTTTTTTTGTACCTGCTTATGGAATTCTGGCACTGCATTCCCAGCACGGTGTTTTACTTCACCCAAATGGTGATATTAAGATGTCTGTTGCATGAGAATATAGCACACAAAACAGGTAAATACCTTTGGTGTTACCTCCATCCACATAATGCAAGGACAATGAGAAAGTAATAGTGGTTGGAAAGAAGCTATAAACCAATTTACTCTTCTGCCTCATTCTTTATAATCTCAAAATTCTGCATAAAATCAAATATAAAATAAAGTGTAAACTTGCCATATGTGAACCTAAAGCACTTCCAGAAATTATACATAAATAGGTAAAATAAACCAGTGCAGGAAGGGTTTGGTGTGAGAAGCGATGAGAACATGAAATAAGAAAGAGAAATCACTTAGGGTACCTCAGAGCTACTTTTGTAAAACATGAAAATGTGACCTTTGCTGGAAGATACAACGAAGACATAGGAAAATATAGTGCCAAATCACGTGCCTTTGAGCAAGAATCAGGGGAGCCATGGTTACTGTGCTGAATTTATGTCAGTCTGCTTCCAGGGGAATTATGCCTCCCCTTTTATCACCTCTTAGTCACAAACTAAAACTGAAGATACTCTCTCTTTGTTTGGGACAGCACAGAGGAAGGATTATCTGCATGTTCCTGTGAAAAAATAAAGCCCTCCAAAGTGCAGGGTATATCACCTTTCTTTGTGTTTCAAAAAACTTTTCAAATGCAGATACTGCTTAATAGATTGAATAATGGGTAAACAGGTGGCAAAACATCTGGCAGTGTAGTAATATCTGATAACACCTCTAGAAACTTAAAGACAATATCTAGATGACATTTCTGTGTGATAAGGATTGATTTCAATCCTGGACCTAGTAAAACCTTCCAGACATTCTAGCATCTCTGCTTTTCAAAAAAGTTAATAAGATTGTGAAGAGATTGTATGAAATAACTTCAGAGAAAAATGAGAAGTCTGTGGGTAGACAATCAATGGTAAAAGTCTATTCAGATTGTAAAATGTAAGTTGGAGAAATACCTTGTTTACAGTAAGCAAACGATTTTCTGAGAAGAAAATACTGAGTAATAAAAAGCTTTTTGTTCTGGTGAAGAATAACTAAGAGCTGAAAATACATTCAGTGAAAATCAAGGTCTAAATGTCTTAAACTGATGGTGATAAAACACTGGAATAACTGTAAAAGAACCAGGAGGCTTTCCTTTCCTAGATGACTTCAGTGTGTGGTTGCTGCTGCTGAAGACTGGCTTTAACAGTCTATCACTAGTTCTGGTAGCATGAGTGGTAGCATGGGTGAAATATGTTAAAACTGCTGTGGTCATACTAAATGAGTTAATCCTCCCTCTTGGCTTCAGAGTCTATCAATCTATTAATTAGTAGCTAATTAGCAGCTGGTAGGAATAATATGCTATTATCTTGTAGCAAATCAGCCAGTAGAAGAACAAGGAATACACACATCAGCACGTTCTATCACTGAGTAATACTTATTTTGAACAGCTTTACTTCTAATAGTTGAATTAAGTAACATAAATCCTCTGAGATGTACAGATGAATAAACAGATTTAGCCACACAGCAGAGTTAACCCCATCATATGGACCTCTTCTGACCCTGACTTGTCCTCAAGTTATAACAGAGACATGAAGGAAAAAAGTCATACATAGACTTTTTGTTACAAAGTTTTTGGATTCTTTTCTGCAGGAAGACTGCAGAGTCCACTTTAATAATTTAAAATGTGTAATAATCATAAGAGGATATTAACCATGCAAAATATACATTTAAGGAAATATTTTAATAGTTCCATGTTATTTTTTGCAACCTAAAAATCTTTTGGTGTATATTGTAACCTAAAAAACCCCAAACAAACCTAAGTTAAAGCTCTGTGTTTCCAAGTTTTCCTTAAACTATTTTTTTCAGTTTTCACAAAATCCTTGTGGGAAGAACACCATATTGTTCACCCACATTTGATAACTCTGTCTTTCTGTTTACTTTCCTTAATTAAAGTTAGCTTCTGAATACACTCTGTCAATTGTCATCCTGGAAATCTAGGAACAGAGACAGGGAAAGAAATGTTATCTTAGGTTACTCTATATCTTATTCTCTTTCCTTTGTCTAAAGGAAGTTGGAAACTCCCTAAAAGAGTCACCCTGAAAAGCCATGCTAGGTTTCTTTGGACAATAAAACAGAATAGCATTATACTTGTGAGACTATACTTCGTGAATGCTTACATTAACAGTCACTTTTCTCATCTGTAGAAAGCAGCACTAATACTTTCTTCACTGGCAGGAATTACTCCTCATTCATTAACAGACATTGAGGCAGATATTCTCCAGAAGCATCAAACTAAATCGACAATACCACATTCATTAGACTTCAGATTTTTAGACTTCAGATTCATGCATTTGTGGTCTAAATATTCCTACCACAAAAGCTGGGACTTGCACACACAATAGCTATGAATTTTGTGTGTGGACCAAGCCAGACAGATTGATGCAGCTTCCTCATCTATTCCATACCCTAAAATTTTTCTATACTAAAAAGCAAAGAAATAATGAAGTGATAAGAAACATGAGTCATTTGTGCTGGGTCTGGCCATATTGCTTTCTTATAGATACTACAGATACTGTACTTTAGCAGTCCTCCTGTTAGTATGGAAGGGAAGAACAAAACAAAACATAACAACAACAAAAATCAATTACAGAGGCCACAGAGAGACTTATGAAGGGAGTAAAACACAACAGGAAAAGTCCTGAGAAAAAGGAAGGTTGCTTCAGGTCATACAAGGTCTCTGACCTACGGCAAGATTAAGGTAATGACGAGCCAGTAAGAGAAACTCTTTGGTGGGAAGTCTTCCCAATCTTTAATATTAGTTACCTGGACAGTGTGGTAGAACTCTATTGGTTTGTCCTGTATAGTTTTAAATACTTCAGACAATACAACAGCATCAGGAGAGAGTTATTCTTCACTGCAATATGAATTCCAAATCATTAATGTGCTTTAGACATTCTGGTAACTTCTTGCACAGCTTGCTCAACTCCTTCCAGGTTTAACGACAGCAAAAAAGAGTTAATTAGTTGCTTTAGTCTGTCAGTTGCTTTACTGGATTTGTACAATAAACATAGCCATAATGACGACTTTGATTTCTGTTTTGTGTAAATAATATCAGCAACAACAACAACAATAATAATAATAGTAAAAAATAATAATAAAGCAAGGCAAAAAAAAAAAAATACAGCCGCCCCCCGCCCCCCCCCACACACGCACACACACAAAAAAAGAAAACAGAACAAAAAAGAAACCCCAAACCAAAAAATCCTGTAAGGCATAGTCATTAATCCATATTCTGCTGAGATGTGGAAATAAGATTCTAATCAAAGGCCTTGGGCAGTCCTGTCTGTCTCTGTATTAAGAGTATGTTTTGCATTTTATTGTTAAAGAGCAAAGGTGAGGTATGGGAGTAAAAACAGGGAGGGTAGAATGAGGTGGTTTATTTCCCTTAGGTAAGGGCAGAATAAAGGAAAAGAGAATATTCCAAAAACAAAAGAGATGGAAGAAATAAGAGAGAGATGAAAAAGTAAACATGAAGTGACAAGAAAGAAGCAAAAGTATTGCTATTGCACGTCCATTTTTAGTATGTGCAGCTACCATAATCGCTATGATTTCAGGAAGATGAAAGACAGATTTCCAACTTTGGGTAAGAAATATTCTCTTGAACTGTTTTTAATACCAATAGAGTTCAGTCCAAATTGTGCTGAAAAATGGTGTGAGAGCAATATAAAAAATGAAATTTTGAAAAAAACAATACACATTACAGCCTCACAAAATTAATTGCTGTGCAGCCTGAAAATATTAGGCTAGAGTATCCAGTAGATGGATTTGGAGAGATACCGAGTCTGTGAACACAATTACTCCAGGGTGAAAATGTCAGAGCCCATTGTACTAAAATAAAAATTCCACTGGTTATGGCAAATAATCACCAATTGAATCAAAAATATTCTGTCTATTATCGTACTGTATAAACATCACATTCATTCCATCATTCGAATGTATAATCGCGGCCCTTGTTTACATAGCTTGTGTTGGGCAGAATGTGATTTTTTTTTTTTTGCCAAAATACAAAGTACTACAGGCTTATTAAATCCCAGCTATAAACTCTTTCTTGAGGAATAAAAACAAGCTGCTTTGAAAGGCTGAAATGGCTGTTGGCTCACCCAAAGTGATTTGCAGGGAACAAGGGAACATGCACAGAATGTGGTATTGCACAGAGAGCAGCACCTGCTTCAGTGGCTGAGCCAAGGCTAGGTGGATGGGAGCTGCAGATCACACCATAGTGAGGACTAGGTAGGACCAGGCAGACTCTCCTGCTTCCTCAGAAAATTTCAGGGTAGATTCAGGGGTGAGTTTTACCTGAGCAATGGTCTTGCTGCCTGTTCATGAGTCACTATTTCCCTGAAAGTCTGAACTGACATTTTTATTTGTGGAAGACTTCATTCACTCTAGTAAATGCATTATTTTGACTATTTATTGTTACAGCAGTGGCTAGTGGCTGGGAAATGAGGAGGCTGTTATTTCAAACCAGGCAACATAAACTTACACAATAAGCGAGAAGGTCTGTGCTATTTCTGATCTTTCCCTCTAGCCAAGGGACTATACATTTTGGGTGGCATGACAGGGAATAGGTTATTTTCTAGCTTTCAATCATATTATAATTTCATCTGGCTCTGAATCACTCCTCTTCTTGTAATGCAAAATGTAGGAAAAGAGACAGAGAAGTGTAATTCCCAAGGTCAAACTACAATTCCATAGCAGACTTTGGAATAGCAAGTAGCCTCCAGCTTGTATAAGACTCTGCAGGACATTTACATTTTCCTTTCATTATGAGCTACCTAGAATATTCATTTTCCTACCCATGCAGGGTTGTATATCATAATAAAGAGACCTTCTGTAGTTACTGTCAATTTTGTCAAGCATCAACAGCTAAACACACATGGATTACCATGATTGAGTAATCCCTGTCAGGAGTGCAGAGGATGCTATGTCTCTGGCACTGAGCTACAGCCATGCTCTTTCCCCTCTCTGCTTTGTGTTCTTTCTGTAAATTTTGCAATTAAAACATTGAAATACAGAGGTAGTAAAGGGGATAACTTATCCAATTATCTTACATTCTAAAATCTTATCATTACGTGCAACATAATAGAAAAATGTTAATATAATTTAATATTCAATTGGTTGGGCCTTAAGAATATCATATATTTCCTTTGATCATGGAAAGCTATTCAGCCTTCACATGAACAACTGCATTAAAATAAATCATGTAGTGCTATGTATGTAGGTATGGAAAAGCTATGGAAAATACAGATCACCACATGAAGAGGCTTTGGCAGAGCCATAATTCCTTGTGTTACTATTGGAAAATGGGAGGCGAGACACTGCCATTCTCAGTCCTGGTCTGTCATTTATTTGCACTGCTTGCTCTAAGACTTGCTGTTCTTATCTCTAAGAAGGGATAATAATGCTAGTGGATCTGGAAGCTTAATGAATCTAAGTCCTTCAGAGCTTCTTGGATGAGAGAGACCACAGAAATTCAAAGTATTATTACAAAATCCCCTAGTGTCTACTCCACTGGGGAGATCATCTGAAAAACCTTTTTTCCCCTCCCAGTCTGTTGTAGAGTAAGTGACTGAGCAAGAGCCTTCAAAGGGTGGAGTCAGCAGGTGAAAGAACTAGAGAAGGCCTTTGCAGTCAGTATGAAGAAAGGAAATTGCCCTACTAGCTCAGCAGCCTTTGCAGCCTCTTCAAAGAGGGGCAGGAGTCGTCTCAGGCACACAGACAGGTCTCCTATTCACCTGACTGGTGCAGTATCAGGGGAGTAGTACAAAATGATAAGACAGAGTCTCTGGGAAAGGCAAATAAGAACAATGAGTGGGGACTAGAGACTTGTAGGGAAGGCAGAGGCTTTTAAGTCAGCCACAGGGTTTTTTTCTCCTCTAATGGAGTATCAGAGAAGAAACAGGTAATCCCCTCTCCCAAAACTTATGACACCCCCCCTTGAGCATTGATTGTACACTTTTTTTTCTTGAACAGAGAACAGCAACAACCTGGAAGTATTTTCATGGCATTTCCTTTTCCCCTCTGGAAACCATGCAGGAAATGAATCTCCAGCCTACATACAAGAAATAACTTGTTTCCCATTGAGTGATGAACGTAGTCAGGTCACTGCTCTAGGGAATCTTCCTGTTTTAAAGCTTCAAAGTGTGTTTTACAATTAAAACTTGGTTTATGTCCTTTTATGCCCTGATCATAGAATCATAGAATAGCTAGGGTTGGAAAGGACCTTAAAATCATCCAGTTCCAACCCCCCTCCCATGGGCAGGGACACGTCACACTAAACCATGTCACCCAAGGCTCTGTCCAACCTGGCCTTCAACACTGCCAGGGATGGAGCATTCACAACCTCCCTGGACAACCCATTCCAGTGCCTCATGACCCTCAGAGTAAAGAACTTCTTCCTTATATCCAATCTAAACTTCCCCCATTTAAGTTTTAACCCATTACCCCTTGTCTTGTCACTACAGTCCCTAATGAAGAGTCCCTCTCCGTCATCCTTACAGGCACCCTTCAGGTACTGGAAGGCTGCTATGAGGTCTCCATGCAGCCTTCTCTTCTCCAGGCTGAACAGCCCCAACTTTCTCAGCCTTTCTTCATGGAAGGTGCTCCAGATCCCTGATCATCCTCGTGGACCTCCTCTGGACTTATTCCAACAGTTCCATGTCCTTTTTATGCTGAGGACACCAGAACTGCACACAATATTCCAGGTGGTGTCTCACAAGAGCAGAGTAGAGGGACAGGATCATCTCTTTTGACCTGCTGGTCATGCTCCTCTTGATTTATTTGCAATGTGCTTATAGAATCCCCACAGTAATGTCTCCCATTGCTGTTCTCCCTTTAACCCTGACCGACAAACTCTCTACTGACTGCTCACTTGTCCCTAGACAGGGTTCCATACTCTCCAGCTTATCCCCAACATAAATAGCAACTTCCCCTCCCCACCTGCCCCAGGTGTCCTGGGTTCAGCAATAGCAATCATTTTTCTCCTTCTAAGTAGCTGGTGCAGTTTGACTTTCAGCCTTGGGAGCAGCGCTGATAGCACCAATGTTTTTAGTTGTTGCTCAGTAATGTTTAGTCTGACCAAGGACTTTCTGAGTCTCACACTCTGCCAGGGAGGAGGGGAAGCCAGGAAGAAGCAGAGACAGGACACCTGACCCAAACTGACCAAAGAGGTATTCCATACCAGAGCACATCATGCCCACTAGATAAACTGGGGGCAGCTACCTGGAAGGGTTAGATCACTGCTCAGGTTGGGCTTGGTATCGGTCAGTGGGTGGTGAGCTATTGTATACTCTTCCCTTATCATTATTATTATTGGTGGTAGCAGTAGTGGGTTTGTGTTCTACCTTAGTTACTGGACTGCTCTTATCTCAACCTGTGGGAGTTACATTCTTTTGATTCTCCCCATCCCTCTGGAACGGGGGGGGGAAGGCAGGGGAGTAAGCAAGTGAATACGTGATTCTGAATTACTGACTGGACTTAAACCACGACAAGGGGCATCTGGGCTGAGCTCCAAATGAAGCCAGCTTGTTGGCTGGAGCAGCTGGAATATCTCTACATTGCTCCAAGCATTTATTATAGGTGCTGGCAACTGCCTGGGTGTGTTGGGATGGAATGATGCCCCTCTCCCCCAACACATCTAGTTTAAAGCTTCCTTGACCAGTCTGGTAAGCCTATCAAAACTGCTCCCAGTAGACCTGGCCTACTAAACTGAGTCCCATGTTCAAGACACCCAAACCCCTGACTATGACACCACCCTTCCAACCGTCTATTAACCTGGCCAATCCTCTTAGCCTTTTTAGGGTCCTCCCCTGTATCCTGGAGAATTGACAAAAAGACAGTCTGAGCTCCAGAGCCCCTAACCACCTCTCCCAGGGCTCTGTAGTCCTTCTTTATGTTCTCTGGGCTACTGCTATCTATAACACTAGCACCCACATGGATCACTAAAGTGGGTAATAGTCAGTTGGGACTACTAGAACAGGCAGCCTCTCTGCAACATCCCTGATCTGTGTCCCTGGTAAGCAACACACCTCCCTTGAGACCAGGTCAGGCCAACAGATGGGTGCCTCTGTGCCTTTCAAACTACAGTCCCCTACTACTACGACCAGTCACTTTTTCCTGGCAGCACCAGTAGATATCTTCTTTAGCAGTGCATCAGCCAGTTGTTCATGGTACGAGTGTGTTTCCTTGTTAGCCCCCTGCAGGAGAGCAAAGCGGTTCTGGGTGGGGACATCAGAATTGAGGCTCCATTGGTGACTCTTGCCACACTGAGTTGAGGCTCCTGGACACTGAGCTTCGCCCGCTCAGGTGTTGGAGGTGTCCCCTCTCGAGCTGCTCACCTCAGCATTTCATTTGCGAGGTATGATCATTTACTCATGAGTGAGTAACTAAATATCTGTGAGTAAATACGCATGAGTAAATATGTCTGAGTAAATTATGAGCATGTTAATTTATTATGCTGCAATATGCTCTTTTTTGGAGTTATTCAACAGCTTTATTAATAGATTCCTTGGGTCAGATATCACTTAAATATATATAAAACTTGACTGATTCATATGAAAGCAATGACAATAAACAATCATTTTTATAGCAACTTAGCTGCAATTAGAATCAGGGGTTTTCTGTTTGTTTGTTCTCTAAAGGATGGCTAAAATTTTGTGATCAGAGATAAACATTTTTAATGTACCACTAATGTTTCCTTCCCCATCCCCCCCCGGCTAATACTTTGAGCCCTATGCGAATCCAACCGTCTCTGACAAAGTGCCATATTGCGGAGTCTACTTTTAGACAGATGTTTAGCTGAAACTGCAGGGGACATTTTAGACTGACAAAGGGCTTGTACTCAAATGTGCTTAGGGGCCTGAGACAGCACAGGATCTTTACTGATCACTGAGGCAAAGGGATTTCCATTTTACTCCACTCATCTCCAGCAGCAGAGTTGTTACTAATGATAGACAGACCCAAGCTAGTGCTTTCAGAAGTCTCCTTGGGTCAGATTCACAAAGGAGTTTAGATTTCACAGTCCTGAGCCACCTTTTATTACCTCCTGTGAATTGCTCTGGGCTGTCTGTCATATAAATAATGCCCTGATTAAGCCCTTCACATGTGGAGATTGTCACATATTCAGAAAAATGCTGTTTCTTTTGATAATGTGGTGAAAGAAAAGAGTGGTTCTCTGTGTGCAAACACTCCAAGTAGAAAACATTCCTCATCCTCCTTTCTTCCATACTCAGGTGATGGAAAATTGTCTACAACATGGTATTGACTCTGTAAACAAGGGGGGACTGGGATGGGTTGACTATGGAGTGCAAGCAAAACTGTCTGGACTGTTCAAACAATACAACAGTTTGAAGTCTAAATGATGCCCAGCTAAAAGGGGTGTTGTTTAACAGGTGTCGGAGGGCAATATGTTTTAACATCATCTTTGACAACTGCTTGGCACCCTCAGCAAAGTCATAGGTTATAATTCATAAGGTGGGGGAGATGGAGCTGTTGGTAGCCTGGAGGGTAAGAATGAACCTCGGCAAGCTGGAAAAGTATGCAAATGGGAATTTCAGGAAGTTAAAAAATTTCAAATGCAAAGTCCTGCACCAAGAACAAGATAACTCCATACAATAGTGTTAGCAGGGCACTGACTGCTCAAGGAACAGTTCTGTAGGTAATGGCACACAGATGCTGATGGACAACAAATAGAACATGTGTCAGCAAGGCATCCGTTGTAACAATGAAGGCTGGGGGTTGGTCTTTCTTTATGTAAGTAAAAGTAATAGGTCAAATGAATTATTTCTAATTCCTTCTACTTGGCACTTGGTTAAGTTTGCCTCTGGATTAGGATGTGGTTTGCAGCCACCCATGCAAGTGCGACACTGGCATACTGATGCAAGTCCAGGAGAGGGATGGATCTGCCAAAACTGCACAAAGAAAGGTTAAGCTAGCTGTCATTTTCAGCAAGAGCTGGACAGTCATTCCTTTCAGTAAAAGAAACAGACTGTAGCATGAAGAGAAAGAACAAGAGACAGCAGCTACGAGCTGCAGCAATGGGAATTTCCCTTATCAAGAGGGAAAAGAAAATCCACCATGGTGGTAGCCCTGGACCAGACTGCCTGAAAGGCTCTGGATTATCCTTTCATGTGGATTTTTGGAACTTAACTAGCAATACCCTAAGCAAGCTCTTCTAACTTTGAGCCCTGCTTTCCTAACTTTGAGCAGGAATTTAGAACAGAGACCTCCACAGGTCACTTACAAGCTGAATTATTCAGTGACTGTGAGAGAAAAAAAAGCCCAAAATTGACATGTTTCCATCCTCTTCATCCTGGGTTTTAGCTCAACCTATTCAAAGCTTTCAAGCTAAAACGCTACCTTTAACAGAGACAACTGCAAGGATGTCGTGGTTTAACCCCAGCCAGACAGCTCGTTTACTCACTCCCCCCCTTCTTGCCCTCCCCCTACTCCTAGAGGGACGGAGGAGAATCGAAAAGAATGCAATTCCCACAGGTTGAGATAAGAACAGTTCAGTAACTAAGGTATAACACAAATCACTACTGCTACCATTAATAATGATAAAGGAAATAACAAGGGAAGAGAATACAACACCTCAGCACCAGCCAACCAACAACTCACCCCCCCAGCCCCACCAAGCACCAACCGATACCTCCTCCAACCCTGCCGTCCACTTAACCCTTCTGGGTAACTCCCAGTTACCTCCTGGGCATGACCTGCTGTGGTATGGAATACCTCTTTGGTCAGTTTGGGTCAGCTGTCCTGTCTCTGCTTCCTTCTGGCATCCCTTCCTCCCTGGCAGAGCATGAGGCTCACAAAGTCGTTGTCCAAACCAAAACATCATTGTTATCAGCTCTGCTGCCAGGCCGAAAGTTAAAACACAGCACTGCACCGCACCAGCTACCAAGGATAAAAATGACTGCTACTGCTGAACCCAGGACAAAGGACTAATTAGTTAGCCAGAACACAAGCTCGATTTCTAAGCTGAAAGGTAGATAAGGAAAGTAACTATTCACCCGTGTGACCACTGGAGGAAAGTCATGGAATGGGAAGTTACTTACTCATGCAATATATCTTGCTCAGTCCCAAACAGAACCAGTTTTTTGTTCTATACAGTACATTAAAAGTTATGTGCAAATATACATGGGATCCTGATAAGATTTACACTTAGTACATCACACAAGTTGGTATAAAAATCCTACCGGAACAAGGCATGGCTTCTGAAATTTGAGATAATGTTGCTTCTCTCCAATTTAAGCAACACTGATTTTGAACACAGTGACTCATATTCTGCTCCAAAATATCTCCATTATTTCATCATTATTGTACCAGTGTGAAAATCTTTCCTTCTCAGAAGAAACAGTTTGACAACACGGGCTTACCACAAGATAAAAAGCCTTACACCACCAAAGGCAGGCATCTATTGTGAAGCAACTGAATGTTGAAGATCTTCCGTAGGCAGATCCATCCTATCCTAAAATAAATGCCCAAGTTGAGAGGAACCTTTCCCCATTGACTGAAAAGGGAACCTTGACAGCAAGCTTATATTTTACGCTTATGATTTAAGTAGCTATGCAGAAGCATTACAAAGATAAATTTCACTGTAATAATTGCAAAGTAGTTGACGGAAAACTGACTAAACCTACCAACCTGTTGTTCCCAAAAAGCAATGAGTAGCTTTGTCTCCTCTATATATTACTAAAATTAAACATGGGTGAGCTGTATTCTTCTTATTTATCCTTGGTTACACCATTGTTCTGATGCCGGTTGCCAGTGAAGCTTAACCATGAACTCAAGTATTTATCACTTATCCCAGAATTGAGTGAAACTAGTTCACTAGTTGTGTTCCAAACCTGATTCATAATGCACAGGTTTTTCTCACTGTAATTTACATTTTTTACATTATTGACGATTTTCCCAACAATATTATACTAGGCTAAGAATTGCAAGTCAAGCATACATTCGCTTTAGTATCACTTAGGCAATTGTTCATTTCAAGGAAAGGTTTGCTTTCTCAGTTTAGATATGACTGTGTTTAAAGTCCTTTTCAAAAAACATAAAAACTATTTCAAATTGAACCACTAGATTTCTACTAGGCAGAAGTTCAGAGACAGAATCTAAGGGGTTCATTGATAAATGCAAGCCAAAAATGGATGCCCTTCTATTGAGCCTGTCAAATGCATTGATGCTTGTTTATGCTGTATAAATCTTAGTTAATAAGTTTTATAATTCCTATTTCTTTTTTTTTCTTTTTTTTTCTTTTTTTTTTTTAATCCTCCATTGTAATCTGAGGCCACCACCTGTAAGGAGACAGCAAAGCAAAACAAACCTAGGAGTTGGGAAATGACCATAAACAAAACTGTTCCTTCACTCACTTTACATCACCTCAGCATTCAAGACAGGTTTGGATTGACAGGTTTTCATCTGGAGTCAAAGAGCAAATTCCCAGATCAAGACAAGCATCTTCTAATAAAATTCTAAGAAGCCCATTCAGCTTTGCTGCAGCAGAGGAGGAAAGTTCATTTGTTTCCCCACTACTGTAAGCTTTAAAGACCTAATTATTTTCTATGATTCCTGCTTTGAAGAATATATTCTGAGGGATATGGGAGGACTAAGGGATTCTGCTCATAGGTGTCACCTTCTCCCACATTATGCCTAACTGTGGTTTCCAACTGTCTTAGGACCTCTGGAACGACTGGTAAGAGTTGTGTCCCACATCCTTACATCCCACAGCTGTACACTGACAAACCATTAAAGATTATAACTAAATCACTAATCCTAACATCCCTGTTTGTTTTCCTTATGTTCCACCCTGCACGCTCCCTTCTGTGTAAATACAATATTACTTAATCAGGAGCTGGTTTGCCTTGGTTTTCTTTTTATAATATATCGGAGTTACTGGACAAAGCAGAGATAATAGATGAGTATACTAACTGGAGATGTCAGGGCATTGGGGTTTTCATTAATGACTGAGAAATGGACTGAAAAACATCAAACACTTCCTCTCACCTTATCATGCTCCTTATCTGTGGAAAATGAAAAGCTGGTAAAGACCTTTTCTGGTTCAGTACAGCTTAAAAGTTCATGCCAAAGGAGGCATCTTGTCAGATCAAGTAACAAGAAGACTAAGTTTATTTTGTCAAAAAAAATACTGGGATAGAACCAAACACAATCTGTGAGGGTGCTTTATTCTAAGACTGAATTTTACCCAGCCAAATATAACTTAAATTTCTCCAAAGAAGATATTGGCAGGTAAGCTATTTTGCACAATAATATATTTTAAAGTTTTACAAAGCTTTCAAAAGTCTCTTGCCCACTCATATAATAGAGGAATTGAGAGAGCAACACCGGATTTCATATAACTCTTGTGAAGCAATGAACTGGGAGGCAGGACTCCTGAGTTGGTCTGTGAGCTCTACTGCTGTCTGATTGTGGCAAAACACCATTCTGTTCCTAAACCACCACTCTTCCCTTTCTAATAATAAAATGTTGATTCCCCATTCTCATTTTTATAAAATGTTTTGATACTTGAAGCAAAAAGCATTGCACAGGCTGGATTCTGTAAATCTTCATTGTATAAATCAGATTTTATACAATATGTGCTTTGCTGGAAAAAATCTAATTTACTGAAACTGATTGTTTCTCTTGAAATATATCAGTTGGACAAAAGTTTCCTCAAATCAGATGGAATTTCAGACAAATGAGCAGGAAAGAGATTTCATTCACTGTTTTTCACTGCCAGAGCTGTTCCCTTTCATCTGAGTAATGGGTTGCAGGAGGCTGACTTGAAAATCAGCTAGCTGAGACAATCAGGTTGTTGCCTAGAATAAAGTTCTCATTTGAATAAGGACAGACAAGGATTAGGTCCTGCATTTCTACATTGGTAGCTGTGGGCATTAACTTGAGTGTCTTGGCATACTTTGCCCTCATAGTGTTCCAAGTCTTGGACAAAAGATGATCTTTCAAAAAACTTTACTGGCACATTGAAAGGTTCGGTTAGGTGTATTTCTGAGTTAAGTGCTTTCTGAAGGATCAGCTGCTCATTCTGCTAATTTACTGTTTCTATCCTTATTGATAGAATATGTATGTCTACTCTGGTATATCTAGGAGGTTCTGAGAAGAAACAATACCCTTTTCTATCTAGCAAAAGTACTGAGTCAATGCCTGTAAAGACAGAGATTTATTGTAAAATTTTGTTCTGGAATGGAGCTCCTATAAAGTTCTAGGAGAGTTTAGACAGGCTTGGATAGAGTTTCATTACAGTTGACACTTCCATTGCATTAATATGAGGCAAGACTATTAATTCACTAAAAAGTACATTGGAAAGTAAGATTTTTCTATTTTTTTTTATAAAGGTCTGTCAAGTTCAGACGAATTTAGCAATCAGAATTCCATCTTCTGATGTTCTGTTTTGATCATCTGTAGCTGAAATTACTTCTTAGATGCTCTTTTAACACAGGGCAATGTTACAAACAGCTCAGTTGCACTCACTCAACTAGCAGATAAATTTGCTTCCAACTGTATGATAAAAATAGATCTGTTCTCAGAAAGTGACCATTAAAAAAACCCTGCTCTCTGTTAAGAGTAGTATTGTTTGCTTTTTAAGCATCAGTCTTCTATCCAGAGCACTATTATATCTTTACCTTGCTTACAAACTTTCCTTTCTGAGGCAACATATCAGATGCTATCCTAGAACTTTGCAACCTCGGTGTTTTTAAGTTCAGTGTGTTTAATTGCAGTGTGTTTTAATTTCAGGGAAAGTTCAGAGTGTAACCAATCAATTATATTTCATGTAATGATAAACATTTTTTAAAGAAAATTATTTTTTGCCTGAAACTAATTTTTCTTTCATTTTTTTTTGGGGGGGGGGGTAGGGGGGAGGAAGGACGTTAATTTCTAATTTGAAATTTTCATTGAAAAAAAGGAAATTGTAATAATACATTTTTATTTTCCTTCCAAAAGTTAAAGAAAGAACACCAGTCCTTTAAAAATGCTACATTTTTTCATATAACTCTTTTGAAGTTGCACCCGTTCTGTGTCTGGTTTAATATGAAAAACATGATTTTTCCACTGAAGTTTTGTTGCAGAACTAATTTCCCTCTATACTCGGCACTGGTGAGGCCACACCTGGAATACTGTGTTCAGTTCTGGGCCGCTCACTACAAAAAAGACATTGAGGTGATGGAGTGGGTCCAGGAAAGGGCAATGAAGCTGGTGATGGGTCTGGAGCACAAGTCTGATTAGGAATGGCTGAGGGAACTGGAGTTGTTTAGACTGGAGAAAAGAGGGCTTAGGGGGGGATCTTGCTGTTCTCTACAACTACCTGAAAGGAGGTTGTAGTGGGGTGTGGGTCAGTCTCTTCTCCCAAGTAACAAGCGTTAGGACAAGACGAAACAGACTCAGACTGTGTCAGGGGAGGTTTAGATTGGATATTAGTAACAATTTCTTCACAGAGGGTGTGATCAGGCACTGGAACATACTGTCCAGGGCAGAGATAGCATCACCGTCCCCAGAAGTGTTCAAAAACCGTGTAGATGAGGCCCTTAGTGGTATGGGTTAGTGGTGGTCTTGGCAGTGCTGGGATAACAGTTGGACTTGATGATCTTAAAGCTCTTTTCCAACCTAGTTAAAATCAGTTAAAATTCCCTTGGATCTAAACTGTTGCTGTGGAATCCTGTCACAAGTGACTAATATTGTTGCTTATAGTGAATTTTTTGCTAGCCTTTTTTCTTAACTACAGTTCCAACTTTTGCGGTTAGTTAATAATGACTGTGTTAAGATTGATTGGAAAGATTAATACTGATTTTGATGAGTCTTCCTCTTTGAATATATTTTTTCCCCTAATAACTAAAACATGTAAAATTTCCAACTGAAGAGAAAGAAGAAAAGGAAAAAAGCCACACATCATTGAACAGTTTATCACCATCACAAAATAAACAATAATTATGGAAATTCAAACATAAGTAAGCCCACAAGGCTAACTTTGTTCTTTTAACATGCAGGTAGGAGAAGACGGAAAAAAAAGAACAAAGAAACAAGCAACTCAGAACTACATGAGCTGAAAAAGACATTAACATTGTAACTTAACAAAGCTAAACATTGTAAGGCGCAGGATTTAAACTTTTTGTGAGTCTAAACAAAGCTATTTTTTTTCCAGACTGAGTAAAAGTATGTCATAAAAACTACATAAAATAAGAACCCTAGTTTTGATACGTTGGCAACCTCATGAGTGTTCTATTATTGACAATTCAGGCTTCTTTTAGGAGATTAATATTACATTATGGTTTCAGATGAAGATAATGATGTAATGGATAAACATTCATGTAAGCTACAAAATCAGTAATTTATAACACAGATGAGGGAATCATTTTGTTTTGTAGCTCTCCACATTTATCATTCAGGGTTAATGGTTATAGGGACCATCTTTTCAGTATAAAAATTCAGTCAGTCCAAATATAGGATTTTGATTAAAAAATGCATGCTTCCCCACTGTAGGATTTATCAGCATAGTATCAAGTGTTAAAGTATTGAGTTGTTTTCATCTTTGTCTTTTATGATGCATATACAAACCACTGAGAAGGAGAGAAAACCCTCCTCACTTCAGGAATAACTTCATCTTAGCAATCAACTTTTATTGCCATCTTGTCAAGAGGGACTTTCTTTGAAAAAGGTGTTCCCTGCCATCTGTTCACAAGGGACACTGTCAGATGGGAAATTTGGTTGGGTTTTGTTGCTTTAATTCATTTTCAAAAATCTTCAGACTTTCCAAATCTGACATCAGATCCAGAGTAACAAATTTGTGTCTGTCAGCCCACAGTTCCCTGAGGAGATACCTCTGAGCATGCTGATTATACATATGCAGCTAATTAGAATCATGGTTAGGATAAGTTAATGGATTGATTTACCTCCACATCCAGTAAGTGGCCCCCTCACAAGCACACAGAGTAGCAGACTCTGCTTCATGATTTCCCACTGTTTGATTCTTGCCAGTCAACCTGGAGAGGCCAGCCAGACTTCCCATCTCCTCAGCTACAGATAGATAGCCTCCTAGAAGCTGTGAAAGGAGAAAGATAATTCATAAAGGCAGGGGAATTGTGGGGGGTGTAAATAGCACTCTTGACAGTCAAGGATGGCTGTTTCTGAGTGTAAAACTCATTTTTCTGCTGTTTCCTTTTCACAAAGTGCTAAAGGCCTTTGGCACTGTTTAAATGGCCTGTTTGGTTGAACATAAGCAGCAAACTTTTGATAGAGTGTGGAAGCCAGCTCTTCATTTATAAAGCCTCTGTGGTACCAGCTATTCCTCACAAAGTCCTCCTTACTCCAGCCTAATGATGAGTGAGGTTTCTGATTCTGGATATAGCCAGAGAGGCTTGGTCAAGTCTAAGAGTAGCAGCCATCTTTTTGTGAGGCAGCAAGGCTGGGATAGAGGAAACACAATCAGCAAACGCAAGGTGTCTAGTGCTCCCAGTATTCATATTTAAAGTCCAAGGTGTAATTTACCAAACTGGAACAAGAGAAATATTCCCTGTTTAGGACAGTAATGCTTCTCCTACACTGCTTCTGTGTTCTTCTCTCAGTGTCAGAATGCATATTCCGTGAGATTCAGTAATCTGCAAGTGTGGTCTTCACATGTGGAAACTTCTACAGATTACCCTTGGTAGGACTCACATTGGTGCTTCAGGGGCAGAATTACTCTCAAACCAAAGGAAATTATCAGGCATATGCAAACTGCATCTATTTCCATACATTAATTGGGTTCTTCACAGGGACCTTCCTGGGTAACTGCAGGTGCAGACCTCCAGGCTTCCTCCTCTGTTAGCTCTATGCCACAGAACTGAAGTCCCACAGAGGAGGGACCACCACAGGAGTTAATTCAGGGAACAGTTTCCCTGAGCATTAGGTGCCTGGGAGGCAGACTCCCTAGCACACCTAATAAATTTATCATAAGGGACAGAATGAATATTCTTTCTATATGGCCAGGAGTGGTAAATCCAGCTATGACATCTTCCACATACACTCAGCCTTTCTCTCAACATACAGCTCTAGTGGGGAATTGAGAAAGCAAAAATATTTTTACATACTGTACAACATGTACACACATACTCACACAGTTGAATGTGCACACATACAAAAGTCATATCCTGCTTACTTGCTTTTCCACTTCCCACCAATAACTTTTTAATACACTGACCAACTCCATTCAGATTTGACAGAAGGAAACTGCCTGTTAACAAGGAACAAAGAAACTCTATAGAAAATAATTTCTCAGGGCTCTATTCAACAAATCAGTAAGTCAAGTGTTCTTGTGGGGACCGTCTTGAAAATATTTGGTTTTGATTCATTTCTGTTCTTCACTGTTAGAAAGCAGATCCAATGAGCAAAGAGATAATGGCTATGTCTAATTTGGTATCCAGTATGGGTTTTTCAAGCATTACCTCATGTTAGTTCAGTCCTCTGTTCCCTCTTTGAACAGGGAAAAGCAGCATTTGCAAATTATCCGTAATGCTGCAATCTCACAAATCAAGTTTGGTCTCTAATGAACAAATTCTTTCTGGAAATAAAATCATCATCACATTGTGCAGGCAATAGAACTGCATCTGCCTCTTTGCCCCAGACATTGGCAGTTTCCAATCAATGCTTCATCTGAGTAGTGTGATGGGTAAGACTTGACAAGGAGCAGTATTCTCGGTCCTTCGAAGCTGAGTGCTTTTGAGCAAAGCATTTCTGAAGTTACAGCATAAGAATAAAAACACAGTCTCAGAAGTTGTAATGCACATTGAAAGCTTCATGAAATGACTACTGAATAAACTTATTATTTCCATCTTTACTATAGAGCAGTGTTTGTGTATGTATTTAGCGAACACATTGTCCTGCACTGGCCTACATGATTTATTTATTGGGGATGGAGTTGTACATGTACTATCAAGTCTATGTTTAAGTGTCACTCTAAAATGTCACATATTTGCAACATATTTTAAAGGATTTAAAGTATCAGGATGACTGCATGGTGATTAGTAGACCAGTTTGGAGAATGGTTTAGGAAAATCATTAGGAAAATCATTCTCAATCCTTCATCAAAGAATTTCTTAATGGCAGGCCTAAGACACATCCGTAACAGCTTTATTTTACTAGGTCTACTACAGAAGATTTTCCTATCTCATATTAAGCACAACACAGAGTTAATTGAATTATTTGTAGGCTTTACATTAAAATTATGCTAAAGGACATTGCTGAATCGGGGGTTTAATGGGCAAATAGTTAAACAAAGGAGTCGTGCATGGCTTGAGCCAGGAAGCAGGAGGCAAGAATCCAGAGCTTTTTTTCACAGCTCTGCCTTTGGGAAAGTGAAATTAATCTTTATACTTATAATAGATTTTGAGCTTTCCTTATATACTGCTGTACCTCAGGCATCTCTGATATAATTAGAAATAGTAATCAAATGTCAACCTCATCCTTATTGTACTTAGCAATTGTGAAATTTAGTTAATTAGTACGTTTCATGTGCTTTGGGGTCCTTGGACAATGAAGGTCATGTATCTATTTAGCTAGATGTTTAGAAAAATATAGGGCATTATTATTCAAATGTACTTGAAGTCATAAGTATTATCAGTCAGTTATAGAGCCATGAGAAGGGCTGAAGCTGTGATAACAACTCCAACTGTTAGTGTGACCACCAGTTCTTAGAAAAGATGGGTTCAACCTTTTCAATATAAAAATAACAAAAAAAAAAAAGAAGAAAAACAATTACTCATGTAAAAGTTCAATTTTAAAAGCTACAACAAGCTGTGCTGAAGAAAGTGTAGGAAAGACAGGGAGGTTGCTTGTGAAAAGTCCTAGACATAGATACGTTGGTACTTTGGGAGCACAGCCAAAACTCTTCCCACCCTTTGGGACATATATAAGGTCTATCTTTTCTGTTATCTATCTTCTAAAACATGCAGGCCAACCTACCCATCTTTAACTCAGTGGGATACTGTGGAAGATTCTATCTCACATGACCACTTATATTTGTAACTTTTCAATCAAATGTATTGAGTAACAGTGGTGAGGGGAGATATGGGAACAGGCAAACAGACACACTGGATAGACCTTTCCCTCAAAGAAGCGGTGAAAGGGATCTGTTAACGTTTTTCTTCTTTATTCGTCGGTGTTTCAAATCTCTTTGTCCTTTAAGTGACTATTTAGCTTTATTAGAAAATGTCATATGCACTTGGTTTAGTTCCAAAATTCAGATTTTATGTTAAAACCAACAGCAAAAATTACCAGAAAAGCTAGGGAGAGACTTGCAGGGGAACAGAAATATTTTTAACATTTGCTTTTCCAGCTAGTAAACAACACTGGTTGCAAAGTAAAATAATGGAATAGCTCAGCAGAAAAGTATTTAACCATTCAGCACCATCTTCTCCCACAGGACTAATATCTATAATGATCATCAAATGTGCACAGTTCATATAGGTCTGAATTTAGGTGAAAAAGGCAAGAATTGCAAGATGCAAACCAGGTGAAACAATCAAATATCAATGGGCAGGCAGCAACAAATTAAACTCTTTGAATTTCTTCTGGTTTTTGCTGCTTTGAGCCTTGGTCTGGCAAAAGGCTTATGCATATTAGTGGTCTAGTTAAGCTCATCAATTTCTAGATTTTAGCATTGAAATGGCCCATTATTATCATCCAGTGTGACCTGCAGAACACAAGCCAGAGAATTCCAGCCGATAATTTCTGCAGTTCAATAAGCTGCTTATTGACTTGATCCTCAAAAATGCTGAGCTTTCTGGCCTCAGTTGAGCCAAGCATTTGAAAGTGATCCACTTTAAGAGGAAGGTGACTACCCACAGTTTAAAATTGCCCACAACATGTCTTACTTGAATGGGGTCCAAAGTATTTTCCTAATAAAGGACTTAATTCTTCATGATAGTAAGAAGGTGATTTAGGCCTGCAGTGCTGGACCCATAACCAAGACAGTTGAAAGTGAATGTGTACTCACTCAGCATACACAGAAAGGATCATTTACAAGACTGTAAAGACCACAAACACAAAATTTGTCATTCCTCAAATATTGTTTTGTTGGGATCAATGCCCCTGTTGACAGAAATATTCATAAGACCTGGAGAAAACACCTTGAATGCCTGCAAGGACCTTGAAGCTCACCAACCCTCCAACCTTCTTATTTGGGAAAGGGGTATTTTTAACAGAAATCCACGAAATCTTTGAATTTAATTCCAATGCAGAAATAAAACAAAGGTGAAAACTCTCAAGTCATTTTAGAAGGCAATCACCAGCCTCCTGAGAAAGAAGATTATTTGTTTTCTTTCTTCTCTACGTTATTAAGTGGTTTGTTATACTCATTTACTGCTCTCTGGGACTATGCCCCTTGCTCTCTTTGACCACATTTACAAAAGCAAGAAAGGAAAAATTACTTGTTGTTCTTAAATCCTGGAGTTTAATAGACAATCTGGGATTTCAGTCTGAAATGTCAGACTGCTTACATCCACCTGCAGAACAAAGTTGAATTTTCAAATCTTTTATTTATTTATCTATTTGTCTGGGTTAAAAGTTATCCTAGCACTGTCATATGCCTCGCTAAAGCTCTTTGGAGAAAGGACTTTGAAGCACTATTCATAAATCTCATTCTTAAATAGCATTCCTTTGAGGTTAAGAAAAAAAAAAGAGACAAAGCTCCTTATTTTTCACTGCTCAATAGATTTTTATATCAGGAATGAGCATGGGGCTTTAAAAGGAACAAAAGGAGAGCAGCAACTCCAATTGCCTGTAATATCTTAAGCACTCTCCTTAGGTATGGATTTAGTTCCCATCATAGCAAACCACACCCACGTGTTCAGTGGAAAAAGACATGGGTAATCACTAAGAATTAGTTGTGAGTTTTGTCTATCAGAAGTGTCATGGTGAATGTATGTAATGGCTTGAATTAAGCTTCTCCATATGTTATTGTCCAAAAGCTAGTAGCCTCTCTCAGAAAGGCATTTAAGGTCCTTGCATAATTGAGTGTCTCCGACTCATTTTGCTTATAAAATGGGACTTATCATGCCTTGAATATCTGATCTCTTTTTGGACTCCAGAAGAAAGTCAAAGCCACGCTCAAGACATAAATGCTCCAGAGAGCTGAAGTTAGCGAGTTTATTCCTGCTTCCTTTGAAAAGCCTCACAACTGTGTTTAGTGTCAGCTGAAGAAAACAGCAAGAAAACCCATCAGAATTCGCCATGAACTCTTTTCTTTTCTCTCCCCTATTTTTAAAGACAGGTGCTCACTTGATGTGAAACTTAGATCCAGTTTCATTTCAGAACATGAAGCCTCTCCTATGATAAAATCTGAAGAAATAAAAAGTTATTTCAACAACTTATATTTTAAATGATTTGAAGAATTTTCATTTTTAAAAGGTAAAAACTTTTAGTGGCTTTCATACTGTAGTCACAAATTCATTTTACTAGAGTATGTAAGTATTATTTAATTCTTAAAAATATATGTTAATATCTAATCTCAAATTTTGAAAGTTCAAAAAAAAAATATTAGGAAAAATAATTCACATGAAATACCCTAGTTTCTGTTTTTCATTTTGAACAGAATAGGCAGAAATTGTTGAACAAAACTCTGTATGCTGGGGTAGCACTGCTCAGATTTCAGAGGCCAGCATAAAAATTGATTTTTGTCATGTTAGCATCTGTGCATTTAGCAATCATCTCTTTATTTAGCCTCGCAACAAGGCAGGGGCAGGCTTACTTCCTCAGTGATCTGAGAGTACAGCTACATTAACAGAAGATGTGAGTTAACAGTGCCTCCGCATAACAAGTTATGGCTCATCAGTGAGTGTCAATAACTACATGTAGTCTGTGTGTCTGTATGTGTTCGTAGCTCTTTGCAATCACGATGAAAGACCTTCTTAGCAGATGGAAACCTGTCAGTTCCTTGTTACTAAACTACTTTGTCGTGTCATTGATCCTTCAAGGCATTCCTTTTTTAAAAGATCCAACTTCTTCAATAAAATCACAGGGTGAGTCAGATAGAAATCATTTTTCAAAGTATTTGTTGCCTCCTATTGTAAATGTCAGTTGTTCCTGAGAGGATGGCCTCCTGGTCAGGAGCCCAGCATCTCCTAAGATCGTGCTTAACTTGAATGCCAAAAACAGAAAGGAAAAAGTAAGAAGTACCAATCCTTGAGACTCCAGAGCAGTGGGAGTTTAACATTGTGAGTTTTATAGTGTATTTATTTTCCTTGTCATTGTAATGGTCAGTGGGCTTGTATAACTGTGCAAGGTAAAAAAACCTCCCAGGAGAAAAGAGCTGTCAGTTCTCTTGAGTTTTCCAGCTCTCCTCAGTCAGAGCAGGCTCAGTATTCACTGGTGTGCAGCTGAGTCAAGGAAGGCAAAGATGTAGATGGCAAAAAGCTGAAGTGAACCAGCCAGTAATGTTGTCTCAAGTGTGTTTTCTGCATTAGCTAAAGTAACCTTCTCTACAATGTCCGCATTGCAGAGGGAAGACACATCAAGATGGTTCTTCGATGTAAAATTGGCAGGAAAACCAAGGATCATCTGAGTGCTCCCTGAGTACCAGTGTGAATGCTAAGGCAATTGCTGAGCTCTGTCCCTCTACAGCTATGCTGCAAACACTTCTCTCAGCTAGATAGGGTTAAATGTGTTGAAATACTTTGGACTTTAACAGCAATTTCAAGAAATGGTTGTTTGCAAAATATTGCAACAGCTGCTTCACCATAGCTGGAGCCATCTCTTTCTCTGTCAGTCCACCCTCCCTCCTCACTGAAGCTGGTCACCACTCTTTTTCCTATACCTGCTCCCTTCCATGACATACCCTTTCATTGTGCCTGAGCCTAAGGTACCCACTGGCATATGGAAAGTAAAAGTCCTCCAATATTCACAAAGCAGGTCATGGTTCAGAGTGCATTTAGGATGGAGTCCTCACCACTTTTCTATGTCTCAGCCTTCCTTCTCTGGTAAGGATAATGCTTGGGAAGGTGGAGATGCATCTCAGGATGATACAAAGAGGGGAGACAATGGGTAAAGTGAGATTCCTCTCTTTTCACCTTTTTGGGTGGTAAAAAAGATTTCCTTCATTTTGCATCCCAACAGATGTTCAGGAAAGGTAAGTAGCAACAGTGTATGCCATTAGGCACCACTAAGGACCTATCTTCCTCTGATATATTAGGAATAGTAGCAGCAGTCCCATCACGTTTCCAAACAGGCATTACATAGTTGAGTTCTTTCTGTTTCATCCTTCTTATTCCAGCAGTAATAACAACAGTGGTGCTCTGACGGATGAACACAGTTAATTTCTTGATGAGGCAAAGCAGGTCTTGTGTCAGGATCTCTGTACAGCCTGGCAGACCTCTGTAAACTTCATCTATGTGGGTTATAGTCCAAGGTGGGTTTTTTTTGCTTTCATGAAGAAGTAATATGTATTTCATTTTAACAGCGTCTCACTGCATTTTATTGAAAAAAAAAAAAAAACAGGACCCCCCCCCCAAAAAAAAAAACCCAACAAACCAAAGCAAAACCAAATGTATCTCAGTGTTATGAAAATAGAAAGTGAGTTATGTGTCCCACATCACTGGATAGGCCATCAGAAGAGAGAAAGTAGCATTCCTCCCTTGCCAAGTGCTTGTCCTGTGCAGATGCCTGACCAAAGCTGGGATTTTGTCATGTAATCAGTCCTCTGACTCCAGGAAATAAATCATGAATTCATAATGCCCTTGGCTTTATGAAGCTTTGCTACAAAAGTGCTTTCATCTCAGAGTATGTTTTGAGAACCTCTTCAAACCCAGCACAGTGCAGGCTGCCATCAGACGTGGTTTCCTTTTGTGACTGCTTCTTCTGTCCTTGTGTTGAACACATGTGGTACATACCATGCTAGCTCAGGCCACTGCCAGAGCACAACAGGTGGCAAAGCCACTTTTTGGATAGTAGCTCTGACAGCAACTGCTTTTCGTCTCAAGATGAACTTCATCCAAAACCATGCGTTGGGATTTTACCACATATTTAAGACCTTTGGTCCAAAATCAAGTGAAAAAAACAAACAGCAAAGACACCTAGTCGAAATGAAGTGTTGTTAATGACAGTGCCTTATGGGCATCCGCTATAACCATGGGTGTCAGTGAAACAGTCACAGAAAAAGTACTTTTGTATGTTCAGAAAGATCTCATAAAACTGACTGACTGTTCCCTTCTGGGAGAGTGAGTGCACTCGCCTTCAGCTTGCAAAAAGAAAATCTCATGCCACTAACTTGCATGGGTAATAAATCCTGGTTCAACAGGCTTGTCGTCTCTTGGTGAGTCACCACCCACCTTATAATGAATGGCATTAATTTGATTTTGAAGAAACAGCATTTGCATGTTATGTCTCACGGGGTTATAAACAAAGAATGAATCTGATACATGCTGTACAGACAGCTCATGTGGGCAAATAAAGCAGATTTTATTCATGGAGGAAATCCCAGACAGAGCTGGGAATTTGTTCTAATGCCAGTTAATCTCAGGGTTTAGGAGCTACAAAAGAACAAGGGAAAATAGTTTAAGAACCTATCCCATCTGGTGGTGCTGTCTGTGCTTTGGGAGGATATGTGCGCACACACTCATCCACTGCCCGCACACAGATACACACACACGCACACCAAAAGCTTTAGAAATACTGTACAACAATTCCTATGGAAACAGGGGGAACATCTGCTCACCTGACTTTCTATTAGTCAGGCCCACTTTTGGGCACAAATGTGCATTTGACACTTTCCCCTTTTCTACCCTCGTTGTCTTCTCCATCTGGGAGTCGTCCCTCCTTCATACTTTTCCCAGGTTACAGGTGCTGTTGAAGAGAGGTGGTTTGTCCCAGTCCCCTTCTTGGATGGCAATGGGAAAAGGGCAAGAACAGCTAAGGCACATTCTGCTCCCTGTTGTCTTTTATGTTTTATCTTTGCTAAAATTGTAAAAGGGTTGAGTGCACGTGTGTATCCGTGTATGTTACATGAGGCGATCAAAAACAATGTTATGACACTGATCTCTATCTGGGTCTATTCCTCATGAAAATCAGAGTGCAAACTCTTTTAATCCATGGCACTGAGTGTGGAAAAGACAGGTGCGTGAGGTCTCGAAAAAACCCTGAGCTATTTGTGTCTCACTGTAAAGTAGGCATTGGCATACGGATGTATGCAGCAGTTATGTACACATACATACTGAGAGTGAGCTTTTCTTTTTTATCTTTTTTTTTTTTTTTTTTAAGAAAGATCTTACACTATGTCTCTGAGTTAAAACCGAACATGGAAGTGAACACAAAGAAAGTAATTTAAAATTGAAATTATTTTTTACTGCCTCTCCCTCACTTCTGTTCCAAGTAGATGTTGAACATTACCCTGTCAACTCTTCAAGTATTTAACTACAAAATACTCTTCATAAATAATGTAGGCAGATTAACTAAATGGTACATAATTACTGCAAATTTAGAGTCCCATTGCAGAATATTTTTTATCCATGATTACAGTGCTTACAGACTTTCCAAACAGTCTCTTGTATATTTGACAGTAAGCCATAGGAAAATTTCAGCTGTCTGTAACTGCTTTTCAGAATCTATAATAACTTAGATTAACGTGCTATTAAAGACTTTGATTTAGGAAACACCTAATACATTTTTCTATTTTTTTCCTTTCATTTAAAGTTAAACAAAAAAAGAAAAAAGGCAAGAGATATGACTTGTAAAGTGGAAGTTTTCAAAGTTGATTGCAGGTTCACAACTCTGTAACAAGGTACTTTCACTCTGGCAGATACTCAAACGAGACAATTAACAGGAGCAATGAAGCAATTCAAAGAAAGAGTTGTGGGCCTTTATAATTGGTGCTTTAGAAAGCCAAAGTTCCCTCTATACAGAAAAGACAGGAGCCAGGGAGTAATTGCCTAGCCATTTCTGTAAAAAGGGCTTGAAATCTCAGTTAAATAAGATCTTGATCTTAGCACAGGAAGGTCATGATTCTCTGGAACTGTGAAGATATTCCTCCCCTGCAGTGGTCCATTAGTGACTTGAAAGATTTTACACTGGTCATTGCAAGGTACTGAATGAATGCCAAAATAAAAGCTAAAATGTAGGCTCGCTACAGTTCTATTGTGTAATAGGGGAAAATCTGCACTGACTGCAACAGCAGCTGGGCCTGTCTGCGTTGGTGATGAAATAGTAATCTTATATGTGAGCACTTACAGTTTTCACTTTGTTGATGCTCACAGTACAAATGTGATTGTGGGTAAGGACAATATATCCACTTCTGGTGGTCTGAATAGAGGTTGAGTTACTGGTCTCAGAGCAGCAGATGTTTTTCAGACTAAGAACCTGTGATTAAATTTCCAGAGTCCTAGGCAGGCAACAAAAGCACCATTACTTGACCAGAGCCCAATGTATTCTGTCCTCAAAAGTGTACACCAACATAAAAGTTTCAGCAATGTAAGAACAATTCAATTTTGTTCTCATTCCTGGGCCAGTTTACTTTAGCATTCACTCTGTGTGCATTGTCCATTCTCCCCGTACATCTAAGGAAAGCAAAGGCAGCAGTAGGCAGATTGTCTTTAAAAAAATCAGCAAACCCTTGAATGCCTGTTGCTATTTGGTGCCTTTAGTGTCCAAGTCAGAATGCTACCATGCAGAAAGGTGTTGTTCCCATCTCAGTTCTGCTGCTCATTAACACCTAGCTACTCTGCTTATGCCTCAGACTGACTAATCTGTTTCAGAAAGAAATCCTGCCATAAGGTGTAGGCTGCAATGAACGACTTGCAGAGCATTTCCACTTCCTCTTGAATTCAGTGGAAATCTGGGGTTCAAACTTGCCTTCTCAACTGCTCATTCACCTTAGTGTTATGCTTCACTGCCTTGGGTGTATGAACACTCTCATGAACTTAAGAACTATTTCCTTGGCACTGAAGGTTGCAGGAGTGAAGGAGATTAATATCTCACAGTATTAGTCAACATGTCATCAAGTCAGTGTAGCTGCAATCAATCCTTATAAGAACAAACCCCCATCTCTTATTTGTTGTTAACCTTGAGATTCTTATAGCTGTAACAACAGTAATGGAAAGAGCAGCTTCTGAGTATATTAGATGAATATGAGGAAAGAAACTGGACCATTTCTGACAAATGAAAGATTTCTAGGCCACACACCCCTTAGGAAATAGCAGGTTCTCAAAGAGATTAATTTGCATTGTGGTGGGAAAAAAGCTAACATCGTTCCCTGGGCAGCCTCTCTAATGCACTTCAGTGTAAAGACTTCAGAGGTGCACTAGAAAAAAGCAATTATGAAATGGATTTTCATCTTCAGTCATTGCAACAGGTAATGATAAATTTGGGACTGTCTTATCCACAGGTACGTTCCTTTTATGCCAAATGTGGAGACTTGGGATATGAAACCCATACCTTGAAAGAGGCAAGTCTTATTTTACACAAAGAAGGAATTTATTGGTATTTGAAAGCTCATTCCCTCTTTCCCATGCCCTACAGTCAAAATTAAACTATTGTTTAAGATGGTGTTTAGGTAATCTTCATTCTATGGGCTACTTTTCACATGTAATCTTGGAAAGTCATCTTTTCTCTATGTTCATTAATTTTTTATCTGTAAGATAAAGGTATTATGATTATTTTCATGTAATCCTGTTTTGATCACAACTAGATCAGAATGAAGAGAAGATCTTTTATTCAATGATTACTTTAAAAATAAGAAAAAATAAAAGCTGCAGGTTAAATAAAACTGGAGATATTTTCTGTGTCTTTTTTATTTTTCATAAAAGCATCTGCAGATATCGTGCTCAGTCCCAAGTGAAGTGATTTATTGGCTTTAACCAATTATATTTTCTGTTTTTAAAATACATTTTAATATATTTCATATTGCTGTTTTAATTAAAAATAAACCCTGCTTATAATATTTTCTTTTAAAATTCTAAAAAGTGATAATTTTAGCATCCAGAATGCTATTTTTCATTTTAACTGAAGTGTTACAATTTTCATTTTAAAATCTAAATTGTGCACAAACATTTTTTTATTTTTTTTTTAGTGCAAGGGAGAGCTGCTGATACTATGGGCCAAACTTGAAACAATTTCACAAGTAATTGTGGTCCAGTTTTCATCCTCCATTTGTTAGGGTTTTTTCTTTCATAGAATCATAGAATAGTTAGGGTTGGAAAGGACCTTAAGATCATCAAGTTCCAAACCCCCTGCCATGTGCAGGGACACCTCGCTCTAAACCATATTATCCAAGGCCTCGTTCAACCTAGCCTTGAACTCTGCCAGGGATGAAGCATTCACAACCTCCCTGGACAACCTATTCCAGTGCCTCACCACCTAACAGGAAAGAATTTCCTCCTTATATCCAATCTAAACTTCCCCTGTTTAAGTTTTAAGCCATTACCCCTTGTCCTACCACTACAGTCCCTAATGAAGAGTCCCTTCCCAGCATCCCTATAGGCCCCCTTCAGATACTGGAAGGCTGCTATGAGGTCTCCACGCAGCCTTCTCTTCTTCAGGCTGACCTCGCTCAGTACAGAGTCCCTGGTATAATGAGTACACAGGCTCAATCAAATCACTTTTAACTCAACTAACTGCTATCGTTTTCTAGGGAAAGAAGAAATGACACCAGTGACATAAAGTAGTAACACCTGCTGCAGTCCCATATACAGCAGTGAATTCTACATTTCTGTCAATTAATCTTCATGTTTATTAGTGAGAAAAAAATATGGGGTTAGGATAGAGAAGACAGTTTAACTCTTATCCTAGTCATGTTTGTCTTCTATGGTCTTTGCTCTATGTTCTATAAAACCACAAACTTCACCTGGAATATGTCCCACCCCAGTTTCTTCCATTCTCATCTTTGTCATTGCAGCAAGCAGGAGATCTTTTAAGATTTGAGTGTTTCATCTCATTTGTCTCAGTTGTGGCTCTGGTTCTGCCAGAGGAAGAAAACCATGACAACAACAATTTCTCTTCTTGACATTCAGACTGCTGCATAATTCTATCCTGACTTGTATCTTACCCCTTGCTCCCTGATCAAATCTCATAGCTTTCTGGGCCTTGCCAGTCATTTCTGATCTAATCATTTACTGTTGCCTTTCCACTTCCTTCCTCCACACTTCCACCATGCACAGATATTCAAGTCTTAACCCCCAAACTTGCAGCAACATTAAACAATAGTTACCAAAATTAACTATTATATAATGAAAATTATAATTGATTGTTCTTCACTACCATCATTTACTTCTGAATGGGGGCAAATATCAAGTTTTCCCTTTAACACACTCTTCCATTGTCTCTTGTGGGGTAGGAATGAAGCAAGGAAAATCTTCACTTCTGATTCTGGCTTATCTGCATTAATTTGTTGTATAAATTTTCAACTCCGGGGTTTGCACAACCTCATAAATGACACCCACTAATGGTAGGTCTCTAATCTTATCTATGCTACAGGTAACACACAGAGAGGAGGCCAGAATCCAGCAGATTATAAAGTAGTGATTCACTGGATTCCAGAACTGGACTTCTCCTGGAACAGAGTGGAAGTCCTGTTGCCCTCATCATTTGTGCGAACAGATGGTGGTGAGCATCTTTGTGTACAGATTAGCCTCATGCTTGCAATTTTTGGGCCATATAGAATGTGTCTAACAATTGCAGCTTCTAATGTAGGATCAGTTAGTGTGAGTAAAAGATGAAAATATTTCCAGTGACAGTTTTTTACATCTAAAATGGCTTTGAAGGGTTGGGGTCCTTATGTTTGGGCATTTAGGTGAATGCTGGATAATGTTTGTCATGAGAAAACTCAGGAAACCAGACACAGAAATTGGGATTTCTTTAAGATCATACAAGTAATCTGGGAGAACAGAGAATCAAGATGTATGCTACTTGATGTAGGAAAAACCATTAACTTCTGTTCCCTATTTCTAACGCTTTTATGTACAGCTGCCACAAAAAGAAAAATAAAAAAAAGGCACAAATCGGTTCTGCTTGTTGGAAACAGAAGCCATGGAACAAAGAGACAGAGTTTGAGTTTATCCTTGTATGGAATTGAATTGTCTCCTTTGTGTCAAAGAGAAGCCAGCTGGGTTTGAAACTTGTACTGCTGATGCCACTGTATAGGCAATCATAGTACACAAGTATTATAATGAATGGATAGCTGGAGTTAAACCTCTGGCAAGCGGCCCAATGGGTACTTACTTCTTTCTCCACAAAAGAAGCTATGTAAAACATGAGTTATAAACAAACTGTATGTTCTGTATTTCCTGCTGTTTAATTAATGCCTTGCATTGGCAAAAAAGGAGTTGATTCACTTCCCACCCCCAACAAATCAGGTACGACTACAATCTCTTGCAAAAGAAAGTAGTTTTGCTCTTGTTTACAGTATGTTTTTTGTCAGGAACTGGAATTTCTGCTGATATTTCCACACTTGCTTTCTGCTCATTTTAAGTAAAAAAATACCCTTTTTTTAAGCTTTCCTTTTTCAGAGAAATAGAAAAATATTTGTCTCCATGCCATTTGTTTTTATGTGAAACATTGTGGCTTGCTTTGACACTGAGCAACGTCTGCATGCATTGCTGCAGTACGTGTTAGGATCCCATCCAGATTCCCCAAGTCATACAGGACCTTGGCTAGAGTAGCCAGCATTTCCCAGGATCCCTGTGGCATTTGATGCCAAGAAGTGAACCGTATGAGAAAAATGGTTCAGCAGCAGTGGCCACAGAATAAAGACTTGAGACTAGAAGGGATGCACTTCCCATAGGACAATGCACTTATCCAAGTAGTCCCTAATTTAGCTGAATGGAAAATTAGAAGAGGAAAACAAACTCTTTTGATTTTGGCCCAGCCAATCATGTCAAGTCAGAAATCTTCTGTCCTCCAAGCAATTTTTTTCATTTGGAAGTTGTCAACTTTAAATCCCTTCCCCACTGAGCACTTTCCCTATTTTTCAGGAGAAAAACTACAACTAGATGCACACCCATTGAGATATTTTGATTTTTTTCCTTCTGATCCGCAGTCCCAGTAACTCAGCTCTCCCCAAGATTCAGTGAGTGCATCCAGCAGATGTAGGAGTCACAGAGGTACCTTATCCCATTTCCTGTATCATTCCTGTTATTTCCCAAAGCTTGTCCAGCTAAATCTCATTGCTACCTTGTTAAAAAAAATATTTTTTTTAACAATGCCGACAGTAATGAAAGCTGGTGCTGGGACCTCCTTTTCTTCAAAAGCTTTGAGCATCACAGGATGCCAGTCAAACAGATTGTGCAACAACTCAGTGGTCATTCATACATTCGCCTACAGCACTGGCAGCAAATGACTCCGAATTCCCCATCTGATACATGTGCACCAAGGGAAGAGAATGCCTGTGGGGAGAATAAAAAGAACAGCAGCAGCTTACAGTGATTAAGTCACTTAGTACTGTGGCTATTGAGCTGGAATGCAAAACAACAAATGTTCTTATCCTTTCCTGTCTTTTCTCCTGCACACTTTCTTTCAAAGGAGCAAGCAGCATAATCTTTTTATTAAGGATCACTTCAACAAAAAACTAGCTTTTTTACTCTCATTTGGCCCATTGCTGTTATTGCTATCCCTTTTGAAACTGTTTCACTGAGTTTATTGCTTAAAAGAAAAGGAAAACTCTCCCCCAAACACAACAAACCCCTTTGTGTTACCCACAGACAGAAGCCATCTGCAACCAGACTGCCCTGAGCTAGGATCAGTCATCAAGCTGAGCCATGCTGCCCATTAAACCACACCTGATTCTCTCTGTAAATGCAAAACCTACCAACACAGGCATCTTCCTCAAAATCTGATCGGTATATTTGCGTTAGAACTGACTAATGCTTTCCATCCCAATGTCATCAGGTATTGCTTGGGAAATTTGCTAGGTACTTTCCCAGGATCCACCCTCCTCTATCTCCTCCTCTCTTGCTGCAGTTCACTGACTGATGTATATGCTAAAATACCAAATGATCAACAGAAGCAGGCATACATTTCCTTCTGCTGATGCTATGACGGAGACCGTAACTCCTGGCAGGGACCTGTTAATCCTCTGCTTCACTGAAGTGGAAGAAGAATCCATGGAGATTTAAGCAATGACTGGCCTTAGTAATTCATGGTATGTGAAAGAGCTGGAGCCAAATGACACATTTCAGTAGGCACTCTTAAATTCCAGGTAATTCCACAGGGGATGTCTGTAGTTAGTGGGTGATGGAGACAGCAAAACTACACATCACAGAAGTGGTTGCAGGAGCGACCCTGACCCTTTCATTTCCCCCGTAACTCCATGTTTCTCACCTCTAAACTAACCTACCTTTACCTTCAGGAGTGTATCTGAATTTAAATATGAATACCATAACTGTAATTTGCCAAACCCTTTTCTCCCATCCATGTTTACAGAAACACCAGCGTGTGTGTGTGTGTGTGTGCATATATACATATTTTAGCTTAACATTAAATTTCTACTTTTCTGTTTTGAGGTGGGTTTTTTTTTCAGTGAGTAGACAAGCAGATTTTTCCTTCTGACTTCAATATTAAAGTGGGATTTTTTGTTGTTGGGTTTTAAGCAAGACTTGGCTCTGTGTTTGTGACAGAAAATGTTTGTGTCTGGAGGCGTTTGAAAAGTTTAGGATTTATATACTTCAAAAAGTAGAGAGAAAAAAAGAGCAGGACTGGATTTAACTAGAACTATTGTTGATTTGCATCCTAGAAGGTATCTGACAAGTGTAGTAGTGATTTGAACACAGCGAAATCTCACTAAAGGGCTCCTCTTTTCTTTGCCCACTCCAAAGGACAGAACCATCACAAAGGGAGGTCTTCAGAGACATCATAGTTGAAACTATTACTAAAGGCACAAAAGTCTTTAGAAGGACAAGTATTCTTTCTCCTGTCACTTGAACACTCAGTATACCAGCCTGGTGTCACAAGTCTTATATAAGGTCAGTGCACAGGAGCTTCTTCAAGACGAGAGGCATCAAAAGATAGCTGCCATGAATGTCACTGATCTTTTTTTGATTGTGCTGTACTGAATCTCTGTGCAGATTCATCATCTGCAGAACAGGTCCTGTTGTTGCTGGCATGAATCCCCTGGCTGAAGGTTTTCAATCCCCTTTGTAAATCTGCATTACTTCAGTACTGGAATTGATAGCATAAGGACAGAGGGAGCAAGAGAGTCCATTCTTAATTCTGATCACACTGAAAAATTTGTGTATGACACTTGTGCAGAAAAAAGTTTCAATAAAATATACGTGAATCAGGTGGAAATAAATCAAATAATCTCCAATAAAGCAGGCAAAGTTACCCATGCAGAGCAGCTGGGAGTCACAGAGACAAGAAAAACCTCACTCTTATCTTGAAAGCCTGAGGTGTTAAACACAGGCTGGATCATGCAACATATATAAATACATATGTATTTAGAAGCATACATTAGAGAAGAATGGAACATAACAGAATAGAAAGAATATTTCACTTGGAAGGGAACTATGATTATACAGTCCACCTGCCTGACTACTAAAGGGGTGACCAAAAGTTAAAGCATATGATTAAGGGCATTGTAAAAATGCCTCTTAAACACTAATAGGTTTGGAGCATTGGGCCTCCCTAGGATGCCTGTTCCAGTATTTTAAAACCCTTTCGCTAAAGAAATGTTTATTAATGTCAAGTCTGAACTTCCCCTGATGCAGCTATGAACCATTCCCGTGTATCCTGTCACTGAATACCAGGGAGAAGAGATCAACATCGCTGTCTCCATTTCCCCTTCTCAGGAAGCCGCAGAGAGCAAGAACATTATCCCTCAGAACTCCTTTTCTCCTTTTTCGGTGTCCTTAGCATGCATACATACAAGCAGTATAGTGGGGAATAAAGGGAAGATGCAGAAATATGATTAACTGATGAAAATTTTACTAAATACCTAGGAGACTGTTGGGCATATTCGCCTTACACTCCTTGCAGAGGTAATGGAGAGGCACCTCCAGAGGCTAATTTAGCCCATTGCTCACTTATAATGTAATTAGCCTTCATCAGGTAAAGAGAAATCTGGGCTCTCAACTTGACAATAATCTTTAAATGAGCACCTGAACTCCCTCTGTAGCTTGAGATCTACAAGGTGTTTCTTCGGCTCCTATCCAAAATATTTGCATGTTGTGTTACACAACTTCCTGGGAGAATATTCCTGATGCTGTTTCTAGAAAAAAGAATGAGGCAAAAATAGCCTTCAGACTGTTAACTTGCTTCAGGCTTTTTTTCATGTTTTTTTGGAGAAAAAAAAAGCCATACCAGTTTCTGCATTCAGAATTCTGCTGAGCTTTGAAATATATTTAGATTGTATTTTAAAATTTATTTACTCCATCAGGACTCAAACTGAAGCACAGTGAGCTGCTCTGCCTAGAAAGTTTGGTTTGCCTTCCTGAGTTAAAACTAAAATAAATGTCACTTTAGATTAACCTTAGATTCCTGTTAAAATATGTTCAATTCTGACCTAGGAGCAAAGTAAAATATAGGTATTTAAGAAAAACAACCAAACAATCCATTTCCTCCATTCTTCATACAGTGTAAATGCCACATGTTCTTCTACCTGCTAAGTTGTTTTTCTTAGTATTTCTTTTCATAATAGTTGAAATTTGAATGATTATTTATTTATTTATTTATTTATTCAGTTTTTTTTTAAAGTTTTGTCACAATTCACTTGTACCATAATACAGATTGTGCTAGTTTTTACATGAGAAATATTAGAATTGTCATAAATGGACATGATTTTTATTCCTGAGGAGTTCAGAATGTTAATTTATATCCAAACAAGCTTAGGGACAGATATTCCTTCTTTTGGAAGTTTCTCTACAAGTGTATTAATAAAAAGAGACTGACTTCCTTGGTTGGTTGATTCACGGCAAATGAATTTCTGTGGCTAAAGCAAATGTCTGGATAATTGGGGGGGGGGGGGAAGGGCACATTCAAAGACTGAATAAGTCACATAATAGTTGCATCACTTGTTTGCCATATACAGCAAGTGGTGAAATAATCATACCTACTTCATAGAAGAGCACATGGATGTGCTGTAATTATAAATTCAGAGGAAGAAAATAAGTTCCAGCATACAGGCAAGAGACCATAACATCAAAACCAAGTCACAACATCTTTTGCTGGTTAGGCTCTGATCAGAGATGGAGGATGGAAGGAAGCTAACCTAGGAAATGCCACATTTGTTGTCAAGTTTTTCCTGTCATATCAGTTCAAGCTGGGAGAAGCCCGCACTTGTAGGAAAAGGCAGTTCCCACGTTTCTCTCAACTCTGGCTTCTCATTGATCATCCATGTGTGGTCCTTGTCCCTACACATCTATAAGCATTTAGGTGACTGTGCTGTAAATCAGAGTGAGGCACTGACTGAGTGAAAAACTGTTTTAGGAAAAGCTTATTTCCGTGTCCCCCGCTTAGTTTTCTGCCAATTTGTTTAGCTGAATTTATTGACAAAGGGTTAGAGTTTGTGTAATCATAAAGTAGGAAATTCAGGGAAAGAAAGAGAGAAAGAAAGAGAGAAAGAAAGAGAGAAAGAGAGAAAGAAAGAAAGAAAGAAAGAAAGAAAGAAAGAAAGAAAGAAAGAAAGAAAGAAAGAAAGAAAGAAAGAAAGAAAGAAAGAAAGAAAGAAAGAAAGAAAGAAAGAAAGAAAGAAAGAAAGAAAGAAAGAAAGAAAGAAAGAAAGAAAGAAAGAAAGAAAGAAAGAAAGAAAGAAAGAAAGAAAGAAAGAAAGAAAGAAAGAAAGAAAGAAAGAAAGAAAGAAAGAAAGAAGCATCAAATCTAAAGAAAGTTGAGTTCCCTTTCAGTATTCTCAGCTTTCATATTTGTATTTCAGCCATTCTAGTATGGTGTGATGAATGTGAGCTTCAATATCCCTACAAAACTACTTGCTTCTCCTTGAGCATCTGCAAAGGCTGCAAACACCATTGTCAATGCCTATGGATAGGCAGTGTGTATAGACAGAACATAGTTCATACGTAAACACACATAGAGATTAACATGCAAGGAACAGCACTGAACATGTTCTCTTCGGTTCCTGATTTGGCTCAAGAAACACAGCTTTTTTCACCAGATGTGCCTTGCAAAACAACACAAATGGCAATTCATCCTTATGAGCTCGTCCCAGAAGCTGTGACACAATGTGAATGGAACAAATGCATCACATGCCTTGTGCATAGCCATCTGATTGCACACTGCTGATAGGGAGGAGGGGCTACTGCCTCCACGCTTCTGCAATTAAATTAATTAAATTCGTTGGCCTACTTGGAGCCTAAAATGGGTCAAACTTGTAAGTTTTATTCTTTCTGAAGATTTATTCAACAGGATGTAAATACTATCAGATGACTTTTGAGCATTTAATATATTGTCTGTATATGCTTGGAGAAGCAAGGGGAAAAAAACATCCCCCTGCTTCCTAGGGAACATTTGTGTTCTTTGACTTTGCTCTTACATCATGTGTGTCTTTCTTTTTCTTTTTTTCTTGAAAACCTAAAAATATTTCACATATCTATTTTGTACATTTACATGCTAGAGGGACATGGAACTCAATGTAAAGTAAAATCTTACCTTTGGTTTTGAGAGAGATGATCAGTGGGTGATGCACTTAAGCATTAAAAGCACCTATCACATTATTAATTTATGATTTTAACACATGCATGCCATTAATGTGATATAAGTGTAGCGCATCCTGCTTCCATCACTTTCCCAAAAGAAAGTAACTTATACTTTCATACATTTCTACATAATTAGTGAATGAACAATGAGAGATTCTTTCCTTTCTGATTTTTGCATTAATCATCTAATATTCTGAAATGAGATTTGATTCACCAGGTCTCTGAGTGCAGACAAAGACTTCTCTGCACTATACAAGTCTATTTATGTAAAATCTCCTACTTCGTCTCCAACCTCATAATTTCATTGCTGAACGAATGAGTGTGTCCATTCATTGCTGAAGTCTTTTCCCAGGAAGAAGTTTCTCGTTCACAGTCTGCATGAAGAAATGTTTCTCAAAAGACACAATCTACCCATTCCATACTCCAAGAAGTGTCCATGTGGCCGATCAACACACTTTTTTTTAGGTTGGAAAGTGTGCTGGAAGCATGGCATTATGGAGCAGGGAATACAGAATAATCCTGATCATGGAAGAGGGTCAGTTTCTTTGATGGAATGAGACACCATGATGGAAGGAAGCTGGTACTTTTTCTAGTCTTCCTGTAAAAGTATCAATACTGGAACCCGGTTATACAGTTTGCTCATGCAACAAAAAGTTATTACTTGTCTGATCAAGAGCCTTCTATTCTTCTGTGTTCAGGATCCTGTGCTATAATGTGTGTCCATTCACATCATAATTTCAGACCTATCCTTACCTTGAAGCTTTTACAAGGTAAAATTTAAAGCTTAAAAGAAATGGTAATGAAAGGGTGGGGTAAGGAAATGCATTGTCCCCATTTTGCAGACAGAGAACTGAAAGAGTAAACCCACCTCACCAGCAGTATTTGAAGTCAGTCTTCCAGTCAATATGTGATTAGGTTCAGTCCTGAAGCATGTTAAGAGACTTTATTAACACCATGCCAAAGGTCTCTGGAAGACTCCCAGTCTTCTACATGCTCTCATAGTGCTCCAGTAAAAGAACACTCTTCCTTTCCCCTGCTGATACTATTCACTGGGCTAAACCATCTTCAGACAAGTCACTATGTCCTCTATACATCACCAAAACTTGTAAGTGTATGCTGACCCAGACCTATCTTACAGCAGCACAAGAAGAGCACTTAGTAGCTTTATCCGCTTCCTCATTGTTGAGATGTCAGGGCAGTGATACAAATTCATTGCTGCTTGTCAGCTGTCTGGCATCTGCTGACAATGTCTACAGGAAAAGTGAGTGGTTATGTTTAAATATCTGTCAGCAAATATGCCCAAAGACATGAATACTTTCCTGGGATTCGGAATGACCTTTTCATTTGCCTTGAAGAGTTGTCTTCCTCTGATCAAGAAACTAATTAGACTGCTGAAATTTGCTGTACATCTCTATCACCACACCGAGGAAATCCATTTCTTCATTTGACAGTGACCCTGTAGGATATCTCCATTTTTTCTAGAAGCCTGTGGCTACAAATAGTTACACTTTCTCCATAGCTGAGGCCTGGGCTTCATATTGTGAAGGTAATAGCAGACAAACCTTGGTTGTAAGCAACTGCATTGTTTGGCAAAGCTTAATTACCTTTGAAGCTCATCGCCTTGAGTTTCTACAGTACATTGGTACAGTTCTGTAGTGGGCACAAAGCTAATAGTTCTTGGAAGTAGGCTAAAGGAGTTAAAAGCAGTCACAGCTTTCCGCATATAAAAAAGATAATATTTTCTGATGCTGCCATAGGGCACAGGTGCAACTGAATTTTAATAAGACGGAAGGGTATGTCTAGAAACAAGCTAGTAAAAAGGATCTTTCAGTGACTCCAGCAACCAGCAGTGATGGGGAGGATGAGGCTACTGTCTTTGCAATGTCACATAGATGACTTAAGTAATGGCCTACTGTCTCAGTGAATTATTTGCTATTCAATTTCATAATTTGCTGCAGATATTTGGGAAACTAAGTGGCTGCCAGGAGCATACTTGCAGAAGCTTCAGGTGAAGTAATCTCACTTCCATCTGAAGCAAGATGAGAAAAGAACCGAAACCCTAATTTTTACAAAGTTTCTCTTCTCCATTTAGAGGACTCTCTGCTGAGAAAAGTGGGCAGGTCTTATAAGCTCACATGGAAAACTCAGGAAGGCTATATGTATACAGCTTATATGTGTGCTTAGCAGGGCTGCCCTCTGAAGAAAGGCATCAAGTTTCTTATATTCAAAGTGTCAGTAATATGGATCCCAGTGCACATTCAGCTGGGTCATAAAACCTCTCTCTGCTTACAATAACTATGAAAGCACTAAGTGTATTAAATAAAAATATTGTTAAAGTGGTTTGTGGGGACTCCTTATAAATAATCATCAAGATCCAGCTCCTGAGAGGCCACCATATTTCATGCATGCTTTTTTTCTTGCAGTCTAGGGAAAAAAGCTAGCTTTATAAATATGCACCTTCTCTACCAACACTTAAAATTGCAGACTTCTGGTATTGAGAGAATTTTCTCTCTTTTTGTAGGCTTCCCCCTTCCAGAAGACAAATACATAACTGTCCTGAACATACTGTCCTGAACCCTGCTGCTATTCCAGGCAGGGAGTAATGCAGAAACCTATGTCTAAGTAAAGTTTAGTTTATTTTAGCTTTAAATTCTTAAATTAAACCCTGTGCTTGAAAGCCACTTTGTTAGTAATATCACTCTGTTCCCAGGGGTGGTACTGGTAGGCCTCCATTCACACCATCAGTTCATATGACCTCTTCGTATTACCAGGTTTTCGGGGTCCCCACAATATGGTGAGGGAGCAGGAATGTCTTCCTACTGCAGCATGCTCAGTGTTTGTCTGCCAGACCTCTTCCCCTTGCTTCACACCCAAGTGTGAGTGTGATGGAGACAGATAGATGGATAGATAGACAGATAAGAAGAAAGACTGATGCACAGATGCTCTCTCCCATGCTTCAAAAACCTTCATCTTCTCAGATGAGAAAGCATTCCTCACTGTCTAAAAGGAGGGAAAAAAGTACTTTGTGAAAGACTTTAAAAAAAGATCTGTTTCATGAAAGCCTTCATTTAATTCTTCTGTGTTTTATCGCTTATCCCTAGACTTAAAGGACTGAAAATTATGATTCCATGGGAAATTAAATCTAAATCTCATACCAGTGGAAATCAGTATGCAACCAGCTTTGCCTATAATGCTTCTTACATGCTCCAATATTATTTATACTGCATATATCTATTGAATCTAGTCCTTATCCTCTTTTAATAGAGGCATTGTCCCCACTGTTAGCTTGTATTGTAAAAAGAAAAAAAGTTGAAATTTCATTCATATATTTGCATTATTGCTTATTAAACCACCTAATCAATTTCAGAAGTTAACAACTACTTGCCAGGACACCTCTTATTCAGAAGTTCCCAGGCCATGAATTTTAAGGTCTGTGGGGTATTTTCATGTCATTATATGCCACAGAGCCCTCACATTTTCTGAGGTCATTACACTGGATTAGTAAATACAGAAACAATGCCGCACTAGCATTCTTAATCTGGATCTGCCCAATGTCCCAGTCCTCTCTCACCAAGCATGAATAGAACCAGCTGCTCCCAATAGCAGAAGCAAAAAACTCGGATTATGAAATAACCTACCCAGGATGAATGCTCCTGCCTAGCCACCATTAGTTAGTTAATCTACTATAACAATTTTAAAAAGCACATAATGAATAGTGGGTCAAATGACTTTAAGAACACTGCATCTGTAAAAGGTCTCATTTAGTCAGCTGAAGCTGAGCAATACAGGTGATCAGCAAAACCACCACAAGTGAATGAATTCACAGTACAATACAGCACTGTAACTAATTTCCCTTCATATAAATTCTTGCTGGATGATTTTGACAAGCTAGATGTATCAGACCAAAAAATGCCCATGGTATCATTTCCCAAAGGGGTAGGCATATCTATTTGGTTATGATCATATTCTACTAATTTCCCAATAGTCATAAAGCTGAGCATAGGGATCTCTGATATATGGGTTTAATGGACTGACACTGATCAAAGAGAGAATGTGAGTGAGGTATTATGAGCATGAGTCTAACTGAGATTCATTAGAGATTCAATAGTCCCTTGAGTTAACCGCTCCATCAAACAAGTCACTTAAAACCAGCCTGGAGAGAAGCAGTGAACTGTTCAAATGTTCTTCTGGTGAGTGAATAGATGACAGGAATGGGAAGAAATATCCAGGTTATTCAGCGCATCCAGCACTTCAGTTGCAGGCAACAGGCATTTAGGATGGGAATCAGCTTCTCATAACGGCATTTAAATAGAGATATCTACACCTGGATGCCTACTCTGAGCTGGTTGTTTGAATATCTACTGTAGTCAGTGGAGACTCATGTCTCCCTAAAGCAGACTGTGGCTAGTGAGTCGAATGATCAGTTCTCTAGCCTTCACAAGCTGTTTAATGACTATCCTGACAGGTCAGGCAGCAGATCACACCTACATATGTAGGATAACATTCTTAATCCTTAACTGAATCCAAGCTCTTTCCTAAGAGGATCTGCCATTCTGATTTTTTGGTCTTTAAAATATGGTTTAGGTCAACTTATACCAACCTCTGTTCAGCTGAAAATCAAAAAGACATGAGGAAAATCAAAAGAGAAACAAAAGTACATATGGCAGAATTACCTTGCTCTGCTTTCAGGTTTCTTGAAAAAAGAGATGTTACCTAGTTTAATTCTGGATGTCAGCAGAAATATAGTTTATTTAAATCATTACAGAGAAGTGAAAAAAACCTCATCCTTTCAAATCCAGAAAAAATGTAGCGGTCCATTTATGAAGTCCGGGGAAGCCAGAGGAAAGTAAGGTGCAGAATTGGAAAGACAGATCTCCACCTAATCTTTTAGTTTCCTTTCCCAGTATGGGATACTGCTGTCTTTTATTAGTGCTTAATTCATCTGTAGATAAGGAATCATTCTTTATATTTCAGGTAAGGGAAATACAGCAAGCTTAATCTATTCAGACTTCAGAACTGAATTTGATATGGTGCAGCAGGGGAATATAGTAGTCACACTGCAGAAAATCATTATCAGAATAACTACAAGGCAAGTCATGATTAGAGAAGAGATTGCAACATCATGTGCTAAAATGAGAAATATTTAGCTGAAGGGAAGTTATTTATGGAATTCCCAAGAACAGGCATTAGGATGGTATTTCTTCAGAAATTTAACACAAAAAGACTGTGCTAATGAAATTTACTATAACACAGAGTTAGAGCCACTAGACAAAATTAAAGAGAATCTGAATATTACATAGTATGAATGAGATTACATTAACGTATGGGTAATTGAAATCAGATGACTAACGTTTAAAGGCATGTTCCCAGAAACTTTAGTCAATGATCATTATAGAATATAAGTAATATTTATTCTCAAATCCTCATTAGGAAATGACAGAAGAAAAGTAATATTTAGGTAAATAAATCAACAATAGGTTGACCAAGAGCCACTGAGGTGATGTGACCAAAAAAAAAACCACTAGACATATATTATTTTGGATATATATAGTGAGATTCCTCCAGGAGAAAATCAGGGAAGTATTTATGTCTCTGGAAAAGACATTAGGCAACCAACATAGACTTATGCCAGCTGGACCCCCAGAAATATTATTTGCACTGGACTACAGATACAGAAGGGAGGTGGGAATAAGCAGAGCAATGCAGAAACAGTTATAAGAAAGGAGGTTATAAAAAGGAGATTATAAAAACAGTGAAGAGACTAAATTCACTTTGCTTCATTCAGTGAAACAAAGTCCAAGGTAAGGCTGAGTAATTCCTCTGAGATAAACATATGGGAATAGTCACAGACTCATTTTTTAGAAGACATCTCTGGGGCTCCAGCTTATACTATCACCGTCAGTAGCTCAGGTCAACCATAGAGCTCAGGCTCTATACAAACAAGGAAACATCTTGGGTGGGGATGCCACAGTTTCTCTTGTGGTCACTGCCAATACCCTCAGGCAAAAAACTTCTCTAATGTCCAGCCTGAACCTCTCCAGCTGCAGTTTGTGACCATTTCCCATTGCTATGTTCTGTCAGTACCAAGATCATTTACAGATCATCTCTGTCTCAGGAAAAGATATATTTCTACAGAGCAAGACATGATCCTAAACAGATGGATATAAATCTGTCCTGAATAACTCAAAATTAGAGGAGACTTTTCTCTAATTTTCTACTGGGCTGGGGCTCTGGGGAAGGTTTTGGTCAGGGAGACGGAATCAGAGGAAGGTAAGGCAGTTCATCTTTAATGTGAAGCTTTAATAAATTTCTGAATAGGAATCAATTACCTCTTGGTTAGGAAGTAGAAGAGTCTTGCATTCTGTGATGTCTTTCCAGCTCCCTCTGTTCTGCAGTCATAAGGTTCTCTAATTTTCCCCATCTAATAGAGCAAGGATTTTGCTCTATTTGCTCTATTGTTTGTACCTTTCCCACTGGTGCAACAGGAAATGGTTATATTGCCAATTATTGTTAGTAATAATGCAGTCCAAGCACTGTTTACAAGAAGTTGCACCAACCAACTAGACCTTGAGTCTGCCAGGGTTACACAGACGTATAAACATAAATCAGTATCAGAGGGCTGGATCAGATCATTGTTACTCACAGTAAATAGCCCCTTGGAATTCCTCACAAACCCTTTGTGGAGATAAACACTGACTGGGAGAATAGATTCTTTTTGCAAGGATATTTTCTACAAAGCCAAGAAGTTAATATCAGTCATAAAATGCACACAGCATTATTTTACAGACAGTGATATGATTGTTTCTAGGAATTATTTTTTTCATGGGTGACCTTGTACAGTATTATTCAAGACAAGTTTTTTCAGCACTGAAATTGAGTTGTAAACATGTCTGAGCTTTATATATATATAGGTATTACAAAAATAATTCTGATGATGGCATTGAATACAAAGAAAATTTTGATTACTTGCCAAATGCTACTGGAACATTATAAGCCATGGAAGTTATTTCTTCATAGCAAATTTCCTCATTTTATTAGCTCTCAGGAAAGAAATTCTTGTTTTTAGGCACTCTTCTTTTCCTGCTTCTCTTTCTTTTCAATCTCCTCTTTATCTCTGGCACTAAAACATTCTCTTTCCAGAGCCATTATTTTATTAATGCATGATTATGCATTTGCAACAGGACTTTCCTTAGCTTCTGTCTGAATATCTTTATTCAAGTCTCTTTCTCACATTTTGAAATTACAATACAGAACTGAAAAATAACAATTCTTGCATTTATCTTCTTCAAAAAATAAAATAAATAAAAGGGTCAGACAGCACTGTGTGCAGGTGTTCCTGTATGAAACAACTGATATTATTATATAAAAGGAAATGGAATGAGATGAGTTTTACTGAATCCCTTCGGGAAATCAGTCAGTATGCACTCTTATCAAAGTCTAATAACGGCCCGGGTGCTGCTTGTTTGCTTTGATGAAGCTGATAATAACAGAAATCTACATTTATTTGCATTTTTTCTGCTAGAATTCACTGAGGCGTCTCCAAATGTAATTTTAAAGTATTAATCTAACACATGTAGATTTTTGAGTTGCATTAAGTAGAAAGATATCAGACACAAACTCACAAGACAAAGTTCTTCTGAGGGCTGCACTTGCCAACCACGATGATTACTGTACATTCTTTCTGAGAGTCACCAAACATATGTATTGTCTCACTTCTAAAAGTATGTAATCAGAGCTAGTCAATGGTGTACCAAATGCAGGGGCAAAAAGTGAGGCTACTGAGAGTAATGTTTTTGCAGCTTTATTGAGGCAAGCTATGAAGATGTAGTAAGGAGGTGCAGAGACCTGAAATTTAGATATGAATCTATCATAGCTCTCTTCTCTGGATCACGTCTCTTTCTAGAGATATAGTGACTTCACTAATGCTTAAACCTCAGAATACGGGTACGGCCCCATAGCCTATGTTTACGGAAGTCTGATGTAGGAGGCAGAAGACTGTGTAATACACTGAGTTCTGGTACAAGCATTATCATCAGTTAACAACTGATGTGACTATTGACAAAATCTCAAAGATTTGGATGCAAACATTTATTTCTCTACTTTGCATATCCTGGTTCTCTGTTTGAAAAATACGGCTTTCTGAACAATGAAAGAAGCTGATTTCTTTGTTGTAATGGATGCAAAAAATATTGTGGAAATGTTCTGTTTTGGAAAACCTCTGTTCTCACCAGAACGCCAAGGGATTTTGGCAGTTCTACTTAAACTTTAAGATGGCTTCAAAAGCAGAGTCTAGAAGAAATTAGGCCTCACTGCTCTGCAACTGGCTCTGCCTCATCCTGATTACTAAGAATTCAGCATAATATTTTTTATAATCTGCACCATCGGTTTGTCCTTCCGATACTTTCTTTTATTTACTATAGATGTTTCCTTGTCATGCAGTTACTCCCTGCAACGAGGCAGCAGCTACTCATGCTAACTCAACGTGCTTTATTCCATTACCTCAGTGAAGATGCTGTATTAACTCAGTTCTCTTCCTCCCAAGAGCTCCAGACAAACTTAGTGGCTTCCAAAAACTTCCCCAATCAATACCTCCTAAGGTCCCTGAAGTGCTATAATCTGAATCAAGGTCTGTGAAGCAAAACTGAAAATGAGCTTAGCAGGGTTTAGCTGCAGTCTGTTATCTGTCACAGGAGGGTTTGTTTTCTTCCTGCATGGTTGTTTTGTGGGGTTTTTTGTTGTTGTTGTTGTTCTTTGCTTGTCTGTTTTTTACTAACTTTCACTTCTCAAAAGTCAGCTCCTGATTGTTAATATGCAAGATGTAACCGTGTACCAGGTAGGCACCACTCAGACTTTGAGCTGAATGATGAAATGGTCCTGATTTCTTCACTTCTGCCAGAAGCAACAGATGCATCTAAGCTGAAAGGATCTCATTTTACTTGTTTAGCTTGATTCTTCTCCCATGTCACAATTAGAAATAATTGTTGGAACAGAGACATAGTTTCTCATTAAGTGACACAGCTTTCCAAGGCAATGATAGATTTCAAGTGATATTTTTTTTCTGTTACCTCAAGGGATGATCCCTTCATGTTAAAGCCTGATCAAGCAGCTTCCCTGTAGCATCACATTATTCACATCCAATCCAACAGCCACATGTGACAAAATCAATTAGATATTAGTAAAAGAAACAATTTTCCAATCAGAAAAGCCACTCCACTTGGTGTGCACTTTGATTGACACAAGTAAAACTTCGGAATATATTCACAATGGAATTATTTTTTTTTTTTTTTTTGGTTTTTACATCCATATATAAGGGAGGACCACAGGGCTCATGAACAGTCATGCTCAATAGTATTATTTGCTGAGATAACCATATTTGTATTTTGGCATTGCATTGATGCCTGGGAAATGCATTTTGGGTTTTGTTGAATTGTCTCTTGAGCACACAAAAGACAACTGGGAGATTCTCCTATAAAATGTTTAGAGTATGCCTTTATTCATATGGGTATGGGTAAGTCATCTTTCATTAATAAAGGGAGATGGCAATGTTCTGTTTCTTCTCTGTCTGATGCGGATTGTTTGGAATTAGTTAAAATATGTGGTCCATACATGTAATTCTTTACAGACATAAAAGAAACCAAGAAGTGATGTTTTCTGCATTATGTATGCTATAGAAAACCTGAGCAAAATACAAGGAGACCCTCATATCCCTTACTCTGAAATGTGGGTTCTGTGCTTAATAGGAAAAGAGTAACGGACATTCATCCAGGGCTCTTCAGATAAGTTTATGTCTCCTTTGTGAGCTTGGAAAGAATATTATAGTCAATATTTTATTTTCTTGAAAAATCTTAATTTGGTAAAAACCAGATTTTTCAAAGCAAAAAGCCATTTGACTCCAGCTTTTCAAGGAAGGTTGTGAAGGTAGAACTTGCTGGTTTTGCGTTTCAGAAATAAGTTTTTCTAGGGATTCTATTGTCTGAAGCTATTTTAATTTTGGTAGTTACTTGCATTTTTTTTAGTGTAGTAAGTAGCAGACAGAATTTTAGACTCTGAAATTATTAGAACAAAACATTTTATTGAGCTGAAATATTTTTTTAAATAGATTTATTTTAAAAAAAAATTAAGATGCCACTTTTGTGGCCCAGTCCAGTACCAGGTCAGGATAGAAACATGATCATGAGGAATAAGACAAATTGTCACCTGCCTCACATGAATTAGAAAGCCTTTTCTCTCTTCTACCCCTGTCTTTCAGAATAATGTTAAACATGATGGGAAAAAAGAAAATCCTCATTCCTGGGTACTGGCTATAACTAAATATAAAACTTGACTTTTTTAATTAAACAGTTTCTAAAGTCAGACTATTTCTGGAAACTTTAGTTTCTAAATCAGGGTTCAAAAATAAAGATGAACTTGCAGCAAATGTATCAAGAGCAAGAAGAAGGAGTGTTTATAACAAATCATACTACTGCAGATATAGGGCTTAAACAAAGCTGCATGAATGTGGTACAATTTCAGTACTGGAGTCTACCCATCCTTCCCCTCCTGTGAGTAGTTTTAGTGGAAAAAATATCTTTATATTTGTATGTGCTTCTTCATGTGTGGTGGCTGTCTTTTGTACATACATAGCTGTCACTGGAAATAGCTAATTCGTGTACTCTGTGCCTGAATCTTGCTGTAACAAATGTAAGTGTACTGAGACAAATTTTATGGCTGTAATATAAATCCTGGTTGATGGGGTTTAGTAACAGAAACACAGAATAGGGAGTGTCTTGCCAGCTGCAAGCCCAGCTTCTGTTAAAACTGCCGTGACAGACTTTATTCATGTTCAAAGTAAAGAGATTTAACAGCAAGTGGAATTAGCCACATGGAACTCATCTTTAGGTTTAGTCTAAGTAAAATGGTAAACGCATGTTACCCAAAGTGTTACCCCAAGCACAAGTTCAAGGAATGAAGAGTGGGTCTCACCACTAAATTCATTTCAGTCGCCCTCCATGCTTCCCCATCTCCTTTTCCTCCTTTCTTCTTTCCCTTCCCCATGCAGACGTCTCATGAAAGCTTCAATAGGGTTATAAGCACTCTGATTGATAGAGGCACAATTGTGGACCTAACAAAACCATTCCTTTACAACATCCACTAATATACCTGCATGGATTTAACAGCGAAGGTCTGTGAAAGGGAATGTTGTCCTGTTTTATACATGCATAGCAAGGGCAATGTTTCTTCATCATGAAAAGCTAGGAAAATGGATGCTGAAGGAGCCACAGCAGTCAAAGGGGCTCTGACGTTTGTTCAAGTCTGTAACTCACAATCCAAAAGGATGTGATAATACCTAAAAAATACTGGTGCATTATATGCTGGAACCATCCTTAGTACTACAGCCGGTAATACGGATTACAAAAGTTGAGCTGAGGATTCCTATTCTCACCCCAGACACTTAAAATCAAAACTGCCTATTTCTCCCAAAAATCAGCTTGTACGAAGAGGGCTGCTGGGGAGTGTTTTTTCTTTCTTGCCCAAGTGCTTGCTAAGGCACTAAACATTAGTCTCCTGTTGAGAATTCATATCCGAATTCCAAAGTTGCTTTTACTGACCATAAAGTGTGAGCACATGTAAGGAGAGTAAGGATAGTAGGGTGAGCTGCAAAGGATTTTCTACTGAAGGAGCACGGTCTGCCACAGTACCTAATGTGAGAAAGAAGAGCACTGCTCAGCCAACTGCATAACTTTTGTCTCTCCCATCTTAAGGATGAGTCCTGTAGCTTCCTCACCTTAGAGGCTATCATTTCCCACGGATATTTGACAGCAATCCCTTGGCTGAAATGAATAAAGCAACTATGGATAATACACATATAAGGGATTTTTTTATACTAGTTTTGACACAGTATGGGTGAGCTTCATTTCATGTAGCTATAAGTTAGATGCTTAGGCTGCACTGTTATCCACAGCAAAACACAGGCATCTCAGAGGGTCATTTCTTTGTTTAATTACCTATGTGGTGTGGAATCAATCTCCTGCTGCTGGTGACAATCTCTCTGACTATGTATGATGGTTCTTACAAGACTTCCTTAACCTAGATGTCTAACTTTCAATCAGATAGCTCCAAATTAATGTCATTGTTATTTTTCTAAATGCTCCAATAGAGATTGTATTTTCACAAATCTATTATCTCTTACCACTTTTATAGAAAAGGCCAGTCCTGCATTTTCAAGAGAATCCCTTCCTCATTTCCCAAGAATGGCAAAAGGTCCCCTTAAGTTACCCAATAAAAAAGTACAGATAAAGGAGAGAGAAACAATGGATTGATTCAGTGGGAAATAGAAACATATTTTATTTATTTCCTCTACTGTTTCCAAGCTCCCCGTAGGATTTTCTGTTCACACTTTCTTTGGTGAAGGCATAGAAATCTATTTAGTCACTGTCAGATACCATGGACTAAAAAAGATACATACTTGTAGTTATGATTAATTCCACACGTATAATCAACCGTCTTCCCTTGTTTGCTGAGAGGAATGGACTGTTGTATGTTGACTGAAAAAGCACATAATAATTTTTTTGTAGTTCCTGCTTTGATTTGTGTTGATTTCTCTTCTCTAAGACTGGCATATATATTGCATATGAGTATTCATAACTTGACATCCTTTGTCTGACTTGGAAACAAATGTTTGATTGTTGCTCCAACAGTTTGTGGGACAGAAATTCAAGTGGCATAAATCAGTTTAGTTTCACAGGCTGAAAAAAACAACAACCAACCTGTTCTGTCCTATAGAATTAAAATATAAAGTTATACATCTTGGACCTTGATCCTTTCTTTCTCTTTTTGGTCTTTTTTAAGAAAAGCAACATAATTTAGCACAGGCAGAGTTACTTTTCTGAATACCTGTTTACAAGGACATACTCGACAGCAGCAACTGATTGGCTCCAACTGAATCACTGGTTGAAGCAGATAAGACACATTGAATTTTTAATTGTATTTCATCATGAATACAGCTGTTGCTGTATCGTACACTATAGAAGCCCCATTTAACTATTCTCGGCTTGTTTCCAGACAAGAGGAACCTCCAATTTAATTAGAAATGTGAGATGCAGCCAAGAATTTGATAACTAACAGCAATACTGATGGAACTAAAAACCCAGAAAGGATGAACAGAGAGAGATAAGACTGCTTTTAAATAGAGGTGGTAAATGCATTTTCGCTTTTGGGGGCTGAGCGGCGCAAAGGTAAATGCCATCTCCACATAAAATTCCCAAGTTAGTCTGCATAGTGGCAATGTAGTTTCAGTTCATCTTGAGGCACCTTCTCTTCAAATTCCTGTCACATCATGAAGTGACCTAGAAGTTTCTTTGGCTGGTTGATAAAATGTTAGGGATCTGATCTCACTTAATTTGGTGATGCAGTGATGATGGCATTGAAATCTTAAATTTATGATATGCTATGGAAACATGCACAAGGATGATTTTAGCTATTTAGCAGTTGTTCAATTTAGGTAGTGGCTGGCAGAGTAGAAGGGGAAGAATTTATGGGGAAGCAAGAATGTCAAAACTTGAGGAAGAACTGAATTTTGCAGGAAAATTATACTTTATAAATAAAATTTCTGGCAAGTGTCATAAAGATCAGTGACAATATCTAGCTGAAATAGCTATCTTAATCTCACAGGTAATTTTACCTTGCACACAGGTATACCTTAACTTGCTGTATCCTAGCTAGTTCGGGAGTTGGACACCAAGTGACCATCAGTGACAACCAGTACACTGCAGACTGTACAAATCCTCTGGGGCTCCTTTCTGGTAGACCTGGCACCCCATGTTGTCATGGCTACTGGTACCTTAGTAATCATATAATTAACTTGGGTGTGTAAATGTCTGAAGTCCTGTAAAATTAAGGTTGCCACAGTAAAAGTTTTTCATGGGGAGTCTTCAAACTCCCCAGAAGAAGAAAACATCCATCTTTTGTAGAAACTTTTAGGTTTTTTTAGTGATATTCAAATCCATCAAAGAGTCTAGGATCCAGTCATCCACCCTTTGAAAAAAGCTTCATGCTGTTCATGAAATTAGCAGTGCTATCCCTGCTGCTGGAGGGGGAAACAAAAAGAAAAGATTGCCTGTGATTTAATATGTGGTTTCTAAATAAACACTATTGGCAATACGGAAACCATCTGTTTATTTCTTTACCACTACAAAATCTATGTTATGTGATTGTAACAGATGTTTCATGTCTACAAACGATGATATGCTACATTATTAAACCAAGAGGGTCATTAAACTGAGTTGTATTCATTTTTTCAAGCTTTAACTACAAGATTATCAACATATAACCTTAAGTTTATAGAAACCTCTCTCATCCCTCTCCTGACTTAGTGTGTAGGCATGTCTACAACTGTCTCAGCTAACACACCTTAATGGCTTTTTTTCCAGAAGCCTTTCTTACGTTTAGCTGGACTTTGAACTAGTCAAATACCAGTTGCCTGCCCAGGCAAGAATGTGAATTCTTTACTGGTTTAGGTAATATTGGATTGGTCTGCTCTGTGGCATTTGAGAAATAAACAGAATCTTCCATTTGAGCAATGTATATTCATAATAATAATAATTCTATATTCTTTTCTCTTTACTTTTAATCAGCACCTGAGGGTAAAGGACTTTTCATATGCAGCTTCCTTCATTGCACTTCTATTCACATAGTATTCTTTTATTCTGGAATCACATACAAACACATTATAGTAACACAGATTTCCACAGATACATATATTTTCAGCACCTTTTGAGTTGAAAGATGTCTATTTTCCATTTCCAAATATCATGCAAGAAGATGAACGTTTTGCTTTGTCTCTGAAAAATGATTGACAGTAATATAAGCCTCAAAGTGAAGCAGTTTTTATTAAAGGAAAATATGTCTTTACTGAAAATCTTAACAAATCAAAACACAAAAAAGGAGAAGAATAGTTTGAGTATTTTTCAGAGATCAATTTGAAGTCTTTAATTAAAATGTATCTCCTTAGTTAGCAGAATCCTTGGGATTCCTTCCCATAAATTTTCATTGTAAATATTCATAAATGCAACAATATTGTGGGCAGAATTCATAAGAAGTCTAAGGAAAATGGACAAATATCATTTAAGAACACTGTAGTCAGTTCAAGGACATGCTGTTAAATTCATGTGGAAAGCATGAACACTCTGTGAGTTAAAGATGGATCCCAGCCAATTAATTGAATAAAATATTCACTTGTAAGTATATTAGTATTTCTGTGTGCAAGTAGGTACTGGGCATGGCAATATTGCTGAAAGGGATAGGAAGGAAATAACTGTTCTTTTCTTCTTAGCTATTAAAAACTATAGCATCTAAGTTTGAATCCTTTGCTGAAAAGAATAACAGTTTGCTATTGCAATTACCTTGCAACAGTACCTCAGTTTATTAACATCTTACAAAAGCCATTGGTTTCTGCAAAACCCTTGTGATTTGAAAGCATGTGAGGTTGCACAGACTGGAGAGACATCAGTTTGATGAAAGGACCACTCGGTGGATAAAGAACTGTCTGGATGTCTGCATGCAAAGAACTGTGGTCAATGGCTCAATGTCCAGCTGGAGACCTGTAATGAGTGGTGTCCCTCAGGGATCGGTGTTGGGACCGGTCTTGTTTAACATCTTCGTTGCTGACATGGACAGTGGGATTGAGTGCGCCCTCAGCAAGTTTGCCGATGACACCAAGCTGTGTGGTTCGGTTGATACACTGGAGGGAAGGAATGCCATCCAGAGGGACCTTGACATGCTTGTGAGGTGGGCTGATGTCAACCTCATGAAGTTTAACCATGACAAGTGCAAGGTCCTACACCTGGGTTGGAGCAATCCCAGGCACAGCTACAGGCTGGGCAAAGAAGAGATTCAGAGCAGCCCTGCGGAGAAGGACTTGGGGTGTTGGTCAATGAAAAAATGAACATGAGCCGGCTTCAGTGTGTGCTTGCAGCCCAGAAAGCCAACCGTATCCTGGGCTGCATCAAAAGGAGCGTGACCAGCAGGGCAAAGGAGGTGATCCTGCCCCTCTACTCTGCTCTTGTGAGACCTCGCTTGAGTATTGTGTGCAGTTCTGGTGTCCTCAACATAAAAAGGACATGAAACTGTTGGAACAAGTCCATAGGAAGTCCACGAGGATGATCAGGGGACTGGAGCACCTCCCATATGAAGATAGGCTGAGAAAACTGGGGCTGTTCAGCCTGGAGAAAAGAAGGCTGCGTGGAGACCTCATAGCAGCTTTCCAGTATCTGAAGCGGGCATATAGGGATGCTGGGGGGGGAGGCTCTTCATTAGGGACTGTAGTGGTAGGACAAGGGGTAATGGGTTAAAACTTAAACAGGGGAAGTTTAGATTGGATATAAGGAGGAAATTCAGGGAATCTGTGGGCACCCTCGGGGGTTGAAATTGCTATTTCTCAGCTATTTGATGCTTTTCTCAGCATGCTGATTCTTCATATTTCTGACATAGAGTTTAACCCTGTGCAGCTATGGGAACCTGGGTTTTAATGAGCATGAGCAGGTTCCTAAAATTGTAATAGGTTTGTTACTTCCAGGACAGTTGTGTATGCATTTCCATATTGAAGGACATATCAGAAGTACTGGGAGTTAAAGTTAGCATGGAAGACCAAAGAAGGTACTAAGTGGACAGAGTTCTCTAAAGGACTTATTTTTCTTGCTGAAGCATCAGATCCTACCAGCTTCTGTTCTTACTTGTTGTAGGGCACCTTTAAGCCACATTTCCAGTATAAAGTACTTCAGTATTATTTGGAATAGATCCCATGCCTTTTTAAAAGTTGGATCTAGTCAAAAGAATAATTCTATAACAACAATGCTGTATTTATTCCACCCTCTACTCATCTCTAGAGCTAAAGTATTTGTTGCACGATGCTCTTTAGCTCATTCTGCTATCAGCAATGCAGAGCCATTACAGCAATCAGGTGTAATATGCTTTATCACCAGCAAAGCAGTTGCCAGGATTACCATGGTTTTTATACTAATTCAGTGAAAGTGTGCATGGTGTTTAAAGCACATCTTGATTTTGATTTCTCGAGTTGTATTTTAGGGACTGTAGAGATAGGACAAGGAGTAATGGGTTAAAACTTAAACAAGGGAAGTTTAGATTGGACATAAGGAAGAAATTCTTTACTGTTAGGGTGGTGAGGCACTGGAATGGGTTGCCCAGGGAGGCTGTGAATGCTCCATCCCTGGCGGTGTTTAAGGCCAAGTTGGACAAAGCCTTGGGTGGCATTGTCTAGTGTGGGGTGTCCCTACTCATGGCAGGTGGGTTGTAACTAGATGACCTTTAGGTCCTTTCCAACCCTAACTATTCTATGATTCTATGATTCTATTCTTTCATGTGAGGGTGGTGAGGCACTGGAATGGGTTGTCCAGGGAGGTTGTGAATGCTTCATCCCTGGCAGTGTTCAAGGCCAGGTTGGACCAGGCCTTGGGTAATATGGTTTAGAGCGATGTGTCCCTGTCCATGGCAGGGGGTTTGGAACTTTATGATCTTAAGGTCCTTTCCAACCCTAACTATTCTATGATTCTATATGGGGATGGATAGCAGTATAGAAGTGCCTAATTATTTTAACACTGTTTATGAACTGTACCTTGAGACTAGGTCTTGCAGAAAAAACAGGTATTAACACTGGGAACTTCTGGAGATAGATGAGACAGTAAAATTATGTTTGCACGTTCCAAATGTATAGAGATAACATGTACAAGCAGCTGAAAAACTCTTGTGCACATTTCTGAATAATTTAGCAGATATGTAATTCCTAAAGGTGTTTTCTTCACTAATTAAGAACTCAAAAAGCTGATAATACCAGTGAGAGAAAGGAAGGAAAGTAAAAAAAAATAAAAAAATAAAAAATGTTAGGGGAGATGGAGTTTTGGAAAACTCCTAGAAAGAGTTGTTAAAATTCATACTTGTCTGCTTGGGTCGAGGTCAGACATCTGCCTAAACCAATTGGGCTTATTGCACTAATAGGAAGCTAGCAGATTTGGTAGCCAAAGCAGCAACCATTCCATCTGACTGTCTTTAATTTCCCACTGCATAAGAGCCATGTTCCATCAGCAGCTTAGTTAATGAGGTGCAGCTTTAAGCATAGGTGTATGCACACGCCATACAATTAGGCACTTTTCCCATTTCCTCACTTGTAACTGTAACCATTCAGTTATTATTCTGATGCTCTGCCTTCTGACTGTAAAACTATCGTTTGTTAATTTGAAAACACTTGGCTGCAAATCTTTGCATGGTTTGTTTTAAGGAGAAAGTTTACTTCATGTGTATTATGTACTTAAAGCTCATTTGAGGTTTAACTGCGAATGTTGAGATTCTTCCTCTGTAAATCTGAAAGATATTGAAAAAAATAATTATTTCTAATCCTGAAATGGGCTTGCATGTGTTGTAGTCATACAGTCCCTAGTCAATATATAATGCTGGAGGTCCACCAGAAGTATATCTCCTTGCGTGTACCAAGGATGTTATTTTGGACTACTGCAGCTGAAGCCTGTGTCTTTCCCACCTTCTTTCATGATGAAAAATACTAATATCTCTGATCATGAAAACATGGCCAAGGCATTGCCTATGAGTACATTCTAAAAGCATATGAGTTCAAAGTTACACAGGTATAGTGTTCAAAAGGCTGCTCTGTGGTGGATGAATCTGTACAGGAAAGTTTTTCATAGCCTCGGAAATTTGGTCAGCATGTGGGCAGTAAGCCTCTGACTTCAAAGTCTCAGTTTCATCTTTGCCTGATGTCAGTAAAAGCAGAATCAAATCCATCTTACTGAGATTTTTTTTGAGCTGTAGAATCAAGGTAGAATCATTTTTCAAATATTCTGCCTAGTAAATATTCCTATTGTGTTGCTATAGCTGACCAGATTGGAGGCATTTCTATTTATTTGGACTTTAAAAAAAGCTGTTTCACTGGCTGCTGAATAACTTTGATTCAAAGTGTATTTAGATGCAAAATCATGGGCAGGATTTCTCCCATGCCTCTTGGAAGAACTGAAAAAAGATGTTTCCATTTTCTTTACAATTGTCATGTTGTGATTTGCTTTTGAGTGAGTTTTTTTCCTTTTTTATTGTTATTTTTCTGTTTGAAGTTGCTGTTTGTCTATGCAGAGGTTGTATTTAAGATCAAGAGCATTGGACTTAATGAGCCCCTCCGCTTTGATATTGAAGCTAATCGGCTCTTGTTTGGCTTTTGAAACCTTTCAGGAGTCCTCTCTGCAGCATTGTAATGACAGATTCCTTAGTATGAGACTTAATCTGTTAGAAAGTGGATTTCCAATGCTTTGTATGACTAACTGGAAAGTTTGTTTTGATACTGCACCGAACTTATCTACTATGCATTCTTTTTCTACCTATTCTGGCTGCAGAAAACAATTCAGTTTCCAGACATCTGTACAAGCGTTGCAAATTCACCATAACAGAGGGAACGAGGTGATGTGGCTTCCTTATTCCAACACCTTTCTTTTGCTGCTCAGGTGCTGCAGCTCTCTCTCCAAGTAGTGCCAAAACCCCATAACCAAGCCTGCCTGTCCTCTAACGCAGAAAGAAAACTACAGCACTGAGCATCACTGCAGTTTTCAAACCGAAAGGTAGGTATATATCCTGGGCACTTCACACACTGGACACCATTCTTTCTGTATGAACACTCAGTCAGACTTCTCCAATATCATGCTGTGAGTCTACAGCAGAGCAAGACACAGACTCCAAGAAACATGACATATGTTCTTCCCTGTCTTAACATGTCTCATGTCTTTCCAGTCAGGCTTCTCTTGAGGAGCTCAAAAATGTTTTGGTGTACTCAAAAAAAGAGTGACTGCTTTTCCTGTTTTTCATTAGCTTCCTTTCCCTGAACAGAAGTTTTTCCAGGCCCCAAGATTCCCCACATTCTTCCCCAAGGTGTCTGCTGTTAACCAGAGTTTTGACTGGGTTAGCAGGTTAAAGCCCTTAATTTTTCAGTGCTACATATATCTCCCAGCTGCAGAGATGCTTTGGAGTTGCAGGTCAGGAGCAGCCTTTGGTGGGGATTCTCACCATCCTATCCCCAAAACATGAGAGAATTTGGGCTCACTTTTCAGTTGATGGAGATGAACCAAATCTGAGTTATACCTCATAAATATGATTTTCAGTTCAGGTCTTGTTTTTCAGTAGGAAAAGAAAATAAGTTTAGGATGGCTTTTGGTAAGAGAGAGAAACACTGTGATAACTTGGCCTTTCAGGGACTGTTAAGGTTGCTTCTTTATTAGCTTTACCTTTGTTCTCTGCCCTCTGTCCTGACCAAAGTTTTGCCCTTTGACAGCAAAGGCAAAAACATCACAGAAGGGTGGTTAAAGAGAAATTGATTCTGCAAGCAAGAGTTAAATTATGGTGCCTGGGATATATTCAGACATTGAGGTCATATATTCCTTGGAGTCCCGTGCCTAAATATGGAGAGGAAATTGCTGAGCTGATGAAATCTATGCTTTCCATGTCTACTCTTGGAGAATAAAGTCCTACTATTTGTGGGTGAGAGCACAGTGTGGTGTTTGATTAGAGACCCCTGAAATTTCATCCTGTCCCCTTGTTACCACCAGTTAGGTGTGAACAGGGGAGCTGCAGGTGAGTTTTGTAAGACTGGAAGTCCACATCCTGTTTCCAAAAGGATGTGGTCTTCCAGTCTTACAAAACTCACAAAATAAACTGCAAATGACCCAAGAAATCTAATTATCTAGTGAAAACTGTGAATGCTCAAGGCCAGTGACTGGAGTGCAGTGACTGTCTTTTCTTTTAACTCAAATGTAAATGGGTCTCTTTGGAACTGATGTAAGCTTGGACCTTGAGACTTCCAAATCTGTAAGACTGAAACACAGTGATATTGCTGGATCTACAGGCCTGGAAGCTTCACTTGACTCCTGATCCTCATTTAATGAAGGTACATACTTTCCTGGGTTCTGCAAAGATTTCTCAAAGACAACATCACTACTTATTTATCAAGTTGTCATGCAGCCATAAACAGATTTTATTATATATGTGTATGTAGATTTGTGTAATTAACTGTAATGAGAGAATTACTGCATTTACAACAAAAATGCTCAGCTCTGGAACAATGCAGTCATGCATCCTTAAGTCGTATCATACCAGAAATCAGATTCTTATCCAACTGAAACAGAAGAGATTGCTTTGCACCTAGTTATCTAATGGGGTTTGTGCAGTGTACCTTAAGGTTCAAAAGTGAGGGGGATTTGAGGAGCAAAAAGAGAAATAAAATTGTAATAGTTTGTAAGTTGTCACTGTTTCCTGGCATACCATATAAACTAGCTGCTAGGAGTTAGCCTCTGAGAAAATCTGATCTATCTTTGACAAATACCATTCAGTTCTTTCAAGGGTCATTCCTGTGGCTCTCTACACAGTATTTGTCTTTGCTTCTGAAATGTGGATGCCAGAACTCTTCTCCAATTGAGCTGTTACTCCAAAGTGGTACTGTGCTATTGATCTGACACCAGAAAGACACTGACAGCAGTGACCATGTGCCAGGGAATTCTACCTGATGTGAGAAGCAGTAGATACGTCCAGTATGAGGGACAGATAAACCATCACAAGCTCCTCTGGCTGTTAGGGTTAGCAGATGCTGCTTCACTGTGAATTTGGTGCCAAGAGGAAGAAGAAGATTAAAGAGTTTGGGGTGTCCTGCTTCATCTTTGACAACTTTGTTATGTTAAAAAAACACATGAATTCCCTGTGGTTTCACTGGCAAATCAGACTTATATTGTCAGATTTCCTGCACAGTTTCTGTACAACCACACAACACCTTGGCCCAAAGGAGACTGAACACCTTGTCAAGAGTTGTTACTCCACTGGTGGCAGCAAAGATCACTAGTTAGTATCTAACTGTCTTTTCTCACTCCATTTTAGGATGTCAGAGCTGGCCCTTATCTGCAGGTGTGATGCCACTTCAGTGAGTACTTCAGGGATAATTTTAATGTCGTAAGAAGTTTAACTCTTCTTTGCTCCTGAGGGTCAATACTGAACAATTAAGTCACTTCAGGAAGTTATTCTGTCATCTTAGGAAGGCCTTTTTAATTCTGGATTTTATTTTCCTTAGAGGGTTAGATGAATCCTACCTTCCTCTTGAAATACCTCTGGATGTCCTTGCCCAAGGAGACTTTTTTCTGCCTGATGTTCTCCATTGCTTATATACAGTTAGTCTGTGTCTTTTGCAAAGAATGCATTGGTTTTATTGCTGGTTTGAGGGGTGGGAGTGTGTTGGTTTTGGGGTTTTGTTTTTTTTTTTTTTTTTTATAAGAGTCTTTTTAGGAAAAAAATGTAACAATATTTCCAGTAACATGTAATGCTTATTTCCTATTGTATTTCCTGGTTTTGTCCTTAGTAGCAAGGGAGTAACTCTAGATAATTCTATCTATTCTGATTTGTGCTGATTCTTGAAATAAAGCTTAGGCCAAATTTTTTGACAACTGTAACAAAACAAAGAACAATCTGCAGTACATGCTGGTAACATTTCAGGGAATGAGATAAATCTCTTCCTCTCTGAGTTGTGCTTTGTCCTGCTGCTCATGAATTTTGTGATTCATGTGCTTCACGTGCTTCATGTGAATCACAAAATCATAGAAAACGATGAAAAAGATGTTAACAGGCACAGGCACTTCCTTGCAAGATGGTAGAGTAACCTGGACAGTAAATGGAATGATTTTGGTTGGTGTCACTAAGAATTAGCCTAATTAATCGGCAGTGACCATTAATACTGAAGCCATGACATTTACAGATACTTTTAGCCAAAGGTTTGGGGAAAGGTGTTTACTGCATTTAAAAAGACCGTTCTTAATCTTTATGTGGGTAATGATTTCTTAAGCTAGAGACTGATGTACATCTGGAGCCTGAGAAGACTGTTAGATTATTTACTATCACTCCCTGTTGGCTAGGCAGACTTTCTAAATGGAATTTTTTGCTATAGGCTTGAGACAAAAGCCTTATTACAGGTTATTTGATGAGTTCATTCTAAACGTTGAAATAGGGTGCTATGACTCTGTTGTCAGCCAACATATCCTAACCTTCAGAAATCTTCCCAGCCTCGCTTTCTACATGGCTGGGGCTGGCAATGCTGAATTTATCATGCAATCAGAGCTGTTATGCTCACTGAGGCACCAGGAATACAAAATATCCCTGAATAGAAGGAGCAGCAGGCATCTCTTCTTATGCTCCTTTTACCGTGTTCCTGGCCAGAATTTTCAATGTGTAAAGCATCTCACAAAAATACAGAGGTATTAGGCTATATTATGACTACACTCCAATTAACTTCAACGTGTTCTCTTTTTAGTAGTTAAATGTACAAGAAATTGATTTTGTTGCTTTCAAAACTTTCAACAAACTCAGGTGATCTGTCAAGAGATATATGAGCCATTAAAATCCACAATTACTTTACTTCAAGCTATAATTAAAAAGTTGGGTCCCCACTCCAGTCCACAGCCATTGATTTCTAAGAAAAGAACATTTCAGTGGTGATGTAAACCCCAATGAATCACCAGACTTCAAGGAGGAAAAAAGAAAACAACAACTCCTCGCAAACAATCTCATATAATGAGCTTTACTGAGAAAAAAAAAAAGGGGACATAGGAGAAAGGCTAAATGACTGTAAATTTGGATTGCATTTTTATAACCTTTCAGCATTGAAGGCAAGTCTAATTTGATATTTTATTGATACTTCCAGTGTTTAAAGCTGACAAGTACTACATTACGTTTGACCATGTAAATCTGATATGACAATAAAAGAACTCTTGCACTTTGTTTAGGAACTGTTGCAACGCAAAGCAAGTAGAAATGCCATGCAAAATATTATTTGTCTACTTCTGTCTACTAATACTTCCAAATTTATAAAGCTGCTTTTTTTCTTTTTTTTCAGTTACCTGAAGAGGCTTTGCTACTTTCTTTCTCTAATTTCCACTCCATCACAGGAATCTTAGAAAAAAAGTGAAGCCAGTCAATGTTTGATGCTTGTTTTGTTCTCCTTTTCAGTAGCTGTTGTATTTGTCTTGATGAAACTGAAACTATAAGGCTCCTCTGTTTCATATGCTTTGTGTGACTTGCCTGAGATAACTCCAAAGGTGTCACCCTTGTTTGAGTACTAGCTGTATCTTCCCATATCTATCCCATGCAGACTCTCCTAAGCAAGAGGAGCAACAGAGGAATAGTATAACAATGTGTGATTGCCATCCTTTGCATTATGCTTCCATGCTTGTACAGTTCTTCATGTTTTGGGTTTGTTTTCTGTGTTCTGATGAAGGATGTTTCTGCTGCTCCTTACCACAGAGAAACCATCTCCAACAGGTTGAAAGAAAATTTCATTAACACAACAGATTTGCCTTCCACAGGATGAAATATATATGTAATACATATATATAAATTATAAATAAATAATGAAACATACTTTTGACAATTCAGATGTCTCCCTAAGAAACAAATATCAGCTGAAAGTATAAACTTGCTAGGAGTCTAAAAACACAGGAGATCAAAAGGTCAAGTACAATTCTGAAATAAATAGACTAAATCACACCAAGTGGTATTTCATTAAATGCCGTTAAAAAGAGAGACTTCTCAAAAGATATAGAGATATAAACCTGACAAAAGGATTTATGTGCCCAGGGAAAGACTGATTTTTGTTATTGTTTATCTAAAAAGAAGCATTTCAAGAATTTATGGAATAAACCTCTAGAGACCACGGTTCACAAACAGAGATCAAAAGAACGTATGAGGTTCAGCAAAGGCCACCTCTGTCCTTAAGCCACTATCTATCTGTGTTATAGGAATGTTAAGAAAATGACATTTCCGTACACCAGTACAATCTGTTTAACAGGCTTCTACTGCATTGAAAAATCTTTTCTGTTGTTCATTAGATTTGCTGTAGAGCTTCTGACTAATAGATCAATGGATCACTTTGTCCATCGTTTTCCAGTCTAAGGTTCTCACTGCTGATGTGGCTGGAAAAATAGCAACCTTTTAATCCTGGTCTTAAAGGACTAGGGTGGGATTATGAAGGTTTTTAATATATTGGGCATCTGAAAATCAGGAGTATTAGGGTTCTTTCTACTTGCTGTTTCCTCCTTGTCCTACCACCATCAGCCTGCAAGCGCTCTGCCTAGGGGCAGCACAGAAATGTCTGAGGAATATTTGCTGTCAGTGGGTGCCACCTTCCCTCAGATTCACTGTAGTGTTAACTATTGTGCTACGGCTTGCCTGCCTGTGCTTGTTTCAAGAGGTAAAAGGAAAGCTCTCCTTTTTCTAACAGGCAGGAAACTGGAGACTGCTAGTTTAATTCAAATGGGGCCACCAGGAACCGGCATGCTAGATAAAGAAACACAGTCTACAGCCTGTAGGAAATGTTGAGTAGCAGGATGAATGACGTGAACTCTATCCCACTCAAGACATTTCAATACTTAAACCCAGGAGAGGGCAAGATATTTCTTCCTAATGCCTTAAGGTTCAGTGGCTAAAGCATGAAATTCCAATTTTGACTGGGGCATGGCAATCCAGAGATTCTAGAATTTCCACCACTTCACTTTTTCAAAACCGAAAGAGCTGCGTTTCATGGACAATGAGGATACTGCAGAAGTTATAGGAAGTGTCATTTCAAAAGTGGCTGTAAGAATTTGATTTTCAGTAAGCCCTACCTTAAAGCACTAAAGGATCTTTTGCAATGAAAGTTACAATAAAAAATGAATTTTAGATTCCTCAGAATTTAGCTACCTCTCTTCACCCAAGTGCGAATACAATAGTGATTCTTCTTGGCTTAGGGATTTTTGTAGCGATCACTAGTAAATGCCTGGAGAGAAAATTCCGATATATGACAGGCCAGCTGAAAGTATAAAGAAAATACAAATCAACATGCAAATAAAAGTCATGACTGTAAATTATCCCACTTAAATGAGCACCATGAATAGTGTAGCACAAGTAAAACGTTTATCTATTCCTCAGTTTAATCCATTTTTAACATCAACAATTTCACCAGAAATATTAACATATGTGAAGATGCCCGAGTAGAAAAACTAAAGCTTATCCATTTCTGAGATCTCTCACCTCTGTTTATTCCTCCTTCTAGAGAGAATTATATAAAATAACATGTTACTCTTCAGTTCACCATCAGACACTAAAATATTCAAATCTGCACTGATGGGGTGGATTTGCCTGATCACAGGAGCTGACAGAACATGATACCCAGACTGAGAAATTGATTTGGACATGTTTTTCATTGTTAATAATAAAGTTATACAGAAGGGGCAGATTTGAAGCATGCATGAAGCAACTTTCCCCATGACATTAAAAAGATGGGATTCAGAAACTGTAATACTTTTCATTACATGATTGTTCTCTATCTGACTTACATTCAACGAATCAAGGCAAATCCCAATGAGGCATATATAATGCTCTCAGCAACAGATGCTGACAAGTGCATTAATAAATCATGATCATCATTAGAATCCTTAAACCAATATTTTGCTGCCAGACATGTTGTTTATTAAAGTTTCTTAATTTTTTAGTTTATTTGTTCATTTGGATTGTACTAATATTTGCATAAGGCATTAATTACTCAAATGGCTGCCGCAGATTAGTTTACAAAGGTCACGATCATCATAAGGTCTGAAGCAGACAGTTGATGCTTTGACATGGAAAATGAGAGTCAGGTCTCTGGAGACTGTACTAATAAGAGTTAATTGTGAAATGTTGTGTGTTGGCAGTTGAGAGTCAAGTTCAAACAGACCTGGTTTCTGGATTGCAATAATGATCACATAAACCAGTATCACTGTGTTTTCTCTTTCTTCTTGTACATCAAACAAGACATAATTCAAGTGCTTCGGATAGTGTCAACTGCTCTGAAATGGTACTGAGGGGACAGGTGGACCTGTGAGAAACTTCTGCGTTCTGCAAAAGTCATGCTTAAAATAAGTGCAGCTCAGACACTAACTTCAGCTTAGTCAGTTCTGAGTTATTCTGCTGATCAAGGCTCTGGGGGCTCCAGAAAATAAAGCAGTACAAGAGAGAAAGCAGTTAATTCTGTTTAAATGCTATATATGGACAGAAATGCTCTTTTACTTCTAATACTTACTTTAAAACTTACCTAAATACTGATTTATGTGTCAAAGCTCTAAGCACTCCATTGATCCAGTAAATATACAGCTAAGGATTGCTTATCACAACAGACTTGGTGGCTGTTACAGTCTATCAGACAAATGTATATTTAGCCCAATGTTGAAGCATGCATTATTTACTTGGTTGACATTAGCAGCTTGATGAAGCTGCTCTGGGAGCTGTTATGTGACACCAGTGCAATCCAGAGTGGTGGAAATGTTGGCAAATGAAGCCCTGACATAATGTCTCATAGCAGCTGTGTAGCATCAGCTCATGGCTTGGTTCAGAGATGAGTGTGGATGTGCAGGCAGAAAGCAGGTGCATATTTTCCTAGGAGAGCACACAAAACTGCATGAAACTGCCACTCGATTGGAAAGCTAAATAGCTTGTGATGGAGAAAAAAGGTGCTTGTTTTGTATTTGATCTATAAGTCAGCATTTCAGATAGGTTCAACTCAAAAGAAAAAGGGTGCCTGACAAAAAGTTAGATATGAACAGGATCTGCTTCTGAGGGTGTCTCCTTAATTAGGACTTAGCAAGTAACCAAAGAAACTAAGAAACTGACTGTATGAGGGAAAGCAATCTAAATACAAAAAAAACTTTGGTTTTCTATTTAATGTGATGCAATTTTTTTTCTTCACATGTTCCCTGTTTATCCCTCCTTCATCTCCACTTCACAATTTTCCATTTTAGCCATAGCTGCATACAGGACCCCCCTTTTTATTTCCCTCTCTCCATCTCCACTGTGATACAAGATACAAGGATACTTAGCATGCATTATCAATTTAGGTATACCTACAGGCAGTGCATCTTTCCTAGTGGCCTGTCAGCACTAGTCACGTGTGCTGTGAACAAATGGGACTTCAGTGCACAGGAAAGATCCTTGTTCTGAGTCATTATTTTGAATCAGACTCTCAGCCTATGGTTTATCATGGCATAACCTCCAGAGTAAGTCACTCTGAAGGGCTTTCTGGTTTTCTTGTTACTTCCTCTGAAGAGATCTTTTAAGGAAGTGCATCAGCCTTCATGTGGTTCTGATTGCACTGAAAACCTGATGACCCGTCTTTTTCTTACCCTTCCATGATCAGTGCACTCACTGCCAGTAGCATCCAACTCCACAACACAGATTTAGGCACTTTTTCCTCCCAGCTTTTGTGAAGCATTAACCAATTCAGGGAAAATTACAGGAAAATAAGTGTTCTGAGAATCATACACCTGTCTGCTGTAAGTAGATTAGCACACACATTGCCAAACCCAGACAAGGATAAATCACAAATCCTTGCCAAACAGTTTGTGATACTGGCTTAGTAGTCAGAAAGCTTTAAAAAGTCTTGTGATCTTTTCACTTGTTTTCTGTTGCAGTTCATGGGGAGACAAGGGAGTGGAAAGGAAAATTAGAATTTTTCGGGTTTTTCCTAAAGTGTTGGAAACTCGAGACAGTGTGTGCGAATGGATGTCTGAGAGTATCGCAAAATCAGATATCTCCAGGATCCTGAGCTTTTGGGGTGGGGGGGAAGGCTTGCAAAGAACATCAGTATGATGGCACTTTAAACACTAAAATAGACTCCATTCTATTTCAAGTGTACACACTGCAGAGAAAACAAGAAGTTGCAGTCAGACAGATCTAGCAGGGGTATGCAGGCTTGGCATTACACTTTTCCTCATGGACAGTACAGACAGTCACGTTCAGTGTTATGTGCTGTAAGATAATTTTGGGTAAGGGGATATGTGACTTTTCCACAGAATGCATGAATTTACCTACACCGGACTCGTCTCCAGCAGTGGAGCAGGTGGTCTGAACATGGCCCTTACTCTCATTGGATCTGCACTTCTTCCTCACAGCAATGCTCTGAGTTTCTTGGCAACTGAAATAATAGAGAAAATAGAGTTTTAATGAAAGACCTGTGGATAGTCTTTGCAAATACTGTGATATTTTAACCCACCTTAACTACCTTTGGAGCAAGATGCTTGCCTAGCACTGTGCACAGTTTATTGTGGTAAAGCAAGAGTTTTTCTATATTCCCTTAGAGGAGGATGCAGCAGAGGGTCAGGTCTTGAAGCTGCCATTACCATGGCCAACTCACTGGTGTCAGACAAGACACTATACAGTTCTCCAGGAGAAAAGAAGACAATCAAGGCTATGGAATGCAGCTCTGAGGCACAAATTATATTCATGCAGGGTCATTACCATAGGTCTTTACTAGCTAACACGAAAAGAACCAAAGCTCAAAAAATTAATGGGCAGGTTTGCGACCAAAGAAGCAAGAGGACTTTTCACCTTTGCTTTTGTTCTTTCTCCCTGAATCCCATTTTACCTTAGATAACTAGATAGGCAGTACACAAATTCTATCACAAACTAGGTGATCTGACTGGCCGAGCTTGGCCTCAACATGGCTAAGAGTGAAGGGGAGGCTTGGGACCTGGTTTCAGTTGTGGGTTTTATGTTTTATCAGTTTCTACTTGTACTGATGAGTATCTGATTCAAGATAAATTCTTTCTTGCAAACCGCCTTCTTGTGTTATGATATCTACAGCTTTCTAAAAGGCTTTTGAAAGGATAGGAGCTGTATTGATGAACTTTCATCTCTCCGAATGTTGAATGTTTTTATCCAAACATTTTTCTCTTGTGTTTTAACCTCAGATGAATTATGAGTTGATAAATAGTGAAAATCTGCTGGCTGAAGGGGTTTGCTCTAAGTCTTGCACTCTTTTAGACTCGTGTTTCATTTTAGACAGATAGGGTCATGTTGAGTAGGTTATTACTCACAAGCTGAGTTCCTGCAGACTCTTTCACAGACCAAGGCCACCCAGACAGATATGTCCTGCAGATACAGTGATCGCACAGAATGGATGTGCTCCGTAGAGTGTCTGAACAAAATACATATTGTAGTTAAGGAAACAGTTTCATACCATTGCTATGATGCACATATGTGTACCATAGATAGACTGTGAATGTCCATCACAAATGCACCCCAATGACAGAAGCTTTTTGCACATCATCTGAGTTCTTCTATGGAAATTACAGCAACAAGGTAACACATGAGACAGAAGAAGACAACTGGGTGTCCCTCCACTTTAAATGTTTAGATTCTGTAATACAAATGAGACCCTAAAAATGAAAATATTCACTTGTGTTTCTTCCATATTCTGCCCACATGCTATGAAACAGTAAAGTATTCCCAGTATCCACAGAAACCTTGAGTGTGATAAGAAATGAGATTTCTATAAGGCAGTATTTTCCCTCTGATTATGTAGTACATTAGCTTGTGTACCCAGCTGAGAAAAAGTATTAAGCCTAGTATACAAAGAAAACAAATAGGAGGGTGATACTTAGCCTTAGGGCTGGAGGAGTTCTTAATTCCTTCCATTTCCTCAGCTCTTATTTATACCAGAGTCAGTTATGTTGCACAGTCACGGTTGGCTTGGGAGAACCTGAAAGTGGGGTGAAGGGCAGCAGGAAGAAATGAACTTTCCAACTGATGGATAAAGAAGTGTTTCCATGTACACAGTATATTAAAAAAGACTATAATGAAAGAAACAGTGGTTCTTTCTTACCTTGTAGTGGCATCTGTCAAGCTTAAAGGGAATGGGTATTTTTTTAGTGTCTATTACAAAAGGAAGTGGGGTTAGAGAAGGAATTATATCCCCGTAAAACAGAAGTTTTTATCACTATGAGATTTTGCTTCTCAAAATAAGAGAAAGAAAAAAAATCATTTTGTTCCAATGTTGAAGTGGTTTTATATCCAGCTGCTGAAAAGGGGGAGAGAAATTGGGGCAGAGAGGCACAGAGAAAGAAAATCATTTCAGGGGAATTTTTTGATGGAGGCAATCCTGCAGGAAAATTACCATTTTCAAAGGATATGCATGGGGCAAGCAATTCCTTTTCTCTCTCCCCTCAGGTGGCAAAGCAGAAGATGATGAAAGCAGATCCACCCTGTTCCTGAGTAGTGTGGCTGCTCTGCTACCAAGGGAGGGGATAGGTTTTTATGACCTGCTTGTTATATTGTGAAGTTTGGCAACACCACTATGGAGTTCCTCAACCAGGGGATAGTGGATCTTATCTAAAAGCTCAGTTATTTACAACCAGAAGGAAAATTCTTTTTTTCAGGCTTAAATAATCTGTCCTTCATTGCCACAATCACTTTTGACAAGCCTAGGACAGATTTTCATTCCTGCTGCTTGTCTTATGTCATCTCTTTCCAAGTGGGACTTCCAAAAGTCAACAGTGGAGACCTCTGCTCTGGTATGTTTTAGAAGTGGAAACATACTTTCTCCAGCTGGGCCCAGTCCTCACAGCAATACATCCTAAACACCATATGGTTCCCCAAAGTGCAAAAAGATGGAAATGGCCATAAGGCTGCTGAGAGCCTGCCATGCCCTGTGGTGGGTTTACTGCAGGGGTACACATGGCACTACTGAAGGGGTAAGCAACCCATTTTGATGGAGACCAAGTCAGGCAGGAAGCTTGTATCGTCTGCTGGAGTTGCCACTAACCAGCTCTTTGGAGATAGCTTTGTTACTTCACTTCTCAGATTCAGCTGGGGCAGCTTTTTTCATCTCAGATGTTTTCATCAGAAAATGCAACATTTTACAAATAGTTTTATAAGAACTTTTTTTTCTGAATGGACTTTATCCTAGATGGTCAGTGTTTCTCCAAAACAAAGGCCAGCTTCTCTTTGTGCTTTGACTGTCATTTCTCCTTTTACACACCTGGTTTCAAAGCTTTAGGGCAAGAGATGCTTCTTACTCCATGAGATGAGTATAGTATGTACAGCAGGACCCTGATGACCTGGGGCAAATCTGAATGCTACTGTAGTACAAACAGCAGCAATAACTCTTATAGAAAGCAATTCTGTGTCTATGCAAATAGGATCCATCTTACTGAGATGCTGTTTTGCTCCAGACCATCCTGACAGTTTGGAGGGATATATCAACATTTACTCTGACAAGGCCATCTCCTGTCAGAGCTGTAAACAGCAGGTAGCTCTCATTCTTTTCTAAGGCGACGGGCTGTGTAATAGCAGAATCTGTGCATCCTATGTCTCAGCACTTTTAGGAGGATAGCCAGTTTAAAAACCTCTGAGAGAAGTAACTCTTAGTCATGTTTTTTATAAAGCAAAGCCATGTGCCATTTTGTGCTAGAATAGACTTCAGCTTCAACCAAGTAAAGCTTAGTTGCAGACTGCCTCTTCTTTTTTTCTGATTTCACATTGTGTAGACATATTTTCAGGTGGTTAAAAGGGACTTAACAATCATTCTGGGGAACACCTGAGGATGCACCATGGTTCGCTGTTGATCTACTGAACACTGGAAAAGAAATGTGGCTTGAAAATCTTCTGCCAAAACCAATCAATGCAATAGGGAGAGCCAGTCTTCCAGTTCGCTAAAGTCAGCATTGTTGAGGCTTCTAGCATAATAAGAACATGAAAGAGTATTGGACATGAGCTCAGTATCAAAAGGGAGAATATTTCACTGAAGTAGCAGCCACATTTGTTTTAGACTATAATTTTCTCGAGGGTCAAAGACAGGCACTGCTTTCTGGATAGGCCACTGCACTACACTGAAGAAGTTTAAAATAGTATTTCAGCTGTGGAACTGTTTTCCAGGACAAGATGCTGTGCTTGTCTCTGCCTCAGTTTTCCTGCCTGTGAAAAGATAATACAATCCAAAGTGTTCTGAAGGGAAGTGCTCCAAAAGAGCTGGCTGTGTTATTAGAAACAGCAAAACAAACACTGCTCATTTTAATGAGTATTACATTCTCAGACTGCACTGCATTTAATTCTACATGCTGGAAATTTCTATTAGAGAAATACAGAAAGTTCAGACAGTCACAGATTCATATGGACCTTGAAAGAAACCAGTATTTTTTGTTATCAGATCAATACAGCAAGGCAGTAGTAGTAAACCAAGTTCGTCCAGTGGAGGCTGGGCCAGCATGAAGGCTCTCATATTTACCACACATAGATCAGAGAGGCACAAAAGACACAAGTTCAGACAAACAGAATAGGATACCTTCCTCTTATGGTTGTTCTGATAATTAAGGCTCACACAGAGAATGCACGTTCATGTTCAAATGATGCCAGAAAGGAGGCAGCCAGAGCACAGCCTGTCTCTGGAAGGGTTTGACTCACATGCTGCTGAGATATTCATGGCACGTGAGCTGTGGGGAAGAGCTCTTTCTATTTTGTTTTGTTTTCATGTTGATGGGAGAATCTTTTCTTTTGAAAACAGCCTCTTAATGCATCAGGACAGCTGCCTGGGATACACCTCATTTAGCGGCAATTGTCTCTGTAATGTTTATAACCCTCCCACTGCCATCCAATATACACTCATCATTTATCCTCTCATTTGCCTAAAACAGTGTTAAAATGCCCTTCCAGTGCTTTGGTTTGCTTACTTTTCCATTTCCTCAATGTCCTTATGTCAAAGATGTTAAAACGGCTTTTGAACAACTGACATCTCCATGTCAAGGATTTGTGACTGAAGGATGCCTTCTCTACTCTTTACGCTGCAGCCTCTCACTCCTGTTTAATTACAAGCTTGGGAGCATGAGACATCATCTATCATTCCTCGTTCATTATATTTAATAGATGCACATTTTGGGCTCTTCAACACACTGACCAGACATATGGAGCATGTTAATCTGCTTGTGAAGTCTGCCCTTTTGTAATCAACAATGCTGCTATCTCCTCAGCTGAAATCTCAGGAAATGAAGAGGAAAAAAAAGAAAATAACTAAACAAATAAATAAATCAATCCCAAATACCCAAACCTCAAAGCTACTGGTATCATTCTTAAGGATTACCTGTACAGTAGTTTGTCACAGTCCAAACATGACTGCTCTGTTGTATATGCCTTTGCATATACATGACACAACCTTACAACTTTCCAACTGGTAAATTGCTCCAAGACTTTTGTTCCTATTAGAAGATGGAGTATTTTCATAGACAAGTGAGTTCCCTCATAGTCATAAAGTTCCTAGAACTGGACTCCTGGGGTGATGCATTTTTGTCTTTCCATACTACTTCACACCTAACACTCATCATTTACATCATTTAGTGCAGTGGCCTTCTTAAGAATCAGGTATCATCACCCCGTTTTAAGGATGATATTCAGTTAAATATCTGCTTACATATTTGAAAAGCTGTTGGATCTGTGTACCACATTTAATGTATCTTTCTAGCTTGGCTCGTGCAGTGCTTATCATAGTGTTTCCAGCTGGACCACGTACTAGGCTCTTATAAGTCCTCTCCATCTGGAAAAAAACAAACAAGCAGTCAATTCTGGTGGTCAAATACACAAATTACAGTATATTTGAGACCTTCTCTGTGATGAGAGTTAGGTGGGAACATAGACAGAAATCCATGCAATGATACATTAAACCCTAAATCTCCAAGAGCTAAAGAAAGAATACAGGCAGCTTCTCAGACAACATTTCACAAGATGATGGTCTTGAAACAGAGTATGAGCATAAGTCTGTTTTTTGTTCTAGTCACAACTGACACATGTGGCATTGATACCTTCCACATAAATAAAATAGAAAGCAACTGCCTTTCCCCTCAAGCAAGTGGTTCAGGGACCCCAGTAAAAACTGACCTGAATGAATAGGCCCCAAAATATTCTTAGCCTGTTATGCTAATGCTTCATTTGAATTTTATACCCATGGTGCATCACAGACAATACAGATAATCACAGCCATTAATAAAAATAAACATTTTCTATGACACATTGCTGAAGTTCCATAAATATAGCTCAGGGTGAATAATCCAGACTAAAATGTTTTGTTTCCACTTTTAATGTTTCTTAACTTCCCCTGGAATAATACAGGTGCACAATCGGCTCAGTGCTTTTGAGTAGTTCCTTGAGATTTAGAGTTTGCTTGAGCAGTAAAGTTACTCTGGGGCATTTAGACCACACAAGACTGAAGATGAGAAATTTATAGAGGGTATGGCAAATGTGAAACCTGGAGTAAGAACTATGCTGGTAATGGATTTATACTGTGTTCCTCTGACTACTCATAGAGGTAGCTTGAATAACTATCTTTTTGGTATTGTTTTCAGTATGCCAAACAACTGTGCCACTAATCATAGAGGTAGCTTAAATAACTATCTTTTTGGTATTGTTTTCAGTATGCCAAGCAACTGTGCCATCTGACAAACGAGAGCTTCACCTGTGAGATATTTGTGACATCAGGAGTCCATGAGAATGGTCCATGAGAAGCATATGGCAGTGTTGAGAATTATGTGCGTGAAGCTTTAGTCCCATGAGAGATTCTAAGGCAGTCCTGAAAACGTAAAGCTTTGATAAGTGTGATCTTCTGAGAAAGCAATGCATGGTCTGAAAATACAAAATGCAAGGTGATGCAGCCAAGTATTCCTTTCTGACCCAGCCTCAATTTACGAGGCACTGAAAACTGGTCCTTTACAATGTACAGGAATGCAAATCCATCTATTTAAGGGTGTTCCTGCCTACCCTGAAAAAATTAAAAAAAAAAAAGGTAAGGACAAAACTCAAAGACTTTGGACACTTTGTTATAGCTGAATGTGGTTGATAACTACTCTGGCATCAACTGCTGCTGAGTAGCCTTTATCTTCCATGCTGAGTAACATTCCTTCTTTGATCAAAAGCTAGACTTAAAGAGGGTTTCAGCTGTAGTGTTTGTACCACCATTCTGCTGTAGGGGATGCTTGGTTTATAATGTGTTTATAACGTGTAAACCAATACTTTCTAGTACTTTCTTTCAGCTAGTTTGACATAGTGTGTTGGATGCTGGCCAAGATTTAATAGCACGCAAGAACAGCTGTAGTGAATCAGATCAAAGAACCACCTGACCCAGGAACCAAGGAGTATTAGAGACAATAAAAACTAGACAAACATGTATGGTGCTCCCTTGATTATAACCACCCTGCAGTCTGCAGCCTAGAGATCTTCCAAAACAGAGAATCTCTGTTCTGAATAGCCCTCAAGAGAGCTATCATCCTCTCCAAATGCATCTAATTGCTTTCTGAATCCAGTTATATTTTGCTCCTTGGCATGTTCAAAAACTTCATTTGTTACAGGCTAATGAGCTTAATAAGCTGAAGCTGTGCTTTTATTGAAAGGTTAATGATTGCAAACATTTAAATAGTTAAATCAACTCATTAGGTGGGATTGGAGTTATTTAGGAAGGGAGCAACAATTTTTACTCTTCTGGGAAAGTTGCTAAGGATTATTTTTTTTTTTTGAGGTATTGGGAGTCTTGTGTCTTTCCTAATTGGTAGGTCTTAAACTTATTACTAAGATATCCCAGCTCACGCTTTTTCTGGATTCACTTGTTATGCTGGATTTAGGTCACAGTAAGTACCAAAATGTGACTTTTCTTTACTCTTCCACACATGGTTTGTGTCTCAAGCTCCAGTTTTGGAGCTCTTTCTTTAACATCTTTTACTTAATGTTATGCAACTAATTTATCTGCATGGATCATCACTTGACTTTTTGTCTGTAATGTTGGTTAATCAATACATTGACCACTTAAAAGTTTTGTATTCTTCTTACAGTGTATCGTTTTGACCACTTCTTGTCGTATAGTGTTTTACTACTACAAGCCAAATGATTGCTTTGTAACTGTAAAAATATGTCTTTCTATTGTGACACTTGAGAAAAAAGCTAGAATGAGGGATCCCTTACGTATTAGATGGCAATAAAAGAGCCCTGTGTTTTAGATAGAGTTAAATATCATTGATGATAATGTAATCTTTGGAAAATTAGAGGGTTTCTTTCTCCTAGGTAACTTAAAATAAATAAATATAAAGGAACAGAAAGAGAGCATTTTGTGTGTTTTTTCTTTCCAGGAACACTGGTTTCATGCAGTGCTCAAGTGAGCAGAGGACTGAAATAACGACAAATGGCAATTAAACAATTTGAGAGGTGGCTTCATCATAATATCTTCATAAGGAAGTGGTCCACTGCACTTGCTTTGAAGGCTAGTAACTTTCTTTTTTGGCTGTTAGATCCCACTTGTTACTGAAATGATGGATGTTCTGTATCACTGTCCTTTTTTCCCGAATAAGCCAACAAAAGCAGCTAAGTGAAGGCTTCTGCTGTCTGTAAGTTACAGTATAATTTTGCTAGACACATTGTTTTATCAACATAGTCTCTTTATATCTAGCTGACTACAGGGGTAGCATATAAAGGCCCTCTTGGAAAGCATACTGAACTCAACAGACTCCCATTGACTTAAATGTGTTTTAGACCAGGCCTGAAATAAAATCTGTCTCAAATTGCCAGTTGACAAAGATCCAGGAATTTGGAAGAAGCTGTGAAAGAGAAGTAAAATGGGCAGGAGCAAAACAATGGCAAAATACAGATAATAACTTACACTGGTAATTGGAAGGAAGCTTCTAACCAGCAGAGAAGAGCTCTGGAAAATCCTCTCATAAGGACTAGCAAAGCAAAGAAACCTATGTTTCTTTATCAAGATTGAAAAATTGCAACAGCAGGGACCAGACTTCAAAAAGTCTTGTCACAGGTCCTACAGCCAGTCATCTGCATTAATCATCTTCTGTATGATTTCATAGACCTGGGATTTTTTCTCAAGTAAACCAGTCCAGAGGGAAGGGAAGGAGAACAGATTGCTTTTAAAAATCTGTTATTTTCATCTTATTTTCTATTATATATCTTCTAAACACTGGAGTGGGAATGGTGTTGGAATCATTCCACTGGTTTCTGTTACATTCAGCACTTGTTTTGATAGCATCATTTTCTAGTCAGCTTTGTTAGTTTTTGGATGTGGAGTGAGTACAGGAGACTAGACAGGACACGTTCCTGGGCTCTGATAAGCACAGGTTCAGTTCCCTGCTCTGCTCCAAGTTTTTTTTTTCTGTTGTGACTGTGAACAAATCAGAGAAATCTTGCCATATAGAATCATAGAATAGCTAGGGTTGGAAAGGACCTTAAGATCATCTAGTTCCAAGCTCCCTGCCCAGGATACAGTTGGCTTTCTGGGCTGCAAACACTCACTGCCGGCTCATGTTCATTTTCTCATTGACCAGCACCCCTAAGTCCTTCGCAGGGCTGCTCTGAATCTCTGCCCAGCCTGTAGCTGTGCCTGGGATTGCTCTGACCCAGGTGTAGGACCTTGCACTTGTCATGGTTAAACTTCATGAGGTTGGCATCAGCCCACCTCACAAGTGTGTCAAGGTCCCTCTGGATGGCATTCCTTCCCTCCAGTGTATCAACCGAACCACACAGCTTGGTGTCATCGGCAAACTTGATGAGGGCGCACTCAATCCCACTGTCCATGTCAGCGATGAAGATGTTAAACAAGACCGGTCCCAACACCAACCCGTGAGGGACACCACTCATTACAGGTCTTCAGCTGGACATTGAGCCATTGACCACAACTCTTTGTATGCAGCCATCCAGACAGTTCTTTATCCACCGAGTGGTCCATCCATCAAATTGATGTCTCTCCAACTTAGAGACAAGGATGTCGCATGGGACAGTGTCGAACGCTTTGCACAGGTCCAGGTAGATGACATCAACTGCTCTACCCCTGTCCATCAGTTCTGTAGCCCCATCATAGAAGGCCACCAAATTGGTCAGGCAGGATTTTCCCCTTAGTGAAGCCATTCTGGCTGTCACCAAGCACCTTGTTTTTCATGTGCCTTAGCATGCCTTCCAGGAGAATCTGCTCCAAGATTTTGCCAGGCACAGAGGTGAGACTGACTGGTCTGTAATTCTCCGGGTCATCCATTTTCCACTTGAAAATGGGGGTTATATTTCCCTTTTTCCAGTCGTCAGGAACTTCACCTGACTGCCATGATTTTTAAAGATGATGGCCAGTGGCTTAGCAACTTCTTTTGCCAGCTCCTTCAGGACCTGCAGATGGATTTCATCAGTTCCCATGGACTTGTGCACGTTCAGGTTCTTAAGATTGTCTCGAACCAGATCCTCTCCTACAGTGGGCCCAAGGTCTTCATTCTCACAGTCAATATCACATATCTTAGCACCTACCCTATGAAAAATAGTAGATGATCCCCCCTCCAAGAGGGGACCGTAGGCAGCTCCAGGGATGCTCTTAGTGTGTATAATATATAGAAATAGAAATGTTATGACTTAAATCATGAGAGTACAGCTGCCTCCTGTTTATTACTTGTGTTGAGAGAACAGAAATACAGCTTCCATAACCATGATTTGTTTATGACACAATGCTCCACCCCAAAGGCCTCTGGTTTGATTTTTCACTGCGAACCAGGCTGCAAGTCTGAGAGGCCCAGCCCATTTCATTTGTCTACATGGAAGTCAGAGAACCCAAGAAACAGGCACTATGTGGAAGGAGAACACTACGTTGGGAAACCTGCAGAAGGAGGCAAGGGGGATGAGCTGGCCCCTAAACCCTTTCAAATAAGACAGCAGGGTGAGTAGTACACCAAGGCTGAACATTTATTTTTAAATCTAGATCAATGGTGTTTAAACCTAATCATGTTCTGAAAAGAGAGCACTTAAAGTATTATACTGAAGACCACTGAAAATGGGAGAAAAGAAATAAAGACACTGGTGGGATATTAGCCCATAAAAGGATGGAAAGGCTAAAAGAGTAGCCTTTTTTCCCTCTAGCTAAGGAAGGAATAAGAGAGGAGGCTGTCTGATCTTGCAAAGAAGAAAAGCCAGAAATATCCTGAGAGGCAGTGCTGTCCTTTTTTTTTTTTTTATGTACGCAGCTAGCTGATAGCCAAAGGCAACAGAAGAAACAGTGAAAGGGAACAGCAAAAAGCTGAGATTCAGTGTGAAGAGATACCTAAAAGTTAGGGAGCCTGCGGGTATGCAGTTTAACCAGACCACTAAGGATTTTTCCACAGTAGAGCCTCAGATGCCAAATTAAATCTGCACAGATAATATCAAGCTGTGGCCGTTGTCTTTAGGCACTTATTTTGCCCACTGTGAATGCAAATTACGATGACTGGTCTTAACCCTTTTCTGCTCTTGGCTAAACTACATTAAAATCCAAATTCCATTGCATTTTCTGCAGGCACACCACCACCTGTCACTGGAACATGGCTATGTGCGCCATGAATCTCAAGCATGTGATGGAGCTATCAGTCACAGAATCCCATAATCACTTTACAACACTCCCTAGTTCTGGAGGGGTGCCTGGCGCTGCGTGCGGCTTAGTGAATGGTCAATGCTCCGCATGCTTGGAAGAGATTCATTTTACTGCAGGTCCAGCTGGCTGTGCCTAACTATGGGAAAGCATCACAGGGTTTCTCCTGTATTTTTGTTTGGGAAACTCAGCCCTTAATGCAACAGTCCTCAGTATTATTGGGAGCAGCAAATTTGACATGTATGTGGTTTGGCAAATTTTCCTCTTGTACAAATGAGTGTGGGATTTGCTTTAGCGCCTGTTGATCTTTTTATAGTGCCAATCTATACCTCAGTAGGAATGTTTCCATATAATGAAGTTGTTTAAGGAAATATTTTAATTTTGCAGTGCTTATCTATTTACCATTTGGATCATGCAAATGTTTTGAATGTTGTTCAACTCAAATCCATACCATCCATTAAATTATTTTGATACATAAGTACTTCATAACCTCAGTTTTATTTCTTTTAATAACACCCTTATTAACAACATTATAAGATGAGTTAAAAATCAAAACAACTATACAAGAATAATTGAATATATTATTTGTTTCTTCCATATATACCCCTGAGAGCTCATTTAGCTGGGATTATTTTAAAAGATTATTTAAAGACATACAGAGTAGGAATATTTTGCCTGAAAAAGTTTAACACAATTAAAAAACAATTATATAAATGCAGGTGTTGAGCTTCCCATTAACCCCATGCTATAGTCACAAAGATGTCTGAAACCATCAACTTAAGTACTTAAGTCACAGAATTGGAAAGTCTTAACTGAATTTTAGCCCTTGTTTGTTGGGCTGGTTTTTTTTAAGGGAGATTGTCTACAAAATTAATGTTTCCACTGATAGGGATTTAAAAATGAATCAAAATCTCTTAAGAAACTGGGTTCCTGTAGATGTTGGAGAGACAGGCACTGATTTGATGGATATGCATGGAGCAGACCAGAACATAGAAACAACATATTGCTGCTTTTTCTGGTTGCTGGGATTTAGTATTCAACATATTCAGGATCCATCCGCTATTTGCCTGCTTATATTCTATCCGTAGGATGTCTTTCCTGTGCTTTAGTGAAATTTCACCAGTATTCAAGAAACTACAGGCTTAAATTCACAGTTTTGTCTCTCGGACTATCTTGTGTGCAAGGCATTTTTTTCTCATTCAGTTTTTCAGCATGAGTGACTGCTGGATGCCTATCAGTTTTTCTTATTTTTAGCTCACAGTTAAAATTGTGCCATGTACCATGCTCCCATAAGCAATTTGTATTGACCTTCTGTGCAACTAGCAGCCATAATTGAGCAGTGGCACTGAGAGGTGGCTCAAAATATTGGACCCAAAGACTTCAATTCATCCTGCCTCTCTTTAATGTCTAGCTTAGGAGTTTCTTATCTTCTAGTGTCTGGAGGTACTTCAAAGGGTTCTGAGAGATTGGCCAAGCCCTGCAAGATCTCCTAGGAGTGTCTCTTTCTCTCTTAATTCATAGAAAAACTGAATTGAGATGAAACTGGCTTCCAGGGCAGGAGAACCAGTAAAATATCTGAAGTTGTATGAAAGTGTCTGGAGTCATGTGGAATGAACCTGAGCTGAAGTCAACAGCTGGGAAGCTTTGGAATCTTGTGCTTCTGAGGTAGCGTGAGCTGAACAGTGCGTTAAAGAGCTGGACACATGTGAGACAGGATCCTAGCATAGTTCGTTACAAGACCAGACCCAAACAGCGCACATCCACAGGCCTAAAACACAGTCCTGCACCTCCAATAACTCCATTTTTAGGGGATTACCATGACTGAAGGTGGAAAACTCCTTCTGTTATAAAGGCTTTTTCTTGATGAAAATCTGGTTGCAGTCTTTGCCAACCTCCTGCAACTAATTCTCACAGTAGTGAGACTTCCAGTGAAAGAACTAAATATGAATGTAGAATCACAGTAAATCAGGCATTATTTTTAGTCAGAGCCACTGAAACAAGGTAGTCTTACTTTGCTTAAGCTAGATTTCTTATCAGTCACTCTTAGTGTTTCCCCTTATCAAGTCATCACCAAGCAGACCTTAAAAGCTGGAGGAAAAGTAGGTCACAGTGAAAATGTAATTTAAAGCTCCTCCAGGAATATTGCACTTTTCCTTATTCCCTGACATGACAGACCCCTTATCAGTGTAGACACTCACAGTCTTTCCCATCTATCTGTCGCATCTGCCAAGGAATTAACTCATCCAATCACGTTTTTGTAGTCTAACTGCTTGGGACATGGGGCATACAGGATCTCTAGTGAAAAGCAATATACACAAAAACTCTCTCAAGTGAGAGATGGCAGTAAAATAAAAACAACTGCTGCGAAGACCATAACTACCCTCTTCACAAAGAAATAAACACGTAGATATCAAAACAGGAGACCATACAGTCATTAGTAGTGCTTATTTTAAATGAGCTATTTTCTTGTTGCTGTTTGGGTTGGGTTTGTTGTTTTTTTCCTGGGATGTAAGAGATCTGGCACTGAAAAGCTGTAGGGACACTTGCTTCTGCAATAAGATAAAAGGCAATAAGTGACCCTGTTGTTTCAGAAGTGTGTAGGGGGTATATTTAAAGGGATGTCATTTTTAGACAGTGAGAGCCAACACTACTGCTGCTCATCAGAAACACCCAAGTGAAAAATGTTTTCCCTGTGATTTGTCTGAGTCATCTGTAAAATGAGCACAGGAAAGGCGTGGGTATGACAGAAATATACTGTTCAAAACTCTGCTGACTTTTCTGTCTCCTTGTAGTTCTGTGCCCTGTAGAACTGAGGCATTTCTCTGGGAAACTGAGGCTTACAGAGTTACATCTTTCTACATGACCAGTTTTCTGGTTTACTCTGTTTTTTATTAATGAAGCTGTTACCTGACCAGATGTCAGGTTCCTGAACCAATCTACTCCACCAATCTCATCTCCCACATTTTTTTTTTCCTCTTATGTTGAGGTGAAGTGACCATTGCTTGGCCTATGCGTTCATTACATCACTGGAGTTGACCCAGATGTGGTTCAGTCCGAGAATGCTCATAGTTAGCTCTGTACAGCTGCCTACTGACAGCTGCTTCTCTTTTCATATTTCCTTAAACACTGAGGCATACAGACCACTGGGAAGATATCAGACATTCCAGCTGGTGGTTCAGAAAAAACAATATATATAAACATATTCTGTGCAAAAGCCTATGAAGGGATATATGTTAATTTTCAAAAAGGGTGTCCTGTGTTCAGCAGTAGCAGTCATTTTTCTCCTTTTCAGTAGCTGGTGCAGTGCTGTGTTTTTGACTTTCAGCCTTGGCAACAGCACTGATAACACCAGTGTTTTTAGTTGCTGCTCAGTAATGTTTACTCTGATCAAGGACTTTCTGAGTCTCATGCTCTGCCAGGGAGGAGGGGAAGCTGGAAGGAAGCAGAGACAGGACACCTGACCCAAACTGACCAAAGAGTTATTCCATACCACAGCACGTTATGCCCACTAGATAAGCTGGGGGCAGTTACCCGGAAGGGTTAGATCACTGCTCAGGCCAGGCTGGGTATCGGTCAGCAGGTGGTGAGTGAAAAAGGTTTAGCATCATAATGGAAGAGCAGGTACTTTTTCTGAGGTTTGAGGAGGGAAAGGTTACATTTTAACATGTAAGTATGTTTGTAAGAAAAATGAAACTTTAGGTGTTTTGGTGTTTTGGGGTTTGGTTTTTTTTGTTTGTTTGTGTTTTTTTTTTTTTTTTAATTATATGCAATTGATGACCTAAATTCTTGACTCTGTTTTTCTGCTGTCCCCTCTTTAGGGCCTCACGTGCGTTGCTTCCCATGTCAGTTATTCTGTCTAGAGTTCTTTATGCCATGCATTTGGGTCTCATATTTTTGCCACAATAACTCCATCTCTCCATTTAATTAAAAAGGAAACAGCTATTTTATCTTTCAGCTTGTTTCTGCCTAATCCAAAATCTCTTATGTTGAGTCAGCCTTTCAAATCACTCAAGGTCATGACCAAAGATGGCACATTCTTTAGGTCTGAGTGGGTATCAGAGGCTATAGGGAAAGCATGTGAGAGGTAGCTGAATGCCACTGTCTGCAGCAGACAAACCTAAGTGGATTATGTGCAGGTGAATGGGTGTGCAATCAGTAGTTCCAAAGATGCTTCAGGGGAACTGGGATGTCATCATGCATCTTGCTTAACTTGCAAGAAAGGACTAAGGGTGTTTTGTTAGAAATCCAGTGCAAAAGCCAAGCAGAACATATTGTTCATATCTATAGAAAATAGAAAGCTAGAAACTGGATTATAACAAATAGATTTCTGTGTGTCCACAGAGATCCCATGGTATTAACAAACATTACTTTTTTTTTTTTCTTATTTTTATGGTTCTTTGTGATTTAGCAACAATGCTTCTCAAAGCTATCCTTTTATCACGGAGACATAATTTAAACAGTGTTGTTATCTAGCCTGCAACACACAATATTTTTCACTTCTCTTCCTACACCCAAAATGTGGTACATATTGAGTTAGCCAACTCGCATGCGTCTCTTCCCTTGTCACCTGCTCCAAATCCTACTTGTGTTTCCTAATGAATGTGTAAAACTCAACCACACAAATCACTGAACTCCTTATGCAGTGCATTGAGGCACTCATTTATTATAAAGTGATGGTAGGTAAGTGAAGTGTTTGAAACATGTGATGCTATCAGCTACCAGATGTTTGGTTGGTTTAAATGCAAATAAAGACCCAAAGGGAAAACAAGACAATGGAATATAATACACTGCTAAGATACAGACTATGTTTGTGCACAACCAAACTTGTGGTAGTTTTTTACTTTATCTGCTGGAAATGTTTATACTCCCTGCACAGAGCAGAGCAGCAGCTCCTCTGGGTCTGCAGAGGACAAAACAGAACAGAAGTCAAAGTGATTCTCCAAATTTTTCACCCAGTGTCTCTTCACTGATGGCTAAAAGACCTACATAAGATTGGTTGATCTAAGACTAAATTTTGGACTGCAAATTGGGTGAATAGATGGAGATAATTTACATGAGTACATAATCTTAGAGGACATGGAAAGAGAAGCCAAAAGATTATACTGCTTCACAGCAATTCCCTTTCATGCAACAGAAAGACAGGATGAGAAGAGGTTTCCTTCGTAGCTCTTTTTTCCTTCTGCAGAAATTCTGCCCCATCATCTTAAAGTTTTATAAATGCCCTTCTGCCACTTCTGACGTTTATAAACTCTCTGGTCCTTTGATCTCTCTCCTCCCCCTCCCCCCCCCCCTTATGTATTCACACAAAGTCCTTTGTTTCAGATTTCCCTTCCTTCTCATACAGTCTGTCACCAGATTTCCATTTAATCTCTCCTGTGTTCCCTTCTCTAGTCTGAGACCCTCCATCTGCAAAATCAATTGCACTTACATTAGCTAAATACTTATCAGGAGGCTTACAATTGGCATTGCAGACATTTGAATATGTCAGGCTGACAGGAAAATTCAGACCAAAGACACTGAACACCGGGAAACTTCTTCTAAACATGCCCAGAAAAGCTTGAAACTCAGCTGATATTATTCCTCTCATTTTTAATGACTGAAAGTTTTATGAGGTAGAAAGTAGGGGATGGTTTCCAATAGAAAGAAATATTTAACACTGCTTCTAATTCTGGGTTTCTGCAGGCAGATCCAGATAAACTAAACAAGCTACAGAAATAACTGCTCAAGGGAATAGAAATTTTGCAGTTTCCTGACCATTCCTAGCTAGGACATAGTGTAACAGCATTTCAGTTTTATGATACTAGGTCTGCACTTAAAAGATTTCCAACATTAGATGATTTCAAACGGGACCCATAGAACATTATTCTGATGAGAAGGGGTATTAAATCAGAAGTACACCACTCCATCCTGTGGTCCTAAGGTAAAATCCTAAATTCCTGCTGTGACACTGAACTGATTTACATCAGTTATAGAAACAAGCAACATTGTGCTGAAAGGACAAGCTCCATCTTAATGCCTGTTTATTGAGGAAATAATGAAAGAAGTATAGAAGTATATCATTATTTTCCTTCAATTACTAGCATGAAATACAATACAGTATAATGTTTTGCAAAGGCTTTTTATGGCATCTTGCTAAGGATAGTATTTTAAACATTCTACAAAGGGTCAAACAAATGACCAGGATTATTAAATACAAGGATATGCATAGATATTTAAATATCATTAACTGTGTTTTAGAGAGTAAAGGAGAGATCATGACATATTGGCTTAATTCCTGATGAAAAAAAGAAAATCAGCTTTAGACTAAGTTTGCCTTTTAAATTACATGTCCACTACAACACACTGTATTTTTTTGCTCTTGGAGAGGGTGGTTAGGCTACGGAGAATGACGGCTTGTGAAAATCGTCCTATTCTGGAACATAAAAAGCAGAGGACAAAACAAAGACTCAGGAACTGAATCACCTGTGAAACAGGGCAGAGCAAAATCACAAAATCAAGCCCCAGCAGTATTTTATTTTTATTTGTTTTTTGAGGGAGGATTATTTTGCAGATTTTTATCAAAATATGCATTGACAAATAAAATCCCCCCCCCAAAAAAAATTTTTTGCTAGACATGCTTTCCTTGTGTAGAAACTCCTTGTTTGTGCTTCAAAAATGCATTAACATGCTGCTAAAACCACAGAAAATAATGCAAATCAAAGCAATTTTTGTGGTTTCCAGAGCCACTGGGTTCTCTGCCCTAAGGGGTTTGCCAGGAAAGGAGCAAATTCAGGGTCTTGATAAATTAGGGTCTTAGAGGTGAGATGGATTAAAGACTAACAGACAAATACACAGGGGTACAATAGGAAAAGAAAATGCAACCACATGGATCCCTTCTGGATGTCGAAGTATCTCTTCTTGAGTTTCAAAGGGATTGCCAGGTGGAATTGTCTGATCTTTGGCTACCAACTGTGATCTAACACCCCTTGAAAGTGGAGCTCTTACCTGAGCAGCTCTTTTCACAAAGGCAAAGGAAATGATAATAATATTTTGGGTTGAATTTTTCATTAAAGTGAAAAGGGGTTAATTTTAGAAAGAAAAAAAAGAAAAGAAAAATTGGGTACAATTTGTGTTATATCACTGAGTTTTTATTTCTTGACCAAATGAAAGCTCAGCAGAGAATGCAGGTTAACACAAACATTTCAACCCTTGCTGCCCTCCAGTCATTAATAAAATAAATCATCTCTGCATATATTGAAAAAACAAGTTTCATTGTTGTTTCATTAAATCTTGCATTATTACAGCTGCCATGATTCATTTTCACGCTGGGAAGTTGCAACATGACTGTGCTGTGGCCTCCACTGGATGATGCACAGTGTCAGGCACATCCTCCAAAGGATATATTTTTTATTTGCTAAGAGAAAATATTAGCACAAAATGACTGAATGCGATAGACTCAGTTTGGTTTCCCTAAGCAAAAGGTGTTTGTTGCTTCTATCACCGAGGTTTAAACTCCCTCGAGTAAGTTCTGAAGTGGCCTGCAGAAATTAGTCATCAGATGGAAGGGTTTTCTCTTGGGGTTTTGTTAAAGAGGGGGAACTGAGCTGCAAATCATCCCTTCTTATTCCAAAGTGTGTAAGTGGGTACTTCATACTGAGGCAAAGCAATTTTATTTATGCTTACAGAAGGGATAGAGGGTGGGAGGAAGGACAGCACCTTCAGGTGTCTTCATTTTGGCTGCTGCAAGGCACTCTGCACCTGATCACGTCCTCACCTCAGGACTTCTCTGTTCCACAGGGCTCCTTCCATCTGCCATTGGTCCCCACTGGCTCCCTTTCCCCATCTCCAGCCTCTGAGACAACCGAGCCTGGTTCTGTCTGAAAATCAAGAAAAAAAAGAGTAGGTTTTCACACAGCTTTCACTGAAGTTCTCTTGCTGTCTTTCATGGCAACTTGATGAAGGATACGGTTCAAAAATATTCAGTGCATAAATAGGGATCTCAAGGCATGTTACACTTTGAAATGACACCTAACACCCTCTGAAAGTTAAATGGATCAACAGGAATCTTGGTGAAATTTTAAACATTTGGCAGGCGAGCCCTAAGTATTACTCTCTTTTTTTATGTGGGGAAATGATTCATTTGCTGAATCTTGAAGTCTCCTGCAAACATCTTACTGTAGCTCAGACTTTGCTATTCCTTCCTCTGTGCCATTTGTGGTTGTAATTGTGCAGCACCTTAGCAGGTGGCAAGTAGCAAATTCATATGCCCAGAAAAAACAAGAGAGAAATGAAGAATAACTCATGGTGTCACTGAAGGAAACAACCCCAGAAACAGCTTGCTAGAGGACAACTGCCATGGACTCCCAGCCTATGTCGTACATACTTCAGATCCATCAATGTTTTCCTTTACAGAGGCACCAGTGTGGGAGTACTGAAAGAAAGAGGAAATAAACAGGCTGTGTTAGTTTGTCTGGCTTCCTGGAAAGTGCTAAATTGCTCAAATGCTGCTGGGGCCTTTGCTGAGCACACAGCCCTGGGGAACCAGCTCAGTCTGTCTCATTGATGGACAGTCTCTCCATGGCTAGTAGAACAACACTGGTACCTATGAACAAGGTGCCCCAAACCCTTAGGTGTTTTTTATTTTATGTTTATCTAATTATGGAGTATTTTATGGGTCTTTTAGTTTTATGTGTTTAAGGTACAATGACCACTTATGGTTTTTACAGCTTTTTCCCAAAACCATGAGAATTATTAAGCCTATACTTTGTAAAAGAGTGAATCATATGAAACTCACATGGCTCCTGGAGGTGACATCTTATGAAAATCATTGAGTGGTTCTGAGATTCATTAGTATTATGAGCTTTGACAGGATCAGTCTCCATAAAGGTACCAGTAAATGTAAGGCCAGGTCTAAGGTCAAGCAGACTGAACAAGTGACTTGGGCAGGAGCATGCAGAGGGTTATAAAACAGTTGCTGCCTACTCAAAGCTGTGAGTCCTGTGGAAGCTGGGCTGATGGCTGACAGTTAGGCATGAGGCTGCCATGAGAAAAACTGGTAATTGCCTATGGGTGAATCAGCTCCCAGCTGTGGGGAGGAGCTGACCTTAGCCAGCAGGTCCTCTCCTGAAGCTTTCTGAGAAACCTTTTCTGCTTCTGCTGCTCATTGAAAACAAACATCTCTCCCATTGTTACTTTCTTCTTGCTAATTTGAAGTTCATTTTGGTGTATGTAGAGGAAAGTCTTGTTCCACAACATTAGGTAGATTGAAGATGTGCAGAATAAGTATAGGGGTTTTGTCCTGTTCATCCTAAAAGAAAAACAGAAAAGATATCTGTAAAGGACAGATGTGGTACTAGTGGGTGTAATTCTGTCAGTATTATGTTGCATGGAGGCTAAAACCGTTTCTATGAGAAATCTCTCAGTGCTTTTCTCTTGTAGCAAACAAGCAAAGTGACAGCCTGTTAAACACAAGGTACTGTTTGCTTTAATTAGAGTTTATCTCCCATTATCCCTTAGTTGAGAATAAGATGGCATGGGCAGAGATGCAGAGTTTCCTCATGTATCTAAAATAAGATTTGTGGTTTTCTTTTTGCTTGTTCTTCCTCACAGGTTTTGGATCTGTTAAATGGAGATTCACAAGGCATTATTAGCACTCTGCTCTGTGGGCATCTATGAATCCTGCAGCTGCTCCACTAGCTGTACCTTGTCTTTCTCCCAGTTAATCTAAGCTGTGCAGACAAGCCATATCAATCAAACCATGCTCTTAAATTTAGCTGCTTTCAGCCACATGGAAAATGTAAGGTAGCAACATCTTCCTATAGTAATCAAACCCCCCTGCTAGGGCACAGAGAATAAAACCAAAAACCTTTCTGTCTCTTTGCTTGTAAGTCAGCATTTGTTTTCTCACTTTGGTTACAGCCCAGGCCCTGCTGTCGGCTGAACTGGCCGTGAATCGTGGTTCACACCATCCAACATGTGGCCCTCTTCTCACACAGGATAACGGGCTGAGGTGAAGACAGCAAGCACCCAAGGGCAGCAGCAGCCTGAGGTGGCTCCTGCAGTGACATCAAAGGTGAGGGTGTTCCCCACCATGTCCCCAGCACATGAATGGGTCTCTCTGATATGATCTGTATTTCTCACTACCCCCGGGGAAGGATGGGATGTGAAACCTGATGGCGTCATCCACTCCATGAGATGCCAGCAAGGTGATACCGAGGAGCAGGTCAGGCTCCTTGATGGCTGACTGTAACTCAATGCTGACTTCCCAGACCATCCATAGAAATAGTGGTCATCTGCTTTACCAAGTCACCCCAACACTCGGTTAGGGGGCCTGACTGCTTCAAGAGTGTTCTCCAGACTGTTCAGGATTGCTCCTCCAGTGATACCCAGATGTGCAGAAAGATAGGTTTTAGGACGCATTTTTACAGTGCTTCAGAAATGGAAATGGAGGTTTTCTCTCTGCATCTAATCCCCTGCATTACCACTTATATCCTCCACAATATCACTTGGTTAGAAAGCTCAGTTCTGTTAAAAACAGGATCTGAAAAAAAAAAGTTTGACGTTATTTACTTTCTTTTCATTAGATGTTGACCAGAGCATCCTGCTATTTTGACATGCAGATCTATCACCTGCTTTTTAAATTTACCCCTCTCCCTGCCCACAAATGCATCTGGCAATTACGAAATCAAGAAAGTAACATTTTCTGCTCTGATTTTATTTTGTAAGTCTCTATTTGCTTTTAATTTGGCATCTGGCCAATTGAAATAATGTTCTATTTATGCTTTTCAGCAAATGGTTTTGGCTTTGAATTCTGAACATTTCATTCATGGCTATTTGTTCTGGTATTTAGTGCATATTCAGCTTGCCTGCTTTGCAACTTCTGAAGGAGAATATTATAAATGTGTGGACACTTATTAGAACTTGAACTTAAAAAAAATAATCAAATGAGAGACACATTTTAATATTCAGTTTTTCATTTACCTGAACCAATGTCTTACCAGGGTGCATTGTGGCTAATATACTGAAGAGAATATTTCCTTTATGTGATGATCTTCAGGACAGTTTATGTGTGTGTGTGTTTCTTTACATGTTTCTGTGTCTTCAAGATCCATCCCTTCACATATGAGCCTGATACTGGCACAGACATGTCTACCCAGACTCCTTCTCTGAGTAAATGATGTGATATCCAGCAAGGAAGTTGAAACTGTACACTGAAGGAATTCACAAAAAAAGCTAAAATAGGAGCATAGAGCAAAAATTACTCAGTGAGATTGCCTGTTCTGAAACTAGATAAACATGTAGGTCCCCTCTGACACTGGATTATATGTATGCGGGAAACCCAGCACCCTGCTAATTGTGAACCATCCTTTTGTGTAAAAGCACCTTTATTAACCCCTTGAGCAAGAAAGAAATCAACATGCAAGAAAAACATTAGAACTAAAATGTTAGGCCTAAAATATCAGAACTAAAGCTTCCTCTTTGACTCATCTTCAGAAGCATCTTATTCTGATAATATTGCCCCTCAACGTAGGAGAGCTGCAGCTACAACTCTACTTGAGTAAAGTTTTAGAACTTCCAGAAAGATTTTGGAAAAAGGTACTGGTGAAAAAGTGAAAAAATCAGAAATAGGGACTTCTAAAATTTCATTTGATAGATTATTCTGATTTACTACACAAACAGCATGACTCGCTGTGACAATGATATAAACATATCTTTGCTGTCTTGTGGCGTAACGTCAGAATTGGTCAGTGCTTGTTAATCACATCCTCTCTTTAGACCTGGTGGTGATCTTACTTGGTGTAATTTATAATTTAATGTTTTAAAATCCTCGTCCAAGCTTGTATGCAAAATTCTTCGCTTTAAATCCTTAATTGTCATGTCCTGCTGATGAATGAAGTTGATTACATAGTGTCTTATGATCTTTAAAAAACAGTTACGCTCTCCCATGTTGTAAAGAGCATTTGACAGTATAAAGAGCTATTATTATAGTCCTCTCTTACTTTTGGGGATTAACTAGACCTCATTTCTATTGCCTTTCTTCATAGGTCATGTTTCCTGTTTCCTTTGGAATTTCTCCATTTTGTCTAAATAGCTGTTAATGTAGGATGTCTAAATTATAACCTACTGCAAGAGCTCATGAGGGCATTGAAATAATTACATTGTAAGTCTTGCAAATTTCACAACAGGAAAAAAAAAATGGTCCAGTGAAGGTTACTGAGTACGGAAAGACCACCTTCCCTGAGCTTTACATTGGTGGCGGCCAAGAGCCCATTTTGGAAAGCAGTCTCCCATTTTAAAAGCAGTGTGCTACTGTCTTCCATTCATCTTGTGGTCTTCAAAGACCCTCAGAGCCTGATCTGCAGCCTGGCTACACAGACAGCTCCTCCTCACTGCACTTCACTGAGTCTGGTTTTTGTTTTCTCACTGGGACACCTTGCATGTATCCGTTCTGAATTTAATCTGCTTAATTATAGTCCAGCTCCCTCCTATTTAAACATCATCTACCAAATGCAAAAAAAAAAAAATTAGCTGTTTCTTTCCGTAGGGCAATTGTTCCTCTCTCACACATTTGACATATCTTTTTAAACCTCAGTTGTGCACACAGTGAAGGTCCTAAAAAACAGAGCTTTTCCAACAGGGTCAGTAAATATGTTGTGTAATTAAGATGTGTAAAACAAAGATCTACAGGTCTGGCCATCTGTTTTGACTTGTCTGGCTAGGACAATTGCCCCACAACAAGCCTATGTTTAATGCTTGGATGTGATCTCTGCTTTGTCAATGTTCATGTCCATCTGTTTGGAGGGCATGGTGCCCATTACATGTTTCTGAGGAACTTGGCACCACTTTGGGCATGGAGAGGCTTGTGCAGGCAGTCCACACAGGCTTGCTGGGTTGCATCTGTTCTTCTGGATTTCCCACTGATGTGTTTTCTGGCAGTGCCAGCACAGCTGCTGCATGTCTAATGTTTGTTCTCATGCCTGCTAAAAGGCCTGTGCCAAGGAAATCCAAAGAGGAACAAGGAGAGTCTTGGAAAGCAAGACAGGAGTTTGTGGCAACTGGCTTTCTTGGGCTGGGCTACAGGGAGCTCAGTTGAGTGAGTTAAACCCAGAAGCACCCTCCCTAAAAGCACTGCTGTTGTACCAGGCTTGATAGAAGGGCTGGGTGCTGGAAAGGAAGACAGCAGAGGATTCGGAGGTGTCACCCCACAGAGGGAACCTTGTCACTGTGGCAGAGACCCACATAGTCCTGTTTGCTTTATGGCTAGAAATCATGTTCCAAGGGCTTTGCTGCAGATCCAGACTCTACACTAAGAAAGTTCACTATGGAATTGATTTTTCACTCCTAGATATCACCTGAGTTAGTGCTGGTATAGGTGAAAATGTAAGGATGATCATAGGAGATGAGAAAACAGGGCCATCAGACCCAGTATCTTTCTTTATCCCCATTCCCAGTCGTGAATAAGAAGAGTGAATGCTGGATACTGCTGGCCAGAAAGTCCTACCTTCCACTTACCAACAGCACAGGCATTCCCTGAGCCAGAAGTAATCTTCATATTCTATAGCTCTCAAAGGATTTCTACATGTGAAATGTACAGTTGCTTTTGAACCTGGGTCAGTCTGAATAACCAATTTTCCATGGCAAGGAGTCCCATCACTGAAGTACATGGTACCTGAAGAATACCAGCTTACCAATATCCAAGACAACAGAAAGAATATCTACTTATTCACTTTGTACCTCAGCATCCTTTATGTGCCTAAACACCCAACTTGATTCCCAGGGTGCTGGGAGCTTGGCAGTGCCTTAAATATACAGATGCCACAACTCAGAACAGCTTCAGTCCACAAAGCTTATTGCTCTTGCTTGTCCTACACCTTGTATGACCTTGGCTACACAGTGATTCGGCTTTAAAAGGAAGAAGAGCAAAGCTGCTTCCTTCTCTCTGGCCTCAATATCTGTTAAACCAGTGATCAAGTGCAGCTTAGGAAAAATGTGAGTTCAAATTCAGGCAGGCTGAGGGGGAGCTAATGACTCATGTCTTGCAGTTCTTGGGCAGGTCCCTAAGCCATCTGTTGGAAAGTCTGTGACTTTTCTCACTATTTTCCCCCAGAAAGAGCTGTAAAAGGTGCTTTCCTTCTGCAGTCAAACTAAGAGTCTGAAGCTTAGCATTATCAACAACTCAGTTAAATGAAAGAATCTCACCCTGTGCCATAATTAAAATAATAACTGTAGTGATTGATTATTTATACGTCAATGTTGTTTTGCAGCCCCAGCTGTGCAGCCAGGGAGACAAAAACTTACAAGCACAGAATAAGAAGGCAAAGACCAGTATTGAAAGTTTATAATCGCTACTGGTTTTGCTTCCAGAACTTCAAGTTTCCATCTTCAGCTACAGAGCCTTTTCCTGGAGGTTGCTTGTGAGTGTGTTATGAGCCATTCCTTGTTCTTGCACCGTAACCCTATAAGAATTGAAGTATTCGCAGAAAACCATAAAGGCTAGAGAAACTCAGAAATTCACCCCAAATTTGTCTCAAGTTTGAATATTGTTATTGTTGTGTCTGCTTGTACCAGAGGAAGCTGCATTAAGTAGAAAAAAAATTTAATTAAGTCATTGCTGATAGAGATAGCAAGATAAAAGACTGTTTAGATATGAGATCTTATTAGACACCCTGTGTACAGTCCACAGCCTATCTAGGCCAGAGAGGATGTAATACATGCATAAAAATTAGAGCATTTTGACAGTCTAGTTATGCTTTTTCTCCAAGTAACGTACATTGTCTTAGCTGAATGTCTCTCTGACTCAGGCATCTGGTGTAGACTTATCAAAAACATTGGATTTGGCCTCAAAGCTGTAGTAACACCTAAAAACTTAACTTTGATAAAGACGGTATGATTTGAAGAAGAGGTGCTATGGCCACAAGAATGAGAAAGGAGGCTGGCTGAATAGCTGTCACCTTTTTTTAATGGCCTCCTTTGAATGTCTTTGGAGCTGAGAAGCTCAGTCTATGCTTCTACGGAAGCTTTTGCGCCCATCAAAGGTGTCCATTTCTTATTTAAGTGCTTGTTTGAGGTGGAAATTGACAATCTTGGAGGCTGCTGCTAAAATATCTGAGCAACCTTCAAAACTTTGAGGATTAGGGTAGAGGAGAAGGTAAAACTGAGATGCGCGAGATTCTGAAACACAGTCCCTGTGTAGAGATTTCAAATGCAGCATCATTTGAATGGTACAAAAACCTTTTCTCTGTAAGACTGCGCAGTTCAGTACTGCTGACTCTGTCTTTAGTAAACTTCTACACAGCATCCTGCCTGGTCAGATCATAGCTTCATCACTTAGACATTTATTTTGTACTTCATTTCCCATCTTCTTTGCTTTTCTTCCTTTTGTCACATTTTCTTGATTTAACAAAAACTGTACATTGATCCAAGATCGAGAAAGAAATTTTTAAAAGAACCAAACCCTGCAAGCAATCAACATAGGTAGCTCCAAACCAGTTTGAGCAAAAAAGACCTATTTGGAGTTTGTTTGTTTGGTTTTTAAATTAGGGTAAGTATTTTCCATTAAATCCTTGCTTGGGAATGTTCTGCAGCAGGGATTTCAAATGTATTTTTTCCTCTCATAAATTTATGTGATGAATGTATTCGTGGAAAGCTGAAAATAAAGTGGAGAAGCAGATGAAAAGCCTTGCACTCAAACTTCTGGGTGACAGATTTAGGTATAGTTCTAACAAACCTCCCATGTCACATTAGGCAAAGCAGTAAAGCTGTTTATCAGACTTGGACTTTGGATTTTAAAACATTGTTTTGTAAGAAAAAGTCAGCATGAAACTGTGGTATAATTCAAAGAAGATGATGTTCATTTAAAAGTGTACCAAGAAGAGGAGGCATTCCAGGAAGGTGAATTGCACAGTTCCTCAGTCGTCTAAAATTTTTGTCCTGAAATGTTATATTCGAGACCAATCAAGTCTCTGTGACCCATATGGGGAGAGTGATGGAAATTTCTCCATCTATCATAACCCTCTTACCTTAACAGTCAGAATTCATGGAAGCCTCTTCCACATCCAGTAGAAATATTTCCTAATGTATTAGATTCACCTCTTCCCATCACAGTCCTTCCCACAACTCAGTTCTGTTGTCCTAGTTCTACTTCTCATCCTCCGAAGGGAAGGACTCTGGAAGGGTAAGAATGAAACACGTAGGTCCTGTAGAATGATTAAGGGTCTGCAAGCATCTCTCATATGAGGAAAGGCTGAGAGGGTTGGGCCAGTTCAGCCGAGAGCAGGGAAGGCTCAGACGGGAACTGATCAATGTGTAGAAGCGTCTGAAGGGAAGATGTCAAGAGGATGGGACCAGACTTTGCAATAATGCAAGGCAATAGGACAAAAGGCAAAGAGCAGAAATGAAAACACAGGAAGTTTCACTTGGACATGAGGAAGAACTTCTTTACTGTGAGGCTGACTAAGCACTGGTATAGGTCGCCAAGTGAGATTTCCTTCCCTGCAGATATTGAAGAGCAGTCTGGACATAATCCTGAGTAATGTGTTCTAGGTGACCATGCTTGAACAGGGAGGTTGGACTAGATGACCTCCAGTGGTCCCTTCCAGCCCTTCTGCAATGCTGCGATTAAGAGGACAGTATATATGAAGGGTGCATACTCATTTCACAGTCCCTGTTCCATTCCAGAGTGAGTAAAATAATGATGAGAGTTTGTTTTTAACTGGATTGTATTCAGGGTTTATGGACATTCACTGACACAGTAAGCAAAATGTCATTTGTAGTGCTAATCTCCTGATAATTAGCCCGTACTGCACCAAAGCATAGCTGAAAGTGCGAAGAGGCATTGTCTAATCAGAGTGCCCTGCCAAGTTTCCTGATGTACTTCCTCTCACATCCCCTTCCCTTAAAACCCATTGCTGATTGGGTTGTAGAGTGTCAGCCCTGCTTGGCCTCCTAGCATTTTGCACAAAATGCAATCAGCCTGCAAGATTCGTGTCTGAGCTGCAAAATCAGGGCCCTGGAACCTCACCTCTCCATATTTTTTTATCCATTATAAATTGGCAGAAAAATGTTTAATTTCTTGAGTGATACATTTCCAGCAAATGTACTGGCTGCCCCACCATCTGCTTCAAATTCTGCTCATACTAAATTCTGAATGAAGTGGTGAAATAAAATGGCTTTACATAGAAATCTAAGAGAAAAGTCACCTCACCATTCATTCTGTTCATTGACACTGATCTGGGCTGTGGGATGGAGTAAGGATGGAGCTGTCATATTGCAGCACAGCCTCTCCTTCCCCTGCTTTAACCTGTCGGCATCACTACTGCATCTGGCCCTGGACCAAGCCCTAACATATGTGACAGATTTTTTTGGAAGCTTCTGGGACATATCAAAGGCAGCAAAAAGGCAGATGAAAGACAGAGGAGGAAGGGAAGAGGAATAGGTGAACTATAGCACCATGGGAAAGCTCAGGAATAGGACTATGTGGAGTACTTAGGAAAGGATGGAACAAACGATAAAGAGCAGATGGAGCTGGAAGGCAGGAATTTGAATCCCAGACTTTACTCTCTCTGTGGCCTTTGGCAAGCCACATAGTTAGGTGATGCTAGAGTTGTCGGATATATCAGTTATTCTGCATGGGGCTGGTTGGGATTATATTACACAAATCAGTCACTGAGTTGCAGACCCCCACTTAGTCTTATGTGAGTAGCACTGGAGGGAGTACAGCACAGCCCTGCCTGGAAACAGCATGAATGCAGAGGTGCAGGGATGGTACAGAAAAACAGGGAGGAGGGAGTTCAGAGGTAGTGTTGTAAGACTCTCATGAAACATTTAATCTATTTGTTTTTTATTATCAGTATTATTCTTCGCAAATGGGTTAATGACAAAATAAATTAAAAAGAATGAGGTGCTCTGAGAGGAGAGTCATTATCAAAATCAAACTTTGCTTGTTTAGAATACTGTGTAACAACTGTGAAAGTTTCCCTTACCCTTGCTTACATCCAGCATAGATTTATTGGCAGTTCTCTTTTCATTGTTGAAGCTATATTCAATTTTACTAGCAACAATGTGTTGTGATTTGAGTGAATTGAATTTTCTTTTCCATTCAAAAATGATTAGATGTGCAATGTAGAACTGAATAATAAGCAGCCTTCATAAATATTTTGCCTGTGGTTAGACAGCATCATGTGCCTTCATCACTGCTGTACACAGAATGTATCATTCTAGGGACTCAGTAAGGTTGAGCCAAATGGTCACTCCTGCTTAATTATACCAGATTCCATACAAACTGAAACATTAGAATAGAATTCCTACTCAGATCCTAAATATGGGATCCTGAGGAGAAAAATCTCACTCTTCCAGTTAGAAAAAAAAAATCAGGTTATGCAAATGAGGTTGGTTTCATTTTCCCATCATACATTTCTGTACATAGATTATGGTTCTACTGTAAAGAAGAAAGTCTGCAGGTTAGGTTGTTAGAGGTAGGGAGCAGGGATAATCTGAACCTCATCAAACTCAATGAGACTCTTTCTATCTGCCTTCAAAGCATGTTTGAACATCTGTTTTCAAGAAGGGTCTAGTTTCCAAAGAAACAGTGTTTCTCAGGGTCAAGGCAACGTGTCCAGTATTGCAGTCCTCAGCATCATGTTGCTTCCCATCAGAGTCTCTCAAAATGCACAGCTAAACAGATGAGCCGTATCAGAGCCGGTAAAATACCCAGAGTCTAGAGACCCCAGAATTTGCACCCCCCCCAACACTCACACACACATCAATCATCACAGCATGGCTTAACCTTTTGCTTCCTCCTGCTGTCAAACTTATGAAAGGGAAAACAGCATTAAAGTCAGAGAAGACTGGAAAGGAAAGGAGGCTGCTCAGTTTATTGCTCTTGATTAGCAGAAAATTATTCTCCTAACATTTACTTTCCCTTCATTTATGTAAGAGTGATTACATGCAAATAGCAGTTAAAAACATCAGGGTTTTAATAATAGTTTTATTTACCGTTGTAATTGCTTCTGTAGCATCCCTGAAGTCTGAAACACACCTCTCCTGACACAAAATCAAATGAGCAGCCTTGCGTCTTTCTCTCTTTCAAGTACACTCTCCAAAACAGTACAAAGAAAGATGAAAGAGTGTCTTAGTTACTGTGTGGTCCAATCTCAAAGACTTTACCCATATTTTCACCTGGAAAAGCCTAAAGGCACATTTTAGTTTCCTATTCCCTCAGAAGCTTCTCAAGCAAACCTGTTTACTTAGCTAACCTGTTGATCCACTTGTCCCTTGTATTTGGCTTTCCACAATCACATCTGAAGTCCAGAAGTTCTCACTGCTAGGATTGTCCTGTGATTCAGGCAGAGTGGGGTGGCATCTAAGTGTAAAGGCTTTTGCTCAGCTATTCTCCCATGAAGCAACACCAATGGTAGCATGGTAAAATTAGAATCATAGAATCATAGAATGGTTAGGGTTGGAAAGGACCTTAAGATCATCAAGTTCCAACCCCCCTGCCAGGGTCAGGGACACCTCACTCTAAACCATATCATCCAAGGCCTCGTCCAACCTGGCCTTGAACACTGCCAGGGATGCAGCATTCACAGCCTCCTTGGGCAACCTATTCCAGTGCCTCACCACCCTAACAGGAAAGAATTTCCTCCTTATATCCAAACTAAACTTCCCCTCTTTAAGTTTTAACCCATTACTCCTTGTCCTATCACTACAGTCCCTAGTGAAAAGTCCCTCCCCAGCATCCCTATATGCCCCCTTCAGATACTGGAAGGCTTCTATGAGGTCTCCACGCAGCCTTCTCTTCTCCAGGCTGAACAGCCCCAACTTTCTCAGCCAAGCTTCATATGGGAGGTGCTTCAGTCCCCTGATCATTCTCGTGGCCCTCCTCTGGACCTGTTCCAACAGATCCATGTCCTTTTTATGTTGAGGACACCAGAACTGCACACAATACTCCAAGTGAGGTCTCATTAGAGCAGAATAAAGGGGCAGGATCACCTCCTTTGACCTGCTGGTCACACTCCTTTTGATGCAGCCCAGGATACGGTTGGCTTTCTGGGCTGCAAGCGCACACTGAAGCGGGCTCACGTTCATTTTCTCTTCGACCAGCACCCCCAAGTCCTTCTCCACAGGGCTGCTCTGAATCTCTTCTCTGCCCAGCCTGTAGCTGTGCCTGGGATTGCTCCGACCCAGGTGTAGGACCTTGCACTTGGCATGGTTAAACTTCATGGGGTTGGCATCAGCCCACCTCACAAGTGTGCCAAGGTCCCTCTGGATGGCAATTCCTTCCCTCCAGTGTATCAACCACACAGCTTGGTGTCATTGGCAAACCTACTGTCCATGTCAGCGACAAAGATGTTAAACAAGACCGGTCCCAACACCGATCCCTGAGGGACACCACTCGTTACAGGTCTCCAGCTGGACATTGAGCCATTGACCACAACTCTTTGTGTGCGGCCATCCAGCCAGTTCTTTATCCACCGAGTGGTCCATCCATCAAATTGATGTCTCTCCAATTTAGAGACAAGAATGTCGTGTGGGACAGTGTCGAACACTTTACACAAATCCAGGTAGATGACATCAACTGCTCTACCGCTGTCCATCAGTTCTGTAGCCCCATCATAAAAGGCCACCAAATTGGTCAGGCAGGATTTCCCCTTAGTGAAGCCATGCTGGCTGTCACCAAGCACCTTGTTGTTTTTCATGTGCCTTAGCATGCCTTCCAGGAGAATCTGCTCCAAGATTTTGCCAGGCACAGAGGTGAGACTGACTGGTCTGTAATTCCCTGGGTCATCCATTTTCCCCTTCTTGAAAATGGGGGTTATATTTCCCTTTTTCCAGTCGTCGGGAACTTCACCTGACTGCCATGATTTTTCAAATATGATGGCCAGCAGCTTAGCAACTTCATTTGCCAGCTCCTTCAGGACCTGCGGATGGATTTCATCAGGACCCATGGACTTGTGCACGTTCAGATTTTTAAGATGGTCTCGAACCAATTCCTCTCCTACAGTGGGCCCAAGGTCTTCATTCTCACAGTCCCTGCATCTGCCTTCCAAGACTTGGGTGGTGCGGTCAGAGCCTTTGCTAGAGAAGACTGAGGCAAATATGCCATTCAGAACCTCAGCCTTCTCCAAATCGTGTGTAGCTAGTTCACCCGAGAGCTTCCTGAGGGGGCCTACATTCTCCCTAATCTGTTTTTTATTTGCTATGTACCTGTAGAATCCCTTCCTGTTATCCCTAATATCCCTAGCAAAGTTTAATTCTAACTGGGCCTTAGTTTTCCTAACCTGGTCTCTAGCTTCCCGGACAACATCCCTGTGCTCTTCGCAGCCCGCCTGTCCTTGCTTCCTCTTTCGATAAAACTCTTTTTTCATTTGAATTTTCCTCAGGAGCTCCTTATCCATCCAAGGAGGTCTCCTGGCCCTCCTGCTGCACTTCCTTCTAGTTGGGATGCAACACTCCTGAGCTTGTAGCAGGTGATCCTTGAAGACCAACCAAGAGTCTTGAGCCCCCTGCCCTCTAGGGCTATATCCCATGGAACCTTACTAAGCAGGTTCCTGAAGAGGCCAAAGTCTGCTCTTTTGAAGTCTAGGGCAGTGAGCTTGCTGCACGCTCTTCTCACTGTCCTAAGGATCTCAAATTCAACCATCTCGTGGTCGCTGCATCCAAGGCTGCCCTGCAGTGCCACATTTCCAATGAGCCCTTCCCTGTTGGTGAGCACGAGGTCAAGCATGGCACCTCTCCTTGTCGGTTCCTCTATTACTTGCAGAAGGAAGTTGTCTTTCACACAATCGAGGAACCTCCTGGATTGCTTGTGCCAGGCTGTACCGTCATTCCAACAGATGTCAGGGTGGTTGAAGTCACCCATGAGAATGAGGGCCTGTGAGCATGAGGCTTTTCCTATCTGCCTATAGAGTGCTTCATCCACAGATTCCTCTTGATCAGCCAGTCTATAACAGATGCCCACAGTAATGTCTCCCATCGCTGTTTTCCCTTTAACCCTGACCCACAAGCTCTCTGTTAACTGCTCACCAGTCCCCAGACAGAGTTCCATTCACTCCAGCCTATCCCTAACGTAAAGGGCAACTCCCCCTCCGCGCCTGCCAGGCCTGTCTTTTCTAAAGAGTCTGTAACCTTCCATTCCAGCACTCCAGTCATAGGAGCCATCCCACCATGTTTCTGTGATGCCTATAATATCATACCCCCGTAGATGAGCACACATCTCTAATTCCTCTTGTTTGTTCCCCATGCTACGGGCATTTGTTTAGAGTCATCTGAGTCGAGCTCCAAATGAAGCCGGCTCATTGGCTGGAGCAGCCGGAATATCTCTGCCTTGCTCCGAACATTTATTATAGGTGCTGGCAACTGACTGGGTGTGTTGGGATGGAATGATGCCCTCCTCCCCCAACACATCTAGTTTAAAGCCTCCTTGACCAGTCTGGCAAGCCTCCTACCAAAACTGTTCTTCCCCTTATTTATCGGACTAGCTCCGATAAATAAATTATCACTTGGCTGTTCATTGCTAAGTGTTCTGTGAGCATTTTTCCTCCCCTCCTTTACCTCTAATTTGAATATTACTGAGAAATCCCCCATCAGAGGATACAGACTCTTGCATTCAGCTCCAGGTGGTTTCTGCCTTACAAAATCCATGTCTGGGGCAAAGAGTTGAGTCTGTTTCAAAAGAGGGGAATGAAGCATCTGTCCTCAGAGCACATTATTTGCATTTGGTGTTGTTCTGTCCTTGCCTTTCTTATGTTTCTTTCGTAATTGCTACTTATGCCAATTCCTTCTACATCTAAGGGCTAATCCAGACTAAATTGTTCAGTAACAGAATGGCCCTACTTTTCCAGAAGTACTGTATATCCATGAAGATTTCCCAGGATATCTATCAGTACAGATTCACTCTATTTCTTTCCAATAAAATCTAGCACTGGTGGGAGCTCCAACATCATCATCTCAAAGTGAACATGACCTTCTGGTGAAGGAACTCAAGCAACCTTCCTCATTTGGGATTTCAGCACGGTTTATGCCTCATTACTCTGCATAAATTTGCTACATGTGTTTCTGCAGGCATGCATATTTGGGCAACTTCACGATATATAGAGATATTAATAAATAAATGCTTCCTTTAAGTAGAACCACGGTGCTGGGGAGTGGGAGTGAGAAAAGTATCTGATTTGCTGCATTCTTAGTAAGAGGCGCTTAAAAAAGAAAATAAAAGGCTTTTCTCAGCAAACCTTTAGGTCTCTGAGGAGTTACAAGGAGTAGATTTGTTAAAACCAGAACTGCCAATTTTGCACATTTTCTTCTGGAATACCATCACATTTTTAAACAAACTTTATTAGAATTCATATCCAGTTATGGAGCTGTACAGGGCTCCCTTAACAAGCATATTCTGGCTGGAGGCAAGAAATCTGTCTTTGTCACTAATGATGTTTGTATTATTTTAACACTGTTGATACTGGGGATTTGCGTGGAGGGCTGCAAGCAATCATAGTTCAATTGCAGCTCACCTGCCCTGCATCCTGAATAGAAAAACATTTTCCCGTGTGGATGTCAGGAGCACAGTGGGGTATACCAGATTTGTTCAAGGACTTCAGCCACATAGTCTGGTAGTCAGAAAGCCCCATTCCAATTCCAGTGACCTTTATGTATTTAAGTGGAGGGAAAAAGTCCTCTGCAACAACATTTAGCAATAATCTGCAACTTTGTCATGTGCTGAGTGTGGTACCTTGTAGGAAGTTTTGTGAAATGGTCATTTGATATCTGTTATCAGAATGAGACTCTCATAGTTTCATATGTGAAAGAATCCTGCACATGGGCCAGTTCCAAGCCACTTAAGTGATGGGAAATTTGTTTCCAAGATGCAGTTCTACTGAATCTCTTAAACATATTTAAATTTTATATATATACATTATGTCTTAATTATTATATATTATGCATTATATGCTAATTATATAATATTGTATATTGTATATTATAATACATAAGAGGATATGTCTACTTAGAGTGATAATGACTGCTGCAACATGCTGTATCTTTTCATTCTGGCTTGTGATGCTACTATGCCTATCTACCAGATGTGTTCCCCAAACACAGATTAGCTATATCTTGGAGGTTTGAAAGAAAGACAACCTTTCTAAGGTTGTGTATCTCTCTTCAGGAGATTTGTGTTTTGCACAAAAGTGTCTTTTGGATTGCCTGCTTTGCTTTGAAACAGTTACATTAAATGCAGTGATATGATTGTGCTGTGGAAAGGGACTGACCCTCCTTGCCCTGGTTTATTGGGGCAGAAAGTTGAGGGGGACTCCCTTGGTGAGTGGAGAGGGTCAGTTAAGAGTCAATTCTAGAAGATGGAGGAAGAGGGAGAGAGGAGATTTCCTGCACCTGTGATGTTCTTTCCGAGACTGGGTGAGAAATTCTCGTTGCACTGGAGAGCCTATCCCTTTGCACAGATTTGGGCATATAACTGCACCATTTATTACTAGGCAGAAAACTCAATCGAGAGACTACTCAAATGAGATTGACCTCACCCCAAACCTCTAAAGGTTATGCAACTGAGAACAGCCTTTTGTCTAAACCCTACATAATGGCCCAAGTTGAATAATTTCAGTGGCTTGTGCTAAGGCATCACTTGACCTTGAGAAAGTGTTGAACTCTTGGCAAGAAGACCTGACTACTAACTCTTCTCTCAAGCTGCTCATGATGCTTCTGTTCTTGTGGGTTGTGCAATATTGAGGCAATAGCTGGAAGAAGCAAAGAAATTTTTCTTCAAGCAGAAAGTTATTTCATCCTCTTAATAGTGACATTTACACTTTGGGATTATCTCAAAAACTAATCATTGTACCGTGAGATTTGTACCATGAGTTTTGGAGAAACTAGCATTTAAAAGTACTAGGAAGGAGAGAAAATTGGTTTATAATGGGGGAGGGGGAATAGAAATATATGGCTCATACTTTATTACCAAACTTAACCTTTTGAGTAATAATTTTTATGTACAATTATGGGATGCTCTTTTTGAGTGACTAATGTGATTATCTAAGATTGTTTTTAAGAATTACAGGACAGATTTATTGATAACCTAATTATGAAATTAACAAATTATGCAGACATGTATAAAACATCATATTTTACATGATTTTGACATCAAATCCAAGATTTCACTAAGCCTTGTAGTCATCAGGAGTTTTAGATCACTGACTTTATTGCTATGTAGAGTTTCAAGCTGGGCACCCAGTATTGGGAAAAGTCACCAAGGAAACCTTAGGCCATGGGGGATGATCCTTCTAAAATAATAAAAATTTAATAATTGTTAAAGTAATAAACATCAGTTCTTTGCTGTTGGCATGTGAACACCGTAGCACTGTTTTCATACTTTTTTCCTCTAGGGCAGAAAAACTCCCTCTATATTTTAAGCTGGAAACTGAGATCAATTTATTTTTGAAGCAAGCAGCTAGCACTTGTACTGAAACCTCAGAGATGATGGACTGACTGCAGTCATAAGCATGGGTTGTACAGCTGCTTTTTCTGCCACTGCTGCTTTAAGTGATGGTATTTGGCGATTTTAGTTCTCCCTTTTTGGCAAATCATTAGAAACGTGTTGTTTCCTCTCCAACCATTCCCCTTAAAAAAACTGAATTGGAAAGTGTAGACAGACACAGAATTTCTAGGGAAGATTCTCTCCCAGACTGATTCCAAGTCTCCTATTTCTAACATGTGTGTTTCCGTTGAGCTGTTCTACAATAAGAGGAGCACCCATGAGTCCCTATGATTACTTCTGCTATTTTATGCAGTGCTTCAAGTGGCTACTAGGTTTAGAACTTACATGTGAGATTTAGCTAAGGCTACAGGCAGGCAATATTAATGAGCAAAGTGGCAAACACAGTGATTTACTGATGATACTAGGTAGGTCCCAGCGGGGGACTTTCAGAGTTGTCAAAGTTGATTAAGCAGTAATATCCTTTTGTGGGTACCAGAGTTGCATAAATTCACATCAGACCTCTGCCACATTTCCTCACATGTGAAATCAGGGACAAGATGCTTCTGACTTCCAGAGAAGGTGCACAGTATATTTAGGATGCTGTCATGCTAACATATCTATCCTTGGTTTCCTTCCATGACATACGAGTAAGAGGATGGCACACGTTTCTGTGCTCTGTTTTACCATCCCAGCTCTCTCTCTTGCGATGGCTTGAACAACAAGCAAGATCAGTTTATGTACCGCATTGAATTGTGAACTATAGTGATAGACACTCCTGGCCTAAGAATAGGGATGGAAGCTGAAGGCTGTTTACATAGAGTTTTTTTTTGTTAGTCTTTGAAATCCATTGACTTCTTTGGGAGAAAGCTCACCACCTTCCTCTTCCTAACCTAGGTTGTTAGACCTACCACAGGATTTAAGGTCTTGTCTTATTCTCCAACCCTAAAGAGTGAAGCACTGTGACCTGAGTGAGAAGAGCTCTGTTTATGACCCTCCACAGAAAGTGGACATAATTCAGTTTTATTCCAGTTATAAAATCTGCTTTATTTGATAAGCAGATAAGACATTTTGTCAGGAAATGGTTCTCAGCAGACACAAGTCTGCCAGGTTCAGAGAGTGGGTTGGCTGTCTACTTGCACTTGATACTCTAGAGAAATGAGAGGGCTGTATCCCACCTGCTGTTGCCAGACTTTGGAGCCCAAAACCATAGCAAATGGTGAGCAAGGAAAAAATATCACAGTGAAATAGAGAGGAGAACAAAACTACCTACAGTAAATGAGAAAAAAAATAAAGGTTAATTTTCCTTGGCAGATCTTACTTAACTTTTTTTTTTTTTTTTTTAGAGTGTAAATTTAACAATATTACCCAGGAATAGATTGAGCATTTGAGAGAAAACCCCACAGCTTTTAAAAAAATGAGAAAGGAGAAACCAAAGTTTTTGGCTGTAACAGACTACTAACTTGGGTCTGTAGCAATTAATTAAATTGTTCCTTATTAAACCTTTTCATGCTAGAATAACGAAACAGTCTGTAATTCTGCCATCTTTGCTGTAAAAATATGAAGTATTCCCTTTGCATTTGTAAGTATTCCTAATCGTTATTTTTAACCAAAGGTCCTCCTGAACTTAATCGTTCCATGAGTTTGGTGTGACTAAAAGACAAAAATTTCAGGTTTTACTTGCAGGCAAGATGATAATGTGATTAACTTTGCCATCTGGAGCCCTTCTTCAATACCATCACCTCTTCACAGACCAAATACTCAGATAACCATTTAGTTTAATCCTGAGTCAAGTCAGTGAACTCAGGATCAGAGTCCCCAGCCTGAGTGGTCAGTTCAGCAGAATGAACAAGAAACACCTTTTGACAGACAGTGACCCAAACTGTCACCCCATGCCATGGTTTGTGTGTCCACTTCCTGGCTTTGCCCAATGACTTACTTGCATGAAGTAAAGACAGGTTCATTGAAATGTCACCAGTATAACAGTCAGGGTTTCATTGTAAGTAGTAGTGAGCCCTCCAGCAAGATCAGACCTGACTTATGTAGAAAGAAAATCCCTTTAAAAAAGTCTTACAGAGCAAATCCTTTCTTGCTGATTTCTTTGAACAGCACAAACTATATTTTTCCTTCCCATATCAGGTCAGAGAGAATCAAAGACTCAAGGATGTGATCTCTCTCTGTTGTAATGACTAAATTTGTCCCAGATAGAGCTACAAGGCCCTGTGTAACTCCTCTGAGCCAGTGTATCTCCTGAGGAAACCAGCCACAGCCCAGATGGCAAATTCAGCCTCCAAGACACTCACAGACTGAAAGTCATTTGTCCCTAATGTTTTTTCTGAATAACATTATATGATTTTTCAGAGTGCTACTGTACAGGGCACTTTCCAGATGTGTCAAATGAAAAAGTGGTCATTCACTTTGCAGCTTGAAAGAAAGGATCACTGAATCATTACTTTCATGCAAAGACAGAAGATTGCAATTGTAGATGCAAAGTGTAACAGGTTAAAACTTAAAACAGGGGAAGTTTACATTGGATATAAGCAAGAAATTCTTTCCTGTTAGGGTGGGGAGGCACTGGAATAGGTTGCCCAAGGAGGTTGTGAATGCTCCATCCCTGGCAGTGTTCAAGGCCAGGTTGAAGGAAGCCTTGGGTGGTATGGTTTAGTGCGAGGTGTCCCTGCCCATGGCAGGGGGGCTGGAACTAGATGATCTTAAGGTCCTTTCCAACCCTGTCTATTCTATGATTCTATGATGCAAGCTTTGGTGTGAAACCTATTTGTAGGGTCTTCACTTATCAGTATGAAAAAGTGTTTGAACTGCTTCAACTGGCTTGGTATGACAACATAAAAGAATTTAGTATACACAATAGTTAATTTCCCCTCTGTTTCAATATGTTGTTTTTTTTTATTCTGTGTTTTTAAAATATATGTACACCCCCACATCTCTTAATAGTTGTCACTTCTAACTCGCACTTTATTTGAAAAGTAAATAAAGTAAAAATACTTTATTTAAAAGTGAAGCATCTGAGTAGTTATTTTTCTTTTAACAGACACAAATGTAAAATCTATTTACATGTTTTCAGTTAATTGGCTCTCAAAAAAAAAAAAAAAGAAAGAAATTGTTCTGGGGAGTTTAGTCTTTAATCACTTTACAATTTTTTAATGAGGCAGCAAGATTTCAGCTGATAGCCTTCTAGTTTAACCAGTAGGGAAGCTGTAACAATTGCCTAAATCAAAGGGCAACCATCAAACAGCAGGGAAAGGTATTCCTGGCAATTAAGCTTGCCTCTCCAAGCAAAGCTTGCTAAAAAGGTCCAGAGCTTATCTTTCAGTGACTGCCAGGAATCACTTTCCTGGCCAGAGCCTACAGCGCTGTCTAGAATTGTATTCTACTAACACATCCAGACCCAAGCCTGGCCAAGCATCCCTGGACACCACATGATGTAAAGGATATTATGAAGTTCTCCAGGACATGTCTCTGACGCTTGTGCCGTTCTCAGCAGGATCAGATCGGCTGCACTAGCAGGATCTAGCAGGGTCCTAGAGTGCCTTCTACTACAGCCTCCCCAAACCCCTCTCTCTAGAAGAGGTAACAGAGGCATTGCAGGTGGTCCTACCAGGCACAGGTGGTTTTGGCATCAGGATTATGATTAAAAGAGATCTAATTAGCTTTGCTTATAGCAGAAAACCTCTGAAGATTTTAGCAGAGGCATAACTGATCCACCAAAGGATGGTCTTGCAGATGTGCAGCTCCTGTGAAAGGTTTGCCTGCACTGGGCTCTGCCAGGGAAAGCTGGCTACAGCCCATCCTGCTCCCGCAAGCTATCTGAAGTTCAAATCTGTCTCTCATAGAGTTTTTGTGGCTGTCTGAAATCACTTCTTGCTTTTCCAAACCACCTTTGCTCTTGCTCTCAAGAACTCCTGGCACTGGGGGTCATTGGGCTCCTCCAGTTTACAAGGGCAGTCCATTAAACAGGTGAGAATTGAGAGCTCTCTATTCCCAGCACAGTGAGTTTCTTTTGATTGCACGTTCTGGTACACACACAGAATTGCTGAATTAATATCTTTGATACTGTCTGCTGCATTCTTAGTGGGAAATTTCACAGTGTGCCAGCAAAGGAAATTCAACTGGTTTATATTTACCTTTCCTATCTAAAAGCTGAATATGCTGCAGCAACAAGCTATGTATCAAAATGTCAAATTTACATTCAAGCTCTTTGAAATTCTCAGTTTCCAAAACAAAAGGCAATAGCTTGAAAAAAAGGTGATGTCCTACAGTCCATCACTGCAGTGTAGCCAAAGCTAGGTATGAAATGCTTCCTTCTCCAAGACATAAAAGCATTACAGACTATTAATTACAATATGATTAGCTGAGACATCTTAACTGTAAATCATTGTAGCTTAAATACAGGCTACAAAGAATTAATCGGCAGCCTGCCAGTTCAGGGAAATGAATTTTAGCACTCGAGATAATATCCATGCTAAGGTGTTGTGAAAGAATCTGAGAGCAGTGTGTAGAGTAAGACTCTGCGTATTTACATTGGATACCTATAGGCTTAGTTTCTCATGACTCCTATGGTCTCTTGTGACAGATGGCATTGAGGAAAAAGTCCATCTGACTCTTCCTCCTGGTGCTTGCCCTGTAACATCATTGCTAAGCATTGCAACTTCGTGTCGCAGGACAGCCACAGCCACCAGGCAGGCTCTCTGTCCTGTATGAAAGGGTACATTTGGAACTATATTAAGGTGTAAGAAACACTCAGGATCCTGCTGCAGCCCTCCTCCAACTTATCTCATAGCCTGTGTCTGCATCCAAACACTGGATTTAAGTGAATTCCGAGAAATTAAGACTTTAGAGATTTGACCATAGTCTCTGAATCCATCCAGATGAGTAAAAACAAGTTCCTCAAGGCAGGTACTTAGACACACACATGATCAATATTAGTAAATCAACACCATTGTAAAAAACTTTTAACAAACTGCCTTTGCAACTTATAATCAGGATCTCAGCCTGATTACTCGGGTAAAGGTGTCCAGAGATATAATCTTTGAAATATGAGAGAAATAGAGACTGCTGCAAACCTGATATCTAAAATGAAATGCATTTAGCGGCCTTTGTAACTTATCAAACATGGAAATGTATCTACACTGCAGGAAATTCATTGCTGTAGTGCGAATACAGCCAGCATCTGACAATAATCCTATTAAAGTAACAATCTCTGCTCATGCTGCTATCATTCATATCATAGTGAAATTGCATTTAGACAGATTAAAAGAATGAAATAACTGCCATTTACTTTTTCATTTTTTCTCACCTCTTTTCCATGTGTTCAGGAAAGACATTGCTTTTCTCTTTTAAGGTCATTGAAGATGTCTGGGGCTTGGTTTTTTAGCAACTCAAATTTTCTATACTCTCTGACTAGATATTGTTGTCCTTAACATCCTTAATATGTTCATAATATCTATTTCAGAGAAACCCCCTTTGACATCTTAAGAAATTAGGATGGATTGTGCTGCTTGGATGCAACCCAAATTTCCTTCCTGCAGCAAGGCTTGCTTTCAAGCTAATGAATTAAGACCATGGTGGCTCTACTCCAGATTGAAAGCGCTGCCCAGGAGCAATGTGGACAAGATCCAGTCATGTCTATAAGAGAATCCCTATGTGTATCTACCCAAAGCATTGAATTGTTGCCTCCAGCTTGGAGTCATGGCCAAAGTGAGATCAGCAGAAGATAGTGCTTTGTCTGACTTCCTTTCAGCACAACAGAATGCAGCCGAAGTTTTGCAGGAAACTACCTTAAGTACCTTGTAAGAGTTGGGTAGTTATGACCTCAGGGATCCTGGGAAGCATCAACAACCATGGAATTTCTTTAATATCACCAGTATCTGGTATTAGTTCATGAGAGGCACAAAGGGTGAGACTCATAAAGCAGATATTTCCAAACCACTCTTAACATCCTTGACAGTCAATGGAGAGAAACAGACACAAGATGCGATTCATCCAAGCCTTACGAGTTGTGCTGTATTTTTCCTTCAGCAATTACCATGGAAGCCTACAGTAACTACCTCAGATGTAGGCATCCAGAGTTGTATGGGATGAATTCCAAACACAATGAATAAGCTGCTCAAGAGTAATAGTTTTATTTATACTACAAAGTATTCTGTGCTTGTTCAGGGTGCAGGAAGCTTTCATCTGATGTAAGCTCAATGCCAAAATGGATAATCTTATCTTTGGCTATGCAGTCTCTCCCACTCCCTTATGTGGGGGAGAAGTGTTGATGTGGCCATGTGGTAAATTGCATAAACTGAAAACAAATTCATTTCAAGGCTTCATATGCTGGTAAATCTACCATATCCTTAGTCACCTTGTTCAGTGGTTTGTTTCTTTTTTGCAAGCTGGGTCATGCTTTATTTGTTGAAATCCGTGTCACTGATTTCTAATCAGCCTTTGCTTGCTAGATTATGGCACTAGCTGTTGTCAGCTAGTTTTCAGAGGTTTTTTCTACACTCTCTATTTTCAAAAATCAAAGCCAACAATGTCATGGTGAGGCATTGTCTTTAAACAGACTGAAAGAAAATAGTCAATGCCACTTTGCCGTCTAATGCGCTGCAGTGTGTCTGCTCTGGTTTCTGATCAAACAAAAACTTTGCTTAGGTTTGGAGATCTGAAAGGATCAGTCCATAAATCATCTGGCTCTGTAAATTCTTTTCCAGCTGGTGCTGGAGAGTATTTACCCACACACACCTGAAGGCAGACAGGTTCTGTGTGTTTGGGTTTTTTTAAGTAAAGCATCATTGTCTCATTAAGTGGAGAGTAATTGCCATTATTCACCATGTATTGTTACTTGTGAATGAGACTTGCAAAGTCCATTCAGAAGCAAGTTGTCTCTAAATACACAGAATGAGAAGGCTAATGAAATGTGCCTTGCTTTGGAAAATGTCCTCTTTTTTGAGTTAGAGTTTTGTAGTAGTATGAATCTTGATAAATGATCCCTGTCTCTGCCACATGGAGACAAAAGGAGCATTATGCCATATACAGTGGGGCTGCAAGTGCTGCATGAGCTGCAGAATATTTGGGCTTGCCCCAAACACAAAGCCAGTATCTTCTGCTGTTCTGGTACTTTAGGGCTTTAGAGTCTAGACACTTGACATTGACATTCAGGTTAGGTTATGAATTATTACTGCTTGGTGGATATAGGGAGGCTTGTTGGAGGAGGGTTGGTGGAAGGTTGTTCTAGACATGAAAATTTCACTTTAGTGAAGAAGACAGAGAACCAGGACAAGGAGAGAAAGGATTGCAGGGTTATGGGTACTCCTTCCACAGCCTTGTGAAAGAATCCTGAGCCTTCCAGCGAGTTTTTAAGATACCCCTGAGCTTCCTACCCTCTGTTAAGTTTGGGTGACCCAGTCACCCACATATCAAAGTCACCCACGCTTCCTATTGACATCTGGATGTTTAGAGACAAGCTGAAACCTGTGATGAGAAGGCTCCAGGAGATGAGAGGTGGAGGTATGCATATAGAAGATTGATCAATTGTCACCTAAGTCCTAGAAGAAAAGCAGATTTTGGGGTCTTTGCTTAGAGCCAGTTGTTTATGAGCAGCATGCACTGCACAGTGCAGTTCAGAGAACAGGGCATCAGGAATCCATAGAAGCTGACACCAAATCCCTACAAGAACTCTCATAAATTTGCCTATTCTCTTTTTCAGCCACCTTTCTCCTCTGATAAGAGTTACATTTATATTCCTTAGCACACTGTCTGGAGGGTTACTCTGTGCTTATTTTGGGAAGTGCTTGGAAAGCCACCAACACAAGGAGCTAGGAAGTGAAAAAGTACAATTCAAAACCGAAATGCTTGAACATGATCTTCAGATGTCAAGCTGCCTAAGGGAAACAAGAGTTCACCACAGCTCCATTTAGAATGATATTGGATAGAAGGAATTTTATTCTTTCAAATGTATGTGCATTTATAATGCATAAAAATGTAGTTAAATGCAGGCCGCTGTGTGACTGAAGAGTGAATATTAAACATAAACAGGTTGCTTCACATTTGGAGGGAAAGCAAATCAGCATTGCTTCCCCACAGGGTGAAACTGAAATGTGACCCTTGCAATGCTGTTACCAGGGCAGGGAGAAATAAAATAGAGAGTCAAGAACCAGGATGAGGTAAAATATGCCATTAAACTATCAGATGAAATAGCAACAGAAGAGGAGAAATGTGGCTATGGGAGGAGAAAGAGCAATTTTTGTCTTTTGGACAGGATTGAGGGGGTTTTGTGTGATGGCCTAATGCAAACCTTTAGGAGCCGGTATGTCTCTGTAGGTGAAACACTAAAATGGGGGGAGGTTTCCATGATCTTCCACAATTTCCAGCAGTTTTTCCCTCTGTTTTCTCTGACAGTTTGTGTGCTTTGTTACTTCAGATGAGGGATTGTCAGAGGTAGGAAAAGGCTCTTCTACGAGCTTATATGGTAAGACCCTAATCCAACCTAGCACATCAAATCGGGAAAATGTAGCTTCCTTATATGAAGACATTAAGGCTTCACAACCAGGTAGGAAATGCCAGTATACAGGTGCATTTATTATGACCACAGCCTGCATGCTCCTTTTCCAGCTTTTTGCTTTTCCCCACAACCTTCCTGGGAATACTGTCGTATTCAGCAGATAGCATGAATATATTCAGTGAATAGGTCACAGTGCAGTGTTAGAGACCCTAGAGTCAGCTCTCATTAGCTGATGACTAATTCTGCTTCCAATGAAAGGAATAATGTAACTGGGTGAACCTATTTAATCCTTCTTTTATTTTCCTCTTTCAGCTTGTGAAGCTTTCCTTTATATGGTACACTGTTTCCAAAGACTGAGTTCTTCATCAAGCATATTCATTTATTTAGGATATTTTTTCTTTGCAATATATTGACGATGCATATGCAAGCTCACTGCCTAGAAATTTTAAGATAGTTTATTCAGAAAAGCAAAACTGACATCTACCTTTTAGATTGAGAAGAGAGAAACACCAAAATAAATGCAAAAGGTGCTTCTGAAGCTGTCCATACATGTACTTAACTATTTGTTTGCTGATCCTTATTTATTATCATGAGGTGCTAATCTCCAGTCTCTCTCTCATCATCTCTGTCTGATTTCAGACAGCTACAATAAAGAACCAGAAGCATTTTCTGTCATCCAGCCCACCAACCTAAGTGAACAGTAGCAAATCCAAATAAGGATCCTCACCACAAGCATGATGGATCCACAGACATGAGGTAAATCTGGGATCACTATGCTCTGCCCACAGGTGGGTGGTTTACCCTTCTGAAAGTGGAGTGGCTGAGCGGGATTAGAAAGGACCTGAGTATGTGGTGACAAGAAGCAGGAATCTAAATCTTTACATCCAGTGGCTGAAATTAACTTCCAAATGCTCCTCAGAGGAAGTATATGAATAAATAACCTGCTGGATGGGATTGGACTAATTAAAGTGAATAATTTGTAAGGAAGACAAAGTGGGAAATGTTTACCAAGGAATTCATTCAGAGCCCATAATGCAACCAGTCTTGCTGTCACCCAACACTGTTGCAGTTTGCATGAAACTCTTTTGGGACCCTGGGGTGGCATTGGCCTTTGAAGTTTTTGCTGGAGAAAGAAGAGAAGGAGTAGTTTGGAGAGAAGACAAACAGGATTAGGCTTCTAGAGAGCTGTGCTGTATTTTTCCTTTGAAACTCTCAGCTGCTACTTCAATTTTCAGTCCTGGAAAGTTTGCATTTCTCAAAAATTTGTTTTGAAGGTGTTTTCTATCCTACTGCAGTCATCTTTCCCCTGAGTCAGGCAAACAGCACCATATTTGTGCTTTCTCTCTCATGGAGCTTTTTGTAACAGCAATTAAATGAGCCAGAAGTACCTGTCACAGTTTTGGTGTGGGTTCTACCCCAACACTTGGCTGTAACATAGATAAACCAAGACCCAGGAACATTTCCAGACCTCATCTTGGAAGAGGTGATCCAGGACTCCCAAAATTATTTCTAATTTCTGGGGAGACAATTAGAGACAGTTTCAATAAGCAATTTTAGACACAGTCATCTCATTTCTGCAGGGCAAGAGAGTTCAGTAGTGTTGTTATAAAAGTTGTTTGATGCTGCCTGGCTTCAGTTCCACATAAGGGATATGTTAATTTAATACCATAGATATTGCACCAGTGTCCACTCTTTCGCTCTTTCATGCTGTGAATGAGACTGCAGACCACTTGCTTTATTCATTTTGTTACCCAAGCATTGAAACTTCTGCTGCCCGGTTCTTCTTCTTCATGCATCTAATTTACAAGTTTGAATCCCACTTTGTGATTGGTCTCTCATTTGAGGAGGTCAAGAAAACACCCAAACGTGACAGATCTCTGTCTTCTGTGGTAGCAAATTTTAAATTCAGCCCGAGTGCAGTCTGAAATGTTCAGCCATGCTGTATCCGATCTACCTACTGGATCCACAAAAATCACTATAGAGACTGAAGATCTCTTGCTTTTGCTTAACGATTGGAGCGAGAATCATCTTTTCAGATATAGAACAGCATCTATAGCTATCAGTGCATTATGATACTTGTCACTGAGCACTTCTGGCAAAAAGTATCTTTCTTCTTTTAGAACTAGATTTTTGAATGTATCTGGTTCTTCAATCACCTTTACTTTTGAACAACTGGCATTCCTTCTTTTTGCTATGAATGGCCTATTTCTTGGGCACTGGTCATAGTTCCTGGGTCAGATAATAATCCTTTTTTATTCCCCACCTAAATGTTGTGAATTACAGAATTGTTGACTTGGAAAATGTTAGCTTCATTTAGTTATTGTTAAGTTTTGCTGAGAAAGGAGATGGGTAGTTCATATGCTGGGTCCATTTTCAGAAGCAAAATGCATTTAATTGGGCTATTTTTTTTTTGCAAGTTCGCAAAGTTTCCTTAGCATAGTCTCCAATTAAGCAACTGAATCTGATATGAAGTAATTGAGACTGACCCAGCTGTCTTGTAGTACTGCAATGAGCTGCTAAGGATGGTGAGAGGGATCAAAGTTCCTCCTGAAGTGCAATCACACCACATAAAATAGAAGATGCATATGCTGGGATCTCTCTGGGTTCCTCAGGAGGATGGATTAGGGCATATAGTTAACTAATTCAAGCAATGAAATGTAAATACCTTCTGCTAGTAATAGCAACGGTTGTAAGATGAAGAACATTTAATGTGCTTTTTTAAGGCAAGCAATTTCCAAGGCGGTTACTTTTCCAGCGTGTCTCCATTTTTTAACCCACTTTGTTGCCCTCCAGATTTCTCAGAAGCACCTAGCCTCTATAGCCAGAATCAACAGAATATGTAAACTCTGATGCCTCACAGCGTCAGACCCCGAGCTGTAATACACTTTAGCTGTGTACAGTGTGAACATCTTTACCTATGTTAGTTACACTTCCTTCACAGTCACCGGAGAGAAAGAAATGCCCATCTGGAACCCAATCCATCTAACTGCTTCTAAATGTCTGTTTTATGTGGAGATAAATTGCACACAGTTCCTCTCTTCTCACCTTGAAAGGGCTTAAGGTGATTAGTTCAGATTCAGGAGACCACTTTGTAGATAACAATTTTCAGACAGATACAGACTATGTATCACTCTCATGCTGACCATCCAGAATTAATGACTGATATTAGTTCCCCTATTTCTCACCCCATTTCTAGGCTTCCACACTGAATAACCTTAATACAAAGCAGTCTCCAGCTTTCTGAGTCAAGAAAGGGAGTTTCTAGAAAGGTTGTTTATGTATAAATTTATGAGGCAACCTGAAGGAAATAAATTAGTACCCACTTCTCCTCCTAAAAGCCCTATTATGTTAACAACAGAAAGCTCTGTAGATTATAGTTGTGACAGATTCTGTTAGGAGCTCAGTTATACTGATGAATGCAGTAAACCCACAAATAATTGCTAATGCATATTTGCTGGCTAGTAGTATGTGTGCCTTGGCATTTCTCAGCTGCTTTGGGATGTTTCTATGGATGTAAATTGTTAACAAGGAGGATTTAGTTCTGCTGTTGTGAACAGGTAGGTTGTGATGTGTGGATCTCCCTCATTATGGTTATCAGTTAAATGCCCAGTAAGCCTCTGAAGTCAGGAAGAGTTCCTTGACACTGGTTATCCAACCAAACTCAGCATCCTAAAACAGGTGTCATTGATAGATTACGTGAGATCCACACTAAAAAAGGTAGCTTTCCTACACAAAGAGAACTGACTTTCTTAACTTCAGGACACAAAAGTTTTCACATGTCTCTATATCTGATCTATATCTTTGTGGTCTGAACAATCCATTTATCACAGGACCACCCTTTTTTCAGAAAATAGTAACTTTTCCTTTTTTCCCTGACAAAAGCCTACTAAAGTTTTGCTTAGTTGATCTCAGGCTTACATTATATACCAGTAACCTCTGGTATGATGTAGCTTGTGCAAGTTCATATGTATTTTCCTTGCAGTCACCTAGTAAAGCAAAGGAACATGACTCAAATAGCTCGTTTCCTTGAGTTCTTATGCCATGAGATCCTCCTTAGAAGTAGGCCATGTCAAACATACATCCAATACATGTTTTACTATGGCAGTCCTTTTGGAAAGCAAAAGTGCTCACTTCTGTATTTCCAGCATTGGTTGCTTGGGCAAGAATTGGAAGATAGTGATGCATTGCATCACTTTGTTGCAGAAGGCCATTCTGAGCTATTGCAGGCAGACATAATGCAGACTGGAACTGGTTTATCATAGCTCCATCTTTTGGCTATGAAGCACCTCATCTAGAAACCAAAAAGCTTTCAAAAATGCTTAACATTTTCCTTTGAGTGCCTGTTTGAATTATTTGAGCTTGCCAGCAGCTAAGACTGGCTCAAAAATCTATCGCTGGTAGCTCTGCTTTAGCTCTCTTCTGCCCCTGCAGCTTTCTTTACCCATGGGCAGGGGGAATTCCAGCTCCATTTCCTGTCTGCTTTCACCACCAATTGCGAGGTCTGCAGATTTGATTGGAACAGCAAGTTCCTGAAACTACCTCAGAACAATATAAATCTTGCCCCATGCTTAGAGCTACTAAAGGAACCTCTGTAATTTTCTGGATGCAGCAGCCTCTATGGCATCCTTTGAATTGCCAGGTGCGATCACATCACCGGTTTATCTTACCCAGCACTTTTTTGTGGGTGTCTATTTTTCTTAGTAAAACCAGCAATACAGGAGCTGCAGAAAGGTATAAATATCATGCAACACACGGTTTCATTGCCCATTGCTGAATTCCTGTTATATCTCCTGATCTCAGCTTTACTTAGCACATCCAGCTGTCTCTCTGAATATTATTCTTAGCACTGCAGTATCTCCTTCAATAACTCTAAAAACCACTTGTGGTCTTTATGAAATGGGATATTTCAGCAGGAGACAGTCTCCCTTGCAAGACATTGCCAATACCTAAACAAGATAAAAGGCACTGCTAGGCTGTTCCTGGAATATCCTGCAGCATCAGGATCTTGAGTGGTTATTGGAGGTTTCTGGAAGAGCCAGTGAAGGACATCTCTTTTACCATCATTACGTAGTAAGCTGTGAACAGAGCTTTGAGCTACAGTCCTGTAAACCCCATGCTTCTCCAAGGATGCCCTGCATCTCCCTCTGCTTTATGTGTCGCACAGCCCACAGCACAGATGCAGCTGTGGAGAGAGCACAAGGGGAAGCTTGTATTTTGTAGAGGAATGTGCAAATAGCCAGACATACACAGGGGAAAGAAAATATTTGTTCCACAAAAAACCATCTTTCTAATTTATCAAAACATAAAGCTGCCACTTGGAAAGAAAGCAAAATATAATTGTATGTGAGACATGCCATGAGAAAGGTACAAAGAAAGAGTACTGTCATTAACTTCTGCTCATGTTCAAGATGAGATGAAATCTCTGCAATCCCATATGTCCCCCAGCCATACTTTCAGCTTTGATTAGTTCCTTGAAAGGAGATCACTTTTCTTTTTTATTTTCCTTTGTAGAAATAGGAATTTGATCATTAAATTGAATTAAACCAATAGTTTTTTCTTATATTTTTCAGATGTGGAAAAATATTTAACAATCGATTATGTAAGCTGGAAAGGTAGAAATCATAGCTCCCTCTGTAAAAGTCACTTTTCTAGAGAATAGTTTAATGTAAGGTGTCCTTTCTCTCTTCCAACCCCTCCTCTAATACAGTTATCTTAAATGTTGCAGCAGAAAAACTGAAAGCTCACTGATGAGGGCTGAAGAGATTTAAGAGCCATTATGTCATTAGAGTAATGGGTGCAGTGAGTGTGTGCTGGGGGAAACAAATATAGTACACAAGAGGCAGAAAAACAGAAAGGTGGTTGGATGAAGTCAATTCAAAGTGAGAAATGCACCTTCATGCCAGGAGAAATAGAAGATGCTGGAAGTAACAAGCAATTGGGGAATATGTGGCTTCAGGAAACAAAGAGATTTTTCTCTCTAGAGGCCTGGCTGTGCTTTTGCTTATAAAATTGTGTGAGTATGCTGGTGTTAACATAGAATTTATATTAATTGTGGACAGAATTGGGAACTACTGTGTAAATAAGAATAGCTGGACTGGAGTCATGAACTCAAGCAAGAACATGTCATTCAACAACTGATTTAGTATCAGAAGTCATTACACTGTAGAAGGATTAGGTTAAGTCATTTAAACTCCTAGTGGGCATCTATCTACATCGGAAATCCTGACACCTTCCCTGTTTGTCATTACATCAGCTAATCCATTAAATATATCAGGGAAATCAGACTGCAGAAATCAAACTTCTCTTTGATACGGCTCTAAGCTGTTACCACAGTTTTTACCGATCTGTGGACTGTAGTTTACACCCAGTGCTGGCCAACCTGAATAAAAAAAGGATTCAGTCTCCATAGTTATTCTCGCAATATTCACTGACAGAACATTTTTTCTAAATTTTAAACCACTTTCCTCACAGGTAGCCAGGTTTCCTTTCCAGTTTAATGCTATAATGGATATAATTTCATAACCTATAACGCAGCCATACGGCATTTATGCTATGTGGCAGTAGAAAAGAATGGTACAGCCTTCTCAGGAGTTAGCACGAAACATGCAACCTCTAGGCAAAAGTTTAAGGTATGACAGCTCTTCTAACTGAAGTCTGCCACCTTCAGAAACAGCTTTAACTACACCCATTCATAACTTAGTCCCTCAGCCCTCCCATAGTTGTCAGCAGTGCCATGTTCTCTGTTCTTTAAGGTGTAGTAAGATGAGATAGATAAACAGAATTTATCTCGGTGACACCAAAAAAAAGCAGTGCTGCTCTGTGGTCTCTCTGCTTATCTGCACTGGCTTTGATACTTGCCTGACCTTTGGTGAATTGATTCTGCTCAACAGGAGATCAGAAAAGCCACAACCAGTGAAGAGTAAGGTGTTTCTGACTGCTGTGAGAGCTAAATCAGTTCAGCAGGGGCTACATGAATTGGCACAGGGAAAGGGAAAGAATCGTGAGAAGGAGGAGGACAAGAAAGAAGACCACTCTCTTCCATGGTAACAAACTCTCATTTTAAAGCAGCTCACTACACCTTTAATTCCTACAGCTTGAAAGGGAACACCGAGTATTCCAGGTGACTTCAGAGGGAGTTGGGCTCACACATCAGAGAGTAGTAGTGTGTGATGTAAAGGCAAGTCTGTATTTACTCACCAGTCCTAAGAAGTGCCCTTTCCTTTTTCTTCAACAGTTCTTGTTTCTGAGAAAAGCAGATCCTGTAGGGCCATGTCCACAACTCAGAAAATAAGCTGGATGCCAGTCTAACTGAACAGCTTTCCCCACTACCTCCATGGCTCACCTCAGATAAACACCAATAACTGGTGCTGACCAGTATTAACTAATTGAAAATGGCTCGTAAGAACTCATTCAATTACACCCTTCATTACAGTTGCAAGAAAATTGTTTCTATTCCCTTAATAATGTTTGGGTTAATGAATTCTTCCCTTAAATCAGTGCTTTCTTTTTTTCTTATGCTGTTTTAGTCTTGAAGGACCTGGCAGTTATTTTTTGCTCTACTAGGGACTGCATAGTAAATCTATTTCTTTATGTCCCCTTTTTCTGGAGTCTTGTTATGTTAGAAATTAATCATTAATTTATTTTAAAATTGAAGGGTTTGGAGCTTTCACTTTTAAGGAATTTGAATTTTTATGCATCAGAGCCCTGCTTGAGCAGAGAGGAAACTCTAATCTATTTCAAAATTATCACATTGTCCATTTTATTGTTTTTTAGGATGTGTACAAGGTTTCTAATAGTTTTTGAATTACTGGGGTGGGCAGTAAAAGCTTGTATTTGACTTTAGTTCTCACTGAGAGAAAAAACATCCCAGCTTTTCTATCTACCAGTTAGCTGCACAGTGCTCTTGTGCCCAAACCAGATGGAAGTTTCCCACATCTCTTTTCAAAGCAAGACCAGGTGAAGTGTCCTACATCTCTCTTTAAAGCAAAGAGAAAGGGGGACAAAACTGTATACAAACACAAGCACACACAGACACACACACTTCTATTCATGCTAAAATGGCAGCTACACCGGCACAGTGACAGCTCTAGTATGGTGATAATCCAGTTAGCAGGGATTTTACAAGACTTTTAAATATTGATAAGAGAAACATCCCTGCTTCCTTTAGCTACTTAAGTCAGCAGATACTGAACACCTTGTTAAACATGTGATTACCAATAAGTAGCATGTAATTCCACTGCTCTTAAAAATCCCCACAAGGTACATTATGCAACAAGGATGAATTTTTTTCTTTCTTTTTCTTTTTTTTTTTTCTATTCCATTTCCCTACTTTCGCTTTTCCTCCCACCTTCCAAATGCTGAAGCAATTTTGTTGCACACAAAAACTTCATCTTCTTTCCTTTGTAGTAATTTCCCAAGTTCTAATATATTTTCCCACACACATATATTTGATAAAAAAAAAAAAAAAAAGAAAAGAAAAGAAATCTTCTGTTGTCTAACAGGAGGAAGAGAACAGGTGAATCTTCCTGGGGGGGGGGGAGTTCTTTGCATCACATCTATAAATACCTACTGGTGTTTCTGAGTCTTCGCTGATTTATATTAGCTGATGATCTGGCTAGTTGGAGTACATGGAGAGGCATCTATGCCTGATTTAACTAACAATTCAGGTATTTCCTATACCACTAACTAACAAAGACCTCATTCCAGGCATAGGCTTTCTTAAGAGTCATTAAAAAAATAAATCTTGAAACTCACGGAGAATCACCCTTAATACCAGAAGCTATCTATGGCTCAACTGCTAAAATTCATGAGAAATATGTTTTTTTACCTCATGTAGGTTTCTTTTAAAACGGGTGAGCTTAAAGCTTTATACTCCCATTGCTTCCTGAGCCTAGGATTTGGTGATTTCAAGAGACTGTTCATCCATCTGAGCCAAGAGGCACATAAGTTTCTGCTCCAAAAACATGAAGAAAAAAGAATGAAATAACTCTCACTGCAATTGCTAGGTATGGCATGATGGTGAGGGAAGCAATACATAACTGATGGGAAAAAAGTGAGATGTTCCCTTGTACCATATGAGGAGTAACAGCTGATCTGTGCACTATGAGCACAAATTAAGAACAGATTCTTAGTCAGTTGCTTATCCAAATGAGGATAGCAATCTATAAAGAGAATTTATTACCCTCTCCATTCCTCTAGCCTTTTTTGAGGGTTCATCAGGGATGAGCAGGGGACTCTCTGAATTGGCCTTTTCTTGATTTCCATTTACTGCCCACTTTCTAACAAAAATGTATCCTCATCCCATCCTGGTTTGGAGAGCTACAAGGAGGGGAGGGCACTGCTTTCTGTGCATGAGCAGAGGGAACTATCCCATGGGAGACTGCGCTCTTCTTGCTGCAGAGCTGGGGCTCCCAGTGAGCTGCGGGAAGGACAAAAGCACAACAGTGCCCAGGAATTAGACTTGGGAATAAGGCACTTGACTGACTGCATTACAAGCCATTGCTGAGCTTTGTCCCTGTCAGGGAACATGGCCCTTGGTATTAATGAACTCTTGGGCTTTTAAAAGTCCAAGCAGCTATGCAGGCAACACTAAGCAGCTAGGTGTAACCAGCTGGCTTGCTGTCTGAAGCAAAAGCTCTGGGAAACTTATACGTTTAAGAAGAAGCATATAGAACCATTGAAATATCGGAATCATATATGCTTACTTTAGAAAGAGGATGAATTTCTAAAAGGAATACGGGCTTCAGGAAAGAGTTCACATTGCAATCCACCTCCTGTATCACCTTTCAGACAGTCATACTCCAAATGTTTCCCACACTGACAGACCAAGGTTGCTTCTTATAATGAATGTACTTGGGTACTCTGCTCTAGATCATCATGTTTAGGTCCTACACAAATTCATAGAAAAGCAGAAATCCAACAGTCTAAATAAAAACACAGATGGGAAGGGGTGGTTTGTAAAGTCACTTTTGTAGTGTGGCACATCAGAGTCATTGAAAGATCAAATTTCTGAATCCCAACCTGGCATCTTGGCTAGTGGCACGGACGCATATTATCTGTCTCCCATTCTGTTGTCACTGTAAATACTTACACCAAATGTGACTCATAAAATATTATACTTTTTTTTTTTCTGGTAAATATGAGAAACTTGTCTTTTCTGTAGGGCCACATCTTTACTGGTGTCCATATGCACTGACAGGTTCACACTTTCAGGGGTCGTCTATCAGAAGATAACCATTGGGACTATCTCTAACACAGCACAATTCTGGCAGTCCTAGGATGCACCACAATACAACTTCATCCGTCATTCCAGACTGGAAAAAGCTATTGCTTTTAGGTTGAAACTCAATGCTGCCCTCCCAGGGGCTGTGTTGCAACACACACACACATGCACACAGTGCACAGACTTTCCAACTGAATCAGCTCCTCTGGAGGTGCAAGCCAGAGCTGCTGCCCTGACAGCAGCAACGGATTCCTCATTTCCCCATCTGTGGGCTCTCTGAAGAGTCTCTGCTGAACCCACCCCAAGCAGATATAATCCCATCTCCAACAAGGGCCCAAACTCCATTTGCTGGATATGACTGACCCATGTGGCAAAGTTAACATGTTCTGCAGTTGAGCAATATGGTGTTCAGAGCCATGCATAAACACTTTACTGCTAGCTATTAAATTTTATTGCTCTCTCTAATATGCTTTGAGATAACTAAACTCGTGCTTGAAAGAGGCATTTAAACTGTTTTAACAGTATCTACTTCACATAATCTGCTTTATGGCAGCGTCTTATAGTTTTACCCATTTTAAATGTGTTTGTTGTTGGTTTTTAATCAAGGGATTTGTACTATGACCTTTGAGCAAAGGCAGCCCCTGCTAGAAGACAGCTGGCAATGCAGTGTGCAATATAATCTATGGAGATTAAATTCATTTCTTTCTAGTTAAGACAGATGACTGGGAGGCTTGTGGATCCACTGGGATTCTGGTAGATTGAATTCCTTTTTATTTTAAAAGGAGAACAGAAACTGAGAAATAATAGACATAATTTTTGCTCAGTAGATGAAACCCTTCCCTGAATCACTTGGGTGGCCTGGATAAGAGAAAATACACTGGTATTCTTGTGCCAGTCCTTCCCCTTCCAGGGGAAGGGGTTGGAAAGAGATGTGGATGTGTATGGTGAGGGACAATGCCTTTGTTCAGATGAATTGGCCTTCTTCTAGGTGTCATGAGATTCAGTATAATCCTTCCTCACAGACAACTGAGTTACTCTGAAAGGTTAATAACTACAAAGATAACTCGAGCTTCTGCTGTACTACCTGCCACTGGGGCTCACAACTTCTCAGTGAAAACAGAGCTAGAAATGTGCCCAATAGATCTGCAGTTTGTCAGGGCACAGATAGCGATTCTGCAGCTCTTTGCTGCAGGCAAGGAAGGAGAAAAGGGGGTTTTCTGGGTGCCCTGTGGTATGCAGTCTTTGGGACACAGGTATCCTAACCTTTGTAGAGTGAAACCCTCTTCTAGGATACTTTCTGTGCAAATGGCCCAGACTGGTCTAGTAAGGCATGGAGGATGTTCACCGGGGAGCTAGCAAAGAGGTGGGTTTATAATTCTCACGGGCAAAGAACTGAACATGTCCTTCACTTTAGGGAGGACTAGAGAGGAGGAAACAGGCTCCCCACAGACACTGTGGTCTATACCATCAGTTGAAAAATAGCAGTAACCAGCTCTGGCTTCAGTAACTAGCCTGTGTTTGCATAAATCAGGCCCATAGGTAGAAGAAAACTGTTCAAGCTCAGGTATAGGACCAAACCCAAGTTTTCAGCCCTCGAAATACTGAGCTACATGTAGGTGTCTGAGATCCTGAGATACATACAAGTGTCTACTTGTGTGCAAGCAACTTACAAACTGAGTTTCAGCTCTTCCTGGATTAGCATGGAGCTAATCTCAATTTTTTATGTAAATACCTGAAATGAGACTTAGTCTTTAGTCAGAAAAAAGGTACTTGATTTTTTTGTTTGCTTGTTTGTAACAGCAGGCAGAAAGTCATCATTTGACTCTATCCACATCAACCCTGAGGCTACCCCAGAGCCAGATTGAGCTGGGCAGATCAGTTGTGGATCAACAGCTTGGTGGGACGTTTCACCTGAGTGAGCGCACAGTGACAGCTTCACCGAATGCTGTTGCATTGTGTGACAAATACATTCCCATAATTATGATTATCTTCATGCCAGCTGCAGGATAAGGGCACACAGGACACTTTGCATTGCTCAGCTGACCCAGAGGCCTGTTTAGCTAAACAGACTAATGTGTGCCAGAGGCATATGGTATACAGAGTTTAGCAAACACACCAGATAGATCATTTGGGTACCTAAAAACTTATCTCTGCACACACCTTCCAGTTAATTAAGCTACTTTTATTGATAAATCACTGAGCTGTCTTTGAAACAAATTAGGCAGTGCTTTCTCTCCAGCACAATGCAGGGTACCATTGTCAGTGGAGACACATCAAGAGGTTGCATAAAAGGTTCCTGCATCTCAAGAGCTTCAGGACTGTTTCTGCACCTTATGCTTACGCCTGAAGATTCCTTTCATGCTCCACATGACAGGAACATGGCATGGCCATTCTGAAAACATTTGCATCAGTCTCTCTTCAGAAGGCCCTTTTGCTGTGATAAGAAGCACTCTGGTGTTTTATTTTTCAGGAGAGCTCAGAGCTGCCTAAGAGAGATTTCTGTTGAACCTCCAAGGAAAACTAAACCTGCCCTTTCAGTGACTGCCTCTTGCCTGAACATTAACTTTACCTTGCAAAGCACAAGGCAGACCTGAGCTGCTGGGTAAACCAGGGAAACTTTCCCGGTCTGTCCTTGTGGTGCATACTATATGGGTAGTTTTTTTTTCCCTTTTGGAGCATTTCTATAGAACCCAGAAACCCATAGGAAATAAAATAATTTCCATGTATCCCTTTCCTTCCTTTCATTAGTTTGCCAAAGCCATATAAATTAAAGAACACTAACAAAAAAGTACATAGGTGAAAATCTACCAGCACACACACATACAACAAGACAGAAAAAGAGGTTTCCTGCTTGCCAAGATGAGAAACATGCTTGGGATGATAAGGATGACTTCAAGATGCAGAATATGGTGGCTGTGCTATGGAGTTTGTAATTGTAAGTGGCCTTTCCATTTCAGGGGTCACTGTGCTAAATTAAAAACCTACAAGAAAGCATTTAATTTAGGTTAATGGGATGTTTGAATGTTAAATGGGTAAAGGAAAATGATTGTTTTTTTCTTTCAAAGAGGAATTGGATCCACTAATATCCCAGGCCATATTCCTAGAAGGTGTAAATCAGTGTTAAACACCGTATTTCAAGGGAGCCTGCTTGGTTTTTCACTAGATGAGTGAGTCTGTGCCGTTTTACTTTTTCATGTGCATATCTGTGATCCATGTTCTTAGGTTAAGTTTATTCTGCCTGTCTTTTTTTTTACCTCTCATTTTAAGGTTTAATGATGAAATTATATAATTCCTTTCTTTCTCCGTTCATTTCCAGGCCATTAACTATATCTTCCTGCTTTTCAGGTTCTACAAGCACAATGAAAAACTTCCTTTATGCATAGGGGTTTGGGGATGATACCCTGATATCTGGGGGAGGGGATGCTGGGAGAGCATGGTTTCAAATTACAACATTTAGAGCTATGCTTTAGTAAAAAATTAGGAGGAAAATGTCTTTCAGCAGAGCTGTTTGTTTGAAAATCTACATTGGAAATACTTGGTGGACAGTTAGTCTCCACAGCATGAAAAATATGCAGTGGGAAAATGTTCCTACTGCTTAAAATCAAAATCTTTTTTTTTCCATCAAGGAAATACTTTGTTTCATCTCAGAAAGCAAAAAGCACTGCCTTTATGCTCAGAGGAGGCATGTTTTAAATTTTAAATTTTGGGGAAGGGGAAGTCTTCACTGCAATAAAACAGAGCTATTGTTTAAAATGATCTGTAAATCACTGCCCCTACACACCACATTGCCAGGCAGGCTTGTTAGCTCAACGCCACAGAATCTCAAAGGCTGGTATTTCACATCTAAGACACAGCAACATGATAGCTCTTGTCTTGCTTTGGGCTGAATAATTTTTGTTAAAAGAATATGATAGCTTCAGGACCTTTTTTTGCTGAAGATATTTCCACATCACAAAAATTATCACTGCACACAGACATTGAGGATAAGCTCAACAGAGGGAGCAAGGGCTGAATAGGCCAAGATTATTGAAAAAACCTAGAAATAAATGTAGTTTGGAACACTTACTTGTAATGAAGGACCTTCCAGGTCAGTAATGTGGTATAAGGTTGAGGTGGGTTTAGCTTGCTGTACTTTGAATTCTTTGTGATGAGTCCTTCAAAGCCAAGCTCACCAGGCATGTTGACAATTCTGTAGACTTCTCAGGGAAAAAGGAAAGTCTTTTTATAAGCCATTCTACTTGGTTTATATTACTAATGATCATTTGAATCTCTTTCTGTCCCTGACTTTTGGCTGCCCATGACCAGCTTACAGTGTAAGATTCCTTTTTCATGTCAGACCAACTTTGTATTGTACTGTAAATAGCAGAAGAGGCACCATTTTAGTTTCCGTCTTTATTTAATTGGTCACCATTTGTATTTACAAGACAAATAGTTTCCAACATCAAAGCTGATCATGGTTTCTAACATCAAAGCTGATTATTGAATCATAAAATGATTAGGGTCAGAAGGGACCCTAAAGACCATAATCTCATCTGCCATATCATGCTATGGGTGTATAATAAAGAAATCAATCTGTTATTTCTCTCAGTACCACTGGAAAAGCAATGGGGAAACTGTCTTCTTCTATGTTGTTTTTTTCACCATTAGGTTTCACTACCTGGTTTAACTTGTCTGTTCTCTTTAGTCTAAATTTACACCCCTTCTACACCCTTGTGTACTCCATGCTCCTATATAACAGCTGAATTTTATGTTTCACTAATACAAAACCAACATGAAAAGCTAATCTTAGTTTTAGGACGTTGTGTGTTAACTGTATTTTAAGGGATGTCTTTGAACATGAATCTCTTCTGCCTAACTCACAATCTGTTCTGAAGATGTCCTCTATCCAGAGCTTGCAATGAGATAAATTGTAAAGATGTGTCAGCAAGCAGACTGAGAATCATTCACTCTTTATTACTGATCAACAACCTGCAGAGAGAAAAAAAATATCTACAGCCTTGTTGCCTTAGAATAAGCAGAGCCCCTGATGCAAGGAATGATGTTAATTCAAACTAAACCCACCTGAGCACACGACTTACTTTTTCTTCTATTTTTATTATTAAAAAAATTAAAAACCTACAATGAAAAGATTTAAGCCATAAAATTAAAAAAACCTTTAAAATCTGGTATGTTTCTGTTGAAAATACACAACAACAGGGACCTTCTTACTGAATTGGCATTAAATGAAAGCCATAGAACTGATCTGGGAGTTTTGATTTAGCATGAATTACCCTTCCTAATAAAGTAATATAACATTGATAATCAAGGGTTTTACCAAGAAACTGGAACATTTTTCAAGGTTTTCATTAGTAATTTTTATCTCTGCTTGCATTGTATATAGAATTCTGAAACAAATAAAGTTTTTTATTTTTTTAAAGTGAAATATACACTTCAACACAATCTCTGAAGGAAGAATCATTTTACCTGCACTGCTACCAACTAACTACGCTCATCTCCACTGTGCTAATTTAATTTAGTTGAAGGTCTAGTCCATTGCCTTTAAAAACATCCAAAGAATTTTCTTCTTGCAGATTTTTCTGTTTTCCATAAATATTCTTCTTCATTATCCTTTTTTAATATGCAATGTATGCAAACGAAACCAGGTTCAGGAAGTCTCCTGGTATGAAATAGTCTGGTAAGGAGAGCATTTGGGAAAAATTGAAAAATCACTTGTCTCATTCTTATTCTTCCCTAAGCAACTGCTGGTGGCTGTTGATGGATACAAAATTCTGACAGCCCTTAATATGAACAGGTACAGAGATCCCTATGTTTTCATCATACTATTAATATGAAATAGCTGCAAAAAAAGATTAATAGTACCTTCGAGGGCCTTGGAAAGGATGAAAACAGTGATGTGTGCCAAATATTTTGCTGCCAATGTGTCTACTGATGTTGCATTCACTCCAGTCCAGGATGGAAAAAGGCTTTATGGTAAGATTTCTAACACTTGCTGCTTGCAGTAGGAATTGATTCATGGCCCAATTGTAGATGAGACCTATTTCTGGAATGACAAATTCTGTTTCTGGGGAAAATTTCACAGTATCACAGTATGTTAGAGATTGGAAGGGACCTCAAAAGATCATCTAGTCCAATCCCCCTGCCGGAGCAGGAACACCTAGATAAGGTTACACAGGAACGTGTCCAGGCGGGTTTTGAATGTCTCCAAAGAAGGAGATTTCACAACCTCCCTGGGCAGCCTGTTCCAGTGTTCCATCACCCTCACTGAGAAGAAGTTTCTTCTCAGGTTTAAGTGGAACCTCTTGTGCTCCAATTTGTAACCATTACCCCTTGTCCTTTCATTGTTTGCCACTGAGAAGAGCCTGGCTCCATCCTCGTGACACTCCCCCTTTATATATTTATATACACTAATAAGGTCACCCCTCAATCTCCTCTTCTCCAAACTATAGAGACCCAGCTCCCTCAGTCTTTCCTCATAAGGGAGATGCTCCACTCCCTTAATCATCTTAGTTGCCCTGCGCTGGACTCTCTCCAGCAGGTCCCTGTCCTTTTTAAACTGAGGGGCCCAGAACTGGACACAATATTCCAGATGAGGTCTCACCAGGGCAGAGTAGAGGGGAAGGAGGACCTCTCTCGACCTACTAACCACCCCCCTTCTAATACACCCCAGGATGCCATTGGCCTTCTTGGCCACAAGGGCACAGTGTCGGCTCATGGTCACCCTGTCGTCCACCAGGACCCCCAGGTCCCTCTCCCCTACACTGCTCTCTAACAGGTCGTTCCCCAGCCTATACTGGAACCTGGGGTTGTTCCTGCCCAGATGCAGGACTCTACACTTTCCCTTGTTATATTTCATCAAGTTATTCCCCGCCCAGCTCTCCAGCCTGTCCAGGTCTCTCTGGATGGCAGCACAGCCTTCTGGCGTGTCGGCCACCCCTCCCAGCTTAGTGTCATCAGCAAACTTGCTGATAGTACACTCAATTCCCTCATCTAAATCGTTGATGAATATATTAAATAATACTGGTCCCAGTACTGACCCTTGAGGCACTCCACTAGATACAGGCCTCCAACTAGACTCCGCCCCATAGACTACAACTCTCTGGCTTCTCTCCTTCAGCCAGTTCACAGTCCACCTCACTACCCAATCATCCAGACCTTTACAGTATTTCTTTGAACCTCAATATTACTAGAGTACAAATATACATTTACTGTATAATCTTCAGAGTTAGTCTGAACGTTGCCCTACTCTGTACAGCAAACACAAGAGAGGTGGCTAAGAGGGACACAAGACGTTTATACAGCGATAGACCCACCTGGACCATATCTTCATAAAGATATGGTATATCATACCTGTATTCCATAGTCAGACCATGCCATGTCTGAATACTCACAGGTCTTTTCAGCAATATAGAAGTGACCTTTTTTGAGTGATCACAAGTCACGCACCACCTGAGCAACTCACAGTTGTGTTGGCAGTGTCCTATGCAGACTCTGGCCTTTCAGGCAGGCTATTATGTGCCATGAGGCATCTGGAGTAAAAGGAAACTGTCCTATTCACAACACTTACTAGAAAAAGTCATAGGCCCTCCAAAACTTTTGAGTCCAAATGAACGTGTCTAAGGAAACATGTTTGCCTTATCAGTCAATTAGTGTGGTGCCCAATTAAAAAAAAACAGACCTCTTGCTACTTCTACCAGCCATCACTGTTCACATTCTTCTTTGCTTAATTTTCCTCCATGTTCTTTAAAGGACTTGCCATGTTCTTATACCTAGAGTGCAGTTTGGATTAATGCATGCACCCAAAGGAGCCTGTTGAGAGTGAGATTGCATCTCTCTGTGCAGCAGTGAGTGGGCAGAGTCTAAAACTGTACTTCTTTAATACAGACCAATGGATAATTCAGTTCTAATTCAAAGTACCATCCCTGAGAAACTAGCTTTTCACTTTTAAAACATCTTTTATGTTTTGTTACCTTTTAGGTTAAAATCTAAAGCACAGAGGTAAAGATACAGAGAAACCTGGTATCCTTAAAATTAATCTGTTTGTTAGAAATAACTTTTTCCCTGGTCTCACTTGACTTCTCTTGTTAGCATCTATTATATTCTTCTTAGATTTTCTAACCTCAAGCCTCCAGACCCACAGAAAAGACCAGGGAAAGGCAAGACTGCAGCTATTTATAATAGTAATACATTCCCAGGCTACACTGCAGAAGTTTTAATCATCAACTATTGTCAGGAATCAAGATCAAAAAGATTTGAGATTTGATTTGTTTGGGTTATAAAGAAGCCCTGAATGCCAAAGTGCTGTCGCTTAAACTGCAAAGTACAGCCTCTGTGTGAAGTAGAATGAACTGGTATTGCCCTCTCTGATCTGATTTGTAGCCATCACAGCTCTTTAATGTTATTCGATTTGACATCAATTAGCCAGTTTTCACTAGGGAAAAGTCTCTTTTTGCATTTAGTCCAATATCAATGTCATTTTCCTCCTAGAATGTGACAAGGAGCAGACTGCTTCAGCATACTTTGCAACTGACATGAAGAATTGGATAAGGAGGAGAAGAAAGGCTTCACAAAAAGGGAAAAGAAGGGGGTGGGAAGACTGAGAAAACATTTTAACTCCATCTTCCCGTTTATGAAGACATATATACAGAGAGAGAGAGAAAGATAGAGATATACATATGTCTTCAAGACATATGAGACAACCTGCTCAGTATGTATTGTTTATCAGTACACTTGCAAGTATTGCAGTTGCTGTAAGGATGCAGAGCACTTCAGATCCATGTGTACTTGGAGAATAGCAACTCTGGTAACAAGAAAAGAGCATTTATAGAGCTTTAATCCCAGCTTTGTTTCATCTTTCTGTATTCTGCCTAGGACTTTGCAGAATGCCCAAGGATATATACAGTTACTGGAACAAACTGCTGGTAAATGTGTTACTTGTACAGTATTCTGAACCAACACACAAAAGCAAAATGTTCCCAACAGGAAAGAGACATAGCAAGTGCAAATTTCTAAACATTGAAACTGTAATGATGTATCACAACTGCTGTGTTTCCTACTTGTAGTTGGATGCAGCACCAAGATGGACACTGTACATTGATGAAGGGAGAGTAAAAACAGTAAAATGTACCTCTGTACATGCAAGAGCAGATGCATTTTGATGGAATAAACAGAGGCTTGCAAAACTAGGAGCTGAGACATCTACAAGTCCATGTAGAGAAATGCATAATGAACACTTGAAGGGAGAGGCAAAAAATGGACAACACTGCAGAGGAACATTTTGTAAGCTCTGGTGTCTTCAGAGAAAGGTATGCAGGATTTCAGAGTGTCTTTGTTTTCTCTCAAATGGGAGATATACTAGGAAAAGCTGCCTCTGGGACATCTAACATAATGATTTTTATCTGCATGCCCAGCCAGATGCGGTATTTCTGGGCTGTGCATGCAAGTCGCAGAGGGTAATAGTACTCCACAGTTTAGATCCTTCCTCAGGGTGATGAACAAGCTAGTTATTGATTGTTGTCTCTTTGCCAATAGCTTGTGGTATAAAATGTTAAAAAAGGATGGAGGAATACTGTTACATATACTAAACTATAGTTAAACATTTTTTTGCAGTCTCAAAAAAATAGATCTGCCACGGCATGACAACTCTCATTAAGAATGTCAAGCAGGCTTAAACTAGGAAACTGCAATGGGCAAACAGGTCTCCATTGCAGCTTTGGTGGAAAAGAAACCCAAGGATATCAGCCAGATGTAAAGACATCTTTTGAAGCCAAGGTTGTCAACCTTAAAATGAACTGCTACTTCTGAATCCTTAAAGAATATCCTATAAACCCACTTAGCTATGGAAGTATTGGTGGCAGTTCAAAAATTTCCAGACTACCTATATATTTTTGCCTTTTGGGAAAGAACATTTTGATGTTGCCAAGCACCATTCAAGATTCAGATCTCATCTATAAATTCACAGTGAAGTAGTGTAACATTTCTCTGTTGGAAGAAGGCAATGCCCCAGTCATGAATGGTATAAAAGTTTTTGGACAATGATCCATCTCTAAATTATTAACCGTATCTTTTTTTCCTAAATGACACATGGAGCCATAAGAGTTTCATGGGCTTCCAGACTATATTTGTGACCATTTCATCCAAAAGACCTCTTCAAATCCTAAAAGTATGAGATTCAACTCCTTTATCAGAACTCAGTAAATACATGAAGCTGAATTATTCCATGACAGAGGTTCAGATAAGCAGTACAAAACTTGTTGGTATCAAACTTTGCACCCTGGTTTTTCTACAATGATATAGTCTCCATTTTCTTATAACAAATGAGCTACAATACAGAACAAATGCCTACAATGAGATTCCCATAACTGTGTATCAATGAAAGCACAAAAAGATTGGCTCTCTTGCCCAGTCCATAAAGGCAGCTTCCCAGCCATGCTAATTAGAGCTATAGCAACAAGACTGCTTGTTGACTGTAAAACCACAGCCATATAGAACATCTTTGAAAATAACCCTAGATCTTTTCTGGGGATTGTCCACCCCACATACAGCCTAGCCTTCTCCTCAATCAAACAATTAATATATGTTATGTTGTATGCAAGGCAACTTGTCAGGATGCATGATGTCATGAATCATATGATGGACAAGTAAAAGATGGCTAAGGTAATAAGGTGCTTTCTCAGCATGGCAAGTAGGACCTTGAGATCACAACTGAAGGCTGCAGTGAGAGAAGGCAAAGTTTGGGTTGATTTTCCATTGACTATAACTCTCTCTCACGAGAACTCTTCTGACTTGTCCTACTTTCCTTGATGTGTTTCAGCAGGGAATGAAAGGCATTGAAGAAATTTCCACCTGTGCTCTGTACCTGAGCTCTTGCTGATCTCTGAAAACTTGGCAGAGCACATATCTGCCTTAGATACTGGAGTTCCAAGGCACTGCCTTTTGCCAGAGCTACCAACTTCTGTGCTGTGAACCTGGGACAAAGACATTTTCCAGTCCAGTAGCTCTGTCCTGAAAGGTCTCAGTGCTGAGAGCTCTTGCTAGAATGCTCTCTCTATATCGGTTTTGTTTAGGAAGCTGCAACTCACACCTTTCAATTTCTGAAACTGAGATTGAAGGGGGTATGTTTGTTTTGGAGAAGAGGCAATAGAATTAATTTGGGCTTGTAATTATTCACAATTACCTTTTTTTTTTTTTCTCTCTTACTTCTTTGGTTATCAGATTCAATTACAAACCCAAATCACAACCTTAATTTTTACTAAGAGTTATTCAGACATGAATAACAATGAAACTGAAGCAGCAGAAGGGTCAGGAAAGGCTGGATAAACTAGAAGGAGCTAAATCAATACTTGATAAAGTTCTTCATCTGAAAGTCCATACTAAGCCTTATCCTGCATTGACAAACCTACCCAGCAGTAAAGTCAGTGGATTCTGAAGGAAGCTGCTATCACAGCTCTGACTGCAGGCCATCTTTACAGAGCGTTTAATTCAGAGACAACTACAACTCTCCTCTCCCAGCACCACCTCTCCTCTTACCGCTGAAATCCCATTTATGTAAAGTACCAGCTCAGCTGCATTGATGTAACCGTCTGGTGAATCACGTTGTGTTCTGATCAGTCACTCAAGGAATTGATCCAGATTAAAAATAAACCTTAGAAAAGGGGTAAGGGAAGGAATGGTTATTTAAAACCAGCTAAACTCTGTGATCTAGAGAGACCCTTTAAGGATCACAATGAAGACAGACATGTGGGACCAAGAATGCATAGCTAAGGCTGGGAATAAGGTGACAACATGGAGCTTAAGTGAAGAACAGGGGGCCTGGGTGCTTAAAGGTGGAAGAGGGGGATAGCTGAAATCAGAACAGCTGCCAAGAGAAATGATATTGTAACTACAGCCTCTGGGGTGGGCAGACCTATAGACAAGGGGTGTTATAGCTCTCATTCAGTAGAACAGACCTTGAAGAAACAATTGGTTTTTCTTCTGAGTGTGTACACCACTGACCAAACGAAGAAAAATACTGGTCATTTTAGGATGATGAAAAGGTTTCAATGTTTATAACTAGAATCCCCTCACTAAAAAATGACTCATAGTTTATAAAGGAAGTTTTGTTTTCTGGGATTATAGTAAATATTAATTACCAAAATATGTGTAATTGCTATTTCCAAAAGAAGAAATTGAACCTCTGCAAAAGCTTTGAATCAGCACAGCAGGGCTCTTGTCATTTTCTCTTTTTGCTTTTTCGATGGAAATGATTCACCCAAGACACTTTGAATTTCTGAATCGTTTCAGTTCCTAGGTGCTCATCTGGAAATGTTTCTCCCATCTCAAGACATAATGTACTGCAGGACTGTGAATAAGCATCACCTGAACTGAGAAATGAAGCCTAGGGTATAAAACCCAACAAATCACCCCACTGTAACTGTGTATAGGGGAGGAAAATGTGCATGAAAAGGCAGATGTCCTAGGTGCTGAAATGCTTATCCCTGATTAATCCAGGAGTAAATTTGTCATTCCTGGGACACAACTAGAACAGCTAAAATATCTTTTGTTTGCAGGCTTTAGATTTTGGGATTTTTAATGAAGACAGCTTCTCTTGCAGTGTGTTAACCCACTTGCATATCCACACCAGAAGACGAAGCTTAACCTTATGTTGGAGACCAGTGAGACTATCAGAAGTCAAACCCAGATCTTGAGTCTCATTTCCAAGACTAGAAGACTACCCTTCGTTGCAAGCAACTGGTTATTTTAATAAGCTTTAAAAAATGGACAACAATAGCAAGAAGGTTCAGATGGAAATCGTAAACCTTGTTGATAGGACAGCAAGAACATTAGCATGATACAGCTTTACTGGGCAAAAATACCACCCTATTGTCAGGACGAACAACTGAGATTTGAGCTTCATTTTTCCCCACTCAGGAACCACTTTAGCGGTAACCTACTGTAAAAGAAGACAGAGTCATTCTAACAAAATTTTGGTTTATTGCATTTTTAATTTGCAGTGTTTCTTGGTGCTTGCAATGTATATTGTTTGCAGTTTCCATCAAAAGGCAAAGCTGATAAACAATCAAGACCATGGATGTCAGTTTGATAACTTTAACATGCATCACCTCACTGAAGAGTCTTGGTCCCCAGATTTAGGATCTACAGAAGCTTTCCCTCCTCTTCAAACCCAACTTTGACAAAGGAGATAAAGGTAGAGCAGCACCAGTTTTCACTGAGAAAAAAAAATTAAGCAGGGGAGCTAAGTGCCTTTTTTCCTGGGTACACCGGGAAGAAGGGACTGGGCATCAGGAGACCTCATTCCCACTCCCCCACACCCGAAACCTGAGCAGCTTTTTAAGCCTTTCTCTTTCCAGTGAAATGAGAACAGGCTTTTCCAGAATGCAGCTGATGGAAGAACTGTGGCCCTGACAGTCAGTTAAGGGAGTTAAGGTGTTTCTGGGCTCTGTTTGGCCTGACTCCTGTTCAGTGTGGTTTTAGCTCATGAGAAAAAGAGCATCTACTTCAGTCTTCTCCCTGATCTTATTTGAACAGAAACCTCAGGCTAATGAGAAAAAGGCTTATTAGATTTTGTTTTTTACATATAACTCGTGTCCAGGAAATAATATTGAAGATTGTGAGATACTGAAGTGTTCTCTCAATATTTGCATTTTATAATTGTTTCTCCAAAGAAATGGGCAGGAGGAACTTCTCTGATGGGGCTGTGGTCACCTACCCTATGACTCAGGAGAAATGAGAGAATATTAATTAGGTTCATCCCAGTTCCCTCAGCAGAGCATTTACTCTTTTGCTGTTCATTGCTCATTCATAAATAAAATCTCAGAATGAGTGACTGGAGGGAGCTGGCAGCTGAAAGGAAGATGGGGGAAGTTTGCACACCAGCGCAGCAGGCTGGGAGCAAAAACGCTCTCTGAAAACGTGTCTCTTAGTAAATACAATAGACCTGTCCTTCCAAGACAGAGGACTACAGCTTTATGTCACTATAATCAAAAGTAGGCTTCAGCTCTTAATTCTCTGCAATTCAGACTGAACTGTGCAGTCTGCAGGAGTTGAGGGACTGGAGGAAGAGAGCTGAAAGATATCCTTTTTTACCCCAGATCCACTCCTGATGTTAAAGGGGATCATGGAGATGTACTATCTGATCTCTTTAATGGGAGTAGTACAGCTCTGTCTTACTTCACAGGACACAGATGAAAAGCACACAGGAACACCTTAGGGCGCAGGGAAATATCTGGGAATTGTACTTCAGTAGAAAGCAATTCATGTAGAGTCTTAAAAAGCTACCACTCATCTGTTGACCTGACTGTTATTCCATCATGGACAAAAAATAAAGCAGATTTACTTAAAGTTTATTCCTGACAACTTTCCTTAACACAACGGGATAGAAGTGCACATATGCCCCACTGCTCAGCACAGCAGCCTTTATTTGCTACAGTGAGGAAGTTGCAGACAATTGCTGCTTGAACCCACCCTATCAGAGATTCTTCTGTTTCTCTCAGGAGCTCTACTGTTCCCTATTAAGCAAGAGCTTGGTTTAGTATGTGTGGCAGAAACATGTTACACAGGTCAGAAATGGCCAGAGTGCAACGCTCAACAAGAGCAACTTCTCCTGTGGGTATGCTTCTAATCAGATGGTATCTTCCAAAGAACTGTACCAACATAAACCCTGCTTTTTGCAGCAGTGCAAAGCACCTCAGGTAGTAGTAGCTTGGAAGGGTCTCCATAATGCAAGTAAAGCATAGTCCCACCAGGAAGCGGTTTCAGAGACACAGGTCTCATAGTTAGGAAAAAAAAAAAAGGCTAAGATACTGAATGTATGCAGCATAGCTGAGGACACTGTGGCACAGAGAGATGAGGTGGATTGCTTCAAATATTCAAATGGATCTGAAGTCTTTTAAGGTGCCAGCACTGCAAGAGATTCACCAACATTTACCTCATGAACACCTGAGATATCAAACTGGGGTCATGGAAAATCAATCCTACAAACAGTGCAGCAGCAGGTGATGACAGTAAAAGGTGGTCAAGGATTATGATGAAAATGGAGGCACCCTTATAAACGGAGTATTGCAACTTAAACCAGAACCCTTCAAGCCTCAAGCAATGAAAAAAGCTGTAACTGTTCTGCTCAGCTGTCAGCACCACCTTATTAACACTGAGCAAATATCTTGTGCCAATTTGACAAACCTCATTCTTTTCCTTTTTTTCCTTCAGCTTGTGGAGATTTCCTTAGCCCTATGCATTATTCAGAAAAGAGACTCCCTCGAGGGTTTTATATCCAAGGTTTGATGGCCAAGAGCTATCTGTGTCTGAACTGAGTTGAGGAGCAGATATTGGCTGGGCACCATGGAGCACGTGGCAATGGCTTCATCTTCCTGACTGACTGAATGGTTCAGATGCAAAGGCTTTTGCAGCTTACCAATTCTTTCCTGGGGTATTTCCTAGCAGTAAAGTAAAGGGGACAGCAGAACTATTTTCATCTAAAGTAATTACAGATCCTTTGAAGATGGGGTACGCTATGCTCTCAAGTCTTCTCCTAAACCCAGACTCTTGGGACCCTGTGTCAAACTTCATGCCTGTCTGTCCATCTATCCATTTTTAAATGCTCCTAAAATTACTTCAAAATGTACCTACTTCCTTAAAAATATTCATTTATTAAGCAGGTCATCTTAAAGCCACTGCACACAAGAGAAGGAGCCGTGAATGTCAGTTACATCAAAGCAATGCTGATTTGATCCCACACGGACTTGTTCAGTGTATGTAAGAGTGGTCTCTAATGGACGGAAGAGGCCTGAGGAGCCCTGAGTTCAAGGATTCACATTGCTCAGTGGGAATAATTCCCACAACTGAAACTGACCCAGATGGTGGATTATTAAATGCTGAGAAGAGCAGGTTTGAGGAGGATGCAGGTTAAACACACCACCTGGACGCATGCATGAATGAGAGGACATTAGGGATTTGCTTGTAGATACAGTGTTATACACATGCTGAAAAAGGGCCAGGAGTAATTCAGAAGCTTATGGTGTTGTTTGCCTTTGGGATGTTGATTTAAATCCATTCCTCTGAGCTACTCTAAAAATTCAGACATGGCTGGAGGTCGCAAACACTTCAATCTGTTTGCATGGATTTTTAATTCTGGGGAGCCGAGCACTGCAACCATAAGAGAAGCCAGGTCTGGTCACCTCCTGAAGCTACTCAGTGGAAGCCATGCACACCAGCTCTGTCCACCCTCTCCAACAACATGGGTTAAAATGATTCAGCATTAAAAGACTAAGCACTACTCTGCTCCCTGATTCATTATGCTGTGAACTGTTTGCTCCCATACAGCATTAAGTACAGAAGCCTCTTGGCAAGAAGCAAAGACCACCAGTTTTTCTGCATAATAATAAGGTGATCCTGAAAGCAGTTCTGCACTTGTCAATGGGTGTCTGTTTCTGTGCATGTATTTTGGGCACAGAATCACTCTGACACCACATCCCACTTTGCTAGCAAAGCATAGTAATTTCAGTCCCTAAAGGTCTCCTTCCAAAGTGCATTAAAGTCATCTGACTGTCCAATTTATGTAGGCACAGTGATTTTCTGGTAAGTGAGATGGGCATGAATACATGTCCCATTTTGCAATTTCGCAGCTCCTAAAACACTCCCCCCTCCATTTTGAAGAGCAGTAGGTTTGGGATGAAAGACAGTAGTTCTCCATGTAGCTTACATCAAGACTAAGGAAAAGTCAAGGTCAAAGCTCTTAAAAAGACTGTACTCTTTCTTAAGCAAGACTGATAATTTATTGCTACTATTATTATTATTGTGTTAATAATAATGAGGTCTTAGCTTCTGACCACAACTCATTCAGCCTTCTGTCATAACTCACTTGTTTGTTTGTTTAGTTATGAAAGAGAATTATGGGTGACACTGCAAAAACTGGATTAAAGAACCACATCAAAACTCCTCCCCAGGGTTTCAACCCATCAGTTCATCTCCAACATTAGACTGTAAAAGATCCCCTAGGAAGAATGCAAGAACAGGGCAAGCAAATAGCAATACTTTCTTGATACACTCTCCCAGTCTGCACTAAGCCAAAAATGGCCTTTTTGTAGTTCATAGTTTTGATGGATTTTCTTCCTTGATGTTGTTTGAAACTATGGGAATCACTGATATTCACGCTGCATTCCCATTACCACTATTGCTCTGACAGAAAGATTATGGACGTCCACCTTTTCAGCTGTTCAGCCTTCACATCCAATGCAGCTTTTTCTTTATATATGTAGAAAGAAGCTAGCAATTTTCCATGGCAAATAACAGAAAAGGTTTCTTTCCGCTACCCAGGCCAGCCTTCTAACAATATTCAGGCAGCCTAAGGGCACATGAAACATGTTCTCATCAGCATGGCAAGAAAACAACAAATTGGCAGGGTACATCATGGCCCTCTCATTATATCAGGCATTTTGTGCTTAAACCTGGGGCTCAGAGTAGGCTCAGGGAAGTCCTCAGCTGTGTATATGGCCACTTCAGTAGAGATGGTGCCCTGTGTATCCAGGAGATGATCTCTAGCAACTGCTGGAGACTGCCATGCTTTTCCTCCAGAGCGTATTTTGCCTTCAGGAGCTGGAAGACCTTTCCAGCAAGGTCTCACACCATCAGAGCGTGGGCAGAATAACTGCAGTATCATGTGGATATAGAGACCATGCTCAGATGTTCAAATAAACTGGGTGCTCTGCCCTGGAGAGTAAGACCTGAGTTACTTCCACATGCATTATAACTGCATTTTCTATAGCAGTGCAACTGAACACCCATGACCAATGAGTTTTTAACAGAAGCAGCAAAGGCATTTCATTCAAAGGCTGTGGAAACTGCTGGTGGACAAGGAGGACTCTTGGGTGGGTAGGAGGGCCAGTGGTGGACAGGAACAACGTGGGGATGGGTTTCATTGCTGGGACCAGCATCTCACAGGGAACTGTCTACACCTAGGCACTGCCTACAGAACACCAGGTTAACTGCTGACGTGTTAGATACAAAACATACTCCAACAAAGAAGCTAACCAGATCCTTTCATCACACACCATCAGATGTACATCTCAAACCCATATTTTATAGTTGTTTAATTGCAGGTTTTCCAGTCCATATTTTCTTCCTTCCTAATTTGAAAGCAAAATAGAATTACAACATTGTCATACTATACTAATAGTGCATATTTGTGTGTGATGATTTTTCCTTCTGGCACCTTGTCCTACAAGACTGAATGAGTTGAAATCAGGAGAGCACCAACTTTTGGATTGTGTTCCTTCAAATAATTTTTCCAAGCTATTTTAGTTATTGTAAAACATGAACCTGAGATTCTGCTCATCTCCATATTCAGCAACAAACCACCTTATGGTGACAAAACACTTATCTGATGTCCCCAGCCTTGGAATATTTAGACCCAAAATGGGGATGAGGAAAATCTTTTCGCGTCTTCATATGGCTTGTCAATTTAAACAATATGCTGTTTGAGACAGGGATTTTCTTTTACTATGTGTACACATAGGGACTGTAGAGTGCCACGAGTTGTCCTAAACCATAAATATTATAGCAAGGATTACTAGCTAATACCATTGCATACAATTACATATTCCTTCCCAAGAGGAAAAGCACTCTAGAGCGTTTCATGAAATATGAGGACATTGCTTAATGTGAGGTATTGCTTCTTTCTCAAGAAGATACTGCAGAGAATAGGAGTTTATTTCAAACTTATTTTTCACTGAGATCATTTTTTTTTTTGGCACAATCTGTTTTTTTTTGGGTAATGGTAATGGTTTAAATGGAGAGTCCTGATAAAAGCAGATCTGCCCAGCATCAGTTTCTGGCCACCACTGGACAAAGGTTTAGATAAATATAAAAGGTATGGTAGTTAAAGGAAGGCAACCTTTCGGTATCTCATTATACCCCATGACTTTTAGAAGGAAGAAACCCAGGAGAAAAAAAAAAAAAAACAAACAAAAAAACTAAAGGAAAGTACTATGCAGTGGACATGGTGAAAAAAGCAAAGAAAGGAAAAGAAGAAAGGGGAGGCCTGAAACATGGCTGCTTTGTGTTGTGTTACACTTTAAAAAAAAACAAGAAGATATTAAATAGTAAAGCAGATGAAGTTTGTATTTATAGCAGTGTACAGAAAATTAAGCTAATTAGCTCTGTCTGGGCATCCCATTAATTTTAGACAGTTGCTTCCAGCAATGTGGTTCAAAGGCTAGAGAGAAGACACAGAGAAGCAGGAGATTTTGCAGCTGTTTGAACAGAAAAAGCTATTTCCTAATTTCCTGTGAGCTGAGCTGTGACTTGTGCATTGTCCTCCATTCTCTCATAGGAGCTGAAATAGCAAAATCTGGCAGCAAAACAAGGAGCTAGCTAGAGAATATAGTAAGTTAAGAAATGGAGCGAAGCATAGTTAAGACTGATAGAGGCTGGTGAAGCAAGAAGCAGCTAGCAAAAAATAAACCAGGCAACAGATCAGATCAGCTAAACTCAGTTCTTGCTATGCATCAAAGCTTAAAATCATAAGCTACTATGAAAGGTTAGTTTAGGAGCATAAAATAAGCATCTTTGCAGTTGTCTACTCAAAGGAAAGGACAGTTAATTTGTTTTAGTATAGTTAAAATTTGAGTTATTTATTACTAATCCGTTTATCTTCCTTGTTAGATTTTTTTACCTTATCATTTTTTAGCTTAGCATAACTTTGAAAGGCTTCTCAGGATAAGTTATTCTAAACCTCCTTATAAAGCAGGGTCAGCTAGAGCAGGTTGCCCAGGACTATGTTCACTTAGGCTCTGAACATCACTAGGGATAGAGCCTGTACAGCCTCTCAGGGCAACCTGTTCGACTATTTGAACACCCTCACAGTGTCCTTGCATAAGTTACACACATAAATATCTTGCAGTAGAAGAATTTAAGACTGCACATCACCTGATGGCAAAAATTACTTTCATGGTCTTAAAATGTCCTCTATCACATATCATGAAGTGATCTTTAGTTAGAGTTTAATTTTCTTCTAAGTTCTTTATTCCCACCTGATGTTTAAAATCTTTCTACCTTCAGTGTGATATCCAGTTAGTGAGATCAGTGGTCTTCCAAGAAGGATAACTTCTGCCCACCCATAAATGCTCCATCTACCCTGTGGCACAGTTCACATAAATGAAACTCTTGCTCTTTAGAGTATCACATTATCCATCTTCTCTTTCTCCTTTCCACTTAATTGATTCATAAAAAGTCCTTGGTTCCTTTCATTATTTCTTTTGGTTGATTATCAACATTACATAATCATAATTGCAGCAAATTACTTCATTGTATATCAGTTGGATCCTTTATTGAAAGTGCTACTTATAGTCACAGGAAAAGACCAATTCTGTCTCTATAAATTTGTATATGTTTCAGAGAGTAGAAGTGCTTCATTAAGCCGAGAGCTGGTTAGGCATCTAGCTCTTCAGAGTACAGGCAAGAGCCTGAACTCCACTTTCATATCACTCCTTGTGCTCAGTGATTTCCTCACAGATTGATCCTTCAGGATCAGGAGGAATTAGGCAGGCCTGAATATCAAAACTATGACATTGCATTGATGTTACTAATTGGTAGGCAATTAACCAACATAAAACATGTGCTTGGACCAGGCAGATCTGCTACAAAGGCATCCTTCACAAGAAGACACCAATAGTGAATCTTCACGTTCCTTGTTAGTGTTATTATTCCTCTAATACCCCATCGTACTGCTAATATTTGTGCAGAGTTAGATCTATTTTCCAATTCAAATTTGTCTGGCTTTATTATTCTTATGCTTATGTGCTTTGATTTAAAAAGTTGGCATTCTTATCCATCTCTAATAAGTTAGTTCAAGTAGTGGCTTTTATTTGTAATAGTCCTCCACTAAAATAGTCTACAGACTATTCTGCAGCTTCTCTTCAGGACAGCTGGGGATTTCTTATGGTATGAGTTTTTGGCTCACTGAAAAGGCAACAATTGTTCTTCTTCAGCCACAGTTAATAGCTACTTCATTCTAATTCGCAAATTTGGGCAGAAGAAAAAATGACAAAAGAGACTGAAAAAGTCTTGTGGGTTGATGAGAAGTTAATTTTTTATATAATTATTTTTGGTATGTTTCTAAAAATGAGCTTTGCTGCTGCATCCTTGTAAGATGTAGCTCATCTCACCTCCAGCATCTGTCTTTCATGTTTTACAGGCTAGTGAATTGTAACCAGCAGTTTCTGGAGGGTTTTCACAGAAAGTATAGGCTTTCTTATGGAGTGTTTACATTATTCAGTGTAAAAAGATACAGAGACATTCAACATAGCAATACCACGCAGCTGTACCATGGAGAGACTTTAGCTTGGTCCAGAAATCAGCAAAAACTTGTCAGGTGAAGGCAGAAACCCTTTCTGTGATATTGCTTGTATTCCTACAACTATCTTGCTTCCAATAGCCTGTATCTATCTACTGGGTTGTTATATGTGCAAATTTAGTTGTTTTCTGCTTGAACCTATACATCTAAGATGACCTACACCAGGGATTTAAGGCAGGAAAAACCATTGTCTATGAAATGAAAGCAAAGACCTATTCCTTAATAATACCATCAGTGATTGTTAATCTCCTATGTTAACCCATCTTGACTTTGTTGAACATGTCTCAGCTTTCCTGGTGGAGAGTTACCCAGAAGATACTTAGATCTCTGTGAATCACTCTTAACCGCTAACTTGAAAGGCTTAGTCGTCATTTCTCTCTGCTGATGAAATGAGTTTTCTCACACTGGCCTTAACCATTTATTCCACCATCTCTCTGAGCAAACCACTTATTCTACTATCTCTCCTCCTGGAGACTGGGCACTTGCAGTTCTTCACAACATTCAAGAAAGAGAACTTGTTGTTCTCTGGGTTTTGTAAATGAAGATTTATTGCCTATCTATTATAATAGGTTGGTTCTTAACTGTCATCAAGGATTGGAACTCCCACATAACTGGGTGTAAGAGATATATATGTTCCACTGATCATTCATTGCTGGCTTAGACTTCGTTTTCATTCCCTGACTGGGTGACAAACTCTTTTCTCTTGCGAATATCATGCTCTTTGCTAGGTCAGTGTGCTGCTGCAGAAAACTCTTACATTAGTGTTTATACAAAAATGATGAGGAGCAACCAGGCTAAACAGAAGACACATCTTGATTTAGCTAAGTCAAACCTACAATAGAGAGGATTTTATTCATGCTCCTGGGATAATATTGGAAAGACAGTTTGGCTCCAGATTTTTCCAGACAAAATGTCTTCTTTGCCTCTCTGTAGTCCCATTATTGGAATAACATCATGACAATAAAAGACAGACACTGTGACCCAGATCTTATGCTGAATCAAATGACTTACTTCAAGGTCAGCCTCTTGTCACATGGCCCAGGAAGTACCCTCCCTCTTCTCGTTTTCATTTCTAAAACTGATAACCCTGAAATTGGGGCTATGTTCTTCAATCAAGCACAGAGCAACAGTTCCTCAATGGTTTTAACTACAAATCCACTAGCAGGGATAATGTTGACTTCACCGTGCAACTGGACATTCTCCAAATGAAGAAATGTACCTAAGAAGACAAGGATGCAGTTCTAGTTTTCTGAAATGGAATCACACAGATTGTTCTCTTTCTATTAGCTTTCCGCCTTTTTGTCATCTACCAGTGTGATCTGCAAGTATACCTTCTGTAGATGAAGAGCAACATGGTACCTGTATCATCTCTGCCTCAGTGACAGCTAAGCCACTGTTCCTCCCAACAGTTTCTTAGGTGGAATAGAAGTGGTAGATTTAGTCACTCTTGATGTTTTGTAAGTGCACTGCAAGTCTTCAGGGACACTGTAAGGTGCAAAGTTCTTTATGTGTCACACCTGGAATCAGGACATGCCAGAAATCTTACCCACAGATGTGGTTCTTGGGATTGTAAGCTCCATCACAACCTTCTGTATCAATGTGATCCTTGAAACCTCTCTGAACAAAAAAAAAAACAAACCCAAAACAAACCCAAACTTTGCGTATTAAAATCTCATATCCGAACTGTTGTTAACATGCCATGTACAAGATGTACCTAGTCCCTCCTGAAATGTGGATCAGATTCCAAATTGCTGTTTAGCAAAGAGTATTATTGTAAACTAACAGCAAAGCAACATGCCTAAGGCTAAAATATCCATGATGTAATGGAACAAAGAAACTCAAAAGAAAAGAAAAATTGCAGCTTCAACACTTTTATTGACTGCCTGTAAAGGTCTTCAGGTGACTGGAAAGTCAAAAGGAGAAATCTATATTATCCCTTGTCTTTCCATAATATTAGGTAAAAGCTAAACATTAAGAATGAGTAGCATTTAAATTCTGGGGCTTTATTCCTTGGGATGGAAAATGAAGTCTAAGGAGCTAAATGTCAAAACCAGAGATCTCGTGGAGAAAATGAGGCCTAAGGAGCTAAATGTCAAAACTAGTGATCTCATGGAGTAACTGAACAGCCCAAGCCAGGACACATTCTTTATAGATGGGAAGGTAACTTTCAGGAAAGTTAAATTCCCTGGTTCAACCCAATATAAATAGTCATTTTTTCTGTACAAATAGCCGTACTGTGCTTAGTAAAGATCTTATTTTAAGACTGAAAAGTACAGTGGGAGGAAATGTCTACTCATGAAGTTTGAGTGAAAATTCAGGTGAACTTTCATAGTAAGTAATCAACATTATTGTGAGAGAGAATATTCATCCTCATACATCATCTTATTTGCAGAAGTAAAATGAGAATCCAATATCCTGACCATGTTGCACCTGCCATAAGGATCAAAGGTGTTGCTTTATTTCTGGGCTGTTGTTTGTTTTGGTTTGGTTTTGGTTTTTTTTTTCACCTGCCTATACTATAGATTATGTTGAAGGATGCTAGCTGATCATCTTTGTGTTTCAAAGCAAAACTTAAGAACTGCTTTAATCACATTGTAACCTCTCAGAATTAAGAGTAAAGTTATATCATTTATACAGCTTTCTGAGTTGAAGAGAGATGATACATCTTATGTCATTACATCTGTTCTTAAAAGGTCACAAGAAACATATCTTTAACAATTAAGGTGGCTTTTGTTTCTTCTTTTAACAGAACCCTTTGAACGTGTGGAATGGAGATCTTTACTACGCTGAATAGTATTTCTTTCACTGTGCCTGTACTGGCCTGAAAAAGAAGGAAAGGGTTAGGGTTAGGGCTAGGGTTTCAGTTTTCAGGGCCAGAAGTTGTTTTATGAAAGCTACAAGTGTTACTGCTGTTAGAATTCCATGAAAATAAGAAGTAAAAAAGAAGTACTTTTTTTACTATTTCATTGGGAAAACCCTCTCAAGCACAAGACAGTGTTTCTGAAGACGAAAAATCTGAAACTAGAATCCTTTCCTGATGGCAGAGGAGTGACATGGTTAAGTTTACTTGCAGGCTTGCAAGTAGTTCAGTTCAAGACTACTCCATGACAGGCATATGACACTGGTTTTCTTTCACTCCTGCTGAGAACCCAAACCACCTATTATAGAGTTCTCTCTCTTTTAAATGATTTTTAGACCTTTGCAGTTGTTCAGTATCTTATGAAGGTGGAACCTTCCTGTATGCTTCATTTGTTAATTTAAGCTTGTTTAGACTATTCTTATTAAAGTAGGTGTTCAGCTATATAAATCTTAGAGACTGCATAAAAGCAGTGGATTTATTCCCTAGCAGCACAAGTTTGTTCCAGTAGGAAGTTGCTTAGAATTAGAACTTGTAGCTTCTGAATGAATACCATTATGATTGTATAGTTCTAAGTATTGCCTTCCTAATTCATCAGATACCCAGAGAAAGCTATCTTGTGCTCCTGGGTAGTGCTTGTCCTTAGGATATAAACACTGATGGCTGAATGCATTCAGTCGCACACTGATGCAGCCACTCTGTTTCCTTGTCACAGCAAACTAACACATATTCACTCAGCACAGCCCTTTGCAGAACAGTTAATGCCCTCAGATTGGGTTTATGCATGAAAAGAAAGTCAAAACACCAAAACACACTGAAAGCTTCCTGATCCCTGAAAGAAAAGATCCTGCAGACCATCTCACTCAGCTTCATTACTGAAGATGGGTCTGGCTCTTCCCAGTAACCCAAGTTCACACTGGGCAGAACAGATATTTGTGTCTGCTGCAAAAGCTGCACCAGCAGCAGGCATTTCTGCAGAATAAGCAAATCCTTCCTTCACTTCAGCAGCAGGACCACTAACCTTTCTGTACTGTCTGTTTGCTCCTTCCACAAAGTAGGCACTGCTGCCTTCTGCATCCTGACCTTTCCTCGATGTCTCTCTATTTGTTGCTTCTGTCCTTTTTAAAAAGCCTCTTATTGATGTTTTTAAACTGATGGGGGAACATAAACAAGTAATAAAGAAAGGTTAACAATACTGAATCAATACTACAGAGAGAGGCATTGGGGAGATGGAATTGAGGAGGCTGACTGTGAAGGAAAGTGAAAGGCCAAATTTAATCACAGTGCTATTAGTAATTAAATTACATTTTGGGTTGCTGGTTTTGTTGTTTTTTGCTAGTTTTGTTTCTTTTAAAGAAAGAAGAACTGATGAAAACACAGACTGACATTAGGTTTTCAGAAAAAGCAGAACACCTGAATGGAACCTGACCAAGGGCTAAGAATGGAATGTGCTATTCCATATATTTTATTTTTTCTTACTGCAAAGATAAGGGAAATGCAGAAGATACAGGCTTAGATCTGCTAGATCTCCTGCCAAGCACAAATTTGCGCATATGTATGTTTCTGGGAATGTTGCTGGTAGTGCTTATTTGTTTCCACATCTTCAAAATACTGGGCAAAGAAAGGGTAGATCCCAATTCCGGACCAGATAGTTCCCTTTGAAATGATTCAGCATAATACTTTGAATTGCCTAATGACATTAATCAGTATTAGTTTTGCATCCTTATTCTCTGTGTGTTGCAATAATATGCATGTCTTTAACTGTTTTTTTTTACTGGCAGATCTTTTCCATTTTATTATTATCGTTGCCATCAAATCATGTTTCCAGTGACCTCCCCACATTATTCTTTAAACACTTCAAATCCATGAACATGCACATTGTAGATCTTGCAGACCTGCCTACCTCCTCTACTCTTGAAGAGTTATGATCATGTTCAGCAGCTATATGTGTGTGCAAAAAGACATACCATACACTGGACAGGAATGAGTCAATAATGGCCTATTGCCTCCATTAAAACCTCAAACCTTCTTGTTTCTTCATGTATTATATCCTAGATCTATTAAACTTCTAGGAACAGGATGTGACTATTTTCTTCTTTCCTTCTCAAGCTTTCTGCAGTATGATGGTTTTTGAAGAAAGCTCCCTGAGATGTAAGAAACCAAGGCAAACACTTTAAAAAGTTGCTCTTTGTTGACATTTTGCAATTTAAATTTATAAACTAAATGCCTTGGTGATAGTTTGGATGGCCATGGCTATTTGTATAAACCTGAAGGAAAAAAAACATGTATTCAGTAAAGTGTCTCACCTGGCCAGCCTACACAAATCAATTTAGCTGTTGGAAGTGGCATTTCCCACAAATACTTGCAAATTTTGGCTGTGGCTGCTATCCTGACAAGGTGCAAGATTCACAACTGACTCATTATTTCAGACAGGTGCAATTCTTGCTTTGTGTTTCAGGGCTAGAGGGGTGACACAACACATATGACTAGATGAGCTGGTAGTGGTGAGACTGCCACGTCTGCTCAGAGCATCTCCCTGTAGAAGATACCAAGTGGAAAATACAGGCTCACGGTTTGTCTGGGAGCAGGGCTGTTGTTTTGCAGGGCTTTATATTTTTTATTTTCTCCTTGCTAATGATCTTGTGCAGTGGTCTCCTCAGAAAGCATTCAAAGGCTCAGATGTTAATGAGGAAGTCTCTAATTACAGCAGGCAAAGCCACATAATGAGAGCAAGAAAATGAATTAGCATAAATGAGGGAAGGATACAAGGGACAGGAGGGTGAGGAGTGACTGTTTGTCAGAACTGGTATCATGGTTATCCAGAAGCAGTGTTGAATGAGAGGTTGCCAGTTTAGTTTGCATGCTGCTGTGGTCTCCAGATTTCAGATAAAAGGTGCCAAAAGTGAAAAGAAAGAGAGATCCATAAACCAATCCCTATTAGGCTCTATAATGGGAAAACGCTTCTTGCTTCCCCTCTACCAGCTGCCATTCACCCACCTTCCCTCCTGTCTTCCTCAACTCCCCTTCCTTTCATGGGAATTGATGTTTCTTTGCTCAGAAGCATCCTCCATGTGCAAGGCCATTTAGTTGGTTTTCTTCGCCTGACTTCGCACAAGCATGGAAGCTGGCTGAGGCAACAAGTCTGTCACATAGGCTTTTTTAATGCTCCTGCTACTATCCTAGCCTGGCCATGTAATTAGCTGGGTTTGGGAGGGAAGAAGGCAGGGGCTACAAACACAAGACTTATCACAGAGCCACCTGGAGAGCTGCCTGATTTGTATTTGGTTTTCCTTCTCCTCAGGGGTTTTTCCTCTACTAAAAGTTATTTCTGGCAATACATCAACTGCTGTATTGTGCATTGTTCCTGTGGTCTATAAGAGAGGGTGGATTGGCAAGGACATAGGCACAGATTTAGCTGTGAGTTGACAAAGAGTTTTATTACCCATAAAATGCACCTGATCTACAAATGATGTCCTGCAATTGAAATAAATGCTTTAAGGAAGCCTAGCAAGGATTCCTACAGCTGCTGCTTCTATTAAAACAAGGGGCTTTGGCTACACATTTCAGCTTGGGCTGTTCAGGTGGGACAGCAAGGAAAATTTCTTCCCAAGGAGGTTGCTGCAAAACAGGAACAGGTCACTAGGGGTGATGGATCTCTGTCCTTGGCAACTTGCTAGACTTTTCTACAGGAAGCTGCAGCTGGGGGGCTCTATCATTGCTGAAGTGGGAGGTTGGACTGAAGACCTATACAGATCCCTTCCAACCAGCTCTTCTGTGATTATTTTGTTAGAAAATGCTGTCCCAGGAAGCACTGGAAATCTCTCTGACATGAACCATTTGGAACATGGCTGTAAACAGGGTCTAATAAAATGTGCCAAGCTGAGAAGCTTCTACAAGTGGTGACTTTTTGGTGTCCACAAATTAGCACAGAAAGCAAGGCATGTTCCTGGAGGAGATACTGCAGTCCTTAAAGTCAAGAAGGGTATAGAGAAAACCACATGTTGCCTTTTATCTTCCTTGTTCTCTGATTTGTACACACAACAAGACGAAGCCTTTTTTAAAATACCAACTGCTTGTTCTGTTTATTAGTAGCTTAGTGCTACTATTACAAAGAGCACACTGGCCCAGGGACTGGTGCGGACTCCCAGCTAGTGACAGACCTCCCAGCTCTCCTTCTGGCCCTTTTCAATATATCAATAAAAAAATATACTTTCATTATTAAAAAACATAAATAAAACTTAGATCTTGATTTTCTCAGAATTAAAAAACAGAGGCTGTCAAGCTTTCATTATTGAACCCTGAGAAAATTACCACATCCAGTCAAATATATGTCTCCCTTCCAGTCCCTGGGAGAAAGTTGCAAAATGGACATCCAGGATGGGTAACTACAGCTCTGCATATACCTGCAGATACCTGCAAGCTCATGGGGTTAGAACTTGAGGGAGCTGAGAGATAATGTGTTTGTACCACCAGGACATTCAAGGACTAGTGTTCCCTTGCCTCTCCATGGGTGTCCCAAGTTAGACTTCTCTAATACTGCCACAATCTTCATGTGATATAGATCTTCCAAAACTAACACCATGACCAACTTCCAATCTAGGTGAATTACCTAAAGACTGGTAGGTTACATGCTGGCAGGATCAGGCTGAGCATGGTCCTGTAACTGTCTCAGCTAGAATCAAGAATAGAAAAAGCTACGTCTTTTTAAGTCATTCACTTTTATACAATGTCTTCCTGAGCTCTCCACTGAAGACCAAGTATTCTCTGCTTTCTAACATGGAAAAATCAATGCACCAGGCACGCATAGATCACAAAAAAAATGACACTGCTCTATTTAATGCTTCTTTATGGTAGAGATGCCCAGTCCCTCTATTAACTGTGAACAGAAGGACAGAAGGACCTCCTGCTCTGCAAAATTTGTGCTGGGAAAGGCAGGGGAAGATGGACTGATGCTTGATCTGCTTCAAAAAGAAAGAAAGTTCCTTTTCCAAATGTGGAAGCATCCTTCCCAAACTCTTGTCTCTGACACAGGTCAGATTTATGCAATTCCTTTAAATATTTACCACCATAACCATGCCACAAAGATGCGTTATTACTTTTTAACCAACATTAAAGTTTAAAACCAGAATAAAAGCCTTGTCTTACCAGAAGAACTTGTCCTTCAGACAAACAGCAAATGCACTGCATCTGCACACGTAAAGAAACTCTTAAAATTCCATTTTCTTTCAAAAAAACATAAATGAAAAATTAAAAATGCCCTTTCTGTGGCATTAGTTTTAATTTCATCAGTGCCATTTTCAGGAGAAAATGTTTGTTCTTAATGTTGGATCCAGACAAAGACACAAAATCAAACTACAGCTCAGAATGATTGCCAGTGCAAAGACACTCCCTTTGATTCCCTCCCCATATGCACATACCCTGCTTGCCAGGGTTGCTCAGCTCTTGTGGCATCAAGAAATATGTAATATTCTTGCTTGTTAACTACCCACCTTATGAAAGTGTGTTGGCATAGCTACTTCTTGTCTCCACCCTGACTTTACCAAGCAGTGCTTTTCAGGCATCATGGCAAGGTGGTAACTTAATACTGTGAGTGCTTCACAGATCTTGCTAATGGCTGGATCTGGTATTTTGAGTTAGCCTTAGGACTGGAACAATGACCAGCAGCTCAGTTAACAGTGGACAAAATAGCATAAGACACAACACTTACTCATTAGTTCTTTGTCTCATGCAATCCCAGCTGCTTTATACACCACAGACAATGGACAGTTGTCATATTATAGAAATGTTATTGTCATTTGGGTCAGAAGATAGCTGTGTATCTGAAAATGGTGGCTGAAAACAAGTAGGAGAAAACAGAAAGATCAGCCTGCTTCTCTTCAAGACCAGTGGTTCTCAGGCTGAGCAAAACACTACAGGTAGAAATATCCTTTGGCCAAAAATGCTGTGGGCTCAGACAGAGGTCAAGAGGAGACTGGTGAGGTACTTAGAAAAGAAACCCTTTCAGGGTTACACAAACATCATCACTCAGAGAGTCCTAAGCTAATAATAGCTGGAGGCAGGCAGGGCACTAGAAAGGAAGTATCTCACAGACTTGCCTTGTTTCTTCTCTTTTGTCAGCTTTTTCTTACAGCCACTGCTGGAAAGGAAGGCTTTGGGCTAGGTGGTGCCTTATTTTGGCCCTGGATGATCATTTTTGCCTCCTGATGACACACAGACTTCCCAGGATGAGGATCAGTGCCTTCTTACCAAATAATCACAGGCACATTCCACAGCTTCCCCACATTCTCCAGTCTTGAAAGATTTGTGAGAAAGATCTATGTGAGACATGTTTTCTGCATTCTGCTGTAGAAGATGAGGTCAAGACAAAAGAACTCAAAAAATGCTGAAGATACTGAAGATGCTGAAATCAAAGTCTTGCTCTCCTCTTTTCAATAGCAACCTTTAAACAAACTTGAGCTATCATTTATAAAATAAGTTTCCTGAGGTAGAGGGGTATATATTTTTTCTTGGGTCTAATAAAGTTTGCAGATTGCAGCATAAATTGTTTTGAAAGGTTTCATTGCATTTGAAATTGTGCTTTTTCTTCCACTGCTGAACAAAATATTCCTTAGAGAAATGTCACCCAACTTTAGCAGAGATCATAACTCACAGGAGAGACCTATAGAGTAATTTCCATTGGGATCAATACTGCTCTGAACAGTTGCCTGCAGTTGAAGTAACATTGCCAAAAGTATCTTCAGTGCTTTATAAATGGCAAAACATATCGCTGCTTACCAGAGCAAGAAAGGTGATTCAGCAAAGGATTCTGTCCATGGAGAATCAAAAGGAAAAGAAATCAGGTGGACCTTTATTGGACAAAATGGATTAAGCAGCCTGTGTCTTGGCAATATCACTGCCTGGGGCAAAGGCAGCAGCTGACAATCAGGATGTTTACTTTCTACACACCACTGGCTTAGGGCCAGCTTGATTGCCACCTTTGGTTCACACCACTAAAGTGTTTTTCTCTTCACATTAAAATTTGAAGCCTTCATTTTCCCTAGCATTAAAAAAATAAAATCCAAGGAGGTGCATTCAGGTCCCTAGAGACAGTGTAATTCTACTCTAGTTTAAGATTTGCTAATGCATCGAGGTCATTAATATTTCATGGTGGCTCCATTTCTGCATGCACACAAAGCTTGGCTTTAATGAACTCCTCCTTTTTCCCAGGAGGCCTTTGGCAGCAGAGATGGCTTCCCCTAATGAAATGGCCAGGGCTCTTTGTTTTGAAGTTGTTTACATAGTTAATAGCCCCTTAAGGGGAAACAGCAAAATAGAAGCCTGTATGTAGAAGATGCTCCGCAGAGTACACAAGTCACTTGAACAAATAAGTCATTGAGTTGTGAAGGGTTTGAGCATGGATTTTTGGGTTTCAATTATTTTTTTTTCCAGCTAAATGTTGATCTCAACAAAGATAAACAAAGATCTGCCTGGAGGGATGGGAAAAGTGAGAGAAGAGACCAAGAGGGACACTATCCATCCTACAGGCCATTTGCTCCTTTTTATGAGAGAAACTTCTGATAAAAAACAGACCATTTCTCTTTGCTCCAAATTCTTGAATGAACATAATTTAGGACAATAATCCTGGTTTGGATAATCTGTGGGAGTGCTAAATCCGGTGTTTATGGTCAGACCAGCACTCCTTATCTTCTGTTGCTGGGAATAAACTTCAGCATCTCAGACAGTCTCTTGTCATTAAGTCCTGTTACTTCTAATACAGGTGTCAGTAAAACTGAAAGATAAGTTTCTGGCCATGACAGACAGCAGTGGCCCAGCCTTTTGTCTCCTTTTATCTGTGTCTAACTCATCAAGCCTTTTTCCAGACAAATTCAGAAGGAGGAGTTCAAATAGTGAAGGAAGATGTGTAGCATCATCTAACTGCAATTTCTGATAGTTACCATGGTGGTTGTTAAAACTAGAGAATAAATGAGTGGTCTATTATTTCTGAGACTGAAGCTTGATAAAAGCAAACCAAAACAACACCACAAACAGACAAAAATCTCAAAGAGGCATTCAAATTGTCATTTGTATAACTCACCTGACACAGTCCTGATATTATAATTTCAAACTGAAATACACTTAGAGCAAAATGATCCAAATTGCCAGTGTCACAAGGCTGATAGTAAAATGTCTAGAAAAACTGCAGGCTTCTGATGAACAGCTGAATATTTGTGTTTTTAAAAGAGAAGCAGTAGAAGGGAAGTGGAAGGGAAGTGGCCCAAGCTGCCTACACAGAGAACAGTGTCTCAGAGCAAAAGAGGAAACGGGCAGGCAGGAATGAAGACAGTGAGACACATTCCCTCAAAATTAGAGAGGAGGTGGGTTGTTTTTCAAGATAGCTAAGCTCTCATTTACTAGGTCAATATATTTTAACCACTCCTATGTAAGCTACCCTTGGCGCTATATGGGTTCATTTAAAATGCCCAGCTGATGTGGCACAGATTTTCTGAGTATCTCAGACAACTGGAGGCCAAAAGACCAAGAAGTCTTTTACCAGGGACCCCGAGGTCCCCAGCAAGGAACTGCAAATAGATTTCAATAGTAACAAATTCACATCTTTATTCAAAATATGATTTTTTGGCAATGCAGAGTGGGGAAAAAAGTAGGGCAAGAATAGACAGATAAGATGCTTCTTTCTTCAGCCCATAGAGCCAGCAGAAGGTAGCGGTTTTTCACAAGTGCTGCATGTGCTCTACCATATCAGTCACTGGAAATGAGGTTCTGGTTTCTGATTTGGAGTTTTCTGCTTGTTATGCAATCAGCTTGTGCAGGCAGTTTCAAATGGTGTGTGCACCTTGCTTGGCTTAACTGGGAATGAACTGGAACAACTGCAGAGATTTTGGATTCAGCCGGTGCTTTCCAGATGGTTGGCTGGGCAGGTGGATGAGGCATGGACTGAGGAGTCATGCCATTTTAAATCATTTTACTTGTAGGTTTTGACCTAAACTAGCAGGAAAGGGTAATTCTCCCTGACACAGACAAGCCTGGATGGCATTTTCTAAGCTCTGGCATAATTTTCTGCCTGGTTGGCACCTAATCGTGCCAAAAGAACGGTGGATGGCTTCTGTTTCATGACTCTCAGCTCAGGCTGACACATCATACCTTCAGTTTGCCCCACCCTCTCTTAGCCAGCCTCTCTAATGCTTTGATTCCAAGGGTAGCCATATGATGCTGTTTTGTCTTCTCTGGAAGCTTCAGTGAATTTTGGTAAATCAGTGCCTATCACTTCAGTTTTACAGCCAGTGCCACTGCTGTACCAGGTTGATCCACAACAGAATCCTGTGACTCAAACCACAGATGAATGCTGCCCACTGTTGTATCTATTTTTCTTGCCATGTGGTTTGCAGAACTGCTCTCATCCATAGAGTTTATGAGCCTGTCCTAAAAGAAATCAAGGATACCAGCTCCCCATTTAACACATTCCTGAGTACACTGAGAAGATGGGCCTCCATCTTTCTCTGCCAAAGTTGTGGGTCTCTGTCATCTGCCCATGGGAAGGGGTAGGGGTGGCATAAATGAGCATAGGTCTTCTGGGAGTCACTGTGACTAGCTGGCATCAAAGCAGCTATATTTCTATGCAGCACCTTGCAGTAAAACTTTGTTCATCTGCTCTTTCTACGTGGCCTACATATCTCCTGTGGGATCACTGTAGTTGTTTTCAGTTAGCAGGGAGTTCAGCTAAAGCTGGCTTAGCCAAAATGCCATCAGAGTATAAGAACACAACTTTATGGAGCCTATCAGTTCACCAACACTAGATGGTCATCAAGTCAGTTATTACAAAAGCCCATGTAGCCCATCTTCCTGTAGCACTTCCACTGCAAACAGGAAGAGGGAAAGGAAGGAAAGGAAAAGGAAGAGGAAAAGGAAAAGAAGGGAAGGGAATGGAAAAGAAGGAAATGCAAAATGAAAATATTAATGAAAACAGTATTTTTCTTAATACCTACTTATCTTTCTATTTCTTCATTTTCTATAGTTCTAAACAGCACACAAGGACTCAGGACCTTTTGTGAGGGTCTTTCGTAAGATTTTTTTCCTTACAAAAGAAAAAATATCCCAGACTGCAGGAAGTATTGTGCACAGGTACTGTCTAATTAGCACTAACTGAACAATAGGAAAGACTGCTACATTTTAATCAGAAACCAAGACTTTACAGCAGAAAACTTTTAATTATGGGGAAAGCTCTTAAGTCATGGCTTGCAGGTTACACCTGCATACATTAAGCAACTAAAGAGCGCAGTCTGTTCTGTTAAGTAATGCACCATATTTTTCCCTCTGCTTGGGGAAGGGAAAAAAAGATCAACTTTTAAAGTATGAAATGAGCATTTACTGAAGGGAAAAGGAGGAATAAGTCTTCCATTCACACACCAGATGTTCCCATTAAACAATCGTTTTCAAGAAAGCTCAGATCATGTGGAAAGACAGTTCAGAAGGGGGAGAAAGAGAGAAAAAAGTTAACTTGTAAAATAAGGGCAGCTGCTGAAGAGCTCATTCTCAGTTTTGGCCTAGTACATGTCAATCCAGCATTGTGAGGGGTAAAAGCCAGGGCTGGCATAAATCAGTGCAGTTCTCTGAAAGTCAGTGTGAGTGACTGACGTGAGAGCAGTACGCTGATTTACACCACCCTCCCAGTCCTGCAGCTTCAGTGGATGATGGACTGTGACCTTCTTGAATACTTCAGGGATCTGCTACCACCAGCACATTTTCTAGTAGCAGAAATGGCATGAGTGAGATTTTTTCAGTATTTTCCTATGTGTACTTAAAAAACTTCTTTGTGTGCACAGGTCTTGGAAATGAAGAGATTTCAGAGCTCAGAACAAAGCAGACACCTCTACAAATTCCTCATAGTCTTTGTCCTGTTGTTAAAAATAACACTGACTAGCATAGGTTTATTGTATATATCTTTTTCATACTTAGGGCATAGGTAGGCAGTTTTATTAACTTCAGCTTCATTTATTTAGGGGCATAGGCTGAAAACACCTTTGTTTCATTTGCAGCAGCAAACTGGTTAGGAAGAGTTTGCTCCTGTCCTATTTGCCTTCAGTAATTGATCATCTGCCTGATTCAGCCTTGCTGTTCAACCAGCTAAAGCACAAACCACACTTCCTAAGCTACCTTTTGCACAGCATCACTTCATAATTTAGGGAGAAAAAACGGTATTCAAATCACAGAAAATTTTATTTCCCTTTGGGGCTCTCACAGTCTGTTTCTTGCAATGGGGAAGTCAAAGGCTACATGGGCTGTAGCTTTCTTTTCTGGACTTTACAGTGGCAAGAGGGGGCAACATTTACAAGTATTATGGTTTGGGGACAGCAATCACAAAAATAGCATTCACTGAATTGCCAAGGACAAGAAAGACATACATGAAGGCCTTTCATGTTTTCAAAAAATGCATTTCTTACCATTACCACACTTAATTGGATGCATTTAATCTGAAATGGCAACAACCATGTCACTAGTTTTTCTTTCCTTTGTTAGTTTATCATTATTTTATCAAGCTTCCTGGAACTTCAGTGCAGATTTTAATTACAGTTCTCCTCTCCTAAGGTCCCCTCGGTTCAACTTATCACCACATGCCCTTGCCAAGTTAGAGATCAGCCCCGCTCAAATTGCAGCAGTCCATTTTCCCATCAAAGGTGTGTTGTTGCAGTATGATGCACAGATCAGTGCAGATCATCTAACACTGTCCTTGTTATGGAGCGAGACAAGGATTGGTGGGTACCCAGCCACTTGCACAGGCAGAAAAATGCATGTGTGGGTCACTATAAGAAAGAAAGAGAGCTTCAGGACTTGTCTCCTGTCTGTTGTACATTTGAGGCCCCTTGGTGTGAACTGCTTCTTTTAATGTATCTTTTAAAACATCAGGAAAGAACTAAGCCCATGTGTGTCACATACAAAATCAGCCAAGACTCATGCCATCAAGACACACTAGGAAATTCAGGACACACACAAGCCCTTCTTACTTTTCCTTCTCAGTGAGTTTGGGGTTGATGCAACCACATTTACACTCTGGTGCGCTGCGCACAGCAAGGCTGGGCCATATCCTCCATGCCAGCCAACTCAGCCTGTCTGCCACAGGGCTGCCATCCTCATGCAACTGACTGGAGCCCTGTGCAGGACCTGAACACAGCTCCGTGTATCTTCCATCATGCAGACTGTTGGGGCGTAGAGCCTCCAAACATCTGTCTCAAGCAAGCACGCATCCTGCAAAGGACATCCCTTGCCTGTGCACATTAGACACACCAAACTCACTTTAAACCACCTTTCTCTGCACTCCAAGTGTTACTGTGGCAGCAAAGATCTCCCTGGCACTCACAGAATGAAATTAGGCAGGGTATGCCATCATCCTGCACTGAGCACTGCAGCTTAGTACTATGCCCATGGCCATTTTAAAGCCGTGAACCTGAAGAACAGCCAACAACGTGGAAAGCCATGAGCTGGTGCAGCAAAACGGTACAAACCAAGAGCAGCTCTCCCTCTGAACAAGCACTAGGAACCAGAGCAAGAAAATGTCACTTGTTCCCCCAGTACTCATGCGGCAGCACAATATAGATTTTACGGATCACATCTGATCTCCTTTTCTCCTGTTCAAGTTCTTTGACAATGGCAAGCGAGAGCACACTGCTTAAAAAAAAAATCTGCTACAGCTTTTGCTGTCAAGTAGGTCTCTTAAGCCCCATGGGTAATGTTCTCAAATGACAAAGCTGCTCTCCTTTTCAGCAATGGTCTTTTATCAAGTGATACAGCGGCACATTTTCAATCATCTCCGTATCACAATAAAGAGACAAACCCTGTTAGCGTTGCTCTCCAAAAACCACAAAAAAATGCACTGGCTCAGTACACCTAGGGACTAGGTTGGGCTTTGAGCTTCCATGAACCTCAGCAGCAGCAGGGGAAGTGTAACTCAATCTTTTTAACTTGGTTATATATATTCATGTCAGTGGCTTTAAGATAAGGAAAAGACTTTAGTTGAAGAATGAAACTTTTGATGAATAACCGAGAGTACAATGAATACAATGAATAATTTACAAATATTTCTTTCCTCTCAGTCAAAATGATTCCAGATCCTTTTTCATTTTAATCCCTGTCATATACTTCATTTCTTTAAAAAAAAATAAAAAAATAAAAAAATAAAGAAATGAAAGGAGAAGGAAAAACCTTACGTTTTTAAAGTGTATTGGAGTTCTAAAAGAAGCATTCTTGATTGCACTCAAAGATATTTTTATAGTTTTTATCTAACTGCTAAAACCCAGAAGATTATTTGGTTACTGGCAGTAAAAATGGTCCTAATGATGGGTTACCATGCAAAACCTCAGCCTACCTGTTCGTGCTTTGCAGAAAAAGTGGAATTTGTCCAAGAATAATGTCTCTTTTTACCTGGGAGGTATTCTTCATCAAACAAAAAATGTAGCTGTTACAAGCATTTTCCTCCCTTGTAATTTCATTCTTAACTCTGTCCCTGATAAAAAATGATGACAAAAACATATATAATGGTAACATGGTTTCTAAAGTGAGGCAACAAAAGCAACAAGTGTAAACATCATTTGTTTGTTTTCCTACAGGATTGGAGGAGGAAAACAAGATAAATGGAGTATTAACTGAGAGTCCTGCCCATTTCTTCACAGGTTGCATGAAAGCCTGGCTTGAAAAAGATGTGTTCAGCAGAAGGATGTTACTAAGCCACAGGCAGACACAGTAGGTGATAGGTTTTTAACCTTCAGTAGGAAGGGCAGTCACATTGCCTGGACCTTTTTGAACTTAAATTCTGTGACAATCATACAAACATGCAGACCCCTCTCTACACCCAGGGCTTTCTTCTCACACCTTTGAATTAACAAGGGTGAATTCTACCTGCCTGCTAAACTGGCTTCATAGGTGAGAATTTCTGATCAGATAAGATGCTATTTGGAAGGCAGAGAAACTGCAGTCAGCGTAATGAAGTCCAGAGCAATGACTGGGGCACACTGTGTGAGACCAGGCCCATGCAGGAAAAAAAAACATTTAATTGTAGATCTCAGGAGGGACAAAGATATTGTCCGTGCTTGACTTAAATGCTACTGCACAGAGCTCAGAGCAAAGTCAAACTGACCTTCAGAAGTTTCTGGAGAAAACCAATTCCTACCATGCCCAGATTTCTGTGCCCTCTGATTTATCTGGTTCATGGAGGGCAGGCATATTGCAAGACATGTTATATGAAATTGCTGGAAGATAGAATCAAGACAAAAGAAAAATGGCTTGCTGGAGCAAATGAGAGTACAAAAAAACCCACTTACTGAATGGAGTTTTTCCTTTGTAAATGATCCTTTGTTTGAAGTTGGTCTCTGGAGAGGCAAAAATCTGTCAACAAAGTATTTTTCTGAAACAAAGATGAGGACAACACATTTTAAAACACCACACATGGGAATAAGGCTCTGTTCTCCCAGGCGATCTGAGGATGAAGTGGGTCACTGTATCTGATTCACTGACTGCTGTCTCCTGTAATCATGTAATGTATGAGTGCACCATCCCAATTGCTGGTGGCAGCCGGCCCAGGATCCTAGCAATGGCTATTTCTTGCCATACAATAGAAAGATTTGCCCACTGAATCACTTGAAACCTAACACTGGACGATTACTTTTCAAGGTCAGATTCGTGCCTATTGAGTACTAAGCTTATTGTCTGCCATAGCACCAAGTACTTCAGATGAATTATGGTGAAGTGAGCAAATTGTCCCTTAGCTTTCCATCTTCATTGATTGAGGTGGCCTTGCCACTCTGCAGATGTGCTGGCAGGTTCCTAGGCCATCTGTTCACCCACCCACCTCAGAAAACAAAAAAAAGGCTTTTTGTATCACATAAAAGTGTGAGAACGGATATTGCTATTACCCAAGTTAAGGGAGTATTGGAGGTATGGAAATCAGGAAGCCAGTCTCCTAAAACATCCTTGTCAGTGGGAAGCAGAGGGAAAAAATGCTTTCTTGTGAACAGTGTCTTAAACAATTACTCTCTTTGGAGTAATTTTTAGAAAAATCCTCTCTCTATATACGTGTTTGTGTGTGTGTACAAGAATAAACCTATCTAATTTTCTTCACATGAGAAGCCATCAAAGAGCTAGGCTGGTGTAGGCTGGATTTGAGGAGAAGTTGTATTTTCCCATGCTAGGGAAAAAAAGAAGTGTACAGGTGGAAAACATAGAATTGTGTCAAGTGGAAGTGGATGAGTGACAGACACTAATCTATTAATTGTCTCCTTTTTAACGAAAGGTTCTGGAGCATCAGAGGAGAAACAAATGGATCTGTAACAGAACCATAAGGCAAGGGAAGGGCAAAGAGGCAATAATATTTTTGTGGAAAGAGGGTGCTCCATTTTCTGTTTTGAAAAAATCAGTTGCTTTCTAGGTAAATATATGAAAACGCAAGGACTTAGTAAAACAGAAGGAAGTAAAAAATGTTAAGATATGACTGTATCTTTGCTCTTATGCTACTGTTTTTTACCATTACTTCTTTCCCTGAAGTTCCCGAAGCAACCATCTCTACATCACCATGGATGTAGGCACAATGCAAACTTTCTGTGCATGGAGATACATGGCTGCACTTAGGGTCAGACTGTGCTTCAGACAACATCGCCACTGCTGATGTAGGACAAGAAAAGGAACAGGCAGAGTACCTGAAAATACATTTTAAATCAGGAGCGCAGCTAGGACCTTAGGCAGGTCTCTACAATGCCAAACAAGCTCCCTACACACACAAAGGCAGTTCCACTTCCCAAGGACACTGTGCTGAGAATCTTGGGCATTTTCATCCAAAAGTGTGCTCAAGTGAGATTTATATCCCAAAGAGAGACATTCAGCTTGCTCCCCAAACTTTTCAATGGTGTTTTGATCCGAAGTTTTTAGACTGTATTAAGGTTTAGGGTGTTGATTTATTACCATTCTTTTTCCTTGTCACAGCTTTCACAGATTTATGAGGTTAAAGAGCATGAAGCTAATTAAATAATCTGACTAGTTGAACATCTGTTGAAACATAATAATAACTTCTGAAGCCAACATTTCTGACTAGCTATTAATTTTGATTTAAAATTAGAGGGGAAAAAAACCAAACCCACAACAAATCCAAACTCAAAAAACAAAACCCCAAAACCAACAAAACAAAAATCTTAGTACCATTCTGAGTAAACCTTCAGTCTCCCTTTGAAGTGTTTTCCACCTTCAACATCTTCCTCTCCATTGACCCATGTGTCCCTTTTAGGCTTCCTTGCAGCCAGAGTTCCTAGTACAAGCCAAGTAGTGTTTAGGGGAAGTTCAATCCAGTTTGCAGATTGTTGGTGTAGAGGAGCTACAACTAGAAATTCAGACTCAAAACATGTTGGAGCTTAACTGCTTGCAGCGATTCACCTTATTCAAACCAGAAATTAATGCATGACCTTAGATTAGTGCTTTAAGTAGATCAAAATATCCATTTAAGTGAGGAACTAAGCTTTTTCTTCAGTTCCATCTTGCCCTCCGTCCCCATAGACCATATAAAGGACATTTGAGGAGCTGGCTCAGGAGTTCCTAAGCCCAGAAACTTCAATCAGACTGACATACAGGAGCTTGGTTCTTCGCCTAGCATAGTCTGCCCTAATTTGCTTAGACTGCTTTGTGTTCACACCTTGTTCTCAAAATAATTTTGTCCAAAATGTATCAATAGAGTAGATAAAAATATATGTCAGACCAATTCCCTCCCACTACTCAGGATCAGTTAATGTTTGGAGGCTGATGAAAATATCTTGAATGAATAAATAATTTGCAGCAGTTCTTAAACCCTCCTCCTATATAAGGTGTGGGGGTTGTGAGACTTGTGTGAGTGTTCATGTAGAGTGGGAGTGTGTCCCGAGACCTAAAGGAGTTAATGATGGACCATAGTGAATGTCCCCACTGATGTCAAAAACTGTCTCCACGCTCTCCTGCACTGAAGCAACGGGAGTGCACGTTTTTCATTTCTATGACTTTTCCGTTTAGAAATGGACAAATTGTTCATACTGTAGATATTATTCATATTGTAAATTGTTCATAGCCCCAAAGTGCAATGGGTAGAGAGGAATGAAGCTTATGCTGAAACTATGATGTGTAAACTACAAAAGGCAGCAAAGTTTCATAGGAAAGTTAAAGAGAAAAATCCCTCAGCATCTTACAAGACAGTTCAGATCTCCAGCAGCCTGTAGAGTGGAACTGACAGGAACATTTCAAGGTTAAAAAAAAGATTAAAAACACAGTCTCACAGGTATTTCTAACAATATCTCATATTATTCTAAGTGTAGGCGATATTATTAGACAGTAAGGTTGGATTTAAACTCCTGAGCTTGCCTACAATAAGCTTTAGGCACTTTACATGCTATGGAGTAGTGCTCTTGAGGTAACCAGCTCCTTCTGCTGGTAACAATGTCTGTCCTTGAGCATTACAGTGGCATGTTATGGCTCTTGGTCCTTCTGCACCTTTGTGGACTATCAGGAGACCCAGAACCACTCTGAAATGATGGGGTGTGTGCACATTGGGACACTATAAATGCAGCCAAACATGTCTAGATCTGCCAATAAGACATGCTGTGAGACAAGGGGGGAGGGGGGGGGCACAACATTACAAGACGGGATATAGAAATCTTTAGAAGTAGCTTTAAGTAATGTTAAGTTTGATGGCTTTGTAACAGTAGCAATGGAAAATTACTGAGATGCAGGATACACAGAGAAAAATATATAGAGAGAGTGCAGCTAGAGAACATACTGAGAATTCTCACAAGATAAATCGTTATAGTTGACATAGCTTTAAGAAAAAACAGCCTAGAAAAACAGGACACAGAGATAAGGGGTATCTGGGAACTGCAGGTGTCCAGGATGGGCTACAGTTAAAGTAACTGATAAGCAGGAGGATGGGAGGATTATTATGTCTCTGGTGCTAACAAACCAATTAAACTGGTATGAGCAACTACTGCGCGTGCTCAAAGGCTGCCAGAAGTGATGAAGATTGTTGGAAAAAGTAAACGACCCTCAGAGACCACCACCACAATTCCGTACGCATGCGGAGAACTCTCTGGAAAATGATGTAATCCATATGTAGCCTCATGAATATGTATGTATGCCCAGGGACTATATAAGGACGGCTTGTATAGCAATACAGGGACACACGTTAGGAGGAGTTATCCCCCGTGTCTCCCGGCGCCGCAATAAAAATACCTGCTTGTCAGCTTGAAAACTTTGTTGGCAAGTTTGTTCCTTGAGTTTTCTCTGAATCAGCTGCCCAGATTGAAAATCTTAGTTTTCAGATTGTCTTACTTTCATTTTCACCACTTCTTCTCCTACTTAAAACTACTCAAATTTCCCTGGTTTCTCTGAGGGTCTTTTCAGGGGACTCAATTTCTAAAAGACAAGGACAGGTAGCTACATCCCTTGTCTTAGCCCAGGCAATTGCCTTAGTCAGTTCTTGATGGCCATTTAAATAGGTCTCTGTAAAAGCTTATCCTTGCCTCCTATCCCAGGTAATTATTTTAACTCATTCACTTGGCATGAACTCCAATTAATATCAAGGAAAGAGGAGTGAATCCCATGACCTGACAAATACTGCATGTCATTTCATAGCCCCATCTTCCTGCCTTTTCTTCATTGACCTCTTCAGGCCCATTTTCATAGAGTCATAGAATAGTTAGGGTCGGAAAGGACCTTAAGAACATCAAGTTCCAACCCCCCTGCCATGGGCAGGGACACCTCGCACTAAACCATGTCACCCAAGGCCTTGTCCAACCTGGCCTTGAACACTGCCAGGGATGGAGCATTCACAACCTCCCAGGGCAACCTATTGCAGTGCCTCACCACCCTAACAGGAAAGAATTTCTTCCTTATATCCAATCTAAACTTCCCCTGTTTAAGTTTTAACCTATTACCCCTTGTCCTATCACTTCAGTACCTAATGTAGAGTCCTTCCCCAACATCCCTATAGGTCCCCTTCAGATACTGGAAGGCTGCTATGAGGTCTCCACGCAGCCTTCTTTTCTCCTACGTTCTCTTCTTCCCTACACTGCTGAATCAGGAGCCACATCTTTTTTGCAGAACCAATGCAGCCCTTTGAATACACTTACATGCAACCCTGAATTGAGCTCTAGAAATGGCCTGTCTGAACTGTTACTCTCCTACCACTGCTCTACAAGGAACCTCAGTGCTGAACAGTGGGCCTTCACTAGCAAAACAACCACTTAGAACCTAAATTTCAAGGTTGAGCCTCAGGATGTGGGAGATGCCCGCATTGTTTATGTAATGGATGTGCTCCATTTCCTGCTCATTTGATTGATCCAACCTGAGAATTTAGACATTTCCCTTGCTAAAATTACTAAATGATTAACCATCCATAACCCTCTCACTGTGTATGCTGGTCAAGCACAGGCCCTCAGCCAGCCCAGTTCACCTCCGTTCTTTCTCACTCTGTTTCGTATCAGGTTTTCAGTTTTTCTCTCCGTTTTGCCTTCCAGGTTCATGTAACTAACACAGGATTTTTGAAAGCCCACGTCCTTGTAACATTTCTATTTCACTTAATAAACATCCTTCTCCTTCCTCCTATGTTTCTATGTTTTTTTATAATTATTGTATTACAATCTCCCCTAAATTTTGGCCTGAAAACTGTTTGACATTCACGAGGCATTAAAGATGATTTATTCTGTCCTTGAAATAGGTGTGTAACTCCTCTAAATGTGACAGCTCAGACTGGTGTAAATCAAAACTAAATTCACTGATGTCAGGAGCCTGCACAGGTAGAACTAGCATAAAGCAATGGCAAAGCAAATCCTTTTGTATTGATCATGGCTAAAATCCCAAGAAAAAACACCACAATTGTCTTCTGTTCCATCTCTACCTGGAGAACTGCACTAAAAATATACTCAAAAGATGTACTAATAATTATCTGCAATTCAGGAGCAAACCTTTTATTTTTGTTTTGCAAGGACAAATCTTTCTCTTCTGTTCACCCACACTCACATATTCTAGTCTTTTTGAAACAGTTCACACTGAGCAATTGTTCCATCCTCCATGACCCACAATGAACCCATCTCTACAGGCTCATATAAACATCAGCAGACTTGTTTAATTAATGTTTCAGGGTCAAAGGAAAAAAATGTATAGATAAATGTATTAAAGGCCTTGAAAGCTTCATGGCAGTAGTCCAACACTGCTTTCTTTGCCTTTGCTTGCTGTCTTAGAGAAAGAAAGCAGCCCACAAAGCTTAGAAAAATGATATGTCTCTGGGTCTGGGGCTCCTGTCATCTGTCAGTCCTCTGATGTAGCACCATGATATATGACAGTAGACCATCACTTGAGTGATGCATTACAATAATATGTCAGTAATGCAGTGTTGCATTGATAGTGCTTAATAACCGGAGTACTTAACTGGGGAGAGGGCCAAGGAAAAAAAGAACTGGGCAGAAGGAAAATCCAGCTAAGTGCTACCTCACCTTGTTGAAGTGCATGGTGCCATGAGTTCTGTGTGGGAAATGTCTCATTTGTCTCCGAACAAAGACTAGAAGTCTAGGAGCACCATTCACAGGGAGGTACGTGGAGCACGGGGCTAATTCTCTGGGGCATGAGGACTTGCATTTGTGGTTGCACCAAGCTCTGGACTGAACCGAGGGAAAGAGGCTCCTCTCCTACCTTGGCAATGCTGGGCACACTGCTGGCAAGTAGGACAGTGACTATAAGCTAAGCCTCTTCAGGCTGATGATTTTAGAAGGGCACTCATCTTCCAGTATTGTACAAGTCCTTCAGGTGCCTCTCGGATTCTGCCTTACAGCAGAACCCAGCCCAGTTCCTCAAAGAACATGTAGACAGAGCCTTGGCTGGCTCAGGCATGCACCTTCCTCCATCTCTATCTGCTGCAGTGTGTGGGTGACGATGCAGCCGACCCCAGCCAAGCCTCATTGCACTTGTGGTTTATTCAGTGGTGGGTGCGAGGTCGATGCGTTCTCAGCCAGGCCCTCTAGGTGCTCCCATTATACAAGTAATGAAAGGCTCTCTCTGCACAAGGAACACAGGAGCTTCGTTAGTCAGTGAGCCCAGGCCAAGCCAAACTTTCCAGTATCAACACACCAACCTAGGTAAAATGGCCTTGACAGTACTATTCTCTCCTGTACTACATATGCTCAACACGCAGCATGGCAGCCGTGGGTGCTGACAAGCACCATGGTGACGAGTGAAAGACTACTGATGACCTGCCTCCAGGAATAGTTATGATGCAATTTTCCTGAGCAGCACCAGGAAAAGGGTGTATTTGGCACAGCCATAAGAATACCACAAAGTAGCAAACAATGCTTATACTGCTTTTAATAAAGGCATAATTCCATCTGTTACAGAAAAACAGCTGGATTCACGAAAAGATTGAGCTCATGTTTCCAGTGTATGGTAAGGGCTGATGTTTAAGTGCCTGCATTTGAGTTCACAGCTGTACTTAGCTGGGTTTCTGCACAGCTGATTACTGGGTCTCAGCAGTAGCCTGTTAAGCCATGGTAATGTCATTATTTGTGCTTGTCTTTTCATTACTTTGTTTACTTCATTTCAGGATTCCATAAACAGAAAAGTTACACTGGCATTGCTGTAAAGAGGGCCAGACCTAAAGATTTCAAAAGCTGAGTGATCTTCCATGATGCAGGAGGCTTTTCATCGCTCCCAGATGGCCAAAGTAGTCTTGGCTGCCTGACCTTTTCAGCTTACTGTCATAAGGGAAGAACAGAAATAACTGATAGCTAATTTCAAAAGGGAGAATTAAACAGATACCAGCTGCATTCTGAAGTAATATGTACATAAAAGATTATATTCATCAGGTCAGAGAAAAGATTTGGCTCTCCTCCACCAGAGACCAAAAGTGGACACCTGGGAAGGAGCATAAGCAAAAGGCAGCCATGGAGAGGTGTTTCCCAGGTAACTGCCACGCTCCAGAAATCTGCAGTTTATGGACCTCCAGAGCTAAAGAAAAGGGCAGGAAGAGAATGGGTATGTATGCCCATGGAGGGAGAATGCTGATGCATATCCAGAGACACATTTCCATGCTCTCTTTTCCTTTCTAAACAGTCTCTTATGCCAAGTAGAAAAGAAGATTTTTTCTTTTTCCCTTCTTTTTTTTTTCCACCATGGCACTCTACAGCCTCTTTCACACTAAAGTTTGTCAGATGAGAGCATGGCATACATGGGGCTTTGTCTGCATAAACAAGTAGGTGTGCCCTCCTATTCACCTCCCAAGTCTTCAAAGAGAATCAGCCTGTGGAATGTAAAGACAAAGAGAGGACTTTTGGAGGGGAGCAGTAAGAAAGCAAGCTAGCTGTTTCACACTCTTAATCTTAAAAAATTTGCCTTATACATTTCTCTGTTGACCCTCCATGTGCTTTGCATTACCCTGAATGACAGGGTTGGAGGGCTAGACATGGCAAGGAAAACTCAGTGAAGATAGAGCAGACTTTGCTGAAAGGCAATTTGAGAAGAACAAACACTGAAAGAGCAGCCAGGGTAACTCTGAGGTACAAAAATACATTTATTTTCAACAATTTCAAAACCACTGCCTTTTTTACAGTAGAAATATTCAAATGGAACGATAAAACCAAGAACAGTATATATATATATATGTATATATATGACTCATGCATTTGTATTACTGAGTTTAATACAGGTATTGCAATTGTCTGTCTCATTTAATCCTTCAAAACCATGGTGGTGGTTTGGGTTTAATGCACTGTCCATCATCAGAAGGAATGCGATTCTGATTTGGTTTGTCAGACCTGGAATGTGTGTGGGAACTGACTGAAGGGAAAGAGAGAACAGGTTATCTTTGCACACCCCTGAAAGTAAAAGTTATTCCAGAAGAAAATGCACACTCTCCTGCATATGCTTTTATTGATGGCAACGGCAACTGAGAAACTCTGCAGTCTCCAGTCGCTATAGCCTCATCTCTGATATTTCCAGGCTTAGTGTTGGGGCTCTCAAGTACAGGCTAAACCAAGTAGAGGATCAGGGTGTTTATATCAGATTGATCAGGGTGTTTATATCAGATTGACAGCCATACAGAGCCAAAAGCTTCATCTAGTCCTCAGGTCTCATGCATTATTCCTAAAATACAGCTAATAAGGTAGAATCCATTATGAGGGAAAAGCTGGCAGTGATAAAGGGCACTGAACCAGTCTCTTGCTCTCACTTTCTCTTTTCCTCTTTATACATCACCACAGTATGGTAGGTATTTAGATTCTATTCATGGCATTGGCTCTTTCCCACGTTACTCTAGTAAATAATAATCTACAGCTTCAAGGATTTCCATTACATTTTCATCAGGATAAAACTTGCAGGGGAAAAAACTTTATGACACCCCCAAGTTGTTATTTCCCAGCATGACATATACAAATAACAGTGACCAATACTCCATGCTCTGCTAATGCCACAGCTCGGTGCCTTCCAAAAAAGATTGCCAGCATCCAATCCCAATTTACAGAGATCCCATGGATAGACAGAGCCCGGGCTATCCCATTGGGACATACTCGTTACCCATCTAATATCCTAAAGCAGCAGCTTTCAGTCATGAATACAGGCTTTTTTTCTGCTGCCATCATCCATAGTTGTGCCCTAATGCAGCAGGTATGATCTGGCAAATGTGGTCCCATGTACATCCTAGAGACCTTTTTCCAGACATAGGTGGAGCACACCTTGGTCCAGACAGCAGTGTGACAAACTACGTTAAAAAGTAGTAATCCCCAATAAGTCTCAGAGAACGTGAAGTCTAAGCCAACCCAGGAATCAGGTAGGGTCTTTTGACATTTAATTTTTGCTCCATGGATTTTTGTTTGGGTTTTTTTTTTTGTTTTGTAGTGCCTCTATGATAATTTTGGACTGAAAATGTTTTTCTGGACAGATGTTTCTCAAAAAGTTAACCGTATCATTCAGAAATTTCACATCCCCCATTGAGATTAAATTTCTTTTAAGAAGTAAAAATGTTTCCATTTTTTCAACAGCTTACTCTCAACTTTTCATCCTTGCTTTGTCTCATCTGTTGTGAGATATTTATCAGTCACCTTTAAGACTGTAAAGGGAAAAAATATAAAACAAATGCAAAAATAAAAATACTGCAAAAAAGAGTGGAAAGAAATTGAGAAAACTGCAATACTCTGCCTTTCTTTTTAAATCAACATGAGATCAATCCCATGGAAAACCTAGAAAACTCCAAACAACAATGAACATTTTCACTTTGTTTCCTGGTTTATAAAAGTTAATACAAAAAACAAGGAGTATTTCACATTCAGTCCTCTAGAGCAGCTCACAAAACCAGTCCCTCCAATCCCAATGATCAGCACAGACTGAGATCAGCCCACAGTTTAGCTCAAGGCACACAGGCCTTGTTGTTTATGTAGCTCTCTCCCATCTATACCTAAATGGGAAGCTGTGGCCTCGCACTAACAGTGTTATCACCAGACTGGGACATTACTGTAAACTACTTTGGTGTTTCAGTAGAGCAGAGACAGTAATGCAACAGTTTATGCACATGTGATGGATGAACTCAAGGTTAAATAGAACCACACAGACATCACTCTTCATCTTATATTAGGAACTAGAGCAGAAAAGTGAGGGAGGAAACAGAAAAATATTTTTAAATCAAAAGAAAGGACCTACAAGCCTGACTGAAATGGAGGAGAAGGGTTGAGAATATTTAGCTTTAGGACAGTATTTCTGTACATTTTGGCTTTACAATTTGGGTCTTTAAATATGCCCTGTGTTTTTCTCCAAACTGTATTTAACTACTTTTCTCTCCACCTGCAAACCCATCAGGATTGTAAACTCTGAAAGACATTCCAGCCCATTAACAGAGTGAACACATGTAGCTGAGGCTGGTTTGTAGCTATCTGGCACATTGCAATGCAGAGAGGTAGCAAGTAACACCTAAATTCTAGCCATCATGAATTTCTGTCCAGATGTACTAAAAGTGATGTGGAGTCCTGTATCCAGATCCTAAAAAAAGGGTAGCAAACATTGTCATTTTTGCCATCTGTTACCTCACAAACACTAGAACATCTTCCCAAACAAGCCTTCAATCTTCCTTAAATTCCTGCTGAGTCTTAGAACTCAATATTTGAAGAATAAGGTCCATTTTTAACATCATTAACTCAAATGGATAGAAGTAACTCACCACTAATTTAACCTCTTGCCCCCAAACTCCACCATTCCTGAGGTATATCCTCAACTCAGTGTGCTAGAAGATTCCTAAAGAGGTTTTTCACTGTCTTTTCTTAATTAACCTCCCTGTTCTAATCAGAAAGTACCAACCCACCATGCAGAAATTACTCTGATGGCATTTCCATCCAAAATTGGAAGCAGCTGTTCTACAGCACACATAAGAAAGACCTTTCCAAGCAAAGTTATGCAGATCTGACCCTCCATTCCCCTCTCCAAAGAGCAGTCCCTAATCACATGCATTATGTTCAGCCAAAATTTGTTACCCTTACACATCCTGAATAGCACTTTATTTCATCAGCTTAACCGCTAAAAGCATGACTTGTCACTGGGAGCAAAGCTACTGCACCCTGGCCCCCTGCTCAGTTCAGGTTGTACTGGGTACTACAAGCACACTGGTATTTGCCCACACTGAGATGGTGATAATTTCACATTTGTTTTCCTCATTTTCCCTAATGGATGTCACCAAGATCTTTCTCAGAAATGGGTAACAGTGACAGAGGTGGACAGATGATGAACATTATTAAAATATTCACGACAGGCTCATAGTTATCCAGCTAATATCTTTTTCTGCTCCATCATAGGAAATGATGCTCTATATATGAAAAAAAAGGCTTGCAGTTCTACAAAGAGAAATAAACTATGGTGTTTATAGACAGCAGTGCCAGATTGAAATATGACAGACAACTGGAACACGGCTTGGAACCAAAGCGTGATTCAAATGCTCACCACAGTCCCTGGTTGGCTGGAGTGTACGAGAGCACGCACACGTGTATGTACGTGCGTGCATGTGCGTGCATGTGTGTATGTGGTTCAGGTTTTGTTTCAAACATATCTTCTTTTACTAAACATTAAATTATTTCCCAAGAAATAAAAAGCTATGTACATTGTAATTATCTACAATAGGCCTTCGGCATCCTCGCTATACACATGCACGGGGTTTGGGCTGCATTCATAAACTCAGGCGTGCTCCTTCACTGCTTGTGGTGCTGTCCCCTCCAGCCAATCTATGGTCCAAGATGTGTGTTTGCTCTGATGTTTTTTTCCCTTTCTCAGCAGTCAACAGTGCCAGAGGGTGACTGAAATTAAAAGCAATTAAAAGAGGCAAGATCCTGCAAAAAGCTGAGACATGCATGTCATTGGAAAGCTAAGGCTGTTGGCATGTTGCAGAGCCTGGTCCAGCAACCCAGCCTGAGCCCTCCGGGATGATGAAATAGCTGATTCATGAGTTATTTTGAAAAAGGCTGAAAAGGGACAAATTACCTACAACATGTTGCCTAAGGTACTATACCTGTCTGTTTAATTTGAATACTTAATTCCCATTCTGTATTTAACAGGAGGCTGGCATTCAAATCCTACTGCTCACTTGACTTGTTATTTGCTTTTTCTTTCTAATTTGATAAGTATTCCTAAATATTAAGAACCCCTGCTATTTATGAATGCAGCCTTGGTAAACAGAAAAAGCCCGCCCCACCCCCTCCCAAATGATAATAATGACATATACCTCTTTCTTTTTTCATAATAATAATAATTATAACAATAATAATTACAAATAAAAAATCAGAAATGCTGTAGACCAAGTGGATTCTCAGTATTAAACGCTAGTGCAGTTGGGGATTTCCTTTGTGCTTTCACTGTTGGCAATTGTTGAGATGCTTCCTGTGGAGGAGAAAATGGAGAAGGGAGTCAGGGCAGTGGCCTTAATGGTTTGTTCTATATTGCTTCTCACTCCTTCTAAGGATGTGGTTGTGTCAGTGTAATGACAAAAAAAGTGCTTAAAAGTAACATATATTTTTTCTGCATCTGCAATAAGCATTGACCATGCAGAAAAGGTGCTAATACAGCTCAGCTGAGCAGCAATAAATTCATTAAGCTATTAGGGACATATTCAATTATAATGATAGCACACCAACAGCGGAAACCTGGTTCAGCTGATTCTTCTGAGGGTTTGGGGAATCTGAGATACCTTCACAGGAGAGACAGGGTCACAAGGAGGCACAGGAGTGAGCAACAGTTATTACTACTACTGCTATTTCCAAGTTTCTACCCTGGTCATGTACCACTGTGAGAAAAGCTGAAGAACTGTAAGAAAAACTCCCTGTTACCATGTTGCAGAGAGAGATTTGCTCCCTATCTCAGTGCCTCAGGCTTTGCTTGTACCTGGGGTCACAGTGGCTGCCTCTCCTAATACCCCAATAACCAAAAACTTTACCCAGACTGTGAAGCAAACCCAGCTGAGAGCTGTCTCTCACCCGTCACTCGCGTGTCCATCTCTTTGTCCATCAGCTCCTCAGGGTCTGTGAACTCACTCAGAGTGATTTTGGGGGCATTTTCACTTTGGCTGACAGAGCCAATCATTTCCTGCTCCTTGTCATGCTGAACTTGGGCATAGATGTTAATCCAAGGGATTTTCCTGTGCAGGAAAAGAAAATGAGTGGTTATATTTTGTAACACAGGGATCCTCAGCATGTCATTGACTAATCAGAGAGATTAAACTGAGACCAGTCCCAGAAATGCAGCCCTGACAGTGATGCAAATATCAGCTCCCACAATGGTGAAAGCATCACAGCGAAGTTGAGTTCTGAAAGTGCCATTAGCATCCACTAATTCTAACAGCCTAAAGCTACCCTAAATCTCAGGCCACTGCCTTCCTATCCTGTGCTTAAAGTTTCTTCCAGCTGTAAGCCTAGATGTTCTGGTCCCTGCCCTTTTAAATGAGAAGTCGTGCGCACAGTGGATACTGCACCCAGCTCAGAAAGCAGCAATCAACTAAGCAGAATCAGCTGCAACTGCCAACTCTCTCAGTATTTATTATATGATCAGTGGTGCATTGGAAACCAAAAGTAAAAATCAATTTGAGCACTGCTATCAACAGAGAAAAAAAATGGCCTCACTTGCTTCTATTGACAGGCCCACTCTGACTCAGTAAGAATTGCCACATCAGAAAGAGTTATAAAGAACTGGTTCTGCCTCACAGTACAGGAAGGACTTAGACCTTATAACACCCACCCAAAGTCTATTTGTTGCCATTTCATTGCAAAAACAGTTTGCCATGCTACACACAGTTCATGCAAATTTGCAGAGACTTATTCCCCCTTGATGCTCAGGAAGCCATGAAAGTGAAGGGATTATTTCTTCTTCTTCCAAGAGAAGTTAACTTGGACTGCTAGAAAGATATTCTTGAAAGTCAGTTGGTTAGACAGATAGATAAGCCAGGTAGATAAGCCTAGCACAGATGGTTAGATAGGCCTAGCACAGATGGTTAGATAGTAATCCCTGGAGGAATATAAGTTTAAAATGAGAGAACTGAAAAGTAATGTGTTAAGCATCATGGGGGTTGCTAGGGTTATCTGTGTGTAGCTGCCAGTGAGAAGGTGACTGACTGGTTTTGCTAATGCCCTTAAAAGGACGTTATGCTATGCAGTCCACACTGCTAAAACGAGGAAAACTCAGAGAATGTTTCCAGTGTCTTAAAGCACACAGGAGAGAGAAAGAAGCATTCAAAGGAGGCTATATAAAATGCCATACCTTTGTACTAAACTTGTCTGCTGTTGGATATGTCAGAGATTGAAAGCAGTGGAAATTGCCTTAGCTCTCATTAATTCAATAGACCTATGCTGATTTTACTCCAGCGGAGTTCTGTCCTCAAAACTCTCGTGCTATTGGCTTGATCTGGCATTCTGTTCTTAACCAGCAGCAAGTCAGGACATACTTAGGATATTTAGTAACAGCTAACAAACCTCATATTCTTCTCCCTCCCTTCTACCTTTTCTTTTTAACCTTCAGGCATGCCTTAAAGCCACTAGAAGACATAAGCACTACACAGGGAATGCACACATTGGATGACAGAGGACAAATGCATTCCTATAGGATTTAAGGGCCTAGAATACATCTGGAGGTGTGTAGACATGAGGACACGAGAACAAGCCTGGAGATACTGGAAAACTTAGTTTTGCTTCCAAACAATGGAGTGGTAGAGAAGTGAGAGTTTCCTGAGGAAAAGTGAGAAAAGCTTTTTAGAGTTGTGTGGGAGAGGGCCTCCAGGTACTCCAGAGAGTTAGGGGAAAAAGAAACGAAGACAGCTGTACATACGTGCATCCATACACATACACCTAACCTTGCTGTGCCTTCCAACATAGGTGACCAGAATGTCCCACTGTACCTCTCTGAGCACAAGTGCATGCACACACACTCCTGCATTCCTGTCCCAAGACACACATACACTAATTGCCCAATTATTCACCACCCATACACATATCATATTTACCTGCTCAGTCTCCCAGAAAACAATCTTTTTGCAGATTATTTTCCTATTTTTCCCCCTTCTTTCCTTTTCTATCCAGACTCCTCAACGCCTCTCTGGCAGCAGTGTTTGACATGCCTGCTGGGTCTATAACTTGATGGATTCACAATAAGGAGTCTGTGTGCAAACCAGTAAAGCACAGATTCTACAAAATTTTAGAATTAAAAATTCGTGGAGGCCCATGCTCTCCTCACAACCTTTTCCTGTAAGCAGCAGTTCTGTATCCAGGATAGGATCACTGTTACTTAGAAAAGTACATATGGCTAAGGGACCTCTGCATCCCTGAGAGCTAGAGCGAAGTTTTTGTTTTCACCTTTTTTTTCCATTAAGAATTGTTGTGTGTTCTCAGTTCTGATCCAGTGAGCCAGAAGATTCAGACAGAGCCAAAAAGTTGCTTTCTGTTCTAAAAAATCAAGCTAAGGACACTCTGGGTATCTGATTTAACTCTAAGCTTTGTCAGTCTGACCTGGGTTTGCTCTTTTTGCAACAAAACTAAGTGGATGAGCTTTGGGCTAAGCAAAACTTACTCTTTAATTACCTTTCCCCTCACTCCCAATTTATGATACATTCAGTTTTCAACAGATTTTAACAAGACAGCGTCTTACCAGCCCTGGAGGGCAGCACTTGGCTGATGGCTTCTAAGCTCGAGTCTCAAGATACAAGTAGCACAAGAGTCAGTTTTATGTGCTGTAGTAGCATAACATGACCTGGAGACTGCCAAAGCAAAGCACCTCTCTGCCTTCTGGCAGCTAAAATATACAGATCCTTCTTTCTAGTAACTGATTGGTGATCACAAAGCCAAAGACATTAGGCCAAACCTAAGAAAATACCTCACCAAGACACAAAGAAAAGCACAACTTACAAAGTGTTGTACCTGCATCTTGACATATGTCCCAGTGAGACTTCCTTGCCTTCCTCTTTCTACATCTAGGAGTGAGAGAAACCAGCAGCTGCTTTCCCAGCAAGTTATTAAATCAATGCCTTAAACAAGTCCCATGTTCCATTCCCCATTCACCTGGGCACCTGTATTACACCTCCAGAAGTTGAGAGAGGATTTCAATCTGCAATAAGCAAGTCACACTGAAGCCCTGGAAATCTGCACCTGAGCAGATTCACATATATGGGTTCTCTGGATATTGTCCTGGGCCACTGAAGTCAGTAAAGGCTTGGTAACACTTCTTAATGCACATAGGATCAAGCACTAGAAGCAGTGCAGCCCACTGATTTTGACAATGGTTAATGCAAGAGGTTAGAAATTAGGGGGGATTTGAACCTGGAGACTAGGATACGATACATCTGTCTTATCATTCAATTTTTAACGGTTTGTATCCCACTAGCATCATTAGACTACTCAGCTTACCTTGGGCTGCAGAAAAGCTAGAGAAAGAAATGTAGCTGGAATCCGGGCAAGAAAAAGTATAGCTTCCCAATTTGGAGGAGCTACTTATGTCCAGTGTTAAGTTGTTGGGTTTTTTTACAAAGTCAGACTCAACTTATGCTTCTAATACTATATTTTGCCACTGGACAGAATCAGGGCACATAGACCATTTAACACAGTAAGTACTGTACTGAATGCAAAGTTCCTCCTAAGGATCTCCATCTGCCTAAAATATATTCTCGAAAGGCAGCCCTTCAGCAAACAGGCCATTCTCATCCCAGTTTTGCCAGTTTTGTTTCACAGCTGGCAGCAGCAAAGTGCCATGGGCCAGCCCAGATCCTGCCTAGAGGCAAAAGGTTTATATTAACATCTGGCAAAGAAAATCTCAGCACAGATTCCCAAAGGCATTTTGATGCTTAACACAAAAATTTCTGGCTTTGAGTCTCCCATCTTTAACATAATCACACCTGTTCCTCTGCAAAACTAAAGTATTCACTTTGCAAGATACAAATGAGATACTGCTGCAGTAAGGCAGTTGGCCAAATGGATATAGACTGTATGAAGACATCCACTGTGTTTTCTTGACTAAGTCTGCATTGTGTAGCTCCGTACTCAGTGCGCACACAGGGTTCCCATTTCTGATCTATGGAACAAACACATCTGCTGATGCAGGTCTTAGTTCGAGTTCTGAGCTTTTGGTGATGTTTAAGAGCACTGAGTTTGTGGTAGAAGGGCAGTAGATTGTCTTCTCTCTAAATTTGAGAAATAGGGAATTATACCGGTCTAAGCCTTAGGCCAGCATAACCCATTCTTCATCTGCAATCCAGGAACTGATCTGCCTAGATTTCCTGTAAACCACACAGTACCTCTTCCTCCCATCCCCCAAAGTTTCTCAACTTACCTCTTGAATTTGTAGATTAAAAAAACAGCCAAGCCTACAAATACCACAGACAGCAACATCAGCATCGCCGAACTGCTGTGACCCGTGCTGGAATCAACAAGGGGTGCTGCAGGAGGAAAGGAAGAGCATTACATCTGCAAGATATTATTAGGGAATACATAACTCATGGGAGTTAAGCTTAACTCTCTTTTTGCTACATCTGCTTTATCACCACTGCATAGTGCATGCTGTTTTTGCAAGACCAATCAGTAGGAAACAAATTGTCTCTCTTGTCCTTTGAAAGCCAAGCTCCTCTTTTAAGATAGTGCAGTCTAACATCTCTTAGTGAAAGGCACAGCAAGCCATGCTTAGCTGAATGGCTGACCACTCCTGTGGTAGCACTCTGGGCCATTGCTTTTCAGCGTTTTCCAGGGACATGCTTAACGCATGTCTATTCCCCTTTGGAGAAGCTACTTCAGAGCATCCGTAAACAGCATGACTCCCATTTTCCAAAGACGTGTCTGTCTCACATGTGACAGGGATCTTGTCTGGTGAGAAGCCTCAAGGTTCTTCCTTGCTTTGGACCTTACAGACTTTTCAGTCGAGTCAGTAGAGGAGCCCAGAGCAATAATCCTGGACCCAAGCATGCACTGTTATACCATTTTGTAGACTTGATCCATCCATCCTTGACAGTGTCTCTAATGATGCACAAATGATTCTAAGTAGCAGCTGAGTGTTTTTCACTCTGCATAAATATTTGGGTTTGTTTTTTTACTGCTCTCTATTCCTTTTCTATCACCCAGAAGATGGGACAAAGTCTATGTAAGTAGAGTCACTTTGGTTTCATCACCAAATTTTCACACCTAAGAGTCTGATACTGACAGTATTCTGCTTCTACTGCTTTGATGGACTCTTGTGCAAATCAACTGACTGTCATTTCAGCTGAGTCAAAATGCATCAGAATAACTGAGCACTGTAAGTTAATTCCACACTTTGTGATGTCTTACTAGAACAAACCCAGATTCTGAATCTGGAGTCTGCAGATATTTAGATTTCATTCGCAGTTTTGCACATTAATTTATTCCAGCATATTCTTGTTAACATCTGACTCTCACCCCCACACAACAGTCAGACAGTGAAGGCAAAAAGCCATTACCTGTAGCACAGGTCATGAGCCTTGGTTTAGCCCAGCTCTTGGCTCTCTGAGTCTCATGTCAAAAGAAGCTAAAGTGTATTATCATGTGACATGAATCCCAATCCTTTTGAGAGGCTATCAGCAACATCATATGCACAAGATCCCACATTTCAGATAATGGCAAGGGTAAAAATAAATCTGGCATCTCCTCTGTAGTCATCGCTGTCTCAGAAATAGCTGAGAGCTTTACTCTAGGCTGGCCAAAATTCTCAGCAGTATCTGAGAGCTTCACGCTAGGGTGGTTTAAAGCAAAGAGGGTGATGAAGCTTAAAGTGACTATTACTTCGAGCAAAAATGGAAATAAGCAGCACTGAAATTTAAATAAGTTCTAATTTGTAGAAGTCAATATTCAATATTTCCCGTAAGAGGTCTACATCTTCTTTTCATGAGTATTTTGCCCCTATAAAGCTTCTTGGCTAGTCATAACATTAACAAACCCTTTGCAATAAGGATTTTATCCAATATCCATGATAGTAATACTCCCACTGAATTACACAGGTTCCCAATGAGGGCTTAATAGAACACCATTTGCCTGATTTTCTAAAACACTTGAAAAACATCAATGCACTAGTTAATTGATCCATAGGGACCTCTTAAAAGGTACTTCTAATACTTGTACAAACTGGTGCATGAAGATGCCACTGCTGGATTGCTTTTCATACTTCCTGCTTCTACACAGACAATGTCTCAGCATGATCAGTCCTATGCACCCCAGTAGCACATACCAAACTGAGTGCTCTGATGTAGACTAGTTCTTCTAGAGTTGCCTGAAGCCTCAAGAGAACCACAGCTAAGCATTTGACTTCACACTCACCTAATGTTAACTGAGTGACATACACAACGACTTCGAGACCAGGCTTCAGTTCAAACTGGACGAGGTTCTGGTTGAGAGCATTAAAAAAGATTTCTACCACCTGACAAAATAATAAGAGATATAGTAGTTACAATATAGAAACAACAATTTCTGAAGAACATTCAGAAATGCAGGTAGCCTAAGAATGGTGACTAACACCTCTTACTGGCTTCAAAAAGAAAAGGGAAGCGAGAGAATGAGGGTGGAGAAAACCATGTACATGTGCTTTAGATAGAATTGAGTCCTACTGCATGCAAATCTCCCTTACAGAACTTTTGAGACTCACACACTGCATCATTCTACTTCTCCTGAGAAGGAAACCAAGAAAAGTTAGCATTTTTTTTCCCTATATTGAGGGGGTAAAAGAGGAGTAAAAAGAACTAAAGACCTTTTCACCCTCCACAATGCCCTGTGAGTTTGATCTAATACACTTTGAAATCACTTATATACTTGCCTTTTATTGGTGGATGATGGAATTGATTTAGGTGATCCAGCCTAATAACATTTCTTTACTCAAATAGGCTGTTGGGGATGAAACAATACAGTTTTGATGATTAATAGCAACCTTGCATATCTTTCCTTCATTTAGAAGAGGGGCCTTGGACTAGGTTTATCCATGGCTCAGCAACTCAGCTGTGCTATTTGGTTGCCTCAGAGCACATACCTGGCATATCACACTGGAGCCTGAGTTTGTTAATGCCCAGTTTCCCTAGAGTAGTTCCAATCGTCAGGGCACAGCTACTGAGTAGTTCTGATGGCCAAAGGAACCTGGATTGTAATCCAGGGCAGAGCTCCTCAACTGGAAGCCAAAACCAGGTGCCAAAGTACAACTGAGCACACTGTCAAAATTAGAGCACTAGAGCTTCAGGCCTCATTGTCAGCTAGTCAGAAACCCAATCTAAGTTGTCTGTATAATACTGATATATGAAATATTGGCAAAACAGCTTGTTTGGAGTGGATTTTAATATGGGCAGATCTTACTGAACAGGACAGAAATGACTCCAAGAAAATCCCTCAAAAAGCCTTGCAAACCTTCCCACCACAATGCCCTTCTTACGCACACTCACCACCATAAATTGAAGAGGCCAGCTTTGCTAGCTTCCTAGAACAAACGTAGTACACTGAGGTCACTGACTTTGCTCAGTGGGTGGCAAGAGCTTCTACAGAATTCAGCAGTCCTCTGAATTATTTCATGTTTAATCACAGAAGAGTTACTCCTCCAACAGTTACTTCAAGATGGGCTCACACATAGCTTGCATCCAGTAAAAATGCCGCATACAAGAACATTAGCTAAAGCTAAGCAGCCTTTCCAGCAGTACTTCACTCCTTTGCCTTTATAAGAGCTGATTTAATCACTTGGTAATTCTACTGTGAAAGCTTCGGCAGACTAGTGCTGTTGTTCCTAGCTCTTCCCTTGCCTGCATATCACTGTTGCTATTCATCACTGTAATTACCTATTTATCTAAGTGGATGGATATTGTAACTTCCAAATATAGTTTGCACACGCTATTCTCTGCTGCAGAAAAAAAGGTCTTGTTCCAGTGATATACGAGCTGAAGAGTTTCATGTATTTTTAGTAAACCTCAGTATATTACCTTGCTGCTTTGGCCTCTGTCTATTAGCATTCTTTCAGGGAGTAGAGGGAGTACGTATTAAAGGTTCCTTTGGCCATAACTACTTTCTAAAGGACACACTAAATATCTAAGAAGAACCACTGCTGGTAGACTGTGACATATCTCAGTGAGGTATCAGAAAAGCCTTTTTTTTTTTTTTTAATGCCATAAACTATACTGCCACAGTTCCAGATGATTCCAATTCCATTGTGCTTATTGTAAGCAATTTCCAGTACTGCACAAGTTAAGTAGCCCATCTCCAAATGCTATGAATGTTCCATGAATCCTTCTTTCCTTACTTGTTCCAGATCAGCCTCACTGCTTTTCCTCCTCTCTGTTGTGTTTTTATGGGGCAGTATGAAAAGTTCAGCAGAAGTAGGCAGCCCAGGAAATACAGCTACCAAGATCTGTTCATCAGGGATACCAGTCACCTAAAAGAAAAGTTAAAAGGACGTCTCTAGCTGTTTCTGTTATTCACATTTCCATTCACTACAGGTAACACTTTTGCATCAAATTGTTATTTACCAGTTCCATTGCAGGTGCTGTTGTCCTAATGAGCTGTTGTGACCATTTGATGAGTTAGAAATAGAGGTTTGGCTACTGATTCACTCCACTTATACAAGCAAATGTAGTCTTGACAACACACCTGAATCCAAAGATCTCAACACAAAGTTCAAACCTGCCATGTCTGCAGATCTAAATTTTCCATATAGCCCATCTTGCTACAAAAGAATTACCCAGTGTCAGATCTAGAGAGTCTGGCTCAGCATGACCACTGCTACGTGTGCAACTAACAGGGACATATGAAAAAAAATGGCTACAATAAGCTTCTAATATCAGATTATGGGGATCCACATTTGCCATACATGAATAACTTTATGACTCCAGTAGGAGACGTTTTACTACTGGGGCTGATTGGGAGGGCTGGGTTAGAAACTGCTCAGTTTGCTGAACCAAGAGTCAGTTCCACACCTGACTCTCACAACTGTCTTACCATGTGCTACCCACTGAGGTCACAGCCTCTGTCCCCAAATCCAAACTGTGCATTTTCAGTAGGGTAGGAAGACTCTCCTCCCTCAGGAACTCTTGCTTTATGAGGCTAACCCCATTAGCTTCCTGGGTCCTATCCACCTCAAGCTCCTTGGCTGCATCCCTGAACTAAAATGTATCAAAGGGACAGCCCATTCTTGGTGATCCATCCTATAAGCACAGACCACAGGCTGTACCGAAACAGTCACAAAGGGATATACATACAAGCAAGCACTTCTACAGGGTTTCTTCTGCTGTCTGTAACCATGCATAGTTCCAATCTAATTAATTTATTTTTTTTCTGCAAGCTTGACTCTGAATACAGTAAAAGAGAACAACAGTTTAAACAAATGGACTTCGTGTTTTCTCAGGATGAGAAAACAATCAAGGAAGCTCTTATAGGCTGTGAATTCTGAGTGGGCTGCAGATGAGAAAAGCTGAGCAGGAACGTACTTTCCTAGTAAAATTAATCAGCCTCCATTTCTAAGAACAGCTGTAGCTGAAGGAAAAAAAAAAAAAAAGAAAAAGAAAAGCAAGATACAGTTTTGGCAGAATGTAAAAAAACACAAAAGCTTGCCTAAATCTATCTCCTGATTCTACACAAAACCAAAGTCCCTGGCTATTTGATATCATAAATTATTCTGTCTCCTTTCCTGCAAGAATACGAGTGCTGGTTTACATATTCTAATTAATCCCAAAGGAAGATTCAGTATCTTACACCCACAGAAGCCTTTCTTTGTCATGTATTTTAAAGGTAAGTTTATTTTCCCTCTGAATCCTCCTTTTTAACCCAGTTGGAAAGGGAGTAGTGCTTTATAACGTTCAGTAGTTGCTACACTTAGATGCATGTGAAACTCCTGACTATTAGGAAGAGGTAAAAATATCTTCCTCATGCATACAGCATACTACAGTGTCTGTCTTTTGGGATGAACTGGATCAGCTGTTTAGCAACACACAGTAACACTACCCAAATGTTTGGAGCAGATAACAGTAGATACTGTGATACCAATTTCGCAAAATAAGAATAATGATACTATTACAATCTAGGATTTGTAAAGTCCTCAGGGGTATTATAAGCTAAAAAGCACCACAGAAACATTAATAAAAGCAATTATAATATTTCCACAAATTTCCCAGTATAGTTTGCCTCTGCAAAAAGATCCAGAATATTAAGAAGCTTTTTATCGATTTAGAATGATAGCTTCATTATGACTGTTCTTTCCCGTTCTTGTAAGCTAGCATGTTGGAAAACTGCATATGTTAACAGCCTACTCAATATTATTACAGATAAGGAAACAGATGCTCACCTGTGCTAGAGCTCTCTTGATGACTTTGCCAATGTCTTGTCTCCATTCAGGGATGTCAGGGTTATGGTAGTCCAAGTTGGGAGAAAATGACAGGAGCTGAGATTGGAAATACTCTGGAATAGAAAAACAGTATTTATGGGAAGATTAAATGGGCAGTGTTCAAGATACAGCCAAAGGTGCAGAAGACAACAGGAAGACAATAATTACATTATCTTGAAACAAGAGAGAGAGCAAAGGCTGAAAGAAGAAGAAGGGGCTAGCTAACACTAAGCAGGACGTAAACCTTGCAAGAAAAGAATTTTTGTAAAAGTTCTTATAAAGGACATTCTGCCCTAGTGCCAATTTGCAGCATTTCCAACAGGAAACCGAAGCAAAAATGAGAGGATGCCTTCCCTTCACAGTGTCTCTGGGCTTTGTAACTTTGCCACTCAACTTCATCAGATACTGCTTACGAGGATGTTGATCAGTAAAAAAGACAGCATCTGGCTGAAATCCGGAAGGTCTGTGCAATTGCATGCACTGTGCTCTGCAGAGCAAACACTTACTGTAAGTAATGTTTTCAAAAGCAGGTGTTATCTGCTTGCACTCCTAGAGGGAAGCCATGAGTGGTTAATACCTCAATAAATCAGAACCCAGTGGTGCTAATGACTGGCTAATCAAGCAATGGCTATTCATGAAACACTTTGAAATTACTTCCTAATTGACTGATTGCAGGGAGGAAGAAAAACTTCGTAGACTTAAAATACAGAACAATTTATTTTTTTTTCCAATTCCAACTCTCCCCTCTGGGGTCACCAAAGACCAAGACATCTGGAATCCTTACAACAACTGTGCACAACGGATTTGGGCCAGCCAGTGACACAGATCCAGGCTAGGAATCACACTCCGATACAAGTTCTCTCCTTTCTTGGAGATGTGCTGTGCCTCCCCTTGAAGCACCTGATCTCCAGACACTTCGATTAAGTACCATTAACTATTTGTAAGAAGGTACCAGTTTTAGATCCAGAGAAACCAGCAAGAATATTAAAGCAGAAATCCACAGACTAGCAGGGATGTTGTAGCACAGCATTTATGTTGCATCTTCTGCAAAATCTGTTCTTTCTTGTTAGATTGTGCAATATATTTTTAAATAAAAATCAAGGACAGAAGGGAAACTTTCTCAAGTTTTGAAGGCTTAACCCAGAACCTGATATAATGCCTTTGACTTTTGAACCCTCTGTACCATGTCCAATTTATGTTTTGAGCAAATTCTGTTCTGTTAATCACAATATGAGAAGCCTCTGAATAAATCTCTTCCACTGTTAACACCAGAAAGTCATGCCTTCCTGCATAGAGCCATAGTAACTCAACACCGGACAAAGATGAGTATTCCAATTTAGTAGAGTGCAAGTTTACCAAGGGTGTCACTCGTTTACATACTCAGACTTGATGTGACTATCGCTGGAGATCCAGGAGGACTCCTTTCTTAGACCAGGTCAATCTACAGCATGATGCTGTACAGGACTACTTGGACATTCCAACTGGATTAATTTCTCATTGTGAAAAAGCCTAAAACTTTGTTTCTTTTAAGTAGAATGGCAAAATTTCTTAAAAAAAACGTTTAAAAACACAAAGTGAGGAGTGCTCTGTGGGACCTACTGGGACCTGCCATTGATCACCTGTGGTGATGCTCCTCATATACTCTTGATTAAGGTTTATTCCAGAAACTAGTGGAAAGATGCAAGTTTCCCAGAAGTAAACACCGAATTTGCAATGCTCAAAATGATCAAGTAGAGGGCTACTTACATTTGATAATAGCGAGTTTCGGTATTACTAAGTCATATTACCAAATTATTAAACCCCCACTGCATTTCACAGCCAGGCAATCAATAAATATCTATTTAGCTGGTTGTTAAATCTGAGCATACAGCTTTCCAGACACCAGAAGGACATTTATTTAATTACTGAAACCAGACACAGATAGTTCAACTACACAGCACAACTTGAGTTATTTGAAGCCCAGGTCTCTCAAGAAAGCCTGCTATCCAAAGAAAAGCTTGCCCTCAAATGCTGGATGCCAATAACTGGAAAAGGAAAATGAAGACTAGCCCAGGGTGAAAATTATTCTCTGGAGAAATCTCAAAGTCCTTGAGAGAGCTCTTCCACTCAGTCTTTATTAAGCCCTAAACTGGGTAAGCCCTGTGGTCTGACAAAGGGTGCTTTTTTTGGACCCATGACATACAGATATTCAAGAACATACCAAACATTACCCACAGGAAAGTCCAGTGGACAGTCAGACCTCCAGCTGTGCCATGGAAGATGAGCAGAGATACCAACAACAAAGTAATTTCTGCCCCCTGATTTCCAGACCCTTGGTGTTCTATACAGTCACTCTTTACTGGTGTAAAGAGATACACCAGCTGTATTGAGGCTACCTTAATGTTCCACTATTTTCCACACCTAGGAAGCAGAAGGAAGGCAGTCTGTCTAAAACTCCAGAGTGGTTTTTTTTGTTTTAGGAGTTCCCAGTCAGTGTGTACCAACACACTGACAGACAAAGGAGACATCAGCTACTTTACTACAGTGCTGAGCGTACAAATTTGGCTACTTGCCCCATACAATTCACTTCTGTGTTTCGTGATCAGAACATATTTGAGCTACTTTGTTTACAGTTTGTCTTCAAAGGTTCCTTCAGGCACTGGAGTTCAGACAATTCATTTTGGTTCAACAGCGACTGACTACCTGTTCTTCACCTTTAGATTACCCCCCTGAGATTCGATTGGAAAAGGCTGAGAGTACCATGCACTGCGATCTCCTTGGTGTCTTGGATGAGGGTGTTGCCTGCAGCAACTTGCACAGTGACAGTGTTCATCCCCTCCACAGTGAAGATGTATGAGATGCTGCTCTCCAAGGTGATGAGGGGCTGCAAGAGGTTAAAATACAGATGGTAATATCAAAATCAGGATGAGATTAACTTGGGATCACAACATGCACCTGACTAATCCACCAAGCCACGACAACCTTCCTCCCTGATACAGGAATGGTGCCTTAGGCTTGTGTGTTCCGCTGTCCTAACTGCGGCCCAAACACTACCCAGTGAGAACTGCCTGACCCATAGGCAAAGGTTTCTTTCACTTCAGTAGATGCTTCCTGAAATATTCTTCCACTGAACTGCAACCCATTATGCTATGAATACCTCAGTAGAGCACAGTCAGCAGCTGCGGATTTAGTGCTGCAGGAAACAAGTGTTGTACACACACATATATACGCACACTCATCACAGTTGCTGTATCAGCTGCACAAAACACACGATCCAGCTCAAACCAGCACTGAACATAAACTAAAGATGCAGACACTTCTTCAAACAATCTGTACTGTTCAGATTCAGGGCCAGCCCTTGCTTTTATGAGCACAAACCTGTTCACCTACCTGAAAGCAGCTCTACTCAGGTCAGGGTGAGGGCACCCAGCATTGCCCCATTCATGCTTTGCGCATGTAAGATAGCTCCAACCATAAGTTGTAAACTCATATTAACAAGGCTGGAAACATGGCTTAACACCTCCTGACAATACTGTCTGAATATTGCTGAATGGTTGACCTGAATTTAGCTAACTCAGAGGCCTGGCACAGAGAGCTCACTTTATCTCCATCTCTCTGAACAAAACCATCCTTGATAGCATTACAGGTCTCCTCTTTACACAGGAAACTCTCACACTGATACATATCTAAATGGGAAAAGTGCACCATGTTCAGAAAAAGAGATTTGCGTATAGAGGTACTGGGTTTGTGTGGCAAGGTTTTAGCTGTTTCTGTGACAATCTGAGTCTGTTTTGCCTGTGATGGTAATTGGTGAGTGATCTCTCCCTGTTCTTATCTCAATCTGTAAATGAGCCTTTTGTTGTATATTCTCTTCCCTCTCCAGCTGAGCATGGCAGTGATAGAGCCGCTTTGGTGAGCACCTGGCATTCAACCAGGGTCAACCCACCACAACTGAAAATCAAAGGTGCAGACCTTTGCAGTGCCATTGATCTGACAGCTGGTCTATAGACAAATCTCTTGGTTTAGATTAAACCGTTAAAATGGAAATAGTGATACTAGCTTCCATTGAAAAAGCACACTGAGGTCTAAGAGCACAGATGAAGCCATTCTATGGGACATTGCTATTGTCCCTTCACTACACTGCCAGTTTGTTTCCAGAGGAAACCCCTAAACGTTCACTTTCCAACTCTCACATTTCATCCAATAGACTGCCCACCTGCCTGTGCTTCACAACAGGGGCCATATACAGCATTTTCATAGCCAAACCAAAATTTCCACTGGCACAGGCCAGACTGGCAAACACATTTCCCTCCCTGCAGAATCACACAGAATCACAAGGGTTGGAAGGGACCTTAAAAGATCATCTAGTCCAGCCCCCCTGCAAGAGCAGGGTAACCTAGTGTACATCACAGGAACTTGTCCAGACACCTTTGATCCCCTCATCCCTGAGCTGAAAAAGCAGTAGGAAAAGAGAAAACCCGAACAAAACCTGTTTGATCATATGGGACCCACAGACCAAGCTGGCAAGGGTGACAGTGTGTGCTAGCCCTGGAGAACAAGCTAATGCATACTGAGATATACACCCATCCTGCATGAGCAGAACGGGCCTGTATCAAGCTGCAGTGGTATTAGGAATCTTCCTGGAGGTTACAGCATGTGATTCTGTGCAAAAGCACATAAGAGGAACCAGTCTGGCCTTTAAAATGACAATTTTGCCTTTTTGAATGTGTGTATGCTGGACATTCCATTATCATGGATGATTTCACCTCCATCATGGAGTTTCAACATTCAGCCAACTCCTTAATTTTAATTCAAGAACCAAACGTGAAAACTAACTCTAAATTAAATCAAGTTGTTTAAGGTTCATTTACTCAAACCTATTAGACAGCTGGGCACATTTATTAAACTGGACCTGTGTTAATGCAACCGAATTTGCCTTTGGGTATACTGCAAAAATTAGCAGAGTCAAAATTCAGTACAATGGTTCCAGCAGGTTGGGGAGGACAGCAGAAGAGCCTCAGCCAGGTCATCTGAGTCTAAGACAACATTTGCCTGTGCAGCAGCACATAGTACCTTAGTGAGCTGCACAGTGACACAAGACACATCTGGTTCTGTCTGGGATGCCTATGGGCTGAACAGGAAAAGAAGCTGCAATTCCTCAGCATGGAACTAGAATGTGTCACTTCATACCAACCACTATGCACAATGTTACACACCTCATCCTTTAATTCATACACAAATCAGCGTTCACGTGTACTTTGAGCTCCACAGTCTGCCTATGAGTGGGCACACAGAAGAATCTGACATGTACATTAAACCTCTTGAAAGGAATTTTGATGTGATGCAAATTCATGTCCTGAAAAAAAAAAGGTTCCTGCTGCTTTTATGTTTATATCCTTTGCCATATTTCTGTCAGAGCTGAAGTTTAAGTACATGTCATGAGGTAGCAGGAGATAATGCTTTGCAAGGAATGAAAGGTGCTCTGGGTCTTTGATTTGGCCACAGGTAAGTGCACTATCTTTATTAATCCACACCTCAACATATTTCAGCAACACATACAATTGCCCCTAGGTATCATAAGGATCAGCTACTCCACATACAACTATGTCCAAAGCACCCTTATCTGTTAGCACTCAGTAGCCTGAAATTTAAGCTAGAAGATAAAACAGATAACTGATCATATTTAGAACCCAATTACAAGCACCATGGGAGCTGCATGGAAATCTTCAAAAACACCACTGCTTTGCTCTACCGTTTCTAGATTGCTTTTTATTTCAAAAAATCTTTTTTAAGGTTGCATTCACAATCAAATCCTATATGAAGGACAAAAACAATAGCAGGAAAACTCTGCCACCTGAGACACACTGGAGGGCTTAAGCAGATGATCAAGTTACCAGTACCTAAATTGTTTCAAATGTACTTTAATGGCTGTCAACGTGTGTGTAGTGAGCCAAAAATATCTGAACTGTAATATGACTTTGCATCCCTCTGTTTCAGTGCAGTATAAACTATGTGTCATTACCTGATACTTGCCATGGACTAGTACTTGTCATGGTATGTGACAAGTGTCACATATGTGTGTATGCGCATATTTGCCGTATCTCAGGGCACAGCAACTTTCCAAGTTATTGCTCTTGAGCTCTTTCAGTAACTCAATTATGAGTTAATGCCCTGGTGAGACCTCATCTGGAATATTGTGTCCAGTTCTGGGGCCCTCAGTTTAAAAAGGACAGGGACCTGCTGGAGAGAGTCCAGCGCAGGGCAACTAAGATGATTAAGGGAGTGGAGCATCTCCCTTATGAGGAAAGACTGAGGGAGCTGGGTCTCTACAGTTTGGAGAAGAGGAGATTGAGGGGTGACTTATTAGTGTATATAAATATATAAAGGGGGAGTGTCAAGGATGGAGCCAGGCTCTTCTCAGTGGCAAACAATGAAGGACAAGGGGTAATGGATACAATTGGAGCACAAGAGGTTCCACTTAAACCTGAGAAGAAACTTCTTTCAGTGAGGGTGACGGAACACTGGAACAGGCTGCCCAGGGAGGTTGTGGAATCTCCTTCTTTGGAGACATTCAAGACCCGCCTGGACACGTTCCTGTGTAACCTTATCTAGGTGTTCCTGCTCCGGCAGGGGGATTGGACTAGATGATCTTTTGAGGTCCCTTCCAATCTCTAACCTACTGTGATACTGTGATACTGTGAGTTCTCATAATCACAAAAATAGGTGAGCTCTTACAGTAAGCTCCTAATTTGATGTTAAATCCCAGTAGATAAAGCATTTACTGTTGTTGGGTTTTTTTTCCTGCTACTGTTGGTAGCTAGGGTAAGAGGTTAAAATGCAAACAGCTATGTCAAAGAGAAAATAAAATACTTGTGTGCCTCCTATTTTTTTATCTCAAGTTTCATATTTCATGTAAAATCCTCATTTTTTCTACTGTGATCTCACCTCAGTGCACACCTTCAATTTCAGTTCCATAATGTAGACAATGATGTGACCTAAACTGCTTTTCTAAATAACAGCAGATACTACATTTCACAATTATCAGCTGTACATTTCACAGCTGTAATAATGGAGGACAGTGCCTGTGTCAGCTGTTTCATTCTAGGAAGCCTACAGTAAAAACTTTAGCAAATAAGCAATAGACAGTAGTCACAGGTGGACACAAACAATTAATTGAGAGTCTAGTTTCAAATCCTAGATACAAGCGGTTATTTGAACACCAACAGTTTTAAAGTATTGTCTTGGAATCCAGCATTATATACTGCATACTGGTACATAATGGAAACCCCCCTGGTTATTTGAACACCAACAGTTTTTAAATACCGTGTTGAAAGCCAGTATTATCCATATATAGTGGTATATAATTCAGTTAAGTTGTAAGTGAGCACTGGTAATAACAGTGGTCTTTAAAGCTCAGTAGGGCTGATAACAACCAGATGTAAAAACGTAATGACTCCTAAAACCAACACAAGACAGGAGGAAATAAACTCACAAAGGTTGAAGTTCAGATTATGACAACCCTTTTTAGGTGAGGAATAAAACTAAAACACAAACCAAGAAAAAGCAGGGACTTTTTATTAGATCTGAGAATGTTTCCTGTCTGGTGCAACCAGCTTAGAAAGTAAAAATGAACTAAAAAGCATCTGTACCTTGGTGCTGTTACCAAACCACCAGAAGTAGGTAAGTGTGCCTGCCTGGCTGGGCCAAACTACTGCAGTAACGTTGACATCCTTATTTCTGATGGCAACAAAGGGAACACTCAGTTGGACATGCTCCACTGGACCTGTGGGAAGAGAGACTTTATTATTAGGGGCTTTGAGTTAAATCCTCCCTGCTCAATCCTGAACAGCAAGGATCTTTCCTTTAAATAAATCAAATGCCTATTGTCAGCTGTGAGACTCTATTACAGCAATACAAGAGAATTTCAGCAGTCAATAAGCAACAGAAAATGATACCAGATTACTTCTGGTAAGCATACAATGTTTTTCTCACTCTTAATTCTGGCAAAGCCAGGAATGCATTTTTCACAGTGCTAATTTCAGACAAGGTCAGCACAAATTTTTCAAATTCAGTTTGAGGGAGAACAACAAACTGGCTTTGCACTAGATAGGGCAAGCTGCTATTGAACGCCTGAGGGATAGGACATGAGAGAGGAAGAAGGTGTTTTCTTGACAATGTATCTACTGAGCTAACCAAAATTTGTGGGAAAATAATTTGATCCAAGGTGGCTCATATCTGATTATATATGAGGCATTTATGATTTGATTAAATACACTATGACTTCTTTTTTTATTTTTTTCCAAAAGAAAGATCCATGATTTTGGTAAACCTGGGTATCTTTGTGACTTTGGCCTGATCTTGAGAAGTCTTTGAGCAGTCAGTTGCCATTAGCAAAAAGTCATGAACTATTTGAAAGATGTGTCCATTGGCATATCAAAGAGCTTAAATATCAAAAGTTTGTTTACCCAAAAGACTTATAAAATACTGCAGTTTCAATGTCAAATTGTGTCTAACAAATGCAAATGTCCAGAATGAGTCGCATGAAAGGAGTCCAGAATTAAGAAGTTAGTTCGTCACCAGAAAAAAAAAAAAAAGCGTAAAAAACAGTGAGGTTTTGTTTACTAGTTTGTTTAAAGATTTTACTATCTACACTGTTTTATTTCTCATTTAAATTTTTGGTTTTACTGGTACTAAATTTCAGTTGATAACAGCTATGCATAAATCAGCATTACGGGGTCTTTCTGGATGCTACCTTTTAAAACACAGCAATACTGTCACTTTAAAACACAACTAGACTATCACTGTGAGAAGGAAAGGGTAAAACAAAAAGAAGTGAGATTTTATTTTCTTTTTTTTTTTAATAAAACATTAATTCTTGGAAGCAGGAAATTTGCTGGTTTTAGCTGAGATGATCTTCTTGTGTTACCCCTCAGTTCTTCAAGCACAAAATAGAGACATTAATCACTTCTCCATTTACTCGGTATTACAAGGATTCTGGAGACCAAGAGCTGTTCTTTTACAGCCAGAATATACAGCTCCAAGTAGACTGGGCATCTATTCTTGCTTCTGGCTCCTTAAAACTTCTTTCCCCAGGCCCCTTCCCAAGGGGTCTCTACCAACAAGCCGCTCCTGAGCTCTGCTCATAACAGTACCCTGGGTTCCCAAGAACATCAGATTCCCCCAGATACTTTGTGGCAGTGCATGTAAGAGGAGAACCACTAACATCTTTTATTTCCTCTAAATGAAGAGATGAGCATCTTGACAGCAGAAGGTGAAATGTTGACTGACCACTAATAAATGTGCAGGGTAGAAAACTAGTGTTGCTTAAAGCCAATGACCTTCTTTCTTCCTGTTTTTTTTAGCACAGGATTCCAGCACCAGACAGATTGTATAATGGGCAATTTATATAGCAGGCATTTTTGTTTGTACACTTGAGATTCAAGGTCAAACCTTCTATATTGACATGCAAATCCAAATATATTAAAAGTTGAGTAACGATGTATCATTTTATTTCATTGTTAGCATGAACGTAAATGCTTCCTTGGAGATAATGTTAATAAGTTGGCCACCTAAGAATGCTATAAAATTCAAAGGAGACATTTGAGAGGCTGAGGAAGAAAAGGGTAGAGTAGCACAACCAGGCCCTTGTTGCATTTTGTTCTAAAACCCTCACCATGAAAAAGCAGTTCCTGTGAGAAAAATCAGATAATCCATACAAAGCTGGTTGTTATTACCAGGTAACCATCACTTTTGTCAGCTAATGGCCCAAGGTGAATGAAAAAACAGTTAATGCTCTAATAACAGGTTGTTAAATGCAGCCATGATTGACTTTGAGGGAATTATGAGCATAATAAAAGCTTCAAGGAACATTGATTCCTTCACACAGGGAGCCTGAAATTAAAAAGAAGAAAATGGTTCTTGGGTTTTGGAAATTTCTGACTTGCTTCTTTCCAGCAGAAAAACACAAACGATAGATGAGCTAGAAGGCGCTGACAGACTAAGGGGGAACACAGACCTGGCTGTGAATACCATTAGGGGCAAAACCATTGAGGTACATATAAACACAATAAGAGCTCTCTGCGCAGGAAATCTAGTAGTCTGAGAGCAGGACAAAGAACTGGGATCTTCCTGGTCTCATCCTGCATTCCACACCCTCTGTTCTCTTCTGTGCCTTTGAGGAGCCAGATCAGGGCTCTATATCCAAGTCTACTCATGTGACAAGTGGAGGGAAATTGGACTGATCTACCAAACAGGAGGGAAAAGGGATGTATGCCACTCACATGAAATATGAAAAGTAGCTCATCAGCCCTCGGTACATTCATATCCCAGGAAGTATGCTCAGCATAATGCTTTTCTTTAATGAGCACTGTGAAGTCCCAAATCCAGAATAACTGACTCAAGATTAACCCAAACCTCTTGGTATTAGAATTGTATTCAAAACACACATTTGGACTTTGTTTCAGACATTTTTTGATCTCTAACCCTTTCAGAAAACCCTGAGAAACGTTTCCAAACCTTTCTCTGTGAGGACTGCAAATGTGTTAAAATAAACTCCCCTTCCTCTCTTCATTCAATAAAGTAAACTTAACAAGATAAAGGTATTTAAAAGTCCAAGCCTCTGGACAAGCACAAGCTGCATATGTAGGTGGATTTGCATTTATTCTTAGGCCCCACTGAAGTTGCAGGATTTTCAGTAAGGTCATGTTTTCACTCAAGGAATCTAGCAGCTGGAAATACTTACAGACCACATGCAGGAAGAGGACAGCAGTGTCAGAGCCCAGGCTGTTCTCTGCATATGCCATCACCTGAAAGATTCCAGCGCTCTTATAGACATGCCGAATGCCATCCTCAACAGGGCTGAAATTAGCATAGGATACTGCAATGCCATCTCCAAAATCAAGCTGAATATTTGTCCTTTGGGGATCACCCTGCAACAGAGAAGGTTGGATTAGGAAACTGGGCTGATAAGAGTGATTTATATTACTCTCCATCCCACTTCTCAGTTCCATTTCATTAGCATACACGCAAACTTGTAACTTTACCCAAAAATGCCTAGCTTTGTTCTGTCAGTCCCCAAGTTGGCCAGACTTAAATCAAAACCAGCTAATTATATACAAGCAATGCTTAGAATAGCTGAATATTACACCTGTAAAGAGATGTTATCTCCCCATCTTGGGTTTAGAGATTTTGAGAGGGCAGATTGTTAATTGTGCATGTATCAAGGGGACCATATCTGAATCATCTCATGCAATGCATGGTTGAGGATTATGTGTCACTGAGGTGGCCAGGGCTTTGCACAGCCTTTCATTGAGCAGGTGGTGTCCAGCAAATACGTCCACCAGAGGCAGAGAGGTGGGAGGTACCACACTGATGGTAGGCCAGATGCTAACTACAGAGTAATTCCAATGTGCATGGGGGAGCATCAGGAATATTCTGGATACAGGACAGTGGTTGAAGATAGTTTAAGGCAGTTTTACAGGCTTCCTATACAGTCAGTAAAAGAGAGAGAAATAAAAACAGCAACAGAGAAACCAAAGATAACTGAGACAGGTAACATGAACCCTCTTCTGCAAATATCCATCCCTGTACCCTGATGATAGAGAGTCTAGATGACTAGCTTCAGCCAGACGTGTAACTTCAGGGTGGCTGAATTTATACAGGTTGAGTCCCACACTGAGGACTGTCAGTTTTTGTCTAATGTCAGTCACTACAAAGATAGGGCCTGGATACACATGAGAATGAAGTAGATGATGAGAAAAATCCCTTCTAGGATTACTGTCAGTGACATCTATTAAATGAAGGAGGGAACAGCAGACAAGAGATTCTAGCATTGCAGATATTGTCTAGAGGCAGCAGCTGCACTGTTTTAATTTAAATCATGCGTTAGAGCACTATACGTGAACTGTAGAAGTGTCTGTTATTTCAGTTTCTTGGAGCCTTACTTTATACTTGTTCCCAGCTGACTAAAAGTAACACAAAAAAGGCTAATTTAAACACAGCTAAACCCCACTTCAGTGATTTCACTAAACTGAAATAAAACTACTTCTCAGATTAAATCTCTGTAGCTTTCTACATATATATAAGATGTGCTGGCCCAAGTAATTTCCTTTCATGAAAAGTCTCCACTATATTCACTATGGGTGAAGAAGATACTAACTTTTGGAGATGCTCCCAGCCCAAAACTGAAACCAATCCCTAGATATATTTAGGATAAAAGTGGGATTCCAAAATAAAAAAATAAAAAAAAAACAACAAACAAACAACACAAACCCAAAACCAAACCATAAACCAATAAACAAACAAAAAAAATCCCTGCTCCTTAATTTAGCTTTGGGGTTTTTTTGCTTTTTAAATACAAAATTCAGAAATATTTCATGGTCATCTCATAAACCCTGTTATAGCTGTAAATGCACAGTCAGGAACAAAGCTAATGTGCAGTTCCAGTGCATACTGATTTAAGTAACCATATAAACAAGAACCAGTTCTGCAGTTCTTACGTACCTCCAATTCCTTCACTGCCAGCTCAAATCCTACAGGGTCCTGGGCTGACTAGAGAAGATGATTGAACTCCTAGATTTCACTAAAGACTCTGGGCCTTGTATTGCACAAAACAAACCATGACTTCCTAGAAAAACTGAGCAGATCAGACAAAGGGAAAATAATGCCTGGATAACCACATTTTGGCAGTCCCTAACAGTTTATACCCAAGAGCACCAGGTTTCCTCTGGGCAGTAGTTTTCAAGTTTACCTGTGTGTGGCAAAACACTTGGCTTGCAGCCTAAATTCTGACTATGAACCTCACATCCATGAGTGATTTTCCATTTGGTCTGAACACATTCACACACACCACAGATCCATTTGATTTGATCCATCATGACTTATCATCCCAGGAGAGTCAGGATAAAGGCAGAATATTGACCGTGGAAAAAGAGGTCCTTTAATCAGAATTAAACAGCTCACAGGTTATCTAACCCAATGATCAGCAACTGAGATCAAAAGTGCACAACAAAGGCTCCTGTAGAGACAGAAACAGCCACAAAAGGCAAGGGGTCCCAGTTCTTAGCTCCCACTGACTTCAAATTCATGGGAGCTGCTGTCTTACTGCGAGTTGCCATCAGCCTGAGTAAATGGCAACTGTGGCACTGACAGAGGCAGGACACTGTGTTCCATTCATTACTGGTCCCAGTTCTGAGAGTGCACTTGATCTTGTCCTCTGGATGGAAACCTGGGAGCATAGACAAGAAGCCAGACTACACTGAAGCATGTCCCTTGCATAAATAATCTGGACCACAGCATGGCCCCAGTCTTTATCTTCCTAACAGGCTATGCCTGCATTAATAAATGTGTAGGAAGGGTTTTTTTCAGATGTGAATTTGCCTTAAGTGTATAGCTGAAGTCTGCAGGTAGACACCAATATACTTAATTGTCACATGTAGTTTTAAAAATACGTATATTTGGTTATATACCTTAGATCTACCTCCTTCCTTGCTCCATCATTCCCATTTCACAGGAGGCAGAGTTTTGTCTATTGACTTGATCAGGGCACCGTTTTCACTTCTGTCCTACCAGAACATTAAATGTACAGTATAAACCAAAAAAAACTCTGAAACCATCTATAATAACATCCTTTTGAGAGTTTTTTAAGTCACTCTAAAAAACACTCTATCAGGGCAAAATTATACCCATATATATTCTTATATACTCTTATTATATTCAGTTATTTGGCAGAAAGGGTCCCATAGCTTGTTAAAACTAATAACCAAAAGCCACTTCTCAAGGAAATGTACTAAGACCACAAAATGTCTTAGTCTCATATGGAAGACACTGAGCAGAGGATAAAAATATGATCTACACTGGATTCATCACTGGTGACCTTAGGCTCAAATCTCTTGCACCCTTCATGGCAGCTCCTTTCTCACGCCTTACAATTCTCTTTCCTACTTCTTCCTTGCTTCTCCAACATGATTATACCTGAAATTAGAAGATATGAAGTGGAGAAGCAAGGACAGGTATTTTGTGACTAAACAGTAAGTAGATGATCTTTCAACTCAATTATGAGTTGGGTCTTCAATACAAAGCCATCCCTTCACACTAATCATATTTTCTTTCTCCTTTTCATAGCTCTTTATCCAGCATATAAAATACTAAACCAAGTCTGCTAGCCCCACACATGATGTCAGATATTCTGGAGTTTATGAATATGAATTAAAACAGAAATGGAGGCATTTCAAATGGAGAGAAAAAACAAACAAAACAAAACAAACCCCAAACACATTATTCTCCATATATATTCAAAAGCACATTTTATTGCTTTAAGCTCCATAAACTATCAAAACAGAATGAGCTAGGGGTTGTCTCAAACACTGGGGCTCTGTGTGCTGAAATCAGTGAGTAGTCAAAGGGTAGTGGAGTGGATTGCCATGGAACAGCCCTTCAGAGTCATCTCCCCATCAAAGACTAGTCTGGGAAAGTTTTCCTGCCTGCATGTATCACAGTCCAAATCACAGTTCAACCCCATAATTTAAAAACATACTAAAAATCATCAGTCATTGTGCATTTGTTTGTCATTTTCATGCACATATTCTGAATTATCACTGTGAAAAATACTGCTAAAGCAAAATCTATAAAACCTGAGAAGTTTTCAATTAACTCTAAAAAGTCCTCATTTATTTTTGGACAGCATAAAGGTCAGTCACAACAATATATTGAGGGTGCATACTAGAAGGTAGAAAGGAACTGGTGGCAAACCACAAAATTGCTGAGCAGGAAGGTTGAATGGAGACCACATGGATGTTATCTACAGGAAGACTTGTCAGACTGCTGTTTGGCTCAGAAAGCAAACATAGACATAGGTGCAAAACATCCAACCAGGAAACAAACTGACCACAGAAAATGAAGGGAACCAGGAATGAATCTGCATGACAGCAAGGTGTGTAATAAGCAAGAGTTCTACAGAAATTGTTTCATCCAGCTAACAAGGAAGAATGTCACTTTGATGACTTCATTTTTCTCAAGTTCACACTGGAAGACTGGAATACTTTTGGCCAGAATAATAGAATTGTAGAACGGTTTGGGTTGGAAGGGACCTTAAAGGTCATAGGGTTCCAATCACCCTGCAGAGACACCTTCAACCATACCACAATATTCCAAGCCCTGTCCTTACTTGGAAGCCTTGCTCCAGTAACCTGGCCTTGAACACTGCCAGTTCCATACTTTCAGTGAAAATCTCAAATGTTCTTTTACTTTTTTCCTTTAAAAAAACATCTATTCTTTTAAGGAACAAACCTAACACACAACTCTCTGTGTAATAAGCTGTTCACCCACAGAGACATGTTCTTGAAAATCCTCTTCCCTTAAAAAAAATAATAATTGTTTCAATGAAATGTTTTTCTAACGTTCCTTATTTTTCAACAAAGGACGTGGAGTGAACACCTTCACATATATTTTCAGCTGCCTCTTCAATCTCTAAAGCCTTGTAAAGACTCCACTCTTCAGCTACCTTGACTGCTGCCTTATTCTCCATCTGTTTATCGTTCTTTGTATGCAGCAGTTCCGCTTGAGTTCCTTAATAAATTACTACTAGATTCCTAACTTTTAGATTATGTCTGTTCTTTCTGGAACTCCCACTCAGACTGTCTACAGAAATCATCTTACCATGTCAAGCCTGCAGAATAGAAAAGAATCACCCAGGTAGATAAGAAACCCCCTTTGTATAAAAGCAGAACATGCATTAACTTCTGAGGAAGTATGTAAAGAGGCCCTGTCAGATTAGTGTGGTCCCAAAGAAACAGTTACTGTGTAAGAATTTAAATTAATAGAAGAGTGTGTCTTAAAATAAAAAAATAAATAAAAAACAAGGTATCATGAGAAAAATGTCTCCATGGGAGATGCTCAGATTTACAACAGCTTCTTTTGTTCTTGAAGGTCTAAGTTGCCAATGGAGGCTACTTCTGAGCCTGGGAGGAAAAGAGGCATAAGGCTTGCAATGCTTCTAGCATATTTTCCTCAGAGACTTAACACTGCTTGTTGTCAGAGGATACTGGGGAGACAGCCATCCAGTCTGTCCTTGCTGGTGTTATTGCTATGCTCATGACCATGACATGGCTGGCTCCCAGCTGTCTCCAGGTACTGTAACCAAAATGAAGTACACAGGACAGAGTAGATGACGAAATGTACTTGTGGTTCTCTAACACCACCTCACTCCCCGGCTGTCTCTCCTGAGACACCAAAAGATGTTAGAAGTGATGCTGCAAATTGACTGTTTTGTTTAACCAGAAAACAGATGTAATGCAATATATAGTGGGAAAATCACTGTTGGACCTCCAATGTCGCATTTCACAGGCAGGCAGAAGCCAGCAGGGAAATGCAGCAGCTGCAAATACAGCAGGGCTTTTTGGGGTGCAGTCACATATATCCCTAAACACCAAATCAAATCACATACAAGAAGAGGCATACAAACACTTAAAACACCTCCTGTCAGCCTGAATATATACCAAGTGCCTTCCAACTATCCAACTATCCACAGAGCCACAAGCCTTGGTGATCAAGGCTGCACCGCACATATTTCCCAGAGGGGTACCTGACTCAAGAGAGATCACCAGAAGTGCCTCAATATTGTGATGCTTCAGGCACCAGCATGGCCTGGTATCTCTTACACCACTGTTGGCTACAGATAGAATCGTACCAATTAATAAATAAAATAGATACAGGCTGGGCTGCTCAGAGGTGGTTTGAGGAGGCTCAATTACTACTGCAAAACAACTATGTCCCTCGCTGCTCCCCATGAGGCTGAAAATATTTCCTGCTGTTCTTAACTTTTCCCAGCAAAGATTCAGCTAAAGCTTTTCATCCCAGGAACAGAATTATTAAGCATAGAGACACCGTTTCTGCCTCATAAACTCCATAAACTGTAGTTCACTGGAGGCAGCAAGAAGCTAATGGAGAGGTATATTTTTTACCAGATCTATCTATCTTCAGTGTTGGCTTCACCATCACTGATAGACACGATAACCAGCCAAGTACTCTTTTAGCTTGGCCCAATAGGGTTTTTTTGTATGTTTTGCTTATAGCCCTTTCGTTAATTTTCCTAAACCTCAGGTGTGGTTATTTCATGACCCCACCCGACTGATCTTTTCCTCTCAGCAGCCTAACAGGTGAAGGGAAAGAACGCCTTTCTTGCCATGCAGTGAAAGGTTTGCTGAGACCACTAACGTACCTCTTCCAAAAGGATGATGAAGGTGGCATTGTGTCCCTGCTCCGTGACCAACTTTCCATCAGTAGTGAGGATGTGCAGTCCACGAGGTGCTTTTCCAGGGCACTTCTCCACCTTGGCCATGTACTTCTCTCGCAAGCCATCTGTGCAGTTGTTAGACACAATCCTTCGGTACCTGGGGAACAGTAACAAAAGGAGATTGGGCTTAGGCAGTGGGCAGAAAAGTTTCTTTTGTTTTTGTTTTGATTCTCAATATTAATTAATGTGCTTTTTCAGAGGCTAACTGCCTGCACGACTCCCTCACTGAAAAGGAGAATCAAAGAAACCTACCGCTTTATTAAATTGGAAAAAGCCAAACAAATCACAATGCAACCTCCTCCACGGATTCTCAGCAGCACAGCTGAGAAAAGACACACATTGTGGAAGTGAACTACTCTGCACTGCTAAAAGGCAGATAACTCCTCCAACTCCGCATGCCTTCAGGACTGCACCCTACATTCCAGTTTTTTAATTACGCTTTTGATTATATATGATTATATATATGATTATATGAGGCAGTCTGCCTCTGCTCAAAGGCACTTGGAATGATCTGCCAAGAGCTTTGTCCAGTCTAATTTTTAAACAGTTCAATGAATGGGTTTTTGTCTCAACTTTTCTTGGAGGAGGTTACCTAACTAGCAACACACTTGGCTATTCTCAATGTTGATAAGGAGGATTAACCCTTGCTGGTAATTTCACAGTAAAAATACAGGATTGGTTAAGAAGACACAGACCCCAGCTACTTTCTTCTTGCTCTCTGTCAAGGCTGCAATCAGTTGTACTGGCCAGGGCTCCTGTAATTATATCACATACTTATAGCAAACCTTCAGCTGAAAGGGGGTCTCTGAAGTTGAGTGACTCCAGACTGTCAGCAGCCTCACTTTATTCAGCCACTCATATCCACCAGCCACAAACAACCCTGTCATAACAATACAGCATGCAGGACCCATGACTCAGAAGCAGCCCTACAAAGTCTTCAGGGCCTGCACTGCCTGCGAAGAACATCTCCGTTGTACACCATCCAGTGCAACCAGAGTTTCAGAGTACCACCTTCACAATGGAATAGCATTTGCAGAACACTACTACCATAATAAACCAGCACTTGCCATTGGTTCTGGGTAAAACCAAGAGAAACTAGCACATGTAGCTGGTCTGAAATCACAAAACATTCTATATACAAAGTGAAAATGGCAGAGGTGCAGAAGGGGAAAGAGGCTAAAAATTGTCCATTTGAGCCTTCCCAGAAGGGAAGCTTCTATAAATAGGAGCTGTAAGATACAAAGAGGTTCAACAAAAACCAGTGTGAAATATCTCAAACTTGTCCTTTTAAATGCTCAGCTGTCTCTCAGATAGACCTTCCTGATTTGCTTTAATTTTGCAGCAAAAGAGAGCTTCAAGTCTATGCTTCAGGGATCATACATCACCTGACAACAATACAGTATCTACATGTCATTTATGTTAATATGCTTCTCCCTGTCTCTGAGGAATGAGGTGATGCTCCACACAGATGCTGCTGTAAACATTACTTCATGAATAAGACTGGAAAAGAGCCAGATGGGATGCAGACAAAAAAGAACCATCCTGGTTCTTTTGTCTACTGCAAGGTCACCAAACTGCAGCGAGATTGCAAGTTTCACTTACCCAGTGCTGTTCAAGTAGCTCTGACCCATGCTGCACTCCTTGGACAGGGAGGACGGGCTGAACCAGAAGGCTGGGACACAATGATTGTTGCTGTGTCTCTCGTACCCATAGTCACTATGGAGATAAGTCATGAGTGCATCACTCTACCCATTCACTAGATTTAGCACAGACTTTTAAGTGATGTTTTTGCTCCCCAAAGCAAGTGTGTGCTAGCAGCTCTCTGCTGGATGGCATGACACGATGAATTGGGCTCATTCAAAGTGCTTAATCTGTTTGAGAGGCAGGACACAGTTCACAGAAGGTATGCAATACCTGACACCACCAGAACTACAAACCTTACAAAGCACTAGGGGACTTATATTTCATTTGGCAACAAAACATGGGCAGAGATTCAGGAAGGAAATTTTATTGTTAACTTCTTTTTCTGTTAATCTCTAATAATTTCACTTAATGCGTTCTTTTGGTTTGCTTGCAATTTGCAGTCTTGGTTTCAGAACAAACCATGTTAATTCCAAGATCTACCATTTTTTCTCAACAGAGCAGTTAGGAATATAAAACACTAGGAGCACTTCCTGAACTAGCCAAGGTACGTATATTTACATATGTTAATGGCCTCCCTGCTCTTTAACTGAGCTGTGACTGGCCTGAAAGAAAAATCTAGCCAGTGATTTTCCAACACTAAACTACAACACAGCCAACTTGGTAGCCTAAGGATTACACGGTATTGTGCCACATGGGGAAGGTAATCCAGGGTATTGATGCTTCCTTGGACCACCAAGGAGTAGAAATGTACACAACCACATCCAAGACTTTTTACAGCTGCCTTTGCATGCCAGCAGTAGGATTAATCCAAAGCTTTCCATAAGTTCTAATAGGCTCTGGATCTGGTTTCTATGCATAGGCTTTATAGGCAGGCTGGATTCAAGGGGCAAATAAATTCTGGATTTTTGCCTGAAGCAAGTTAACAAATGCCAAAAAACTAAATCTCTGTGGAAACACAGACACTACAGAAGCCACTGCCTTGAAAGCTCTCTGTGCTCTTTAGGACACTCTGAGTTTTATCCTTCCCCTATGCAGAGCCTGCATTGCCAACAGAAAGACTCTAGGAAGAGCTTTGGTGAAACTAAACTGTGCTATGTCCCCAGAGATCCAGGCTGCTGCTGTTCCTTTCTTAGAGGGTAAAAAATCTGCAAGCTACTTTAAAAGGTTTGGAGATTCCCTAATGCTCTTTCTCTCAACATTCAATTTAATCATTCTCAGTGGGTCCGACCTGCACAGTCAAAAATGCCTGGCAGTGACTTGGTAATTAAAAATATTCAGGAGGAGCTGTACTTTGCCCCAAAGAAGAAAAGAGCTGCATAAATATTTAATAAAATTAAAGACAACATTGCTGTATGCCCTCAAGGTTCTGTGCTTGTTCATTAACTTCTGGTAAATGTATATTAAAACCCTGCATGCTGCCCACCTTCCTTCTCATAAGCCCCAGGGTTTGCATAAGTTAAGGAAATAATCAAGTCCAGCTGCTGTGCTGTCTCTCTCTGGAAAGCCATCTTGACAGTGTAAATAAAAAAGCAGGAGGAGGGAAAAGAAAGATCAGCGAGCACTTTAATAACACTTCTGAGTTCCTTCTGCCATTCTCTCTGTCAGAAAAAGGCCAGAGTTTGCTTCTGGAAATGACTGCAAGGGTTGGTAGGGGTCACCCCTGATCTTGACTCATGAGGATTTGTTGAACTGGGGCCCTGGATGATGATTTCTGCCCCCAAAACTCAGACCAGCCTTATATCTAACAGCAGGAAACAGATAGCTCCGTAACATGAGGCAGACAGGGGCAAGGCTCCTATGACCAAACGGGAGGGAGCACAGCACTCACAGCTTGTGCTGTAGGGCTCCTGCAGTGATTTGTCCTGCTTGTACAGCTCCTGAAGGCAAGTGTCATCACACCTTGTAGCATGGGATGCTGTGACCAGACCAACCTCCAAACCTACTTACTAGGAAAGCAGATAGCCTGTTCTTGGGACTTGCTGGTCAGTGTACTCGCACAACCCCAGCTGTCAGTCCTCCTCCTTCTTTCCCTGACACTCCATAGGATCTGTTCACACATGAGAACAGTTCACACACTGACAGGCCAGTCAGTGCTTCCAAGAACAACTGACAACTGTGAACCCAGCCAGAAAAGGCTGAGATCTTTCCTTTTCAAAAGCATCAAGTGAAAGAGTCAGAGCTATCCTTACAGTGGAGATATTTACAGTGGAGACCTATCTCCTTTTCTCATACTGAGATCCAAAAGAAGGCAGATGAATCATAGTCTAGAATAACCCGTATCCTGCCACTGACTAAATAGTGGTCTTATAATTTAGAAGTCACAAGTCAGAGCAGATGAGTCCACTCTTTGATAGTTGCTTCTAAGATAATCAAGCTTTGTGCCCATTTCCAGCAGCTCTAGTATTTTCTTCAAATTGATAGCCCCACACCTTCTTCCAGCCAGCCCTTAAGACTAGCAGCAAAATGCACCCTTAAACTGAAGCTGGTTCTTCTGATTCTCCATCACCAGCTATAACAGTTTTGCATTCGGAAGCCAGTTAACAAGTGTGTTGGCAGTGCAAAGCCTGAAACAAGTCAGATTGCTATCCTCTAACTGCATTTCCTCTGCAGGACTGACAAGGTTAAAAGCAATATTCTCTCATGTTAGGGGGAAAGTTAAGCAAAAATGATACTGAATTCATGCAAGGAACATATCGATTGAAAAAGTGCATTCTGATGCAGACCCTTCTCAAGGCAGAAGAGCACTTAAGGCCAATTTAGCTACCACAGTTTTCAACTTACAGCTTAGAAAAGGCAAATGTCACTGTGAAAATAGAAAGGTGGTGAGGCACAAAGCTGGAAGAAAAAAAAAAAAAAGACAGAGCAAATTCACAGGCATCTCTGGAGACTGGCACTTGGTTCAGCTCAGAGGCATATGCCAATGCCAAGGGCAGATACTGCAGGACAAGAAAGCTAGTTCATCCTGCAAGTTCCCATGATGAGAACAAAGGGGAAAAAGATCTCCCACGTCAAGCTAAGGAGTCTCAGATGTAATTTTGGCATTAGGAACAAATTAAATATCCATCCAGATAAGATTAAAATCTCTGCTCCATATTCCTGAACCTCTCTTAAAGACAAACTTCGCTGCTGTATACTGGGCTGCATCAAAAGCAGCATGACCAGAAGGTTGAAGGAGGTGATCCTGCCCCTCTACTCTGCTCTCATGAGACCCTACTTGGAGTATTGTGTACAGTTCCGGTGTTCTTAAAAGAAGGACATGGAACTGTTGGAACAAGTCCAGAGGAGGGCCACAAGGATGATCAGGGGACTGGAGCACCTCCCGTATGAAGATCGGCTGAGAAAGTTGGGGCTGTTCAGCCTGGAGAAGAGAAGGCTGCACGGAGACCTCATAGCAGTCTTCCAGTATCTGAAGGGGGCCTACAAGGTTGCTGGGGAGGGGCTTTTCACTAGGGACTGTAATGACAGGACAAGGGGTAACGGATTCAAACTTAAACAGGGGAAGTTTAGATTGGGTATAAGGAAGAAATTCTTTCCTGTTAGGGTGGTGAGGCACTGGAATGCGTTACCTAGGGAGGTTGTGAATGCTCCATCCATGGCAGTGTTCAAGGCCAGGCTGGACAGAGCCTTGGGTGACATGGTCTAGTGTGAGGCATCCCTGTCCATGGCAGGGGGTTTGGAACTAGATGATCTTAAAGTCCTTTCCAACCCTAACTATTCTATGATTCTAATATTGAACACTTTGATCTATATTTTTATTCATTTTTCTGAGTTTCAGTGTGTCCATGTTCTAAAAAGAAGTGTGAGTCTCAGCTGTGAAGATCTCATATCTCACACCTCTTCAGGAAACACTTAAAAGGAAGCAAAATTTCCAGGAATTACATTGCTACTGAATCAGACACTGATCTTGATAACCTACTATAAAAATGAAAATGTTTTCTCAGCTGATCTGCTTTCAGGATATTTTAAACTCCATTTAAAAGACATTCTGATCATTTAAGCTCAAGAATCACACCCACTGACAGTCTTAAATCTTTGCAATATTGCCTATCACAGATTCCCTGTAGGAATCCCTTGTGCAGAGATCCTGATTGTTATACATGTTCCATCTCCTTTCTCTGATTGTCAAGCGGCTTTCAAAGTGACCTTAAAGCAGTTTGGAAGTTACAGCCCCATTAAGTTAGATACACCAATATTTATGCAAAACTAGTAGCTACAGTTGAGATGTTTGGGCTGTATAGCCATGTCACAGAAGTCTTTTCAGAAAATTTCTCAATAAAGCATTGCTAAAAAGCAACAAATACTTCCCAGATATTCAAAGGAATAATGAGAAAAATGTGCACATTTTGCTAGCTTACTCCCTAGGTATGCAATGACCCTGAAAGTAAGGACAGAAATTCCCTCCTTCTCCCGTAAGGGACATGCTTTGGACCAGAGAAGAGTCCCAGCTATCACTCTTCTAGAATGATGGACAAAAAAAGAGTCAGTCAGTTGAGTCAACTGAAACTTTCTGCTTTTGTATTCCAGGTTTGGAATTCTTGTAAAGATTAACAAATCTCTGTCACAGATGAAGGGGATACCTTCCGTCAGTCAACAGGCATGGGGACCACATCTATGCTACATGATACAATCACAGCCACAAAGCTGCATGAGAACCAGTTTCTTTGCAAGGTTTTCTGTCTGGGCAGTAGCTCAGTCACTGATAATGCAACAAGAACAATCCCCACAAAAGTCCCCAGAGCCACATACTCACCACTCAAAGTCCCCTTGACCGCAGACACATGGTTCAGACACTACAGTTTGAGAATAGTCCCGACCCAGGGAACACTGGGCTCCAGGCTTGCGTTTTTTATAGATCTTCCTCTCTCCCATGACACAAGGCTCTCCCTTCAGCAGACAAAAAGAAACAGGAGAAAGAAAAGCAGAGTTACAGTGGCAGCTGGTCCCTAAATGGAACATTTTGTCAAAAGATACAAAAGGTAAGTAAAGTAAGAAATTACTACCAGGAGAGTTGGGAGCTAAGAGCATAGCTCCCTTTTGTGGCTTTGCAAACCTGAAAGCCACCCTGGGAGGACCCTAAGCATTGAGCTGGGATGACAATGTGTCCAAAAAACCTGGGTGCCCAGGCCAACACACCCACTTATGCCATATTTCAAAAGGCATCCACCAATGTTTTTGGTGCGATGAATTATCCTGAAAAGACAATGTGAATGTACCCCAGGGTTTTTTTCATATGACAGAAGCAATCTACTAAGAAGTAACCAAGCCCAAGACCCAGGGCAGGGACAAAATCTAGGGGTAGAATCCAGGACTCCTAGGTCCTCTCCTCTTTCCTTCATAGTCCTGGCTTTGTTATAGGCATAAAATCATTTTGATGGCATGTTACACCGAGCTTTTTGAACAGAAAGGTTACTACGGGGAGTAGCCAGTCTAAAAGAAACATTTGACATTTAGGTGAGTTGCTATAAACAGAAATTTCTCTCATGCAGAAATAATTTGTCTGCATACAAGTAAGGAAAAATGACACCACCTAATTAATATACTTCTCTTTCCCATTAAAGTGATTCCCAAGATGGCAGCCATGCTACGCATCTTCTCCTTTCTTTCAACTAAATTATTTTCATATATTCTATTCTATGACTTCAGTTATCTAACACAACCTTGCCAAATTAATGCTCATTTCTAATGCATGGATTTCATTTGGAAACATCTCAATGCCAACAGTTCTGGCTCTAGTTATGCTGCCCTGCAGGGAGTGGGACATTGTACTGGTGGCCAGTAACCCAGAAGTAATCTTCAAAGCTGAGCTCTCTCAGTTCTAGTGTCTTCAGTACCAAAATGTATCCAGCATGAAAATAAGCCAGAAGGTATGAAAAGCAAAGCATGTGTCCTTGAATAAAATGAAATAATTTGGTCTTGGTGTCTTTTATTCGAGGGCTCCCCAGAGTTTTGCAGACACCTGCAGGACTTGCAGGAGGAATAAATGTTTTTATTTTCATTTTTGAGTAGAGAAAACAAAGGCAAAGTGAAAGAAAATTATTTTCATGAGTCACTGACAGAGCTACAAAAAGTTCAGGGTCTCCTACAAATTCGGTCACAAGGCGAGGTTTTACATTGCCCTGAGCAGTGAGGGCACTGCAGCTGGTGCAGTGGAATATTTTCATATAAAGAGAAGTTAACAGTCTCCCTGACTTGCTCAGAGAATTCTGGCCCTGTGTTTATTCATGTATATGCTTCAGGAGAAGTAAAGCAGTAGTGGGTTACAACTGTGACTCGAGGGATGCAAAAAATCCATATGATCTGCTGAAAAGAACAAGTACATTCCTACCTGGCAACACAGAGTATGGGAAAAGGAACCTTCATCACCCTCTCCCTTCACAGTGAGAGTACCTGATTGTGCAGATGCCAGGTTTGGTAATCATCTTTGTTACACTTTCTGTTGAAGATCGACTTGTAGTCCACCTTGACCAGCTGCCATTCAGAACGGAGACTGAAGTGCCCAAAAACTCTGTGCATGGGAGAGAAAAAAAAGAAAGAACTAGTATCAGCCAGTGGTATGCTTCCATTAAGCAAATAATTTCTCATTAATCTCTGCAGAAACCAATACACAGCTGTGGAGCTTGATGTCAGAGATCCTGTTCCTATAACATCCTAGAATTGTTTAGCCTTTCCCTGACCCCTTGTATAGCCTGTATTGGAAGGCCTTCTGTGCCTCTAATACTGAGCACAATGGACCTTGACTCTAATACAGACAGCTAGGTATCACTCAAGAACAATAAAAAAACAGACTAAAAAGTAATATGCATAATGTCAAGGGAGCTATTCTGATGAATACATGGTTTAGTTCTCTAAAAATCAAGCCTTTCTTAGCTGACTCTGTTTCTTTACTGCTGAACTTTCTCTTGCACAAACTTACTACTTAATGAATTGTAAAATAATCACCGGAAATAACATAATCGGGATATAGACTGTAGGCAAGCAATCTGCAAAGACAGCAACATCCCTTGCACCTGGTGAATGCTGACTGCAGCTTGTAGGAGTGGAATTATAAATGATCATCACTGTAAGGTTATTAGCAGAGTTTTTCTTAATTGTTTTGAGTAGGTCACTCGGCAGCAGCAGTCACTGATCACACTACATGGTTCATCTGGTTAAGTAATAAATTGATTTCCAGGATCAAAATGACACATGCCACTTCAGAGCAACACAAGGCTTGTACTGAGTAAGGCAGTATACAGGAACAATTGGAGCACTCAAAAAGCAGTGGAAGGACTCAGGCTGTAATTCAAAACTGAGGCACACATCATCCCACAAATGGGATGACAAAAGGGATCATATAAAATTGAATAGCACCAGAGACTTCTGAGCTTGGACCAGAACATCAGCAGCAGAACTGGCTGCTGAACACAGGTCTCCCTACATGCTATTCCAACTATGCAGCCCTCCTTCACATGCAGGGAAACCTGTGGGCTTACTTAAGTGTCTGGAAGGAAAGGACTGATGTAACAACGAGCATTGGTGGAATACATCACCAGAGTACCATCGACACAAATACTAAGGGACTGCACATATTGGAAGCTCACACTTTTACCAAAGAAAGCAAAATCATAATAAAATCATGGTTTAATTAACAACACTAGGTACCCAGACGAAAGACTCCATCCATCCAGAAACACTGCACAAGTGCTGCAGGGTGCTTAGTTTTCGATCAAGTAACAGCTTGCTATTCCCTTGGCCAGCTGTGATTTTCTCAGGAAGGAGCAGCTCTTCAATCAACTGCAGCTGGATTTCCAAAGAGGTGTGTAATAGGAGGAAATTAGGATGAGTGACCAGACTTTAAAAGCCATGAACAAAACTACAGCTTCTCATTGGTAGGGGGAACATCTCAGTACACGTAAACAACAAAATCCCTGACAACAATCAAGCTTATTGTCATTGTAGCATGACAACCTCTTGGCTACCTCAAATAGAAAAGAACCTAAAATGTCATGGAAAAGACAAGTTCCAGATTTTAAAAATTCTGCATGTACGGAAACCCAAATCTTTCTGACATTCATTAAATGTCATTGTATCACCCTTATTGTGAGATTTACCAGGCAGAGAAATAATGGGTTTTCTCATTACGCCGGATCTTTCACTAACCTACATTTTTACACAAGCCACTAATGAGATTAAAGTTTTTGTTGCTTTAATTATTCCAGACTAAAAAAAGGAAAGAGGGAGAGAGATGATTTACAAATTTCCCTATGAAAGCGAAATAGAAACAAAAGATAAAATTCCGTTTCCAAGCACTGACTGCAATCCAGATCCTGCTGTGTCCTCAGTGTGCTGCCATTCTTTACTCTAGTTCATCTTTATTTACACTGTAATCACACAGGGTTGTTGGCTTTGGTCTCTGCTCACTGTCCAAACTACTCCTTCTGCAGATTGTAGCCTGCACCAAATTCCTCTGTTGTTTTTTGTGAAACAGTGACTATCCAAGAATCAGTCATCTTCTCCCATTTAGACCTGTCTCAGCTCATGGGATCACAGACAGAAAGTGGGATGGGGGAGATCCAAGAGCCTGGAGTTGTGGGTTTGCTGGGGATACCTTTCTGCATCCAAGTTCTGCCTCATAGAGGCAAGCTCCAAGAAGCTGACAAGAAATGGAGAGGGTACAACAAAAGAAGAACCTGTGACAATTGTGTACACAGGTTAGAAATGAGCAGGTGGAGAAGGACTTGTATGGTGGAATGGATTTAATTAGGTAGATTGTTGCTGGCTCTTCACAACATTTCTTAGTGTAGTCCTAATTGTGGGGTATTAACGATAGGGAACACCACCACATTCAAAGCTACAAAAGAAACCACAGCTCCTGTTTTTGTGTTGTCAACACAGAAGGCACATCCTGGACCAAGATCAACCCATGGAAACCACAGCAATATGTGGTGCCAGGGCACTCAGTGGGAGAAGGAAGGAGAAGGGAGGAATAGGAAATAGTACATAGTGGGGTTGCAGAAGGCCTCTGAAACTGTACTCAAGTAGGACTTCTATCTCCAGTTCTCCTTCCCACTTTCCCTCAGCAGTGGGTAAACCTCACCAGCTTTTATGCCACACTTACTTTCAGCACACTTACAGGGTGCATGATACTGCACAGCTGGGAAGCTCTCCCATGAATCTTGTTTGTCCTGAATGTGATGCATGACTGAAAATGTCATTCCTGCAAAGCAGCAACTCAGCAGGCAGAAACCATTTAGTCCAGCAGATTTGTACCACCTCAGGATTTGGCTGCATGTGTATTTACACAGAAAAAATAGTAAGAGGGGAGAATATAACCAAACACAAACACTTGCTTGAACCCAGAAGATAACACATCTGGAGAAATCAAACACTTCAGCAGCCAATGCATCTCAAGTGAAATGTTGCTCAAAGGTTCACCCTTAGCTAAATGTCCAATAGGAGAGCAAAATGCTTATTTGTGCTTTACAAAAGTCTCCAGAACCACTTGCTTTTTAAATCTCTTAAAATAAGCTAAAAAAAACCAAACCAAAACAAAACCCAAAAAACCCAAAACCCAGCAAACACCACCCCCCTCCCAAACCCAACTGGAAACCAAAAAACCCTCTGCCATTGAATTTTTTTCATAATAATATCTGTTAATGGAAAAGAAAACCAAAGTTTCCTAAGTGGAAGGCAAGATATTAGCATTCCAAAAGCACAAGAGCATTAGCTACTCTTTAATTAAATGATTTCAAAGAAGATCTCTGTATATAATTGCTATAATTTGGATGGAAACAATACTACACTAAATGTAATTAGAGAGTGTGAACAGAGAGGGACGTTTTCCTCTGTACTGCAGAGATGGTTTTGGTTCACCTGATTCCTAAAATAGTAATTCCCCGCCCCTCTTGCTAATAAAACCTTCTTAAGCCTCATCAACCATTGCAGGGCAGCCTTCAGAGATAAGAGCTGCTGATATGCACAGAATCTAGCAAGCAACTGCACCCTGTGAACACTGCTCACCAATCATAAATGCAACCCAGACACCTACAGCATGTTCTGATTGACCAGCCAACATGATGAAGATTACATTATATTTCAAGATGACTCTGTTGTGCATTTGAAACTTCTATGAGAGTAAGCAAACATAAGGAATGGAAAAGAGTACTATGTTATCTGTGGGGATCCATTGGACCCTCAAACAGCTTTCCTTAGGAAGTTAGAAAACACTCATCTTTTGTGGAATTAAAAATGGCCTAAGTAAACCATCAGAGGGAACAAACCCTGACTGACCATAATCAGGTATTGCAGGTGAACCTTGCTTAGTTTTATCAGTTTTGTAAACTACATCACTGGATATTTTTCTGTAGCGACTAAGGTGCATGCACATGACCTCTTCCCACCATATCTGTTTTGGAGAGGGTTGGGCAGACAGCAAAGAGCTGCAACATCTTAAAAATGATAGTGTTCAGGTGTCAGTAAGTGCTTAGCATTATGTGCTCCAGTACGTACATCTGGATTTCTGTATCCAGTGTGGATGGAAAAAAGTCTCAAGGGAAAAAATGGAAGGAGATTGGTGGGAGTTAATTTTTCCCTACTCAAATGATGAGTCCTCACATTGCTTTGAAGAGACCATTTCATTTATCTTATCTGATTCCCATGTTTCTTACTTACTTTTTCTGCTCACTAAATTAGGGAGGTAGATTTTTTATTTTTTTAATAAATATAGCTAAACTATCAAGATGATACAGGGGAAAGGGGGACATTAAGTACTGCGAATTTTGCCTCAATAACATTGTCTACCGTGGCCTAACTGAAAGCTCTTAATTGCTTATTGCAAGGACAGAAGACAAAAGCAGATGGGTTTTCAAGGTCCAACTCTGTGAAGCCAACACAAAAAGTATTTTTGATTTTTTCCATCTCTGTAGTCTGATCTGAAAGTCATTGAGAAGCAATAAATACAAGAGCCCAGGTGGCATTTAGACAAAGTAAGTTTTCTAAGCTCAATTTAACAAAGGTTCTCCAACCTAAACCATGGAATGGCAATTTACAGGCTTTAGACAGGATAGTTTCTATTCTGTCCCTCAGAGTAAGCATTTAAAACTCCACAAAAAATCTTAGCTAATGGAATAGCATCTTCTCAACTGGCTCTATGGAAAACTCACCATGAAACCATTGCTAGGAAACCAGAAGAGGCTTTCCAATTCCTTCTTTTTTGTTCCCAGGGCTAGATGTCAGTAATTTGCAGAAAAAAAATATTAGGAACGTGGAAAACAATTCTGAAATGCTTACCGATTCATGACAGTCATTTTGGAAAAGGTCACTGGTAATGCTTCTATAATTATACCTTTCATTAATTTTTTAAATACACAATAACTTACAAATGCAGTATATATTGACTGGATAACCTTGTACAGAAGCTATTTTAGAGGCTTTTTACGTATATAGAGTGTTCTCAAATTGCATTGCTTTTGCCTTATCGTTCCTTGAATTGTTGATAGTTGTGCTTTTTATGTTTTTCAACACTGCTCATTCCTGACAGGTCAACAGAATGAATTGAGAGATGTTTTCCTCTGTGCTGCAGAGATGATTCTGGGTCACATGATTCCCAAATCAGCAACTCCTCCCTCCTCCCCCTCAGTAAAAAGCTTCTTAAGCCTGATCAACCATGTGGTGCAGCTTTCAGAGATAAGAGCTGCTCACATGCCAGGTTGGATGAGGCTTTGAGCAACCTGGTCTAGTGGAAGGTGGCGACCACATAGCAGCCTTCCAGTATCTGAAGGGGGCCTATAGGGATGCTGGGGATGGACGCTTCATTAGGGACTGTAGTGATAGGACAAGGGGTAATGGGTTCAAACTTAAACAGGGGAAGTTTAGATTGGATATAAGGAAGAAGTTTTTTCCTGTTAGGGTGGTGAGACACTGGAATGGGTTGGCCAGGGAGGTTGTGAATGCTCCATCCCTGGCAGTATTCAAGGCCAGGTTGGACGAGGCCTTGGGTGACATGGTTTAGTGTGAGGTGTCCCTGCCCATGGCAGGGGGGTTGGAACTGGATGATCTTAAGGTTCTCTCCAACCCTAACTATTCTATGATTCTATTCTAAGGTGTCCCTGCCTGTAGCAGGAGGGTTGGAAATTGATTATTTTTAAGGTCCCTTCCAACCCAAATCATTCTGTGATTCTATGAAGACCATAAGATAACAACCCATCCACCTCTGGTCCGTAGATCCAATTCATGTCCCTGCCTAGGGTATGAGAACTAGATCTTCTCAAGCAATAGCTTGTGTATTGCTCACAGAAAAGACATCAGCTGTATCCATCTGGATCTATCCCTGCTGGCAGTTTCAGACAAGCTGCTCAAGTACAGAAATGGAAATGTCTTCTTATGCCTAAATCAAGTCCTTTTCTATAATTTCTGAGTTAAACTGGTAGGACATTATATGGAATGAGCATGCACTGAAGCTGTCTGTATTTGGCTGGTCTGGATACAGACGACTTTTATTTCACTTGTCAGCCTAGCTCCTCTGCATGTAATAGAAGATAATGGTCAAAGTTTCTGGTAATGCTTCCTGTCCCCAGCTGTGCTCAGTGGTGAGAAAGAAGAACCAAAGGAAGAAAGCAGCTAATGTCATCTTCAGTACATAAATCACCAAATGTAGCCTCCTTTCTGAAGAATTTTTTTCTTACTATACATCAACAAGGTGAGGGAGGTGAAAAGGTACCAGATTTTGCTTATCACAGGGTACATTGGGGGCCTCTGAAGTCAGGTTTTAACAAGATCAGGCCCTACCAAATAGACTGTTTAGGCTTTAAGCATTGTGAATATCTAAAAATAAACTAAAAGCAAAACAATAATATATACTTAATAGACAGCAGCTTTTGAGATGAACTACAGAAACAGATAAATTGATGGATCAACAGAAGACTACACAGAAAGATCATCAAATACATACTTTAATTGATAATATCAAAAGAAAAACTAATTGCAGTGTCATCATAAAGGGACTGAATTTAGGAATTTAGGAAAGCCTGAAATCAACCTTGATTTCCCCCCCTCTTCTTATAGTAAAAGAAAGATGCTTGCAGAAGAAGTGTCTTAGCAAGCAAAAATCCTCAACAGTAAAATCATCCAAATCAGTAAATGCTTCAGCTGACCTGAATGTGTGCTTTTGTTGTGGGAATGTACAGAGGGAGAAAGTCAAGCAAGATTGCCATCCTATTTCAGTTAAAATCCCTCTTTCTTTGTATCTGAAGTAATTTAATGGATGAACCCAAGTGCTATGAAACACAATCTGGAAGAACCACCTCCTGACAGGGAAGGTGTTCCTTTTTCCAAGTCCCTGGAGAGGATGAAGATTTCCTACCAAAACCAGGGGGAGCCCCCGATCTGCGCAATTGCCAAGACAAGAGCACTGAGTGGTTAATCCACCACGACTGAAGGTGCTCATTCTGGCTTAGGCGTCCAGAAAGAGAAGCACATATTGCTACTATTGCAATTTAACAGCTAACCAGGTATGTAACGCATACCTCCCCTCCCAGAAATATCACCAGTGGGGTTTCATGAGCAGAGTATGGTCAATATCACCCTCAGTGTAGTGGCATAGCACAGGCTGGAGACCTCCTCTCTACAAACAGCTTGGATAGGTATAAGATAGGCCCACTCATAGTCACCTATGGTAGGCCCATGCAGCATCAGCTTGGCCCCATCAGTACAAACATTCAGCTATTCAAATTTGCCTTGCCTGCTCTCATGAACTCTGAAGCCATTTAATTATTTGGCAGAAGTAGCCCTGAGCAATTGCCAGATAAAGCCTGCATATGTCTAAGCTCAACAGTTCCATTCTTGTGGCTTTTGGCAAGCTTGAAGAACAAAGCTCTCCTGCAAGTTATATTCTGGCACTTGTAAAACTAGCACCGAGATGGAGCTAAGAAGCCTAGCCAGATGTGAGTTGCAGTTTGCTCCTGTTTATTGCACTTTGTACAACAGTGCTCCATGCTCTAGGATAACTAATTAGTTCAGCATCAGCATGACATGAATGTATGGAAGCAACACAAATGGGCTGCTGACATCTCCTCTGCATCCAGAGTGCTAGGTAATGTAGACCAGAGGTGGGGGGATGGCATAGCAGAAAGGGTCAAGTTCCAAACATATTGGCTCTTGCTGAGAACTGACTGTGTCCTTGTACAAGGTTTTCTCACTTACATAATTGCCTTTATTTGGTTTGGATTTTTCTCCCCACTAGCCAGGCTACCCTGGTCCTACATTATAAATAGCAGGGAAAACAGTAAGCCTATCATGCTAGAGATTCTAGTTCAGTGCACCCACTTACAGAAGGATTTGGTACATAAAAGTTGCTACATCATTTGTTGGCATTTATGGTCTTTGAGACAATAAAAGAAACTGATGATATTTTCACACCAAGAAGAGGGCCTGTTATGAACTTTGGATTTGAAGCCATCTCTGTGTAAGAAAGTAGCAGTAAAGCAAAACTGGGTCTTTTATGTAGGCTCAGCTGTTAGGGCCAAAACCACACAAGCAACAATGGAACAGTTGGAAATTGTGCTGGCAGGGTTAGGTTTTATGAATGGGGATTGAGGGATCAGCTATTTCCCCATGAATTAAACATAAATCATGACTTTAGAGAAAACCAAATGGGCTGTGTATCCTCCCAATTGTTTTTTATTATGGTTTAGTTGGAATTAGCGTTAAAGGAGGTCACTAGTTACATGGAAATTGGATGGAAAGGGACTGAGACAAGGGAAGTAGAACTTAATTGAAAGCGACACAGATCAGCAATTAGGGAGAGTGGAAAAGGGAGAGGGAGAGCTATACTGTCTCATGACTGGCAAGAGGATGCAGAGAGCAAGAGACTGGAAACAAAGGAAACATAAAAGAGCAAAGATGACACTGGAAAGGCAGGCAATTGTCAACAAAAACATCATCTAATTTTTTTCCTAAACAATAAATACGGTCTTTAAGAGCCACTTTGGAGCTTTTAATGCAGTTGCTTTTGGCTGACCTGTTAGCTAGGAACAGTAGCCTGAGGGCAACTGGGTGATGATTCGGGGCTGCTGGACTTATTTCTGTGGATAGAAAGAAGTGACATTTTTTTCCTAGAAAGAAGAGACACGTTTTCTTCCAAATAAAATATAACATCCATCTGAATCTAGATTTTCAGCTGGTGCAAATTAGTGTAATTCCCATACATATAAGGCCTTGTTCTACTGCTACTATTCAGAGGGAGAAAAGAAAACCAGCAGTGAAACCTTCAGGAATATGCTAACAGCAGAAAGCTTGTGTGATGACAAATTCATTCAAGAAAATCTCAGTCTTTACTCTGTTTCCCAAAGGGAAGGGTCAAATGAGAATTTCACAGAATTGCTCGCGCAAATGAAATCTGAAGGAAGCGGTTTTATTTCCAGTTCCAAGTGAAACTCAATGACAAGACATGGGTATTTTCCACAGAAGAGAAATTCAAAGAGTTGGCCACGTTCACTGACTAGCAATCCATACTCAACTGGTCATGGAAAGCTGCACCACTGCCAGATTCCAGGTCAGGAAGGAGAGAGGAGATAGGGCAGCAGAAAAATTTCTGTGAATATAGAGAAAAACACAAAATCTTGCAATAAAAATCCTGTAGTACAATCATGGCTGACCCTTTTCCCTCAGCTTTGGAAAACAGTCCTGGCATTATTCATCAGCTCAGTGGGCACTTCCTTTAAAGTACAAGCAGAAGAGGAAAACCACTGCAAATGGCATGGTACAGCATGATCTTTTGGTTAGCAAGTAGCGCCAAGTGCAATCAGTAAGTAATCTGCAGAACATGTAATTATGAAGCATTCCTACAGTTTGGGCTCGATTTCTCCAATAGCTGCACAAATACTGCACAAGGCAATGGGGGAAATAGGGATTTTCATTATTTCTTTTAAATACCAAGTGCTATCAATACAGAACTTACTGAATAACAAACCAAACCTTTTGAAATCTGGTCTCTAAAAAATTCATTGCCAATGTTCCCAAACCACTTTACATGACAATTGCTTCAAAAGAAATCCCAGCAACATGAAAGGGAGTGTTAGACACCTGGGAAGGGGGATGGGAAAGCACGTTAATTTTTAATGCTGTTTTTCAGAAGGGTTCTTTCTCTTCTTCGAAGCACTCGTGAAAGACAACCAGTTTCTGACAGCTTTGAAACCAGAAGATGATGCTGCCTCCCTCTTTTAGAAAAGACACTGTCAGGTATCAGCAGTCTGAGTGCTTCTGCACTAACAGGTCTGTGGTCCCAACGGAGGCAGGTGCTGTCCTTTTGCCTGTATTACCAGCTGGGTAATACAGCATGTGGAGTCTTTTCAATTTTCATCCTATGAATCAGCAGATTTCTAACCAGAGATGTCCAACACAAACGTGGAAGCCATTGCTCAGAACATGTAAGCTCCAAACACGTGATAGGGACAAACAGTTTGTGGTGCAGCATGGTGACAAGCTTTGTCTGGCACAGGGTATCAGAGAGAAGAAGGCTCAAGAGGGGATGAGATCTATACCTGGTGGGCAACAGTGTGACAAGGTAGCTATCTTGGGGGAATTTTCACAAGCTTGGGTCAAAGGGACCATGAAACAAGGAAACCATGAACAATAAGCACATGAGGACAATCTCTCCTTAGGAATAAAGGCTTGTAGCACTACCTGAACTATATGAGATGCCTCAAACTACAGTATGGCTCCTCTGGAAAGTTGATTTCCACCACTCAGTCCAGTGATGAAAAACCTGTTAGAGTGAACCATGCAGCCAACACAGCACTGAGAGCTCCCAGAAAAGCAGGTGTGCTGCATCACTTTCTGCCCCATGCAGCATCAGAGCCAGGCTGAGAGGAAAAGGTGCTGAGGCCAAGTCCCCGAAGGGCTGGTGGGATCAAGGCACCAGAATATTTCATAGCCTGCTCTAACAGAAAGGTGAATGACTCTAAGGAACATACGTATGCACAGCACCTTGTGTACCCCACACCAGGCCTGAGTGCTTTATACAGCCCAGCCCAGCTGCTAGCAGAAGGACAGAACAAGACCTATAATCCGTCTGTCCTTAATTAAAAGCACAAGAAACAAAGCACATAGTTAGAATATCTGGATTTTACTGTCATCAGGCAAACCTTATCCTTTTACTTAAGGAAAATAAATCATGTATCGGCCTGCTGCTCATTCTTGCTCCTTCTGTAAGGGGTTTTTTTATTCACTTGAGTGAATAAAAGCTTCCAGTCTGAACTCCCCTTCCTAGTCCCCCTTCCTCTACAAGCTTACCCCTTGTCTAAGCATTACAGACATAACTCAGCATCTCTTTTCACCTAAGGAATGGGAAAAGTCTGCACAGTAGAGAAAAGTCTGCACTCACCTGGGACTTGAGAGACCTGATTTAATGTCAAGTTCTCCCCGCGACAGCCTGCTGAGTGACTGACCATGGGCATGTCCCTTGTTCTGCCTCAATTTCTCTACATATTATGCAAATAACTATATTTGTATAATATTTGAGCTCCTGTCCATAAATAGCACGTGACTTCAATGAGAGTAATGTTTGCCCCAGAAAGTCAAAGATAGACAATACAGGCCACAGAGCCCAATGCCTTCTCCATGTGTTATGAATTCTGCAGGAACCTTATGAGTACATGGCACAACTACTGGGAACTGATCTCAAGTCACAGACATCCTCCTCCTATAGCCCCATAAATCACACGATGCTGTCTCAGAGAGATTACTCTAAGCAGTTGTTCTCATTACCTGATTTGTCTATTCAGGTGCCACAGGAAGAACTCAGCTCACACTGCAAGTATCAGCAGCACAATCAATATTATTGTGGACTGTTTAGGTGAATTCATGCAGCAATCCGAAGGCTAACAAATAGAGTACTCCTCTGGCAGGGAGGGAGATGAGAGGAGGAAGTGACACTGATTAATCTGTGATCGTTAATAATGTCTTTAAGTCTTGCAAATGAAGATAATGATATGGGTAATCAGCTGTCTTACTCCAGGGTCTAAACTGATCATCTGCTGGGATAAAATGGGAATTCCTATAACACACATTTTCTTGTCCATTGTAAAGTCACTTTATGGCATTAGCAGATTGATCATTTTCTTGCAAAGTCCCAGGTATTCATTACTTCCAGAAAGTTCTGAAATTAGATCAGATGTTACAGGAATGTAGCTTACTATAGCAAATGCCCATACCCTTTCAATCATTTTGGTTTCTTAATAATTATATTTGTAATTTTTTCCTCAGATCAAGGTTTAAATTTTACTTTTCTTTCTGTGTGCAGTCATTATTTTCACAGATTCACTTTAATTTCACTGATCCTGTTCCGGAGAATCCTTATGTAGGCTTGTGGACTGCAGTTTTCACTTCCCCATGAGCAAGGACAGTGCAATGAACTCACAAGGGCATATCAAAGCCTCGCAGTAAAACTCACAGCTAATAATAAAGCCAACTGCACCACAAACACATATAGCAATAAACATAAAAAGACAGAAAAACTGAAATGCAAGCTAAAAACACAATGGGGACAATTAAAACCTATCAGTGCTTTCTATGCATCTTATGGTACCTATTCAACTTTGATAACCCGGGTTTTGAAATCTGCCCTCCAATCTTTCAAAACCCCCATAGTTTTGGTAAGCCTGAGAGCAGGCGCAGGCTGGCTGGTCAGCCCTGGGTCCCAAAAGAGCTGAAGATAAGGAGGACAGAATTCAGAACCCACCACCACAACAGCCCCCATGAATGATCACTTTTACTGTTTTCTGCATTGGAAGCTGCAAGTTAGATTTAGCTTTCTACAGACCTCTATTGAAATCATTCCTCCAAAATCTTTCATCACCAAATCCTTTATTGAGCTCAGCAGGAGCAGCAGAAGTTGCAGAAGAAAATCTCTTTTTTTTTCTTTCAGATAGCTTCTTTCTCTTTTTCTCAAGCAGAGTGAAGTGAAAAGAGACCAGATTGATGGCAGGAGTTTGAAGACCTCTGCTGTGTCACAGGAATTGAGGAACACTGTGTCTTGTCTTTACGCATGTTGGACAAGAACCTCAATTTCTTCTAGGAAAAACAATTTCTTGGTGTTTCTGCCATCCACTCACCTCTTCTCTCATTTGTTGAGATTGCTTGCAGGGGAGCCAGCTACAAAGGACAAAGGCTGTTGGCCCAGCAGGGAGAAGGCCAGCTCCTCTGACCACATCCCAACAAAAGCACTGTTTTCTATATCCTTAAGGTAGTAGAAACCGTAAGGTGCCACTTTTCTCAGCACAGCCACTCAGAGGTGACAGATCCTCAGCTCCCTACCCCTAAGCAGAGGGGCAGAATCTTTCAAGGACATTGTGCCAGCTTGTAATTTTCTTGCCTGTCTCAGCTTTTAAATGTGACAGCAAGACTTGAGCAGAAAGCAGTGAACGTTACCTTGCTTGAAGATGAAAGATGATAATCACATTACCAGAAAGTGACAGGAAAATGACTGTTGGATCCCATGTAATTTTGAACTCTGTAGGAGCTTGGACCAGAATCTGTCCATGTTGCCTTCATGCATGTACATACTTTGCTGATGTCTTCCACAAGTGAGTCAGTTCTTCAGAATAAAGAGTTGGCTCATAGAACTCTTGGCCACATGGTAATATGGCTGCTAAGTGTTTTAAGGAACTTAAGGAAAAACAACCCTCAAAAAAATAGAAAAAAAAATCATTAATGTCTTAGAAATAAGAATAACATGTTTGGCCAAGAAAGTCTCTTATTTGCAAATCTCTGTAAATGAGAAAAGTGTACAAGGTAAAGTTTTCTTTTTAAAAAAATACATATTTTTAGCATCCTCTACTCACCACTGTGGAGCATGAAACTGAGCTAGAGGGACCTCTGGTCTGGCTCAGCATGGCTTGTGCCCTTAATGTTCTCTTTCTTACCTCAAACCTCTCCTGGCATCTATCTCACCTTTTCCAATGTTTCTCAGGTACTTATTCATTCTACCCCAGTCTTCTGCCACCCAGTGATGGATTGCCAGTAATTTTATGGGTCTCCTGGAAGAAAAACGCTCCCATTTCATCCCTGGTAAAGCTGCATGGCCATGTAAATGAGAAGGTGCTAGAAAAAGGCCAGGGCTTACAACCTGTTCATTTACACCCAGGAACATTTTGTAACATATACATAGCTAAAAGCAGTAGTTGCAGCAATGTTAGCAGACCAGCTTGTGTTAAATCCTTTCACTGAAAACGTTAATGCTCAATGATGCATATACAGATATATATGGACCATTAAGTATACATACATAGAAACATAGAAGTGGGTGTGTATACATAAAGATATATTTATCAGAGCAAACTTAATGATCCCCATCTATAAATGAGTGCCTGCACACACACATATTATGAGTCTACTAAAATGACAGCAAAGCTCTGCAGGGCTGTGAAGCAAAAAGTTTGTTTCTGTTAATGTAAGTTTGGAGAGATGCTTAGCAGAGGAGATGAAGTGGCAGAGGTAATAATTATGAGTCAGAGCTGGAACAACATAAAGCCCTTCTCTGGACCCACAAAACCATGTTGTCTCTGATTTGAATGGTACAGACTAGCAACTCTCTCAACCAAACACTGCTTCTGTTTGGATATATCACAATTGACTAGAACGTTAAGACAATCTGATTCTTTTCCCCTGGTGGACAATCTCAGGCACGTAACATGCTGTGCCCATGGTTTGTCAACACAGACTCATTAGAATGTGAAATCATTAGAAGATATACTAGTCACCAGTGAGGGTTATAGGACAGAACTTAGAAAACTGTAGGTTTCAAAGATGAGTGCTTTCTAGGCAATCTGTGGGTCACATAAGAACATACCTAACCTATTGTCCGTATGCATTTATTTTCCTGCAGGACCCTTTGTTTGCTATAGCTATTTTCCTCACACCTGCACCAAACACTGCAATTTGTTACCAAAATTTGGTACAAATCTCTTGAAGTTCTGTGATGTTAAAGGAGCTGAACTGACAATCTTGTCAGATGAGATGAGTGTCAAAACAACAATAGAAGGAACTGCATAAGTGGATGATCAGCCAGGAATGGAGAGAGAGTGGATTCACCTTGTTCAGTCAGTAGCTCCAAGTTAGACGAGCTCACACAGTCTCATAGTGCTTCCCTGTGTGTCACAAAACTACATTTTTAGCACAGCCCACTCAGCTGTGCTTGTAAGGAAATACTTAATTCTTGCACCCTTACAGCTATGTGAAATAACAAAATCATAAAATAGAGTGAATCAGACCTCTGCAAGACGCCTTGTCCAACTTCCCATCAAAAGCAACTCGAAGTACACTAAGAAACATAAAATGCCCCTACAGGCAAATCTACAGATCTTACTGCTAAGTTCTTTATGACTTTTTAGGATATTTATACACAACACAGAACACAGATGATCCAAAAAACCCTAGGATGCTCATATAGACAGGCACTGCAACTACTCAGAGAACAGTCATGAAATGGCATGAAATTCTGTGCTAAAACTGTTGCTGCTTCCTACAGCCCAGAGACCCCTTATAGGATGTGCCACAAAATGAAGGTTGGGAATAATAGTCATTCTACTGATGTACTGATTTTAATAAGATGGTATTATAATAATGTTGTTAATAACACAATACGTTAATAATAGTTGGAGTATACACATTGCCCTGCTAATATTAGTTTTTGAAGTAGTTGAACACAGACCACTTTATACAAATCAATGGAAAAAAGTGTCCCTAACAGGAATCAGCTGAGATCACTCAGTGAAACATTTTGCATTTTCCAGGATGAAAAAGAAATCTTTAAAAGCCACTAATTTACCCATTTTGGCAGAGCATAAATATGAGCACAGCCTTGGTGCCTGCCTCAGCCCTGCTTCTACTCTAAGAGCTCCCACTGATCCCATTGTCAGCTGGGGGACGCTAATACCAAGTCATTGTGCTCCTCTCATCAGCTTCTTGAAATCATTGGGATTTCTACCTGCCAACACAAATTCTATGTACCTCCAACCCCCATGTGTTGCCTTGGTTCAAAGGATGGCCAGTACCAATAGAAAGGCATTGATTTCTTCTCAGCCAAAGCTTCCACAAGCTCATTATGATCCTACACTGCCCTTATAGATGAGTTCACTAAAGTGCTCATTGCAAGAAATACCTAAGCGATCTGCATAGAAATGGTTTGCAAACAGGCTTTATAAATGGGCTTTTTCCTCCTCAGTTTCTTTAACATTGTGAATAGGAATTTCTCTAAACATTTATTACAAGTGTCATGTGAAATGTCTCTATATGGCAGACTACAGACTATTAGGAATATTTTTTAAAATTGCTAATGATGACTGTAATAATAAAAACAATACTAATAACAATAACAATAGCAATAATAATGATACACCTGCAGAGCTTTCAAGAGTCAGCTCTCAACAAAGCTGATACACAATATTCAGCAAGATAACTCACTTCCTACATTCTCTATCAGAAGACTACAGACATGTAAGTAACAACAACCTTAGTTTTAAAATGCGTCTTTCATCTCAGAAGAAAACTGCATTGATTTATAAAGTAAATGGGCTAAATCCACAGCTAGTTGATTAGCTCCATTGATTTCAATGAAGGTGCTGATGTGTAAATTTATTTGAGTTCAGATCTGTCTCTGCATGTGTGTGTATGGGGTTGGAAGATGATACACATTGTGCATTGCCCAAAGAATTTCAGGGAAACACTTTATTTACTAACACAGAAAGTGACATATTATTGCTGCATTAGGAGAAAAATGCAGAGAGTGAAGAGAATACAGGATCTAATCTTTAGCTGAGGACTGGTATATATTGCCCCAACGGGATGCTCACAGCAGTCTTGTGAAAAGTCTCATAGGTATATCATATGCTGTTGCGTTTTGCTCTTTGCAAAAACAGGGTTAATATTGCAGATAGCAAGACAGCAGATGCACAGATATAGTCTTCCACACAAACAAGTACTCCACTTTTTTTTGCAGAAAAAGCCAAAGCCAACGCACAGTTTTGGAGTAAAGGAAAAGCTAGTAATCCTACTGTAACTGATACCACCTCTACTCCAATGAAATCTCAGTAACTGTCTGTGACACAGACACAGAAGCTGCCCCGTTCTGCCCCAGCACTGTTTGGGAAACAAATTTAAAAGTGCTGCTCCTATGCTTAGATATAGATAACCATAATTAATTAGCCCAGTGTTCCTGTGAAACTTGAGCACAGGAAATATAGATGGGCATGCACAAGTTAGATATTCCTTCCTGATTCTTCCAAGACTACAGCACCAATACACTTCTGCCATTGGCATAGAAGCAGCCAGCTCAAATGACCCTTTGCCAGAGGAGGATTTTCCCCCAGCCCTTTTCTTACAGCTAAGTTGACCTCAACTGCAAGTGTAGACGACTACTTACCACATACTTATTTCTGTTTAGGTAAAGCTAACGTAGGTCTGGTCTTTGAAAGGCATACCAACACCAATCATGCAACTCAGTTGGAATAAATTCAAATTACTAGCAGAAATGCCCAGGACACAAAACTTCTATCTGATCCAAGCTTCCTCAGAAACTGATGACAAGTGTACCCAGCAGTCTGCTCTCAAGTCTGTCACTACCAGTGATACCAGCAAGGAGAGACACACACACATGTCTGCCATATAAGTAGGCAGATGGACTGAAGCCTAGAAGAAAATACACTGGGATTGAATCTCTTTTCTCTTGCAAGTAGTGAAAATCTGCAGGAACTTCAGGTGCAGGTGCAGAAAACAGGAAAAGCAAATCAACTGCAAGGTGAAATTTATCTTGTGTCATCTGCCCAAAAGTTGTGCTGCAACAGCATCTGATGCAATTAACCAAATATACTCCTTCATGCCACTGCAGATGTGCTTCACAGGCATGCCCCAGTCTAAGGCATCTTAGCCACCTTGCCTCCTGATCCTTTTCAAGCTGTTCCAGCCAGCTTAGAGAAAATACAGGAAGGCACGTCTGCAAGCAATGAAGGCAGTGCATCTAGTTCCTTCTTTGTTCAGAATCCCAATGCAGCATGTTCTGATCTGCTTTGCACAAGAGGCTGAATGACTATTTGAAGATGCCTTTGAACTTAAGAAGTTTCCTCTCTCCCCTGTTTGTTAAACTCTGATCATGGCCTGTTCTTTAGCCAAAATTACCTACCAGCTCTTCCAGCCTTGCCCAGCGCTTCAGAACTGTCGGGAGGAGGAAGGTCCAAGAACCTTTGGTGCCAGCCCAGGCTCTTTGTTCCATTGTATGGGTGAATCGTAGCATACTATGCCCCAGACCAGCGAGGTTATTCTGTGCTCAGCTGTGCATATGCACACTGAGAACACACTTGAGCTAGAACCAGATGTACAGCCCACAATGCAGATAGCAACTAAAGAGGTTTGGGGATATTCATACTCAGCAGCAATCTCAAAAGACAGTCAAGCTGCACAACTGAAGCAAGTACAGAACTGACATTAGGTGCAGCCATACACATTTGTGGCCCTGAAGAGCACTGCAACCTATGGGACACCAGATGCAGGGAACACAATCTCAGTTACATTTATGAGAAGGGACATCTGGATGTCACAAGTCCTGTTTCTGGATCTGCAACAGCACCTGGTATGAGGCATCTCTCAGAGCATAAAAGCATAAGCAGTTCTGTACTGAATGCATGAAAGTTGCTGTCAACACCATGGGATGTTTCAACCCATGCGTGTGTCACACAGACTTACTCCAAAACAGAGTGTCACCAAATATAGATCAGGGCAGAGGTGGCTTCATCTAGTGAAGGCTTGAAAATTTCCAGGTATGGCAATACCACAACTTCTCTGTAAAGTAATTAGGGCTACAACACTCCCCAGAGAAGCAGATTTACCTACTGTCTTACTTGAACTCACAAGATACAGCTTGGGACCTTGTTATACCCCCTGCCACTACTGGGAAGAGTTTGTCTCCATCATCTCTTTGCCACATGATACATGGATACTCCACCTGAGTCTGTGACCATCAGCAAAACCCACAAACAGCACCAAACCTTATTGCAACACCACATGTGTAACTATACAGTGCTGCACTGCATACCATGAGGCTTACCATGCACTTGGGGATCTCCATGCACTCCCTTCTGCCATCACATTTTAAAGAAGTTAAGAGCTACGATACTTACGTCATTATCTGGGTCTCTATGCCAGGGTCTACAAGGGATCCATCCACAAAAAGTGGTGTTGATGTGAAACTGTATTTACTCCATGATCTTCCCTCATCAAAACTCACCCTAGGATAGAAGCAAACAAGATTTATACACATTAAAAACTTTAGTACAACTGCAGCAATTAAAGGTTGTATAAGGTCTGCAAGCTCCAGCAGCTAGATTTATAGACAAGCACCAATCTTTGCCATTTCCCAGACCACTCATTCATGCTCTTGGTGTACCTTGAAAGATCAAAGCCTTAGAAAGTATAAACACTGCCAATAAGGACACAGGTATATTTGATCCAGCTGTACATCAGACCTCAATGGATCAAGAGGCATTGCAAGTCCTGTTTCTGGATCTTCAATAGCACCTGGCATGAGGCATCTCTCAGAGCATAAGCAGTCCTGTCCTGAATGCATGAAAATTGCTGTCAACACCATGGGATATTTCAATCCATGTGCATATCAGTGCCATATGGCATTAACTGCAATCTCTCTAACACTATTAATACTTCCTTGCATGCCATTTCAGAGGTGCTCTCCATTCTACAAAGAAGCAGAGGGAGGAAGGAAGCCAAACTGAGCCACAATCAATGGTTAGTCTGGATGCTCGCTGCTTGTTGTAAAGCAATGTTGCACGCTGATTAAAATTAATGCATTTCCTTTGGAATCTGTTCACATTATCAGTAACAAGTCAGGATAATTCAGTGGCTTTTGATCATCTGTCCATATCCACAATCACCATGTGGCTTACTTCCTGTTTTTATCAAAGAGCACATGTGTCCTAATCCAGCTGACAGGGTCTTGGTTGAATTAGATAGTACACTGGCCTGGCACAAGCCGAAATCCCTGGCCCCAGCCGCCTGACACCCAGGGTTGGGGCTGCCACTGGGTGCTCTGCTTCTAGCCGGGGCAGTGGGATGGTTGCTGCTCCTATTCTGCTGTCCCATGGACCTCAGTTTGCCACCAGCCTTCAGGTCACCACGCTAGCCTTTGCCACAGCTGTGCAGGAAACAGCCAGAGGAGGGTGTGCACACCCAGCTGTTACTGCAGCAGGAAAGACAGGCAACCTGCAGGCTGGATGCCCATCAACAGTTCTGAAAGCAACTGCATTTCTCTCTGCCCCCAGACTGTTTGCATAACCATTCCTGCACAATTTCTGCACAGGATTTCAGCTCCAAATTATATCAGCAAATAATGAACAGAGAAGCACAAAGGTTGATTAGCTATAAAATTATTTGATCTTCTCCCAGCAGGGCCATTACAGAGTGCTCTGTAATTCTGCGTGGTACCCCAGCTGTGAAAGTTCACAGATTGCTACCTATGGACATTACCAACAGACAGTCATAGCACAGACTTCATATTTAAACAGCAGGAAACACTGCTCATTTTAAAGTGAAAATAGAAAAGAAGCTTGCCTTATTTTCCAGGCAAGAAAAGTGTTCACACACATGCATCTGAGCACCTGGATTTGTCTGAGAGGGTCTTGCTGGAAATGGAGTCCTTCCACCCCAAGTAAGTCTCATCAGGGACACCTAATGCCACCAAAGGACCAGGAGGCCAGTATAATATCTATTACAATGGTTTACACCAGCCTCAGACCTCTGGTGTAGAAAACCAAGGCTTGCAATTACTATTCGCTAAGCATCTGCCTCTCACAGCTCCTAGAAAAACACCTTCATCCGACTTACAGCGCACATCTGCCAGAATACGAAGCTGACTATAGACTGAAGACAGAAAGCTGGGAGTACGACAGCATACAAAAAGCTTATCTGCCCTAAATCTACTTATTTAAATGCATGTATCTTCCCACACACCTGTGCATTTGTATGCTGTTCTTCCTGCATGCTTATCTATCTAAATAACATTTCAATTTCTGGGGAACAGCATGCTTCATTAGTGTAACTAAAGTTCTCTTGGCTTTTCAATTACCCAGCCCTCTTTTCTCCAGGATGAAACTTATTGTACAATGTCTCAGCCTGAGAACTGATGGATATACATGTACCTTTTAATCTATTCCACTCCTGCCCATGAAACAGGTGCTTACTGAGGCGATATGAAGCAAATTCCAAAGTCCCTAAGGGTACAATTTTGGAGGAAACCTATTGGAGCTTGTTAACAGCAGCTCTAAATCACTACTCATTTAATAGAGTGGGTGGGGCACTCATAGTACTGCACATGCCATTTCATGAGATTTAGTGGCAAGGCAGGACACCTGAAAGGAACCTCTGCAAGGCAAACTAAGGTGAACTGGGTTCTTAGCTCCTGTTGAAAGCCAGCCTCTGACCAAATCTTTCCCCAGTACAGGCACTTGCATCTAACATGCTTTTTATGTCCAAAGAGCCTTCACAAGGTAAGACACAATCAAAACAGTTACAGCTGGGTTGAATAATATAGTAATAAACAGTTAATACAGCTCTTTCAGTAAGTGGCTCACCTTTAACTCTTTCAGAGCTCAACTTGCCACAGCCCAATGTACCTACTGCTGGTGACACCTACCCTTGCCTAACACACTCTTCTGCTTTGGCTCACACTGGCTTGGTCTAAACATGGTCCTGTGGCACATCTGATATAGTCACGATCACTGTCCCCCCCTACCAGGGGCAAACAGTTCTAGTCACACAACATGCTCTAACCACAGACAGCTGGAGTTTGCTGGAAGCATCATTATGTGTCTGTCCTGTTACTGCTCTCCTTTATATGTCCACTTATGAAAGCTGTTGGCAAGGGGATGCTGGCCTAGGCTAACTCCTGGCCCTGACTCAGTACGTACTAAGTTACAATTTGCTTGTAAGTGCACAGAGGCACAAATCTCTTAAAGAACGCTTGGTTCCCCTATCCTAGAAAAATGGCAAAGCTTTAGGAATATGAGCCAATATATCCTGTGTTAATAATCTACTAACGCACCAAAACTAAAGCATTTCTTTAGCTCAGGTGGTCATGAAATGTGCTTAAATGCAACACATTTAAACTTTAATTGAAATCTATGCTGCAGCCACCCAAGAGTTATCTGTCAGGTCAGGAATATAAAGTCCAGAAACTTTTCGTATTGAGAAAGTAGCCATTAATGTTCTTAAGGCACATCTCTTAAGGCACATCAGTTTGTGGTCAGTAAAGACAGCCTGTCTTAAAATCTTCAGCTTCTGAATGACTGTAATTTAACTGAAGGATTTTGTACCATAATGACTCAGGTAGAGGAGACCTTAACACCTCATCATTGCTGCCAAACACTATTGCTTTCTTTTTCTATTTGACTGCAAGCCACTTTTCCTGTTCTGCATGAAAAGCATGAGATAGACATGTGCTTAGCACCATCAAACCGTGAGAGGACTCAGTGTTGCAGACAGGAACACAAATCTTGTCTCTGAAGGTTATTTCTAACTAATTCACTTCTAAGCAACATTAGAAGCTGGGTAGGTGAGTCCATTAGCCATGTCTTTCTTTCACTCAAGACCAGAGACTGAAGACAATGCTAATACACACATTTTCTGTAAACAAGGTTAGTTCCAAATTTCAGAAGGCCTCTCTCTAATGCTTACCTGGTGCCAGGAGTGAGAGGGGCAAAGACAAAAGAGAGGATAATTTTGGGCAGTATCTCTAGTGCTTAGACTGTTATAACCTACTTATAGAAAAGTGGTATCTTCAGCTGAGAAATCACTTTGCCCTATTCCACCTTCAAATCTATTCAGTTGCTATCACTGTATCTCTGGAAATTGATAATGAAAACCTATAGGAGAGAGCAGTGTTAGCAACATATCTCTACTGTCATATCTCTGCTGTCCTATCAACACCTGCTTTGCTCTCCTCTCCCTCCCTTTAAGTTTCTAACCAGCTTAATAATAAACAAAAGGCAGAACTGAGGGACGCATCCTCTCAAAAATACAAAGGATGATTTCTTAGTATATATGTGTCTGTGTGAAAGAAAGCCCATCTGAAGTCTCACAATACATTACTAGTGCAAAGAGTAATTAATATATCTGTGTGATTATGTATATAGCTATTACATTTATAAAATGGTACAATAATTATCATATTAATGGAGAAAACAAAAATGATGGTGAAATGCAGGATAGAATTATCTCATTTACTCATTTTATGGACAGTAGCAGATGTTGATGAGGTGATGCAATAGATGTTACCACAACTGTCAGCCTATCCCCACCAGGAAAACACCTCAAATAATAGGTTTCCTTACCACATGTGCTGGATGGGCACCGATGTGTGTTTCAAGGCCACTAGTGCCCCTCCCCAGTCCAGAAACCAAACGTTGTATTCCTCCTCGAAGATCTGCAAACAAATCAGGTGCTGCATGAGTGTTCCACTCTACAGGGAAGAATCAGAAGAGGACTCCATACTTTCCTTCGCTGTGCAAAACATACCTGTCTCCAGGAATTTCCACCATCAGAAGAAATGAACACGCCAACATCAGTGTAGGAAAGTTCAGAGCCAATATTGCCTGCAGCAAAACCAAGTGTCAGACATTCTTGCACAGATGAACACAGAACTGCATTTGTCCAAGAAACCAAAATTACTTGTCCTGACCAATGCTTTTTTTGCTGCTCTTGATTCTATTTTCATCTAAAAAACCTACCCTGGTCAGGTGACAACACTCATTCACAAGAGCTATGCTGTTTGAAAATTGTGATGTAATGAAATAGAGGTTCCGCTTGAAGGAAATATTTCTAAGTATGAACCTCACGTGGCAGCAGAAATGGTTCAGAGAATTAAGGTGGGTCAAATGACTTTGCAGCAGAGAGGGAGAGACCAGACTGAAGATCATTCCAGACAATGCTGATTGTTCTCAGGGACCTAGTTGTCCTGAATTGTGAATTTAAATTTACTGGTTATTTGGTACAGTTCTTAATTTTAATCTTGTAATTTCCATCAAGATGGAAACTGTTCTGCTGGTAGCCTTATATGATGAATTACTCTGCATTCATTATATATTAAGGAATGGATATGCCACACATTAAAGCAATGCAAAGAAAAGCTCAAACAACGATAACCATGTATATCACAGTATCACAGTATGTTAGAGATTGGAAGGGACCTCAAAAGATCATCTAGTCCAATCCCCCTGCTGGAGCAGGAACACCTAGATAAGGTTACACAGGAACGTGTCCAGGCAGGTTTTGAATGTCTCCAAAGAAGGAGATGCCACAACCTCCCTGGGCAGCCTGTTCCAGTGTTCCGTCACCCTCACTGAGAAGAAGTTTCTTCTCAGGTTTAAGTGGAACCTCTTGTGTTCCAATTTGTACCCATTTCCCCTTGTCCTGTCACTGTTTGCCACTGAGAAGAGCCTGGCTCCGTCCTCGTGACACTCCCCCTTTATATATTTATATACACTAACAAGGTCCCCCCTCAATCTCCTCCAAACTATAGAGACCCAGCTCCCTCAGTCTTTCCTCATAAGGGAGATGCTCCACTCCCTTAATCATCTTAGTTGCCCTGCGCTGGACTCTCTCCAGCAGGTCCCTGTCCTTCTTAAACTGAGGGGCCCAGAACTGGACACAATATTCCAGATGAGGTCTCACCAGGGCTGAGTAGAGGGGAAGGAGAACCTCTCTCGACCTACTAACCACCCCCCTTCTAATACACCCCAGGATGCCATTGGCCTTCTTGGCCACAAGGGCACAGTGTCGGCTCATGGTCACCCTGTCGTCCACCAGGACCCCCAGGTCCCTCTCCCCTACACTGCTCTCTAACAGGTCGTTCCCCAATCTATACTGGAACCTGGGGTTGTTCCTGCCCAGATGCAGGACTCTACACTTTCCCTTGTTATATTTCATCAAGTTATTCCCCGCCCAACCCTCCAGCCTGTCCAGGTCTCTCTGGATGGCAGCACAGCCTTCTGGCGTGTCGGCCACTCCTCCCAGCTTAGTGTCATCAGCAAACTTGCTGATAGTACACTCAATTCCCTCATCTAAATCATTGATGAATATATTAAATAATACTGGTCCCAGTACCGACCCTTGAGGCACTCCACTAGATACAGGCCTCCAACTAGACTCCGCCCCATAGACTACAACTCTCTGGCTTCTCTCCTTCAGCCAGTTCACAGTCCACCTCACTACCCGATCATCCAGACCACACTTCCTCAATTTAGCCACAAGGATGCTGTGGGAGACCGTGTCAAACGCTTTGCTGAAGTCAAGGTAGACCACATCCACCGCTCTGCTATCATCCATCCACCGTGTTATTTCCTCATAAAAGGCTACGAGATTGGTCAAGCATGACTTCCCCTTGGTGAAGCCATGTTGACTGCCCCTCATAACCCTCTTATCCTTGATATGCCTTAAGATGGCACCAAGGATAAGGTGTTCCATCACTTTCCCAGGAATGGAGGTGAGGCTAACCGGTCTATAGTTACCCGGGTCCTCCTTCTTGCCCTTTTTGAAGACAGGAGTGACATTTGCTTTCCTCCAGTCCTCAGGCACCTCTCCCATTTCCCAAGACTTGGTAAAGATGATGGAGAGCGGTCTAGCAATGACAGCAGAACACCATTTGGAGATACTACCTTGTAGCTTGAAACAGGTTTTTTTTTCAGCATACTTTATCTGAGCATAGAGAACCTCAAATCTTACAGTAATAAACCTTAATACAGATTAAATAATGGCCTTGAACTAAATCCCCAACCCTCTGAAACCTCTGAGCATCCACCAATAGCTTCAAGAGAGAGAAGCCCAATATCTGAAAAACTTGAACAAGCAATGAAAAGACCTTAGTAGCTTCTTTCTCACACTCCCCTGACATCAGCACCTTGCTTCTGCTTCCAGAGTTAGGATTGCCAGAAGCACCCAGCTCATTGAACAGTGCAGATCTGCTCTATTTTGTTCTCACCTCCCCATTTCCCAAAGCACTCTGTGGTTCAGGGAGAAGCTACCACAGTCACCCAGGAACTGTTTTTTTTCTGATGGTGTGTCAACAGTAAGTTCAGTCAGTGATAGGTGGGATTCTGGTGGTATGAACATCTGTCCTATAGGAAGCAGGCAAATGTAACACTGAAAGATACTCTGTCAGAAATATTCCCAATAATGGCCCACAGCCACCATATTGTGGGCAAACCCATGACTTTTTTTATTCAGAGCCTAGAAGTTCTTTACTCAATGATCCACTCTTGCACCTTTTGAATGAGACTGTTTTAAAAGCAGGTGTAATTTCCACGGAAGTAAGGGAGAACTAGTATTTTTTCTTCAAAAATAACAAAGAGAGATGTGGCATTCTTATAAATATGTAGCATCAACAAGAGCATAACAGCACACTAAAGAAATGCTAAATTTTTTTTACATTTAATGCTGGAAAATGAGAAATTAAAACTCAGACGTGGGTTGACGCTCTCCTGTCACCATCATGAAACCCAACTAGCCACACTGACATCACAACACTGTTTCAGAAAATATAATTTCTTGTTCAGGGAGGCACTGCAATTCAAGTAAGGTTTTTTCATAGATGCTCAGGATGTAGGAAATGTCACACTGTACATCTACCTCCTCTTATTCCCTTACACCAGCAAGAGTGACCAACTGCTTTAGATGAATGTGCAAGGAAAATCTGCCACAGGCAACCATAAACCTATAGCAATACCCACGTTCACAAAGATAAATTTACTGTGTCAGTCCAAAGATCTGTTTAGACCAGTGTCTTATCACAAGTGTAAGTCCTCAGGAATTAAAAACTGACTTAAAGGCAGAAGTGGAAGTTTTGAAACATCTTATTTTAAATATCAAAACTGGAAAATCAACTTTCTAAACAGGGATATCCAGGTTATGGCAAGGAAAGAAAGCAAAAAGTTGAGATTATGTTGCTATCACTTCTTTCTGTCTGTTTTTTCTGTGCAAACCTGTTCCATTATTTTCCTCATTCTCTCCATCTAGTTTCTTTGGCTACACAGATTCAAACTCCAGAAAATATTACTAACTCCCAAACAAGTCAAGGGTGTTCAGCAGCTGTTCAATTAGATACTGATACTAAAACATAATTCTTCCCTTTGAAAGAATCTAACATATCAAGAGTCCGAGTTCCCAATCATTGCTGGAAATGTACAACTTTAAATCAGAGTATGACACAGATTGTTTGAGTAGACAGTGCCCACGAGCATAAATTGCAATGCCTATTCTGGAACACATTTGCCAACATGGTGAGATGCTCCTGGTGCTGTGAAACTGGTTAGTGGAAACAGATGTGTATATTCCCAACAGGTTAGGCTTTTTATCGTACAAGGAGGTAAGGCAGAAATTATATTCTGCCTTTTAAAGGTTAATTGTTAGACTGGGAAACCATTCATCCCATGCACTGGCAGCTTGAAAAGAACCTCATTTAGTAACAATTTAGATCAACGACTAGAATCTCACTGTCCTGCTGTCTCTATTTGCTTCCTAAAAGGTTAAATAAAAAAAGCCTCTGCAATCTCAGCACCACAAATACAGCTTGCTCTTAATCATCCATCTACAGTGCATGACCTGCCAGGAGCAATGACTCCACTTGGCTATGCACAGGAAGATCTCAAGGTTTAAACCAAGTTATCTCAATTCATTTGGGCTGGATCAGTGAACTGGAAATCACATGGTGTTTCCCTTGTTGAGATATAAATGTCATGAAGGGAACCTGTCTCATGTTCTGGCTCAGTCTGGCAAACACAAAGAAGCACAGAAGGACATAAGAATGGAAATAGTTGGAAGAAACAGTGTATGTTCATATAGGCAATACACTAACATGATATGCTTGCAGGCCACTGCTACGGTGAACAGCACAAAGGAAACAAAATGAGCCTCAGAAAGAATGGTTAAGCTATTTGAACATATCTAAACAAATGTAGCAGCCTCTCTGTGAAAAAGCAGGACAGCCTGCATGCTTGAGAGGCCAGATTTCAATAGCACCAGCCATTCAAAAAGCACTTTGTTAGGCCAGCAGCTCCCACAGACCTGTGGGAGTTCTGAGTATAGCTGGTAGCCCCATCCATCCTGATTAGGCTGCATGCTGTGTGCACACAGGGCCTGTGATGGTTGTCAGATTAATTACAGTGGGTCAGCCAGTACCACCATGAAGCATTGTAGCAGGTTGCCATTAAAACATCGCATGTTTTGCAGAACAACCCACAGTAACAATGACCTGATGAAGTGCTGATGAAGTGCTGCTAGCCTTGAAGCCATAAAATAAAAAGGTTTTAAGAATCTGAATGTGCACAAGTCCATGGGACCTGACGAAATCCATCCCCAGGTCCTGAAGGAGCTGGTGAATTAAGTTGCTAAGCCACTGGCCATCATATTTGAAAAATCATGGCAGTCAGGTGAAGTTCACGATGACTGGAAAAAGGGAAATATAACCCCCATTTTCAAGAACGGGAAAATGGATGAACCCAGGGAATTACAGACCAGTCAGTCTCACCTCTGTGCCTGGCAAAATCTTGAAGATCCTCCTGAAAGGCATGCTAAGGCACATGAAAAACAATGAGGTGCTTCCCCTTCACTAAGGGGAAATCCTGCCTGACCAATTTGGTGACCTTCTATGATGGGGCTACAGAACTGATGGACAGCGGTAGAGCAGTTGAAGTCATCTACCTGGATTTGTGTAAAGCGTTCAATACTGTCCCACACGACATCCTTATGTCTAAATTGGAGAGACATCAATTTGATGAATGGACCACTCAGTGGATAAAGAACTGGCTGGAGGGCCACACACAAAATGTTGTGGTCAACGGCTCCATTTCCAGCTGGAGACCAGTAACGAGTGGTGTCCCTCAGGGATCGGTGTTGGGACCGCTCTTGTTTAACATCTTCATCGCTGACATGGACAGTGGGATTGAGTGCGCCCTCAGCAAGTTTGCCAATGGCACCAAGCTGTGTGGTTCGGTTGATACGCTGGAGGGAAGGAATGCCATCCAGAGGGACCTTGACACGCTTGTGAGGTGGGCTGATGCCAACCTCATGAAGTTTAACCATGCCAAGTGCAAGGTCCTACACCTGGGTTGGAGCAATCCCAGGCACAGCTACAGGTTGGGCAGAGAAGAGATTCAGAGCAGCCCTGCAGAGAAGGACTTGGGGGTGTTGGTCGATGAGAAAATGAACATGAGCCAGCACTGTGCGCTTGCAGGCCAGAAAGCCAACCGTATCCTGGGCTGCATCAAAAGGAGCGTGACCGGCAGGTCGAAGGAGGTGATCCTGCCCATTTATTCTGCTCTCATGAGACCTCACTTGGAATACTGTGTGCAGTTCTGGTGTCCTCAACATAAAAAGGACATGGAACTGTTGGAACAAGTCCAGAGGAGGGCCACGAGGATGATCAGGAGACTGGAGCACCTCCCATACGAAGATCAGCTGAGAAAGTTGGGGCTGTTCAGCCTGGAGAAGAGAACACGGAGCAGAGACCTCATAGCAGCTTTCCAGTGTCTGAAAGGGGCCTACAAGGATGCTGGGGAGGGACTCTTCACTAGGGACTATAGTGACAGGACAAGGGGTAATGGGTTAAAACTTAAACAGGGGAAGTTTAGATTGGATATAAGGAAGAAGTTCTTTACTGTGAGGGTGGTGAGGCACTGGAACGGGTTGCCCAGGGAGTTTGTGAATGCTCCATCCGTGGCAGTGCTCAAGGCCTGGTTGGACAGAGCCTTGGGTGGCATGGTTTAGTGTGAGGTGTCCCTGCCCATGGCAGGGGGTTTGGAACTAGATGACCTTAAGGTCCTTTCCAACCCTAACTATTCTATGATTCTATGATTCTATAATACAGTATTGAAAGTAGGAGCCATGCATAAGATAGGCATTCTTGAAGTCCAGGCTTTGCCTGACAGGCATTGTGACATCTCTGTGCTTGCTACTTAAAAGGTGCAATGTATTGATACCTCCCAGAAGCATAGCCCTAAGCCCTATTCTCATTCATGGCAACTCCAGCAAACAGGTAGACACCTACATCAGTGACTGTAGTAATGTGAAGTGAGAGGAGCTAGTAATTCCAGCTGCAGATGTGGGCTTAGATCCGTATATTGGTTATTGTAGAGTAACAAATACCTGACAGGCATTAGCTTTTTTGAAATCAGGGACCACGTGCCTTCTCTTAGCCCATAGCAAGTAGGAGTTAATGTCAATTAGCTCAGCACTTGCTAAAACAGAGCTAAAAGCTTTTACACTAACAGGAAACATCTTACATACTCTCAGGCTACCAGTGAGGCATAGATGGGCAGTTGAGCAGCACTTATGCTCTTTACCTGTTGCCACCAGCAGCCCAGGAACTGTCTCTTTGCTGGAAATGCTTCCTGAAGAATATGGATTCTCTGAGAGTTGCAGATGTAAGTGCAGTGAGCAAAAGGGCTGTTGACAGGAAACAAACAAAAGGCAGAAGCTTTAATATGCAACAAGTTAAGTATCAGCGGAACCACTGTCAACTCCACGCAGATGCTTCAGTCCTTCTGAAAATGATCCCTTGCTCTTAGCACCGTTACATATGTTCATTTTCTGAATAAGCACCATAAAAGTAGCTGAAATAAAAACAGGAATGTTGCATTACAAGCAAGCATATCTGCACTTGTTTTTACCAACAATCTGATCTAGAGCACTTTTTTTCCCAGGAACTTCCTTATTCTGACCTTAAGCTCCATGGGAAAGTTCAAGAAAATGCTCATAATTTTCCCTTAAAATCTAGAAAACTATAGAAAGAGAGAACATATACATAAGTCATTTAACATCCATCAGGCAAAGAGAAAAAAACACAGGGAAAATTTTGTTAACCCAGTGACTAAAATAAGCATCTTTTAATGAGTCAATTGTCCTTTGTAAAAGGTCTGCTGCTCACCAGGTGGCAAACTACAGGATCCCCTCTTAGATCGGTGTCCGGTGCCTGCAGCAAACGCCAATCTCTGCCCTTATTGTAGGTAATGAACGTCTTGATTTGGTCATCTATCTTCCTGTTAGCCAGGAATATGCCTTTGATCCCTGCTACCTAGGAAAAATGGAGAGAGATGAAAAAATACATCGGAAGAACAGACCAAAAGTAAAGCCCATCTGAGCATTCTTCAGGAGCTGAAAGTCTCTGAAGAAGTAATAAAGCCATCTCAGTCTGGTACTAGAAGACTGTGAATGGCATTACAAGTATATCTTGATGATGGTTGCAGAGCTGAAAGGCCTCGTGCAGTCTCTCTCTCTAGAAGAAAAACACAAGGATGTTCATAGACCAGATTCCTAGGAAACAGCCCACTTTTAGGTTTTCTTGAGTGCTCATAGACAGGCTGATGACGGGCTTGAAGATACAGCATACACCATGTCACACATCAGCTTTGTAAGCTTAAGGATGTGGCTGCTCCCTCCCCAGATTACCATAACATTGGAGACAGCGAGTCACATCAGCAGCAGTGTGGGATCTTTTTATGTTGATCTTTTTTTATTTTACCCAAAAGATGGAAAACCTGACTATGCTGAAACACTAATGTTTTGCAAATTTGATTTCTTCACTTTCCTTCCACTCCTAAATTATACCAAAATCAACCCAGTTGATCCAGATGTTTTGATTTTTGTTGGCAGGACCCATTCCAGAAGAATATGGTCCTGTCAAAATGTCTCCAACAAGATTTTGTGTTGAGTCTGGTCTCTGGTGCATAGCTGTGAAAGTGAGACAGAAAGGTTCAAATCTGCAACTTCCTGGCAGCAGCAAGGATGCAAATCCTTCCACTCTAAAGCTCCCTGAGTGACACTACCCTTCCAATGACCCTGTGAAAGTCTCTATCAGCATTTAACAGTAAAATGGTTATGATATACAGCTGGGGAATACAGAGTTTGCCCAGGAATGAGAGATGATGCTTGTTTATTTTAGCTGGTTCATGGCAACAGAGAAACAGTATATTTTTTTCAAAAGCAGGAAAGCATATTTAATTATGTGAAAACAAAATGTAAACTCTGTCCTTCACACTAATCCATGTGTTTGTGAGTTTTCTCTCATTGCCTTAAATTACCTGGATTTTTATAAACAAGTTGAGGTTGTTGAACGGGCATTATACTGGCTGAAATAAATGAATGTCTAATCCTAACTTCTACATGTAACTGCAAAAACATTTCTCCATGTAGCACTAGAAGTCAGCCTGCAACCATTACTACTGGTACTGCTTGCTGCTGGCAAAGCATTGAGCCCTGAATCTCAGCAGATGGTCCATTCAACAAGTTATGACAAGCCAAAACCAGAATGCTCTGAAGAAACCAAAAACTGGAACAATTGTTCTGAACGGACTGCTGTTGGCCACGGCTGAAAGGCCTGGCAGAAGAAAGGGAATGGAAGATGATTCAGGATAGAAGTTATCCAGTTGTTATCTCTGGGCAAATGGCACTTATAAACCTTTTCTTATCATGCATAAACTGCTCAGTGCTCACAATGGTGGAATCCACATTCCCTGCCTGCAAGCAGGTGTCTTAAGCTGTCTCTCAGAAAAAATAATATTTTGAATCCTTCTTTAACCACCCACATTAGGATGAGAAGGATAATGGTTCTCCCTTTTGGAAATGTCACATACTAACTAGTCATTGACTTGAAAGCAACCAGTTGTCACACCTATAGCAGAATGCACCACACCTATTCACACAGGAGCTGGCTCAGCATCAAATCCAGTAAATGCTTCTGTGCTGATCCTAAAACAGATGAAGATCCTGGGAGGCTGGTAAGAGATTCACACTTGCTTTAAGTGTCAAGTTGCTGTTCTTTGTAGGGTGACCTTTACTACATACCTCATAAAGTTCAATGATGATATTCCCCTCCAACCCTCGACTGCTTTTCACATTTTCCAAGGCCAGGGTAAAGTATACCCCTCGGGTGTCTGAGATATACAGATTGTATGTGTCGTTCTGGTTCCACTCTTGAACAGCTGCAAACACCTGATCTTCATCTGTGCTGATAATATGCATGTCCTGTTAAAAGAAGACAAAAGGCCTGGTACTGAGGATCTCTATTTCTTTGCCCTTTGGGACATGTAGTAATTACCATGACTTATGAAAGAATGGAGATGGAGCATGAATTATAGGTATGTTAAACAATTTTCTGTTAGAGCAAGCCAAAAAATTACCTCCCTTGTGACTTCCCTGCATTTCATTTTTTTAATGATCATCAGCTGGGAGAAGGGGTTTTGCTTTCTTCATTTTTGGTAGGTTCAAGGAATTTCATTCAGTTTCACTTTTGATTTATAAATTTGAAAGTCAGTTTTGTCACTCATGGAGATCTACAACCTTGGAGCCTGGAGTCCTCATAGTCACTAAGCATGGTGTAGCACCAGGCTAAAAGCAGTGAGTATTTCCATCCACATGCTGAACTAACAGGCTTGTACTTCCAACTGGTGAACAGACAGTTTCAAAAAGCCTGGGACTTTCACATTTATTTGAAGCTTAGGTATAGGGATCAGTTTGAGCTAATGCTGGTTGTGATTTTTAATAACATACTTTACTACTGAGAGTATGTCTGAGATCTATCATCCCCCTATATATGTCAAATAATCCACTCACTAACCTTTGTTGAATTCCTGCTGCTGACCAAGATATGAAGGTCCAGCAAGGGTTTCCCCATTTAGTTTTAATATCAAAGAGATTTGACAGTGCATTTTCTCAGTATTCTTTTAAAGCAGGTTCATGGAAATGATTTCCAGTGTGGTGATGAGTACTGAAGCACTTCATCCTTGCCACCATTGTTGAACAAACTGACAATAGTTCAGCTAGAAGCAAAATCACTGTGGTTATGTAGGACTCCATTTATCTATTTGTATCTATTTAAAATTTCCCCAGGGTTCAAGGAGCTTTGATTAATTCCTTGCTCTCTTTCTGCATCAAGAAACCATAATTCTGGAAGTCTCCCAAAGGACGGAGTGACCTGATTTTTGGGAAGAATATCTGCGGGAAGATCAGCTCAATATCCCCATCCTGCCTAGGAGGTAATGTAATCTTCTCTGTGAGGTATCTAGACGAAAAGTTGGGGTTAATTAGATGGGGCTATATCTAATAGACCTAACATAGCCTAACAGCATGGGATGGGGAGAAAAACCCTAAGAGCCTAATTCTGTCCCAGTGGGAGATTTGCCATTTCCCTCAATGACGGAAGACTTAATCAAGAAATATGTTCTTGCTCAACAGCCCTAATTTCTTAAAGATTAAGTACATACCCAACCTATTCCAGCAGCATGAAAATAAAGCAAAATATACAATGACTTCAATCTGTTTTGACCAGCTGCAGTGGAATATTGCATTATCCTATTGCCAGCCTCACTTATGTAAAACTCCAGCAGAGTTCATTAATCTCGAGATGACAGGATAGTTATTACTGTACAGCAAAATTGTTCTAGTGACTAAGGGCAGCACGAACAACCCTCCTTTACATGGCTAGAAGACTTTGCCATGACACCGAGCTTAAAAGTACTTTTGATTTTTAAATGACAAAAGTATCCCTAATTTTATACTAGAAACCAATTCCAAAGCAGGGCTACCAACAAATCTGTTGTATAACAGACCAGCAACCTGTAACAGCATCAGTCAAAAAAGCAGGGCTGTCAGTCTCTCTATCTGCTTGTCTTTTTAATGAGGGGCAGTTTTCAAGGCCCACCATAAGGTGGGAACAGAAATAATGTGTTTCTCCTGAAAAATGGCAGCAGGGTTTCCAAAAGTTAGTGTGTGGTCAGACATTCTGAATCCCACACCACCACCATGGACTGACAAACAAAAGAAACTACATTTGTGCTATATGTGTCAGTATGTTGAAGTGTCAGTAAGCTGTTATCAACCCAAACAGAAAGAAACTGAGATGCAACACTGGGAGTTTGAGATGCAAATTTCTTACAACTATTAAGTTTTCAGGTAAAAGTTAAAGCAAATGTGCTGTTATCTGCTAGGCTGCAGGTATCCCACAGGCATCAGAAAGGTACATCCAGCCCACAAGGTAAATCTAGCCAACTATCTAACAGTTATCTCACCAAAAATTTCACTTGTGTAAGTAAGGGGAAGTCCAGTAATGTTGATTAGCAGCCTCCTATGACAATACCCACAATGGTAGTTCCAAGGTTCCAAAGAGCAACAGTAGTCTCAGCTGCCCATTAGCTACTGACAAACTTGCATCCAGCCAAGGCACTGGGAGAGGTTGGTCCCCTCTGTTCTACACAATCCCAAGCTATGGCTATAGTACAGAATCTGGGTGCAACTGCTGGGACATATTCTCCTTTCTGAAGCTTGCACCATTTGATCTGGTAGAAAGCTAATACATGTATGAGAAGTACTAACTTCCTTTTTTCCCTCCCAGTTTTGCCAGTCAGTGTTAATCTCAGCTCATCTCAGTCATCTCCTAAGCATCGTCACACAGAGGTTCTGTGTGTCCAGAGCATTGATAAGGCACAACTTTCAGGGAGCTCACTCAACCTTTATGACTTCTTGGCAACATCCAGCCATAAGATTGGGACAATGGAGCTGCTATATGCTGTGCTTCTCTCATTGTATGGAGGCTGCAGTAGTGCTCAGCATCCTAACCGTTCTCCAGGACCCTCAGTGTCATGGTCAGGCTTACAGTGAAATCGTTAATAAAAACTAGAGTAGGACTGAGGAAAGGTGTTCACAGAAGACTGGTCAAGAAGAAGTTGGTTTGAACTCTATTTTCTGAGGTTCCTGTTAATTCATGTTGCTCTTTACAGAGGAAAAAAGAAACTGCTTTTCCTGAAACACTCATTAATCAAAGGCAGAGAGAGGTAAAGATCCCAGGTCCATATTTAAGATAGATCATTCAAGTAGCAGAACAAAAAGAGCTCCCCAGAGAGGAATCCCACCGAGGTGCTTCACCAACTGGGCAAGCGTGCTATTCAAGATACTGCACGTGTGTGTTCATAAAACGTGTACTCACCTTAGGAAGAGAGTACTTTGGCAACTTAATCTGTGCAAAAGGCTCCCGTCTGTATGACACATAGTAATTTGCTCGTCCACCAGCTGTCACCTGTGGAAACACCAAAGAAAGTGAGTGATGACCCTTCCAAGACACTCTACGCTGACACCGCTAAGAGGGTTTGACAACCTTTCTTTCAGGTATCTTTTCTATGACCTGCACAGCTGTCTTTAAAAACATCTGTATAACTCAAAAAAAATAAAAATAAAAATTCTCAGACTTGATGGACTGGAGTATTATTTATTTAAGCTGTGCTATTGAACTTTCCATTTTGTCTCTCAATGCTTCAAATCCAGCATGATTTTAACAACTCAGGAAAAAGGGAAAAATGGGTATAAAGTTCAAGGTCTTGAGTGGAAGATGATCTGGTTTCATCACATGGTTCCAGCACAACTACCTTAGGCAATTAATTTAAAGTCTCTGCGCTTTTGTCCCTTTCCTGTAAGAAGGAGATAATACCTCTTTTCTCTGCTGCTTCTCAGCCTTATATGTCTGCACTGAAAGTCCCTTGGGGCCATGGTTGTCTTCCAACATAACAACAGAGATCCGCACTAGCACCATTTAATGCAAACAATAAATGCAATGAATGTGCTCTTGGAGAGCTGGAGCTAAGCTCTTAGATGCGCTTTGTCATTATAAACCTGGTTTCTCTGAAATGCTACTGTCTCTGCATGAGGATGTGAGGAGGAACTGACAGTATCCAAATCTGTGGTTTTATGGACTGAGTGAGCTGTAAAGGGTACATATAAATGTCATACATCAGTGAGAACTAGCCCTGGTAATTTGTAAAATATGGGATTTTAAACCTGTCACTAGCCATTCTTGCTGTAGGTGTTCGTTCTGGCACCATCTCAGGCCTGGCTACAAGAAGGCTTACATCGGTGAATTTCATATATTCTGCTGGTTTGGCAGTCTTGCAGATTTTAAGATAAAACAATACACAGAGCACTTCTCTATTATATAGAATGTCATTTGTTGCTTCTTAAGTTTCCAATAAAAATAATGGAGAGGTCTGAGATTCTCTCCTAGATATATTTCCTTTTATTTGACAGTGATATTTCAGAATGATCTTACATAGAATATTGCTATAGCATCAATTATATTCTCAGCAATGATATCACCTCTACATAGTGGTTTTCTTCCCTAGAGAAGCTGTCATTTGAAGGACACAGTATTACTGGTCATGAAATTTCATATCTAATCAACTTAAGATAAGGCTTTACTATTGACAGTTTGAAGAACTGGAAAGAAATGAAAGTTTAGAAATAGGACAGGCTTCTACACTAAGACTTCTTCTGCTTGTTTCCCATTTTCCCTTGTAATGTTATCATAGCTGCATTTAATGCTCCCAGAAGAAAAAAAAAAACCACACAACTAACATTGTATTACACACCACATAAGAAGGCAGAAGAATGACCCATATCACAGCAAACAAACACTACACAGACAATACACAGCCTAAAGTCAAGGAGAAACACAGACATGAAAATCTAGGGCAATTTCCTATAGTCTCGAAACAAGCCAGTGGCACAGACGGGGAGAGAACAGGGGTCACTTGACTCTGACTGTATGTAGAATGCACTATGGGCTGGCACAGTAACTTTTCAGGCTCCTGCTCTCCAGTTGTGAGGCTCACCAAATGACTATGGGTGTTAGTTCTGAAGGATGCCTTTCCTATCTAAGACATCCACACCAAAATCAAGTTGTCATAGGAAAGACCAGACTATGCAGTTGATTTCACACTCAGCCCAACTCAAAGGCAAAAAATTATGTTTGCAGTAATTGTACCTCTCTATCAGTTGTATAAGCGTTGCCTAAAGGATCCCACACTTCTAGGTCACATTTACCTAAACAGCACAGGGATTGTTGAAACATCCTCTCATGGTGATATTTCTGACCTCCAATGGAAGATCCAAATTCTCAAATAATATAACTCTGCCCCGTGAACTCATTTTACAACACTCATGATTTCAGCAACAGATCATTTTCTGTAGCAGAGCCCAAATAGGACTGAATATATCTTGCTGCATAGTCCAGTGACTATGCAGCAAGAACCCTGGGTTAATATCCACCTCTTCTGATAGACTGAGACATGGCCATTAACTCATCTTTAAGATGCACACATGAATAAATGAATATTTACATATTTCATAGATGCTGTGATGACAGTTAACTTTGGGAATGGTTCGACAATCTTCAAGTTAATCACATAAACATAGTGTGGCAGAAATATCCAGGGGCATATAAAAAATACCAAAATCCCTTCTCTCTGTCAAGACAGGATCTACTCCAAGTCTGCCACATTCAAAAGATTTTACATAGACTTTTTGGCTTTATACCACTGCAAACTGGTAGCTGGAGGGTTTTATATTTTGTTTGTTTGTTTGGATTTGATTGTTTGTTTGAGTGCTTTTTTTAAGGCAGAGAGGTAGAATTCAGACACTGTTTAAGTTCATTATCCATTAGCCAAACTCCCTTTCAGTGCTCTACCTGGACTAGGTCACCTTGACAAAGTTTGAGAAATCAGAAGCTCTGTGGTCTGTGGACTTTCCGAGCCAGTTAATATGAAGCCACCCACAATTCTGTTGGCAGGATTTGTGTGAAGCTTTTCCCAGCCAGGACCTCATCTTTGCATGATTTACATACACAGTTACAACAGTTCCAAAAAATGATCAAGCCTTCAGCAAAGTTTTGGCAAGCACCGTGGTAGAGAATGAATTTTGGAAAGCCCCACTTAATTTATTTTGATGAACTTTTTCTTTTCCTATGAGCAAATTCTCCAACACTGTACATCCCAGAGATTATTATCATGTTTTGCCCTCTAATGCCTCTCTTTAGTTCATATTTGATGAATGTCACCCAATTATTTGCTGTGAGCTCATCTGTCACGATCAGTACAGAATTAGCTGGGTTTGTCTTTTTCCTCCTCCTTTGGTAATGACTGGCTCGTTAATCTGCTTCTCTGGATTCTATTTTATGTGTCTAATTGGTCTTCTGGCTGGTGGAAATTATTCCTTTGGATAGATGTGTTTGTCATTAAACGCATCTGTCTTTCCTTTCCTGTGTTCTTTCTTCCTCAGGAAGATCTGCTACTTTTCCTTAATACTTCCACATTTTGTTTCAAGACTATTGTCTGGTCTTGCACAGGACAGAGCACAAATGTGTACTCAAGGCTGTAGATAAATATAGAAATACTGTCATAGAATCTATTCTTCTAAATAATGTTTGGAAAACGAGCAGGATGAGTTATGCAGGATGAGTTATGAAGTACCAAAATGTAAAGACATGATAGATGATGTCAGAAACTGTAGACCACAGTGTACCAGGCTTCATTCTCATCTTCCTGGATAGCTGATGCTGGGACCTGTTATTTTCAGTGTAAGGTAGGTACTGATGTAACAAACATAGAACTTCTAAATCTATGACATGACCCCGGGCTAAACAAGACCCCGTCTGCCTCCTGTTGTTCAAAGAACTCGCAGAAAGCCTAAAGAAATATAAACTGATGCTAACAACAGAACACCATATATTAGAGGCACAGCCTTGGTGGAGAAACAGTGACAATGTGCATATAGTGGACACTTCCTAAGCCAGTGGCTAGAAGAGAACAGAGGGCTCTTTTCTACATAACTTATCAACCTGTGTAGTTTGCAACAATAACAATTACTTGTCCTGCACAATTAATGAACAGGTCATCTACTTTTTACACTGTTGATAATGTTGAAAGCAAAAAAGAATTAATAATAATAGCACAGAGCAACCCACAATGACTAGACATGTTTCGACATTTGTGATTCCTGTCATTTTTCTCCCACTTCAAGCACAGTAAAAGACAACTCAGTCTATTACAGAACCAGATTTAAACTTCCTTGTCAATAGTAAGTACTTGATGGTACATAGCTGACGTTACTTGCAATAAACCCCTCACTTTTTTTCCTGAGATAACTTCCTCTGTTGCAGAGTTTCCTCCTTCCCAGTACCATTGAATGAATTGGTAGAAGTTAAAAGCTGAGAAACACTATCAGTATTGTAAAGGCATCCTGAATTTGTGTTCTCCACCTGCATAGGGTGCACTGGCATCCCTCCTGTCCACTTTTAATTTAGTTAGCATTCCTCCTTCTTGTGAGCATAAAATCTGCTAAACCAAATTGTGGATTAAAGCATGGAAGAGTGATGACAAGTTAAGCAAGCAGGCTGCTCCCCTCACGCCTTTAGAGAGGGATTCTGGTCTTCATCAGAGCTAGCTACTATCTACACCTTGCATAGGTTTGCCACCATGAGGACTGAAAAATTGTGCTTCCTCTCACAAGCCTAACCCCAGTGACAGAAGAGATTCAGAAGATGAGGAAGAACACATTTGCATGAGCCTAGTGCAATGTTCTTCCTTCCTGTTTATTCACCATGTCCAGGACAAACCATCTTCCAGATATTTCTGTGTACTGAAGTTTTCCACTGCCCCAGCACAAATCACATCATGATAAGTACCATCTAGTCTGAATTATCTCCCTGTGGTTTTCATTAATATCATTACTTCTGCACAGTCATTAAGGCAATATGTAGTTACCTGAGTGTGCTGCAGAGACTTGAGGATTAGTGTTTCTGTGCACAAAACACCTTTAAGCTGCCTGGTAAATTCATCAGGCTTTCAAAACGTGTCTTTTTAGAGTGTCATCAGTGAAAATTTGCTAACAGAAAGGAGCACTTATTACACTGGCCCAGTCCCTGATCACTTCCCTCTCCTCTCAGAGCTATGATGGCACAGCTATAGGACAGAGTAATCTTCAGTAAAAATATTCTATTTGTTTTAAAAGCAGCTCCTACAGAAAATGTGTGTGGTTACACCAAAACATGAGCCACATTAGAGCTGCAAATATACATTACTCACACAGAAACCAACTTAAGAGAAGAGCATAATTGTACACATTAAATCTCCTTTTGAAGGATTTCGGAGGAAACATATGACTCTGTCAAGGTAATCTTTTGCATCTTAAGCTGCAGACACTGGTGATAAATATGAGGGGAGAGGAGGGAGTGATAAAAGCAAGTACAGCACAAATAGAAAATAAAGTATAACCAGTAACTAACTAACTAACCAACTAAATGTTAATAATTTTTCATCAGCAGATTTAGCTTAAATTTCCAAATCTGATATTTGCACAGCAAAGATGAAACAGGGCTAGAAATGGATGAAAAGCACTCAGCAGTCAATAAGAAAGTAGCTAACAACTTATTGCCTCTCTTGCCTTAAGGAAAGCTTTTAACTAGCACCTGAGATGCGCTTCCTTTCATCTGTATGAATTAATTTCCCCCACTGGAGTGCCCTCCAGTATTTTAAATAGGGGCAAGAGAAGATCAGCTGTAGCAGGTATTATTCACCAGTAAAACAGGTGTAATGGTGTTCATCATTTAAACGTCTTCATCCTATTAGTTTCATAATAAGCTTTTAATGATTTCTTCAATAGAAGACTCAAAGACCAAACCCTACAAGTTGGAGAGTGCTCCATTGTCCCGCCAAGCCGTTTTCTCTACCATCGATCGCAAAGATAAAAATCAATTGTAGCTAAGCAGGGTGAAGTTAAAAATAAATTGCATGGATTGATTTCTGTTAAGACCTTTGGCTCCTAGTTAAAAAATGAAGGAAAGAAGTATATATTTGAACATGCTATATTTAGCTTCTATGAAAATAAAGAGAAGGCCCTAGACTGGGAAATCAAAGTTTGATTTCTCCCCTCCTATCTTGAATCACTGCTGAGATGTTTCACATTAAAATAAAATAAAAAAATAAAAATAAAGAAAAAAAGAACACATTAAATCTTTTTCCTTTCTTTATTCCTGAGGAAATTTACTACTTATTAAACTGACAGCTTGAGAACTGAGGTCAGGAATCTGTATGAATTGGCACAATCTCAGCTGTGGCTGCTGGTTGAAGTCTGCTCATCAGATAGCTGACTTTGATTCAGCAAACGTGTTCATTTAGCCTAGCCTTAAATATCAAATAAAATTGAAACATACATTCATGTCTTACTAATAAGCACTTCCAAATTTTCCTAAACAACCACAGTTACAACCAGTAATAGCAATAAACTACTTCTCTGAGTTAAGCGTAGACATACTTAGTTTACAGAATTAGGAACTTTTATTTTTTCCCTTTATAAAACACTAAAAAGAATGTCCCCTCACCTCAGTTCTAAGGTTATAAATAATAGTTTTATTTTCTGAGACTGGAAAAAAACTTCTCATAAATCTATCACTTCGATAAAAAAGACTTTGATTCAGATAAAAAAAAAATAAATTCCTTTTCTACAAAAAAAAAAAAAAACAAACACAAAACCATCAAACAACTTCAGCTGAAACTTTTGGTCACACTCTGATGAGACTCCAGGCATCCAAAAAAAGCAGTATTATCCATAGGCTCTATAAGAAGCTATCAGTGATTGTGGGTGAATACTGACATTTGCATATGTTTTAAGGAGACTTTTCTGATGCAAAAGAAGACTGAATTGGTTCAACAGCTTTTGGCAGAAGTGTTTGCTCCTCTAAACCAGGGGAATTATTCAGATATGTATTATAAGAATCTCACTTAGCTCAACCACTCAACAACATCTGGAGAAATTCTGGGCTTGCTCATTCTCACTCATGCTAATGAGCAGGCTGAGGTGCTGCCCTGATGGGCAACTCTCTGAATTAAGCAAAAGTCTTCTATGCACAAAATTACTTCAGAAGGTGAAGAAGACCAGACTGGTACCAAAGAAGAGGTTTTTAACTTAAGCTTTTCACCTTCAACGTGGAAGTCCTGCCATCTATAAGAACTGCAGCTGCTCCCATACTGCTGCACGTGAAAGCTTGTCATGGTTTAACCAATGCCAGACAGCTTGTCCACTCACTCCCCCCCCCTTCTTGCCCTCCCCTATTCTCGGAGGGACAGAGAGGAGAATCAAAAAGAATGCAACTCCCACGGGTTGAGATAAGAACAGTTTAGTAACTAAGGTATAACACAAATCACTACTGCTACCACCAATAATAGTAATGATAAAGGAAATAACAAGGGAAGAGAATACAACACCTCATCACCAGCCGACCGATAACTCACCCCCCAGCCCGACCAAGCACCGACCGATACCTCCTCCAACCCTGCAGTCCCACCTAGCCCTTCCGGCTAACTCCCAGTTACCTCCTGGGCATGACGTGCTGTGGTATGGAATACCTCTTTGGTCAGTTTGGGTCAGGTGTCCTGTCTCTGCTTCCTCCCAGCTTCCCTCCTCCCTGGCAGAGCATGAGGCCCACAAAGTCCTTGGCCAAACCAAAACATCATTGTTTTTCAGCTCTGTTCCCAGCTGAAAGTCAAAACACAGCACTGCACCAGCTACCAAGAAAGAGGAAAACAACTGCCACTGCTAAACCCAGGACAAAGCTGCAAGTAAACACCACCCCCCGCTTCTAAATAGCAATGCCACAGACCCTGCCACATTCAGGATTATAAATCACAGCCAAGGCTCACTCCTTCGTCTCAGCTCCATTCCACACTCCTTCCTTTATCACATCAACCTTGAAAAAAAGGGCAAGCACCAGAGCAACTTAGTGTTTTAGACACTGGACCAACATATGTCCCAGGACAACCTGATATGAAGGAATCTGGAGTCAAGAGCTGTGCAGATCCCATGAGACTGAAGCACAAATTGCAGCAAATGTCAAAGAAAGCTGCCAAGAAAGGTTCCCAAGAGAAGAAATGGTGAGGGGGGCCAGGTGTGAATCGAGAGCCTGTTATGAATTTCATCTTTCAGTTAAACACCATGATAAATTCTGCCATTGGAGTGGAAAGTAGAAGGGGTACCCATGTTCCTACTCTTTGAAGGCCTTGTGAAGTGCTGATGTGCTGCCTTTCAGCACAGCTCTCTGGTTAATGGCACAAAGAACTTCCCATTTAAAGTGGAAATGGATCAGGGCATCTGAAGTAAACAGCCTGTCAGCCTTCTTCAGCCAGAGCTTGAAGGTGTCATTCGTTGTCCTTATGGTAAGACCACCAGCCAAAGGCAGAAGGCATTTGTTTGGCCTGCTAGAGAAAACAGGCATCATCCCCAAACCCAAACCAGCTCCTAAATCTCAGGAGGAGTCTTCCATGCCCAGTAGCTTTGTCATTGCCATGGAAAGTGCTGAAAGTCTGAGCTACTTTTAAGATTGACTTCAGCTGCACTCTCTTGGGATAGTGGAGAAAAATAAAGACATAAAAAACAATGAAGATAGGTATTGATCACCCATCTACACATCCTTGTGTTGACTTACAGCCAGTTCAAATCAAAAAGGCCAGTTACCCTGAGGGTCTCCAAGCACTGACAGAGACAGAAGCTTAAGAAACAGGGACAGCGTTAACTGCATGTTGAGCAAAACTAGTATGATCTCTGAGAGGAAAGCCGCACACTGAAGGCTTTATATAAGGAAAACACAGCAAGGTTAATAGTGGGAGGAAACATATCTTATGAGACCTACATCTATAGCTGCAGAAAAGAGAAAAAAAAAAAAAATACGATTTTCTGAGACCAAATACTTCCTCAAGTCCCTTAGGATCTCGTGAGTATGCCTAAAAGCTTATCTGTCCCTTTTACAACTCCATCAATTCAAATCTCATAAAAAATGCTATCTCTCCCTGTAAACTGACTTCCTTACATCCTTAGGCCACCAGTGCTATAACAGCAGTACTACCACCAGTCTTCATGCCACACATTCTGAAGAGTTTAATCATTGCTATTGTTCCTCTCCCAATACCTAGGATTTTGTGTGAAAATACATTCCATACACAGGTCTGCACCAGTGCCCTGGGAATGTCATCAGTCCTTGCTATCAACCAGGCTCATCCAGCATGGGACTCCAGCAGAACCACAGAGCTGTTGCACCTGAGACAGCCTGCACATAACCTTTGGGTAACTGAGACAACTACTTCCGATAGCAATTAGGTCCCTATGGCAGCAGGAGGTCTGTCCACAGAAAGGTTGCTTTCTGCAGAAACCACTGTCCCAGAGCAAAGCTGATTTCCAGTGAATGCACTGTCATATTCATACCCCCTTAGGCATTCTCACACCACCACAAATAAGCAGCACTGTACTGAGGCTTTTTTGGACAAGACTTTCCTCACTCTCTGCAATAAGTCATGACACTTGTGCATGCTTTCATTCATTTTCAGTGGAATGTTTTCATCCATTGGCAAGGAAACATACACAGATCATTATGGCTCTTCTCTTTAAAGAACTAAGCAGCATTAATGTTATTTGTTTACTTACAGGGAAATAACAAGTTTTCCTCCAAACAATGCTTTCTCACTCAAAGCATGATTTCCTGAAAAAATAATCCCCATTTTCATTACAAACTACTGCATTTTAGACTCTTTTCAGCAACTTGAGTAATTCCATTAGAAACCTTGATATAAGACTTGCGTGGAAAATACTTTCCCCAGAATTCCCCCTGTGATTCATTTTTACCATAGCAATTCTTCAAAATATCAATACACTAGATTCATCCATAAAACAAAAGACTATCCCTGACCCTTGGGTCTTACAATGTAGACTCTGCACATAAGAATACTGTAGCAGTTCAGGTAATTGTCAGTATGTCAAATCTTATAGGCAGCTGCAGGTTATCTCTGCACCTACGTTTAGAAAGTGCTACTAGCTCACTAGTGTGTACTCAAAGGCACCAATAAGGAAAGGTGTGGTACAGCTATAAAGAATGGCACATTACAGCTGTAAAGAAAGTACGGGCTTCACTACTGCACAGGTATATAATTGAACACGACTGACACTGACCTTAATGGCAGAGTTGCTCATCAAGTTAGCTCCATTTGGTACAATAAATAAATTCAGACATATTCCAAGGTTTTCTCACAAATAAATGACCTGCTCTGTAAAAGCCGTATGAATTTTAAGTGTTAACCATGAAAGATGATGATGAAACTGGCTCCTGGCTACATCACAGCAATTCTGTGAACTGAAAGAAAACTTATTTGCACAACAGAGAGTATGATTTTCTCTTGATACATCAATTTATGCAGAATTATCCCATCTTAGTGGTATGCTACGCATCCTTAAATAATTATTGATCAATCAAATAGAAAGTAAGTCAATAAATTCAGAGTGATCACCTACTGTTTTATTCATAAGAATTCTTCCTACTCTTTCTCAGTAGCTATTTCATCCTTCCTTCTTCATTACCTTTTACATTTTTCATCATGTGCTGTTATTTATCTCCTTTGCCTGGTAAACAGTCCCTGTCTTTTCAAACTCTCTTCATGGGCAAGTTTTTTTCAAGGATCATTCTCATTTTCTTTTTTTTTGCACTGCAATTCTGCAAGATTCTTTCAGAAGTGCTGCACAACAGCATTCCACAGGATAAGGAATCATTGATTTATAATAGAACTATAACATCTTTCGTATTCTTCTTTCCCCTATCCATTATGCACCGTAGTATCACATTTGCTTTGAGTGCACAGTTATACAGGTTAATGCTTCCCAAGATTCTTACACCACAGGCCTGTTCATCAACTTGATTAGAATGGATATTCACTCGTAAGTAACTATGCAGACAATCTAAAATGTTGATATCAATAGCTGGGATTCATCTTCCTTCATTTTAGCTGTCATAAAGCTATACTTTGGTTCCTTCTAATATTAATGGGAAAGCAATATTCAGAGAGAACAGTCTTATCCCACAATAAGTGCAATAGGAGACAAATTGCCCCCAAAGGTTTTGATCTTTCCACACACTTCTGATCAACCGGTTTAGGCTAAAATTTTACTGCTTGTATGACAAAAATTAAAAGAAACTAGTTCATTTCTCTACTCTGAGACATTACTTCTGATTTGTTCCAGGACAGGCGGATCAGAACTCACCCGCCCATCCTTTATGCAGCCATTAAACCTCACCAGATTCATAGCATTTAATTTGATATTTACTTATTCATCTCTAATATTTGAAATTCAAAAGAGCTGTCGCCTGTATTTCTGTCCAAGATTATCCAGACTGAGTGATATGCACGGGACACTGCACATACAGTCAATCCGATGCATCCCATAATAGGCAACCATATCACATAGCTTGTGAGACTAATACATCCAGGACATATCAGCCTTCCTACATATGTACCAAGCAAACACTCTGCATAGTCTATCAACCATATGCTGGACACGGTGGATTTAACACACCTTCAGCTTAGAGGTGTGTGCTGTGAATCTGAAGTGCCCACGTGTTACTTGAGTACTACATGGACTCAATCCATGCCCAGTTTCTGCAGACACTTTTGACAGGCTGCTGGACAGGCAGAAATCCTGCAACTGTGATACAAAACCAGGGAAAGCGATAGACAAACATGAAAGGTAGAGCTTCCTGCCCAATGCAGCAGAAATGTTCAGTGTGTATGTCATGGTTTAAGCTAAACCCAGGACAGTGCATATTTAACATTTTAACTTCAAACACCCATTAAGCTATAATAAAACCCTGCTAAGGATTGTCATGGCACATATACGTACATGCATGTTTTTGTATACACACACACTCCTTTTTTTAACTTGAAGCAATTAGCAGCTATTAGCCTGAGCTGCTCACTGCTAATTTGAGGCAGAGGAATACCCATACCAGGCAGATGTTCTCAATGTCAGTTCACATTTCTAAACAGAGAACCCTTGTTCTAATACAGGCGGGAGCTGAGGAATAAGAAACATCTGTAAAGCCTCATGCTAGCCTTAAAGAACTGGATGTTCCACAATGCCCTTAGACATAAACCACCAGATTAAGAGAGTCTCTCTGAAATAGTCCTTGGAGAATAGAGCATTTTCCAATTGGAAAGCCTCTAGTCAAATCATGACTATGTTGCAAAAGCTACATTCTCAGTGTTTTCTAGCTCTAGGTCTCCTCAGGATGCCAAATTAATTAGTAGCAGGGTGGGTTTCCTGCAGGAATGAGGGGAGCTGTGGCTCCCTTAGCATTCAGTCATCTCCAGAGCAGCAGTCTCCCCTACCCATGGGAGAAGCCTTCTGGTGTTACACAAGTGCATGCAGTTTCTGTAGTTTAGTCCTTCCAGGTCATAGAGATCCTGTCCTCCACCAAATCCCAGAACAGAACTATCACCCTTCCCACTTAGACTCCCATTTCTAAGAACATTTCATAATAAACAGAGCAGGACTTTTTTATAATTGTAAGACACTAATGAAAATGTTCCATCAAGGAAGTAAAATAGGAGCTTAATGTAACTCAGTGCTGCTCAAAAAGGGAAGAGTATGTGTTTTCTGTACTACCTGAATCCAAGCTCCATCTCATCTCATTCCTCCTCTTCAGCACTGGTGGCAAGCAGTTAACATCATCATGTCTGCAATCTCTGTGCCCCGTGAACTTTCTACAGCCTGGCTCATGTTCAGGAAGTGTTCTTCCATACTGTGTTATTCCTTCTTACACTTCCCCAGGTATGAAACTGGGAGAGGCAGCCTTGTTCCACATCCAGCACACAAGTTCCCAGAAAATCTCAAAACCAAGTAGTTTCTCATTCAATTCCTGTCACTTTCTCCTCATCTCCAAACTCATCAACTAGCTGACAAACAGCCATCTTCCACTTTGAAGTTGCCCTATAACATCTTTTTCCAATTTTTCTGCTATTTTATCTCCTACTGTAAGTTTTTATTCTCTCCATTAGCATTACTTGACTGTCAAATCAGCATAAACTTTTCAATTTGTTAAAATGATCATTCACACCTTTCCTCTGTTCTGCTTTATTCTCTCCACTTCATCACTAGCTTCTTTGTGTCATCCAAGTAGACACAACAGCAAATTAGAGCTTCTGTCAACCTCACGGACCATTGTGATTACTGGTGATTGAACTTACAAAATATATTAGATTCACCAAGACACAAGTGATGAGCAGAGAAATCAACTGTTTTGTCCCAGATTGCATTGCCAATCTACAGCAGGCAGGTACAGGCTCCTAGCTCGTGACTTGAGGCCCTAACAATACACTTCCTCTCTTGCACAGAACAAGTATCTCACAGAGAAGGAATTCATGTCACATTTGTACCAAGCCAACATACCTGGATGAAGATATATTCATCCTGAACAACAAGGGAGCTGATGTCAATGGAGCGCGAGAATGGCCCACTCCTTTTGGTCTCCGAGCACTCTTGGATCCGACAGGTCAAATAGTGTGTGTCTGTAACAGAATATGCATACATGAGAAATGCCCATGCAGGAGCCTGTTGTCTGCAAATGTCATCAGCAGCTTTAAAAAAGATCTCAGAAGGGAAATCTTAACTTCAGCTCCAACTGGACAGATTGTTACTGCATGATCTACCTCCAGCCTTTAAAACTGCTCTCTGGAGTCAGAAATACAACACACTTCCACACCCATCATTCCCTTCCCCATTGTGCAGACGGCCCTCAGGATACTGGAGTTTAAACCATAAGTGGAGAGTACAAATCATAAATGCATCAGAAAATTGATGATGAGACCATATGGAGCAGAAAAAGATTTCAAAAGCCACTCAGATAGAATTATCAATTCCACTACCCTGTTGGGAAGCATATCCCCATCCTCCCCCTGAAATAATATAGCCTTGATGGTTTTAGTTGTGGTTCTAACACACAAGTAGACAAAATAAAGCCCAAACCAGCATTATATTATTTTGCTGTGAAAATTACAAGCATCTCTCAAAGTTAAGTCTTTATAGCCAATATAGGCTAAGTATGAAAACACTATGGACATGAAATAGCATGACTAGTCGAAGAGTCACAACAGTAGTTATATGCACTGCAAGTGGTATCAACCACTTCTGTCTAGAGAGAAGGTAAGACCATTGCACTAATGGGATGCCTTGTCAGGCCTTGGCATTGCTTGAGAGAGGAATAGGACTGGGAAAAGAACATGAGGAAGACATAAAGCAAAGGCAGACATACAGAAAGTTGCTTGGAGCAGCAAGAAGAGATGTGATCACCTCCAGCAAATTGGCAGGGGATTAAGCATTATTTCATTTAGGCTAAGAATGGATCTCATGAAACAGAATAACCAAGGCACTGTGTCTCTGGATACGTGTAATCTAAATATGCCATCTCTGCCTTTCTAAAAAATGCAAATTAGGGACAAAATGAAAATACAACTAAGATGACAGCTGCAGTGATAAAAGGGCCATATCTTTTACACTGCAACACTTCTACAGGTTTCTTAAATTCACACACTTGTTCCCTTTTCTACGAAGGGTGAGGACAGACCATTGGTGAGTCTAGTGCAGTGATTTTTGTTCACAACTGCACCTTTTAACAAGGATCCTGTCAAATGGAGCCCAAAAGGATAAAAGGGAACTTTAAAAGGACAGTAACTAGCCTAGCAGAGCTGCTTACAGGATTCTCCATCCCATAAAACCTGCTACTGCACTTGGTCTGTATCTTTCCAGTGGCAGCAAAATATGGTTCTGTGGAAAGCACGGGGGGCACAACTGAAATCCACTGACACTCAGCTAACTGCCTTTCCCCATTCAAAGACAAGGTTCACAAACTGTCAGTTTCCCTTTCCAAAGCCTCATCCCGCCAACAGAATCTTAAGAACGCAAAAAGAATGCAAGTCAGAGGCATTCATAACAGGAATAGTAACTTTTTAACAGATATTGTCTAAAAAAAAGTCACAAACTACAACCAAGCTTTAATCTAATAAAGGCTCATGACCAAAGGTCTGTGCTTAAAGACCACAGATGGGCTTCTGGGTTGAGGCACCGGGAATTTGAGGTTAATAAGGGCTATGTGGCTGATACAGAGCAGTTGCATAGGTCTGGTACAATAATGAAAACAGTCCCACTGATGCTGCTAAAGCAGCAGAAACTGTTGCTGGTGCCAGCTCAGAGTACGTGGAGGTAATTAAAGTGTATGGTGAAAAATATCTGACTTAGAGACAGTGCCAAATAACTGGAGTACTGGAGTCGTGCTTTAACCTAGCAAAAGGTATCAGCAGCAGTAGAAAGGTCAGACTCTCAGCTGGGACAAATTAAGGTTCTTTATCAACTGACACATACACATTTGGTCCAGAGCTGTTATTTACCCCCTCAGCATGGAATCGAAGACATCTTTGTGGTGGATAAAAGCAACTTCTCAGAAAACTAGAGGGTCTTATGTACCATCATGCTACCCAAAGAGCTCATCAGCCTTAACTTGTTCCATGAGGTAGCACTAAAATTAGGCAGAACAAGGAGGAGAGGTCAGGAACCATATTTTTAGAAGCTCATTCCCTCTGGTATGTTCTCCCACACAGTCGCTTGGATATTCTTATCCCTTCAAAAAGGGGATAATTTGCTGCTGCTGAGTGACAGAATGGGAAGAGGAATAAAAACCTGTCACAAAAAAATGCAGATAAATCACAAGTGTTGACATGACAACTAGCTGCCTGCCTATTGGGAAATGTGTCATTTTGAGTGTGTTACACCAGCAATCAAGTATACTCAAAGAATGGCACCTGATTAATATTCACACAGAGCTGGTGGTGGAGAAGGGGGGTAGCTCACTATCCATTGAGTCTCTTGTTTACTTATTTTCATCTATTTTACAACACAAGGTAGCTATGAAGAGAAACCCAACCCAACCAACAGACACAAAAAACCTATATTCAAACCTGTCTGCCTTTGGACACCAAAATAAGCTCAAGTCTTGCTTATTTTCCCACTGCCCCACGAAAAATGCAAAATAATTCCTTTTAAAACATGTCCAAAAATCAGGTAAAAAATATGTTCACATTTGTTGGTGACTCAAAGCAAGAAACAATCCCAAGATGCTGCTTGAGCTTCTTGAAGGGTACGACCTCTTCATGAGCTACCATCCCATTCACAAAGCACATCTTACACTATACAGGGCTCCTTAGTGTAAATGTCAGTTAAGAGAGAAGCTGTTATGTCCCCCTTCTCTGAAAGGAGCTACTTTTTCAGCCCTGATTTGCACAGCCACAAGGAAAAAGGACAGCTGCCCAGAGGAGCAGGTGGCATGTGCCCAAGCTATGCCTTTAAAGCTTTGTTTACCTTTAAGTGGGAAGTTTATGCCTTAAGGGAGGTTATTAGGGATAATAGGGATTATTTTCAATTTACATATTGTCCCACACAACATCAGGATTGGAGGATCTAGGCATTGGGGGTTTGGTTTGGTGGGGGTTTTTGTGGGATTTTTTTGTTTGCTTGTTTGTTTAATTATATTCTACTGCAAAAGGAATTGAGAAGAGCTGCCCATTTCCTAGACAGCCTCAAAACTTCCTATGCTTATAAACCATACTTATAAACCAGCTACTTTCTCAGCCCATCTGTGACTGAGGCAATATGGACATCAAGCAGCCTGGAGGGTTTCCTGCAGCTCAAATCACAACATCCATAACTGCACACAAACCCTTCCCACCAACTTATCTCACTTAGGATTAGGGAATGGCTTTCTCAGACGTGCAACCATTTTGCAGTTGAGCAAGAAATGCTTCCCCATTGCTAATTAACATGGTCTTCATCTTGAGAATCTGGAGTGTATTTTTACCCTTTATAGAAGCAATGAAACTGAAACAATTTCTTATAATTTGCAGTGATAAACTGGTGAAATAAGCCAACTTACTAAGCCTCTTCTTTGCCTAACAGTCATGACAGCTTTGGAAGGAAGCAGGAGCACACAAGAGGCTTTCTCTGGTGGATAATACCCGAAGAAGTGGGTCCCTGAAGGAAGACAATGAAGCAGTCAAAACTGTCACTATGCTGAAGGACGCAAAGGGCAGACTTAAGTGCAGGCTACTGTGACTTACAGAGACACAGGACAGCAAGGTCTGCTCCTTCCTGGCAGCATTAACAAGGCAGCTAGAAGCAGGCATGGCTGGCCAGCATCGCTAACAGGGAGAAGGGTAGCTGATGGAGACAAGTTCTTTGGCAGACTGGCTCAGCTTAAGTCATGTCCTGGTGCCAGGCAAGACTTAAAATCACAAACTGCCAGTGAAGGTTACTATGGGAAGGAGAAAAAAATAACTGGCCTCAACAATTTTCCCCCCAAAGGGAAAGAAAAACTGTGTATGTAGACAGGACTGTAACTATTCCCCAGGAATTAGTTACCTTGTTTTATCTTTCTGGTTGGGAGGGATGCGTGTGTGTCCCTTTTCCCTTTAATTAAAATACTGTTTACTGCACTGGATCTGTGAGTGGGGAGACAATTATCCCAGTGAACATCAGAAAGTTTAATATATCTCTCCCAGAAGTGCTGGTGGGTGCTTGTGTCAGTGTATTTGTAACAGTTCCCTTGCATCCAAACCTGTCCTTGCTGCTGCCTATTACACCCAGGCAGAAGGTACAGTGCCCAAGGCTCCTACATGTTTTTGTAATTTAAAAATGCAAGCCTAGATTATTATTCTGCTACAATAGCTCTGCCAAGATGTCAAAAAATATATTAAAAACTTCATCTGCCACAAAGACAGGAACAGCTTGAGATCAGCTAGGCAATAGCATTAGCAGCCTCTTGCAAATATTTAAGGGGACTAGACACTGTGGCAGATGTTTTTGCAAGGACCCTACCAATCCTAATGACTGGGACAGACAAAATCATAAGGCAAGACATGTTGGAGCACAGACACCAGAGTGGTGAACAGGAATTCCACCTCCCAGCTCCATGAGCTTATTGATAGCCCTGACTGGGTAAACAAGACTCTATCATGCCCTGCCACCTGTTCCCAGACACAAAGCATATTTCAGGCTCCAGTGTCCGAGTCAGTATTAGGTATGTTCTTCAGTCCCATTACTGCTAAATGAAGGAGAAAAAAGAATCACCAAGTCCAGGAGCCTAACCTTAAATACCATTTGCCCCCCAATTAATTTTTTTAAATGGAAAGCATAAAGGAAAACATAAAAGGAAAAACAAATGTCCCCTCTAGAACTACGTGTTTTTCAAGTCTCCAGGGACACCGAAGGTGTGAATTCTTGTACCTCAACTGAACAATGGCAAAATACTCAAATCCATGTCCATTAATACACCAAGTAAGTGACTGAGACACCAGACTGACCTAAGAGGCATTAAGAAAGACTCCCCTTCATTTTCCCAGCTACTGAAGGAAACTTTCATAAGAAACTTTCTGATCAAGGGGAAGTAACTGCAGGGACCCATCTTCCAGCAGGTGTAAGTGCCTCAGCCATTTCACTGAGAGCATGAAAACCCATTTTGGTTACAGAGCCAACTGGGAGAGACGTTCAACCTTCCACTCCTAGGGACACAGAGCTGTACCATTTCACACCAGGTGAGGCTATAGCTTTGAGGCAGTCGATGTTTTGTAATGCAAACTAATATCGTTTTAAGGCTTAGAAACTCTAATTGGAGCAGCATGGTTGTGTTGTGCTGTGCTTGGCTGGGAAAGGAGTCATTCTGGTGCTGTCCCACAGCAGGACGTGCCAGCAGGGCCAGCACAGCTTGCCAGGTTTCTCCTGTGCCTGCTGTCTGCTGGGACAATGGCTTGCAATGGGCCAAAAGCAGACACTCCTGGTTACATCTGACTTCCAGTGAAGCCCTCAATACCATCAACTGCCAATTGCAAAATGCTGAATTTATGCATTAAAACAAGAACAAACAGCAAACCCCTACCGCAAACAAGACCTGAAGGAACAGAGTTGTCTGCAAACTGGGGTTACATCTTTCAAATAAAGCATCTACATCCTTGACATATCCAATATTCAAACAGCTGGGTGAGCAAGTTTAAACTTAGTTTGAAAATAAACTCCATCAGCAGTTTGCTTGCTTTTTTTCTTGCTTTTGACCACTTTTCCCAGCATCCCTGCCACAGCACTCATAGCAACAAAGGCACTGAAAAAGCCTCCCTACCTTGCCCACCCACCTGCTAGCCTGTTTTGCTTTTTCCACATATTCAACAAACAGCTGTCACCCCCAAGCTTTTATTGCTTGGTTATTTATTCAGCTGCCATCACTAAATAGCAGTGGGAGGCCAATGAGTGATTTTAGAAGATCCACATCCTCAGAGAAGCCACCCTGATAGACAAGAGCTTGTTCGCACAGCATCTGGCCTACGCAGCACTTGACTAAAGCAGAGAAAAGTTTGCAGCCAACAAAAATGAGGCCTTTTCCTCCCAGAAATCCTCTACAATCCCATGCTGCTTTTCTAACACTGTCCTTGTAGCATAAAAGGGACACATGTCCCACTACTGTGGTGGCACTGAGCTGGAGCAAAGCTGGCTCCAGCCCAGGAGCAGATGAATTACTGTGCTGTAGTTCCTGTGAGAAATAGCTAAAACACTTTGGAGAGAGTGATAGAAAAAGTAACTTCTAACACCAACTGTCTTCTTCGCTGGAGGTTAATTACATAGGAATCTATTCTGCTGCAAATGTGACTAGATTCATTTCAGTGAGGGGTTAAGAACTATATTTGTTCTACTTCTTACTTCAGATCCAGGCACCTTTTTAAGGCCTGTAATGTTTGGGAATGGAGCACCTATTCATACATCATGAGCAAGACTGAAAAATACTTTCACTATGAGACAAAAGGTACCCGGGGCATAGGGACGTTCTGACCAGGAGAGAAATCTGATGGTAGGTGATTTTTCCAATTCTCAGGTACACCACAGGTGTTCTGAACACCTCTGGAAATGCACAGAGGCTGCACTGAACAGGGCTGATAGACAAACTCCTTATGATTCACGTAAAATACATGACACTGAAAAAGCTAAATAGGGAGCAGAATAGAAAGCTCCTTAACCCAACAGATTGTGCTTCTGCCCGGATTCTCCACAGACACAAGCCCTGCAGCCTCTGAATTTTCCCCGCAGGCAGGGGCTAAAGATAGGAGTATACCTCACACCAAATCCATCACACCAAACCCCATGACCTATCAATCGAAATGTAAATGGGGAGACAAAATAAGTAGAGTTAATTTCCATTCCGACTCCCAAAGCCCACTTTTTCAGCACTGGCTGCAGGCACTCACGTCCATCAGCAGTCCGGGCTTCCATGTGCACAAGGTCAGGTTCTTTATCCAAACCAGCAACGGACCTGGTTGGGGTCAAAAAGAGAGAGAAAGAAGGCAGCAAAGTTAGTTAAAAGCCCAGTTAGCTCTTCAATCAGAGAGAGAGAGGGTGAGGAGAAGCAAAACCAGTTCAAATCTAACTTGCAACACCTGGTATCCTGCTTGTCTCCTTTGTGTTTATAAGATAGACACCCTCCTAGGCGCTGGTGAGTGAACCTGCCTAGCCGTTGTCTACAAGATCAAGACTACAATGACTATTCTTGGGGACACAAAGCAAGCTGGTTGCAAGATCCCGTAAAACCAGATGTCTGTTTTAATACTGAAGGAAAGACAAGGGCACAGCAGCCTCATGATTATAGAAAGCAGGCTAAAAGGGGTATTACTTGGCTGAATAGTGACATGAGAGACTGATCTGCCCTTGTTTAGCTGGGCAATTCTGCTACTAACTCAGTTTCCCCATCTTCAAAAGAACAGCAATGCACATAAATACGGTGATCTTGTGACAAAAACCATTCTAGAAATAATTATTCACCCCATTATCCCATGCATTAGCCCTTGATAATCATGAAATAAAGGCATAATGAGTTTCTTTAACCTCACTAGCTGAAACCCAAGCACCTCAAGTAAAATCTGCCTGTGCATTGTTATTTTACTCTGAAAATGTTTTGCAAGGCACGTTACAAAGACAGTTTTCCTTCTGGCACAGCGAAAGTCAATCCCAGAGCAGAAATGTTGTTATTAGTGTCCTGGCTTGGAGATGAACATTTAGTCCTAGCAATGGCTGGCAGGGGAAAAAAAATAATCCATAGATGTCCACGTGATTTATGGAGCTGCTTCTTCTAAGTCAACCAAAGGGTTAGATTAAAAAGGGACAACGACAAAAATCAGTTTCTAATTTTGTGAAGCTGAATTTGATACAGTAGATTGTAAATAATAGATTCCCTCTGAGCCAGCCAACGTTCACAATTCCCTAATGTTCTAATACGCTTTTATCACAATCTTTTGCTTCTTTCATCCTTGGGGCATCAACAGCTAAAACATTAAAAAGAAAAAGAAAAAAAAAAAGAAAGAAGAAGAAAAAAGAACAAAATACAGATGTTCTGATACATTTTTGTGGATCTGACAAAAAACACAGCAATTGAACCAATGACAAACATACGAATGTGCCGGAGTTCAGCTAAGCTCTGCCAGTGCTCCAAATGTCAAAACAACTACATTATGACCCACTGTGTAGGTAACTGAAATTGGCACTGCTTGTTAACTAGAGCCCCGCATCAATAGCCCGTCCATTCACAACACACTGCGAATTGTGGCCAAGAAACCCCAACACAACAAAGCAAAGCCACACACAGGCAGAGCTTTCATCATTCTACTTCCAGTGAGAAATAGTCTGCTCCTTAATCACTACCATCAGTTTCAGGGTGATCCCACAGGGAAGAAAGCGCTGCCTGTTATTGGTAAGGATGCCAGAATGGGCCTGAGTGCCTGTGACTGTGTAATTATTGGTGTCAAACCTTCCAAATATCTGAACACAGTTAAAAGTGACAGTAGGACAAATAGAAATTCCTTAAAATGGCAGTGAAAAACATTACGGTGTGCAGCAGCATTATTTCCCAATGTATCTATAGAAAGGGCACACATCCTTCTAGTCCACAGCAGAAGTTTTCTGCCTTTTTCCCATAAGCAACCCTAAATGCTGTCATTTCAGGTGTTCAGCAGTCATGACTCCCACCTGCATGCCAATAGGGATAGAGGTACATACTTACCAACACCTCTATCCATCACAACTTTATGAAAGAAAGTGTGGTAATTTCAGTACTTTTAGGTGCTGGTTGGGATCCCATTAGGCACCTGCCCCACAGCCATTCCCAACAGGCTCCTTACTGAAATCCAGCCTTCGCCCTGGAACATACACTCTCCAGGCTTCTTCTTGAAAGCCAGACACCAGCCTTCTACCTAGAGCCATCTGCTGTGCCCTGGCACTACGTCAGGCTGCCTGCCCTGCTCCCCACACCAATTCCTGAGTCCCTCCCCCTACAGCAATGGGGCAAACCTACTCCTAGCCCAGGGAATAAGAAACATCCATCTGCCACAATACTATTCATTTTAAAAGGGACTGGAATTAGAATAACCTAAGTATTTCCAAACAAATTCCAAAATACTCATTACCACTGTGCATTTGCATACACAAGCTCTGTGGATCTACTCATAATGCCTATTAAGTGAGCATCAGGGGACAACAGGAGTCTCCTGAAACATGTCATTCTAGCTTGAATGTGTCAGTGCCATCTTCTTGTTTCCTTAATTAGTTTTGACAAGTCTGATGGCTCTTTTCAGAGCAACAGTGACGAAAACAGGATCAGCACACAGCACCCCCTAGTACTCCTCTGCTCACCAAATACTGTACTTAAGCAGAAAAGCTCACAAAGCAATCTCCTGCAAGCCAAAAGCAAGACAAGCTCCTGTTATCCACAGGCAGATAACAAGCCTGTAAAGTTAACTGCATCGGTCATCCTTCCGTCTCCCAAACGATATCTTAGATCATCTTCCTATATCAAAGACTCTGATTGCAAAACAAATCCCCAATCAATGCTGTTTTTTCATGCCTCGCCTATTCCCACTGGCAAAGAACACAGCTTTGCTTTGCAGTGCTCTGACTCCTGAATACGGGTATTTTCAGTAAATGATCTCTCACCATTTGTCTGGAGAAGCTTTACATGGAGAATGCAAAAAAAACTCTGGCAGTGGAATGAGCAAGATGTGAGTGCAGATTTTGGAGCACAGCTGCTCCAAAAAGCTATTCCTTTATCCCATGTAGTAATTTCTCTAGTCTTAAGAACTCACTGCAACAACCTCTCAGGTCTGGCAATATAAGGGCAGCAACAAGACACCTTCACAGCCTTATATTTTCTCATACATTATCTCTCTGAAAAACAGTTGGAAGACTCACTGCTCAAAACTCTTTGAGCAAGTAAAGTATGATGAGGAGAGATTACACCATCCCCTGACTTACCATTTCCCTTGCATGTCCTCCCTCTAAAGCCAAGTGGAGCCCACAGACTGGGGATGGCCAGGAAGGGTTTTCCTGGCTCTCTGGCTGACAAGCAGCTCTATTTCAGAAGTTTACAGAGACAAGAGCGTTTAACAACACTTACAAGCCTCAGCTCAGCTTGAAAACAGTTTTCCTGCCACACAGGCTGCAGGCAGAGCTCACCTCTGTATTTTGTATGTTCACAGACTCCAGAGCGTAAACAAAACCAAGGTCCACAAAATGCACCCGTGTATGTTGCTGCCTTGGATGGCCATGGGGAGGAAAAAAGGCACTCTCACTGTGAGAAGCCACACTAAATCAACATCCTCCACAATCCCTGTTCATTTATCAACAGTCAGATGAGAAAATGCTGAGAGGATGCAGGCAGAAGTGACAGGAAAGGTATTTTCTTTTTTCTCCTGCTGACACATTCCCTGACTGCTGCAAAGGCATTTTCAAAACGTGGAGCCTGCAGCCACTCTTGCAGCTGATGCAGGATCACGAGCCAATTAAGATTGAAACTACCTCTGGATTCCATTAGGAAGGAAGCAAGTGATACTTTTTTCTACCTTCTGCTGCTGCTTTTCTCTTCTGTTCTCACGGTAGCTCTTGATTTTCACAAGATCTTTCCTCCCTTCTTTTCAGAACAGGATCGCGTGTTCTTGAAAGCTGAAGGATGGACAGGATCCTGGCAAGATCCTTACCTCTATCTTGAAGGAAAAGCATGCGTGGATGCACATTTGCTAGACCCCTCTGCTAATATTTCATCTCTGACCAGGAGGGAGAGCAAGCGAGAAGGGCAAGGAAAACACAGGTTTGTAAGTAGTTATTCCTGAAATGTTTCTAGCTGAAAATAGAAATACCTAGCATATGCAAAGAAAGGAAAAAAGAAATCCACAGACTGTCCGGATTACTTACCTAGTACACACCTCAGCTCACTCTTTTCTACCAACTCTACTACCTTCCCATAGAACAAACCATTCTTGCACGTTTTTTTTCTACCCATATTCTAGACATCGGGTGTTTAATGACAAAAGGCAGCACTGAGATTTAGGTACTCCAGCATCTTAGATCAAAAAACACTGAGCAATTCAGACTGCCTGCTGTTCATTCTTGCTCCCTGAAACATCTACAAAGACAAGCTCTATTCTTCCTTCTCCTGGACCCATTAGCTGGTGGGAGTGGATGTGAGCAACATTTCTGTTAAGGATTTAAAACAAGGTAAAAATGAGGAATCAGCCTTTCAAACTTGGTCTGGTATCTGCTGGATTGAGCTTTTTACCAGGGCTGTGCCTATTTCTGACCAGGTAAGATGGCATTCCTCAGCTCTGGCTTTGAAAACAAAATAAAACTTTTACAACAGATTGAGACTTTCCCAGGATGCCAACTTGGAAACTCATTTTTGCAGGTTCGGATGTCAGACTGAAGGCAATTGTCACTGCTCATGTAAAGAGACAGAGGAAACAGATGGAGACTACTTAGCAGGATGTTGTGCTGTAGACAAGGGCTAGAGATGGGAAGGAACAAGGCACATTTATTGCGCAATAATATGTAAAGGGGGAAAACCACATCCTCTTGCTGCAGGCAACTGCAGTCAAATTAGTGGATGTTGCCAATTAGTCTGCTGTAATTTTAATTGTATCCTGTTCCAGCAGTGAATAAGCACTTCTTCATGGTGCCAGGCAAGCAATGCATGGAACTAAATTCGTCCAAGCAACGAAAAGTCTAGGTCTATATGGGCAGCTGGGAGCAGAAAGTGATCCATACAACTACTGCTCAACTAATCTATTTTTTTACATAGCACCATTGCTATATCATACATAACCTTTCCAACATGGACCAAAACCCAACAGGCTACTTTCTCCATCTGGTACAGCATCACGTTTGTCTAGATATCAATAACTGCAGCCAGCTTCGGAGGGTCAAGGGGATGCTGTGTATTCATCTGTTATTTACTGCAGTCAAGTCTAAAACTGGCTCCATCAAGCATTAACTCTGTGCCTGTAACAGCCAATGTGCACACAAGCCTCATACACCCCAGGCTGACAACACAACATAAACTATCCTCATTAAGAACAAATGTTGAACTGTTGGGGGAAAGAAAGTATTTATTAAACACATAAATACAGTATTATCCTCTGTGGCTGAACAGGGGGAGAAACTGCTGCATGGTGTAGGACGTGATGAGGTCTCTGAAGAGTTATGGACAAAACCTCCGTGCACAGCATATTTCAAATGATGCTTGGAAAAAAAGCTGGGCAGGAAGGTACTGTAAGAAAGTGTCTTAGCCAGGTCCCTGGAGCTTTCTATGTCTTTTCCTGTGCTAATTTCCATGATGCTACAATTCTGGACATCAGCAAAACTAACTGCTGAGAGACTTAGCTTGCAAGATATGGGGAAAAAAATTGCCAAGAGTTTATTTTCAGCTAATTTCTTTTCAGCAAAGCCAATCTTTTTTAAAAAGGTCCCAATGAATTTTAAGGAAGTGCTCTGTCTGTTATCTCTATGGAAACAGCATCTGCATGTGTTTCTATATGTGCATACATGTTATCTGCCTACCTGCATCTCATCCCCACTATCTGCTGAATGTCTAAACCTGTAAATTACCCGTAAACTCAGTGGACAATAGACCCCAGAACTATAAAGTTGCTACACACAGTTTTTTTTTGTGGTTACAGCAGGCCAGGAAGAGGAAAAAGGTCCAAATCAATTGTCTCCTTGAAGGAAAAGCTGACATTTAGGCTAAACCTTGTCACCAGTCACTACAGAATCCACACAAGACAGCAGGCTATGCTGCATACCAAAGTATTTTTTCTTCTTCATAGAAGGTGACTCTTTATATCACAGAAATTAACAGCACTGGGAAAGAAATGTCACTGAGTCAGAGAAAACCTTTAAAGTATATTTATCAACAGAACAAAGCTGCTGTTGATCCATGCTTTTTCTTTCCCCCCTATGCTAATACCAAAAACTAAGAAAGTACAAATAATTCTGTCTAGTTCAGTTAATTGGTCGGTTCTTTAAAGTGCTTCAGCATTTCTTCCCCAACCTATACTATAAATCCCAATAAACATAACTAAACTTTTGTGAAATAAAAAAAGCATGTGGGCAGAAGGGTGAAGATGTTTATTCACAGCCCTGTCAAGGTTTGAAAGGGCCAGCAGCAGGGTATGTGCTGGAGGTGGCATCTTAATTTCCTAGCAGTGCCTGGAATTACTTCTTCTGGGGACTGAGACTCATGCAGGGAGAGGATCTGTCAGACACGCCAAGCCAGCACTCATAGCTGATGTGCTCCCAGGTGCACTTACAATCCTGCCACTAACTTACCAACTAAATAACCCACTCCCATGCAGTCTGCTACTCATGACTCATCAGGCTACAGCTGATCTAGGCTGTATAAAAACAGCCCTGAGGGCTTACGCTGATTGAATAGGAAGCCAAGTCCTAGCAGCACCTGCATTGGGATATGGTGGAAGTAATGAAGCATCAGCTCATCAAGTTAAGATATTACTGTCTTGAAGACATCTCAAACCTTTAGTGCACAATATACCATCAGCTCTCTATCCCATATCATCTAAGACAAACAGTGACAATTTAAGGAAGGCATTTCTAGAGAGAAGACATTCACCTGGGTTAGAGGTCTGCAAACTTTATGGTGGACAAGTTCAAAACATTCCAACAGACGAGATTCTGTTTTGCCTTCTGAAGGAAGAGACACCTTTTGCAGGACACTGCTTTATTTTTAATTTTAATATTCTAAATTTAAGTCCTTTGAGGAAATAAGTTTAAAAGCTTATGTTAGGGAATACTGAAAAATGACACATTTTTAGGTAGCTTTGTCTTCTTTCTCATCCTTTTCTTCCCCCACGATCCCCCATCAGTTTTTTTTTTATAATAGAAGAGGAATAAAATGTAAGTAGAAAGATGAAATTAGTGCGGAGATTAGTGTACAAAAGTCATTTTGGTGATAAATCTAAGCCAAATTATTGGGGAGGCAGAATCTACTCCAGATAAATATTCATTATATTTAACCAAAAATCTTTCATTGGAAAATAAACTGTTTCCCAATGGAAAATCTGGGAGTAGAACAGTTTGTGGGGTCTGGTGGTATGGGGGTGGTGTTTATTTCAGCTTTTTGGAAAAAAATAAATCAGGAAACTGACATTTTCTAGCCAGCTATGTTTTGCTCAGATCTATGAAGCTCAAGCACAGAGTTTTTGCTTTTCTTCCAAGACTGATCATTGACATCCTGAGTGACTTTCATCCTTTCCTTGCATTGGTTTAAAATTAGTTTAATGCCTACTATATTATGAAGCCCAGTTAATTAATGTTTGCCAAGTGCTTGGCTACCATCTTTTGAAAGTCATGTAGAGGGGTAATTGCTATAGATTATTGCTTCATTTTTTCAGGAAACATGAATCAGCCCTGTTTCTGACCACTTCAGAAAAGCAAAGTCCATGCTCAAATAAGCCATCAGCTCTTCACTGTTGCTCCAGTGAAGCAAGAACTTCACTGGAGTTACTGTTCCCCTCCTGAAGGGAATGTTTAGAAGAGACATAATATTCCTCTAAGTTTGTATCCTAGAAAAAGTATCTTAAACATGACCCATTCAAGCAATGTTTTACACAAAAATAAGAATCCTCAGTTCACTGTGTATTCAATTGCCCCCAAGTGTAACAACATTTTCTGACTGCATATATGACATGCCTGAAACACCAATGCTGTGATTCAGCTGTTAGCAGAGAGGCAGAATACAGGGCCTCTGAAAAGCTTCAGAGTGAAAGCATCACTTCATAAATGCATGCAGCAGTAAATGAATAAAAATAAAACTTAAATTGTCCAAAGAGAGAATGCCAGTATGCAGCTTGGCACAGGCAAAACGATTAGGATATGCTGATGAGCCCCATATGCCTAAGAGCATTGTACATTGTATTAATTAAAAAAGGATAAGTATCCACATTCCCTGTTGCAGGATATTGTGAAGAATCACCCTAGGATAACATCTAACATTCTGGAAATAAATTTGTTGTTCAGTTTATGCATTTTGGAGAAAGGCACGGTGAAAAACTAGTTTTATGTCACAAACCTTTTGTGACAGTTGTTTCTTTGCATTATAGATGCTGAAGAGAACAAATAGCTTATTTCATTCTTTGACCTTTAACCATCAGACAGAAAAAGACAAGAGAGAAGGGAACAAAGAAGAAGGGGAAGGAGAAGAAAGAGGAGAATAAACTACTCTGTTCTGGACCAGCAAGCATAAATGTATTAACATGTCTCCTTGCCCCCAAAATATCACATTTAATTAGCTACTGAGAGCAAGATGCTCATTTGTCCCAACATCCACAAGAGGAAAAGACAAAGCAGCAGGAAACAAAAAGGATTTTGGCAGAAGACAGATACGCAAAGAAAGGCTGTGTCTGTAGGAACAGCATGTCTGCATGGCTGTGATGGGTAAAAGCAACAGTGACAGGAGGTTTGCAGACCACCATGTGTCTCATGACAAGACAGGACTGCATTCAAACCAGAAGCATCCTCATAGACAGAATGGAGAGGATATGAAAAAATGGCCACAGCCACTTGTGAGTCTCTCCATCATCAGTGGAAGAATGACACTGTAGCAGGGGAGATCAGAGAAGCCAGGGAGCTTCTGTGGGTTTTGTTCCAAGTTAGATGGATGCACAAACAACAGGGAGACAAGAAAGCCTAGAAGGCTGAGCACTAGACACACTCCCAGCTGTTCACAATGGAAAAGTCCCAAAGCATCCCCATCTTCAAAGCATTACCCTTTTCAAGTAAGAATGGTCAGGGCAGAATGCTGCAGCGGGAGTTTGTGCTACTCACATGTCAAGAAGTAAAGATGTATGGTCAAGCGGTAGGTAATCAGAGAGTTTATCTTTGTTGAGTTCTTAATCTATTGTTACAGATGAGCAATAAAAGGAAAGAAAAGTACAGGGCTAAATGAAAAGTAATACTCTACTGTTTTCTAGCCTCAAGGCGAATTCTAAACTGTCAATGCACTATTCACATCTAATGATTTGTAGAAAGAAAAAAGAAGAAACAAAATCAAAAACAATTCTGGAGAAACTACAGTAGATCCAGAAATGGCTTCAGGGAGTCGCTATTACAAATTGCCCTTAAAATCAGTATTATAATAGAACATGTCTCCTTCCCTCAAAGATTTTCAATCAAAACTTGAAAACCAAAAGTATTGTGAGCAAAACCTAAGAATGTTTCTGCACCCTTCAGCCAAAAAAATGGCAGGGTTTTTGGTTTGTTTTTCTTTACTTTTCTTCCAATAAAAAGCGGATTTTCTCCTATGGGAGACAACCCAGATCTACTGACTCCAGCTCTGAAGTTTACAGGTATTACTTAATATTTCCTAAGCCCATGCTGGCAGTCACAGGTCAGTATGTTTCTCTCTCAGCCACAGAACTTCTGACATTTCACTGAACATGGAAATCTGTTTAGTGTCTACATCCCATTTTATTGCCTTCTGCCTAGTGGAGGACAATTATCTGTGAGATAATTACAGAGCTATGATAACCACTGCTATTCCAATTAGCTCACTACAAATATGCAAGTGAAACAGCCTCACTCACTGGCTTCTCGCCCTTGTTCTGTATATGAGCAGCAAGAGACAAGTTACTGAATCAACATTATTTAAAAGAACCTGTAGTGCAGCTAATAAGATACTCCTTCCTGCTCTTACATTCTGATGTAGCTTCATGCTTGCTATGCTTAACAATAGCAGAATTAAACTCATCTCATTTTACAGAGGAGGCTCAGGGGAATGCCAGGGAATGAAAGGATGGGTGTTTCAATTTCTTCTCTTGCTGAGAATGAATTCTGCCTCGTATAACTGCTGATGAATTGTCGTTTTAAGAGAGTTTGTTAATTTCCAACAGGCAGAAGGCATAAAGAGGGACCTCCTTATCTTTAATGGATGGTATTGAGACACAAATGGCTCACGTTTAAATGAATGCAAAAACATCTTGTCTGCTTTACCACGATAAGACTGTTCCTTCTGCACAGCATGAGTTCAGCTCCTTCTGTTAAATAAAACAACTGTTTTTGTTCAACTTGATGGCACCAAAACTTCCAAAGGTTCAGAGGCTGAAGTCAATTCAGAGAAATTAAGTGGAATTTACCTGGGTCCTTCCTGATTCTTCTTGAGAAAATCTACCTGAACAGCTTTTGAGGTATAACAGAAAATGTAGCTTCAAGCAGAAATGATCCCTGATATCACTGATGTACTTGTTGAGGATAAATTCTCTATTAGATTGCAACTTTCCCCATTGCAAGAATGCTTCCAGCCTAAAAAACAAGAGCTGTAAGACCCTCTACAAAGGTGCATCTCTTGAAATCCAAGTAGGCCATTAGGGATGAGGTCTGGGGCAGAAGTGATGCTGGGTCCAGGAAAGATGCTCGGTCCCTGATGCCAGCAGGTGCTTTGCCACTGACTGAAATGGCTGGAACATTATGTCCATAATCAGAATATGTGAAAAGATCATTCCTAAACTTCTCAGTACAGTGGTAATTTTAAAAACAACTACCAAGCATTTCTCCTTCAGTCATCTTAAAACAAGAGGAGTTTTCTCCCACACTGAAAATTCACCCATCTGTACAGAAGCAGAGAGATTACTATGGTATAGAACAAAGGCCAAAACCTAAGCCGGATCCCACACAAAGTGGGAGTATATTCTTTGCAAGCCAAAAAGCACAAAATATGATACTACTGTCAGCCTGGCAGCCCAGTTTCTGATTAGCTTTGCCAAGCTATGACAGTATGGGAGATCCCCATATGCCTCAGAGAGATGCATTATTCAATATAATAATTACAGGGCTGGCTTTCATCACTGCTTCCTACAAATTATGACAAAGAATTACTCTGGGACTGTTACAGACAGGCAGAAATTAATTAGTGCTAAAGTTCACATTCATCAGGGAGAAAGAGAATGAACTCAACCTAGCCAGGTCACATGAGTCTGCAGTACAGCCTTTAAGCTTCCAGCACCAGTATATGAAACACAGCAATGAAGTCTGAACACTTTATCTGGTAGCCTGTTGCATAAGAAGGAAACAGATCCTTCCATCATCCACTGTCCAGACAGGTATGGCATTTGGATCCATTCCAGAGATCAATCTCACTCGGTAGAAACACTAAGCAAATTCCTCTTTAGACCTTTCTTACTAGTGGTTTATCTGGTCTGCTTCATTATCAGACACAGTCAAAAGAGAGTGGGGGGACTACAAAGTTAAGGATCCAAGAATAGCAATGGAAGAAATAACAGATGAAACTGCCCTCTGGGACATAAACAAAGCTCACAGATGAGAGACCAAAGCAAAAGGCTTTTTTACGGCTAGAAGCCCTAACCGCAGTATAATATGTGATATTTAGTGGTAAGCATTAAATATAAAAGCGATGAACAGAAATATTTCAGCCTTTACTTTTCCAGTCTTGAAAAAAAATAGAAATAAAAAAATCACTACCAGATACAGTACATTAAAGTCAGAAATATGGCTAAACAGCACAAACTGTACTAAAATCACAACAAATCACAAATTCTAAAAGCCAGCTAGTATATGTGTAAGGACAAGCACAGTTACATTAGTGGAGAAGGGATAATCCTTCCTTCTGAAAGATATGCTGTGTTTCTCAAAACAAACAAAAAAAAAGGAGGCTAGACAGAAAAGTTCCTCAGGTGCAACTTATTCCAAAATTGCCCTTTCAGAGCATATACACCACATGTTGAAAGAATGCTGTGATAGCAGCCAGAATTTCAGTGGCTGTGTATGTATTGTGAGCTTGTTACCATGTGGCTCTTTTCTTGTGGTTCATTTATCATGCAGTTAATGGGTTTTAAAGGAGAATTTAAAGTATTTTAAATTATTTCCATTTATAATCACACACAATCCTTGTAGCCAGTATGTTACTTTGGTTTTCCTTGCTAAAACATCTTTGATCCCAGTGAGGCTGATCGCATGGCACTCACAGGACTTTGTGAAAAAGTCAAATGCTTCTTTTCATATGAAAGCAGGCAGTAAGGAGAGAAGCATAACACAATAGCAAAGTCAGGCAAAGAACATTCTGTAAGAGTTTATCTAATGCATCAGATACTATTTAGGGTTTACATTCACAGTACAAGAGACGAGTGATATCTAATCTCCTTTGCAAAATGATGTCATTAGCATGAAGTATAAATATACACCAGAAACCCAAATATCATTGCTCTTAGTCTCAGGTAAATGAGAAAATGCTCTGTAATGCTCCTCCAATAATGTACTGGGGCTTTTTCTCCACCTTCTCCAAAGATGGTTTCCCACATCCAGCTATTTGCGTCAATCTGTCATAAATTAAAGAAAAAATGGACTGTGCTCAGAAATGGGAATGGTAGTCTGAACAATACACTGACCATAGGCACAAAGAGAGCACGTGGGGTCTATTTGTCTTCCACAAACCAGTCCTGCAGTTTCCCAGAAACTGAAAGTGAAGGATTTTGCTGTTCTTGGGGTCATTTGGCTGTTTATACTCTTACATAGCCATGTAATCTATCACAGCATCCCTGAAAGAACACTTAGCAAACTGTAGTTGAAAAACAGGACAGGATTAAGCTTAGGAAAAAATACGGACAAAAGCAAAACATAAAACTTACAAACATTTCTCAAACTTCAGTGATCACTCATATAAGGCACTATCACAGTGATGAAGATGTATATTATAAGCATACTGAACATTTAACTTGGATATTAGGGACTACTATCTGCTCTAAATCACAAAAGATCAGGATGTGAATAGGGCCAGGGTGTCTTTATGTTGCCTTTACCCAGGCACTTTGTTTCAGACTGCACTCTTTCCCTACTTTAATTTTAAAAGATCATATACTGCAAAGGGAGATTCTAATCAAATTAAAAAATCACTTTTTAAAACATGCAAAAAAAGTCAAACATTTCAGGACGTTCTTTTGTTTCATTTTCTGAGGGAAACATTTTGATAATGTTGCCTTCAATTCTGAAATATCTCTATCGACTTCAAACTTTTTCAACAAAAATAAATGCTATTTCAGCCAATAAACAGTATCCAACTCTATATCCAGCTTCCATTTCTCTCTGCCATTGAGTTACTGTATAATCACAAGCTAGTCAGCTACTACCTAATGTTTGGAAACATTAAATATCTGTAGTGCCAACTGCATTAATTTTAACAAAAAGAAAATAAAATCCCTAACCTCACAATTCCCCCACATTCCCATCTTTTAAGTGAAAAGGAAAATAAAATGGGTTTCTTTGTCACTATGGTACTGTGATCTTTAATTAACTAATGTGACCTTGCAAGGAAACCTTTCCATTTATTCTGAGACCTTTTAAGAAGGTCTCATGTCTCCTCAGCTCCTATTACAGAGCTTGAGGCTAGAGGTTGTACTAGGTCTTCGGCCTAGTACATAAGAGTTCATGGTCGTGGTAGCTTGAGTAAGACATTCCGGATTTATATTAGCATTACCTCTGGAAGAAAAACCTCTTCCAGTTGTTCCCACCCATAGGGCATGGGAAACAAATCTCTTAATAGAGGCAAACGAGTCATTAGCCCACAGGAGCCTACAGTAATAGGTCCCTGTTCAGTTCTTCATGTGAGATCTACAGGAACAGCCACTGGGTATGTGCCTCAATGAAGCTATAGGTGGCGTTATCCTACAGCTGCCAAACTGGATTTTTTCTTTTTATCCACAGCTCCATCTATAATATAGTTTTAATTCTGAAAAAAAACAAAACAAAACTCTAATTCAGGATTACTTAATAGTCAAATTGACATTTACAAGACTATGTTTTCTTAACACTAAACTTGGCTGCAAAAAATTGGGAGAGGTTTCCCCAGTACTGTGCGATGACACCATCTGTCAATGATTAGTGGGATTTACAGGAGAGACCGGCACATATTTGACTAACCATTTCACTGCTGGCAAAGTAGGCACATAAAGGTAACCTTAGTTGTATCCAAAGGTCACTTCTGTAACTGCTGCTGAAACAGTCCAAATTGGCAGTGGAATTAAAATTATCAGGACTGAGGAAATAAAAAGAGACACAAACCTCTGACCATCTGCAGATACAAACCCAGATCATAACCTTTTGAACCACTGAGATAAATCCCTCATCTTCTGCTACATTACTCTCAAATATCCAAACCAGTCTCCCCTATACTTTTCATGAAATTCAAGCTGCAAGCAAAAATACACTGGCTACATTTTATCACTGTTCCAATCCAAAATCATGATAAAAAGGACTGAGAACCTTGCCTTCAAGAGGCAAAATTTGCTGACTTATGCCCCAAACAACCATGACATAAAACCCATAACTCCAAAACATACCCTAAATGGATGCCCAGCCCCTTTCACTGAAAGCACAGCCTGTTCCCTTCTCCAGGTTTTTAATCCATGGAGAACAAAATGATTGTGGGTTTCATTCATGGATACCAAAACAACCAGAAATCTGGTTGGTTAACACAGAAAGACAAAACATAAAATTCAGTGAGGGAATCGGCAGTGTATTCGAGAACTGCTTGTTACACTACATCACATTTTTCCTATTTGCAGATACAAACACTGTTCCTTGAAGCCATGTCCTCTTTTCCTCCTCCTCCTGTCTCTCCACTCTTGCCTTGTTGATGCTTTTGCCCAACTTTCATCACTAGTGCGTATTTCAGTGTCTTTTACCGACTAGGCTCATCCTGGGCACTGACTTCAGAGCTCAGAATTTCCCCATAGCCACGAGAAATGATGCGACGATTTCTCCCTCTCTTCCACACAAATTTGTTTTCCCCACATTCCCACTCCCAGGCTTTCACAGAATCACCTAAAGTCCCAGAGAGCATGTTTAAAAATATATAAATAAGAGAGAAAAGGGTAAATGTCTAGATGTACCAGGCAAAACAAAAATGGAAAATGGTCCCACAGCCATCACTTCGTATCCCCCAGTGAAACATGAATGAGTCCTCCAGCAAAGAGCAGCCTGAGGAAACTGCTACATTCCTACAGCACAAAGTATGGACTGTATTTTTTATATCCCTCCACATGACAGCACAGGTGTCTAAGTTACAGTGAAAAAATACAGCCCAGAGAGAGCTGCAGAAATGTTTTGAAAGAAAAGAACACTGAGTAGGTCTTTAACAAACTTTGCACCCATGCTAGTTTCAGTTATCTTTAGTAATTTCAGAGTGATGAGTGATCTGGGAATTTCTGCATCACATTAGCGTAAGTTCCTATTTCCATCCCTATAGGATCCTAAGTTATTAAAATCTATGAGGCCCAGGCACGTGGGAGCCAAATTTGGATGCCTGTACTCACATCAAGTAACACATTCTGTTCAAGCTCTGCCAATGCCATCAGTGGGTGTAGCTAAAAAATGAATCACTACTACAGAAGTAGAGATCTCAAATCCCAGGTTTTATAACTATAAGCGGCCCAGAAGTGAGTCTCAGCATGCACAAACTTTGAGCTGGTTGCAGGAACTGATGAGAAATATCCCGTAAACTAGAGGACATGTGACACCCATATGGGATGAGAGCACAAAATTGCAACCCAGTGATTAGCACAAAGATCTGAGACTAAGGAAAGAAGTTGAAGGCAAGATCCAGGAATCAAAGCCACAGATCAGTCGTGGAGCTTAGGACTTCATTTTTGACCAGTGGGGAGCCATCATGGACACTGCCTACCAGAGCTACAGCAAAATGCGGACTGACCTGTGTGCCCATGATGAACAGAGAGGTCTTACTTACTCTGCTGAGTGAAAGTTCACATCTCAACCTCATGAGTTCTGATACAATCGTAATTTTCTCCTGGCCTTCAAGTGTCTGTATCAGAGCTCTCTCAGGGAAGGTAATTACTTGGAAAGGTCTCCAAGAGAAAAGTAAAACCTCTCCCTGTCATGCTGCCTGATCCCATGAACCAGGGGAAGTCTATAGACTTCACAAACCCATTCACGGCAGCTTGAGAGATGAAAGTCATGCTTTGAAGGCAAAAACATTCAAGAAAGTCTGCCTCAGATAAAGTCAGCTGCGTTCAGATCAGATGAAGACTGTCCCATTTGATGAAGGATGCTTACCTGAGCCCCTATAAACAAACAATGCAGAACAGCACAAACAAGCAGCTTGGTCTCTGATTTTAGCATCTTCCTATCATTATTATTTAACCTTACCTGGAGGATTTAATTAAGAGGTTTAGTAACGTAGGATTTGACAGGCTGATGAACTCCTCAGAATAATGGCTCATGTCCCTTTGAAACTTACAGCTATATCTACTTTCTCCCTCTTTCACAGCCTAATGAAAAGAACCACCAAATTCCTGAAGCTAGTATTCTCCTTGCATTTCTTTTCCTGTATACATCTGACAAGCCAGAGCTTGTAAGCCATCACAGTAAGCTTTAAAAAGAAAGAAAGAAAAAAGGAAGAAATCAGCTAAGAAGACTTATCACATTCCAGAATTTCAACACCTCTGACCCCTGCATCACAAATTGGTTCAAATCTCTCTCACTCTGAGAAAAACCTAATTCATTCTCTTGGAAAATTTATCGTCAGTGGGACAATATTTCTCAGTGGAATAAAGATTCCTAGGTCTATGCCATACGAGTCTTAACTAAAGAAGACTTCTACGTTTTCTAAGACAGACACATAAAACAGACATATTAACCATTATTATATGAATGTAGAAAATAAACCACAACACAGCCTCTCCTTTAGAAAGATTTTCTGCTTTGTTCCACTTTATTTTCTAAGAAAGCCTCTCCCCTAAGCAAAACTGTACTATTTGAAGTGTAAGGTACCATTATCCCATAGGACCACCTATTCTACCCCTCAGAAGGATGCACCTGAAGAGGAGCTACACTCAGCTTTTTCATGTGCACCCTGCACAAAATGAAAGGATTTAGGATAGTTGGGTCAATCAACCACCTGCCATAAGAACATAACCTCCTTTCTTTCACTATGGAAATGTGAAACAGTAACGTGGTCAGAAAAGATTCTAGATCTTTGATACGTTTTGCAGGACCCTACAACTTCCTTTTCTTCATGTTCAAAAAACTTCTTATACTGTCCAAAATCCATAGGTACACTAAGAGAAATCTTCCTTGATGTCACAAAGCCGTGCTTTAAATGTGGGAGTCTAAAAGTGTTTAAAGAGATTTGCAGAAGGACCTAGGCAATTTGAAAACCCCATGAGGTATCTATCTCCACTGCAAGGTGTGGAAGTATTGCAGGTACAATCTATAGGTATGTTGGGCCTGGGTGTCAGATACTTTCAATGGTGTGAAAAAAATTCTATGATAATTTGACTCTAAGATATATACACCATGCTCTGCAATTATGAGTCAATTCTTAAAGTTGCCCAAGTCTTTCTTATTTTTACTGTTCAGAGTCTCTTTTCTTTAATATTATGATAATTTTTGGCCTTAAATACCAGGCACTTCTTTTAACTATTCACAGATTCTGCCAAGCAGCACTTCTATGCACACACCATCATCTGCATGTAAAAAGTACAGCGTTAAGAATCTGATTCAAGCCCCAATCCTCAATTTAACTACAGAAGAATATTGCTGGGTTTTCTCTTCTGCACTGAAGTCAATTCTTGGGCCTTCATGGAGGACAGAAGTTTGGAAAAGCCTCATCTGCAATAGAGAAGCCTGGAGACAGGAGCTAAATTTGTTTAATCATCTTTTTTTAAGATACTTTCTCAATTTCGTAAGCTGACACTTGGGAAATGGAAAGGAAGATAGTCACAAAGCAGTTTTTTAGCAAACTGTTTGTAGATTTTGGGCTCTCACCAGTCAGTAGAAAGGAAGTGGCTCCCCCAGCAGTTGCATAAGGAGGCTGGTCAAGAGCTCCAGCTCTGCAGAAAGACTGTTGTAGGCTAAAGTATCTCTTAGAAGGGTTGAAAAGTAGGAGGCCTAATGATCATAACTCTGTCACTGAAGCATTGGGTAGTTTCTCTGTCTTACTGTAGGTAGGTTATAACAAAGGAACAGAAGTTTTGCACTTATCAAATGACTTGCGGTAATCTGTACAAGACCCCACTGTTACCAAACAAGAAAGATGTACAAATATGGAGACTATAGCACCGCCAGATACATACTGTGGAGTATATAGTACTGATGATGACCAAAGGCAAGATTGGTCTTACTGTTCTTAATGAACTTAATGTTCAAGTAAAGCAACCAATCCCTTTAAGCTAGATGCCCTTCTTGCTTCTATGATCTGCTCAAAACAAACAAAGCCTGAGGCATAACTCACCAGTAAAACCTGTTTGGAGTGACCCGTTCATGCATTAGCTGCCATTTTCTTCCAAAGTCCATGGAGCTGTACAGCTGAAAAAGAGAGAGAGAGAAAGTTTAAGCTTTGAGGAAGAAGAGGAAGGGCTGCTGCTAAATAAAATATCCAAATCAGCTCAGATTAAAGGACAAAAATGGATTGTCCCTCATAATTATCGATCAGCCTCGCTGCCAGGAAAGGCTAATAAGGCAATCTCCTTCCCTCATATTCAACTCAGATTGAGCTCTTGTGACTCAAAAGCAGGTTGGCTCTTCCAAACCCTTTCAAACTTTTTTTGTGCTTCCTGATCTCAGCTGACAACACGTTCACTTTGGCCACCATATGACAACACTGGCAGTCCCCCTGGCTTTTTCAGCCCAACAGGAAGCAGGTGATTGATGACATGTAAATACCTAACATTAAACAGAATCAGAGACAAATTAGATCAGTTGACTGATGTGATAGGTAATGGCTCCATACTCAAGGTCATTTTATGGTGTTTATTACATCTCTCTTCTGTGTGGAAAGAAAAGGAGATTGCTCGTAATTTATGTCTTTTATGTTCAGACCAAGTTCTAAATTTTGAGATAAGTTAGAAATCAATCTGCTCATTGGTTAAACATTAAAGATAGTGAAGTGGCTCTTCTTGAAACCCAGATTTGCAATATAATCATAATTTTGAGTCCTTCTGGCTAACAAATGGCACAGCTGTTCCATGCAACTCCACACTAAGTCTCGGACACAGGTTTACTTCATGCAAACTCTGCTTAATGCCAGAAATACTGTTCTCCCCATTCTCCATATAATTAGTTTACTACCCACAATCTACTCACTCATAATCAAAGCACATGTAAGCTCCTTTTCTTGAACTCTGAGAAAGTTTGGTTCTTCAGAAAAAAAAAAGAAAACTTTGAGAAATAACAACTCTGTTTTACAACTAGATCACAGAGAAATAAATAGCAGGCAGTGTTTGGAACAGGATTTCAAATAAATTTAATCTGAAATAAATTCTGGCTTAATAAAACAAGGTTTGATTGCAGCCTAAGGAGGTAGATAACAGAGCTGGAAAAGTTAAATGTTTGTAATATCCAAATTTAGGTCCCTAATGGGAAAACGATATCATTTGAGAAAAGGTTCTGCATTTGATTTGATTTTGAGTAACTGAATTTACAAATCAGTGGCAGGTCCATGTTCAGATTAGAAGGGTTCACAACCTAGTGATGCGTATTATGGCACAGTTATGATGAATGGCTAACTGTAACTGGAAGATAAACTATATGCGCTCACACTGAATATTAAAGTTTTTTGAATGGGCAGTATATTTGACCACAGAGCTTCCACAGCCACATCAGAGCTGGACCACAGAACAATTTACAGAGGTGATTGGAAAGGGCTGTTTGAGCAGTGTCCAAAGCCTGAGGCAGCTGATTAATTCTTACCATGTTTGTACTCAACTACACAACCAAACCACTGTATAGATAACAAAAGGAAACAAAAAACTGAAATTCAGACCTCATCAATTATCTAATGCAACTGGTACATGTAAAGACAAAAGACTCAGTCCTTTGCATTTGTGCCACGGGAAGCCCAGTTTCTGCCAATGACAGCTCAAGCTGAATAAGGCACATGAGGGAAAAGGAGTTGGAGGCAGATATCCTCCAATGTTCCTGCCAAAATGGGCTCCAGTTATGTAGACTTCATTCCAACCAACATTGATGGGCCTGTGGTAAGAAATATTAGGAAATATTCTGTGCCCCATTTTCTTCAGGAGATCAGACATGATCTGAATTTCTGATTTGGCTGTAATTGGCACTGTCACTAGATAAGGTGAGATACTGCACTAAAAGCCCACATTATCTGGGCTTCCTCTGCTTTTCTAGTCAGACAACCACAGTGATAGTCTAAAATAATACAGTATAGAATCATTTGACCAAAAACGAATTATCTGTAGATAAAAAATAAAGCTTAGACTGACTGATGGTAGAAGGATTAAATTGAACTTGCAGCCTTTAGGTGATTTTGGATAAAGAGATAAGGAGGATATAATTCATTTCAAGAACATCTATTTATTTATTCACCTCCTTATTCCAGGCATTCACTTTGAATTTTAACCAGATGATTGAGTCTTAAAGCTGTATAACAAAACAATTCCTGAAAGGTCTCTCTGGATCAGTTCACTTTTCTAGTATTATTTACAGATGCAAATGTTAATGTTGAATTACTAAATAAAATATACAAAAAAGCATTTTCTAATACACATTAAAATTGAATACACATCTATGTACACTTTCTGCTCATCTCCTTTAGAAGAGATAACAAATTTAGCAGCAAGTACAGCAGATTTCAATGGAAATTATTTTGGCCTAAGGCTGAATACTAAGCAATGGAAAGAAATGAGGTTTGTTTGGTGCCAAGATCTTCCCTTTTTAAAGCCCTCTTCTGGCTCTTTAGAGATGACTAATCTCTGGCATTTCCTCCTACCACAGCATTCTAAAACACTGGTTCAAGAGGGATGGACTTAGCGTACCATGAGGGTGTACTGTGAGAGTATGCCTTTTCTGCAACCTCCTTATGTTATCTGACCTACTCTAATAAATGAAAAATTAAGACCACTATGGGTCTTTATGTTTGTATGGACTGGTCTTGTGCCTTGATGGTGCTAGAGTTGTACTCAGAGGACTTGACTAAGGAGCAAAATCCAAAATCTGGCTCAAGGCAAGGCTGACAAAATTCGCATTTTAACATGAACTCAGAATCCTGTATCTACCATCAAGGCACCTCAGTAACACAGTCACAGCACCCAAGTCAGTTCCAGCAACCTCTGCATCTATTTGAGTAGACAGGTACCAGCCTCCTAAAAGCTAAGGTGCTTTTGAGAACAAATACATAATATTCAAATTCCCTACTGAGCCCATGTGAATGATGCTTATGTACCCTTGCAGCACACAACAGGGTTTTTTACTAGGCATGACTCTATAATTTCTGCTTGCCTCCAGACTGGCATGTGACAGTGCCACAGGGCAGATGGGATTCAGGAAGGTGAAGGGGCCAGCACTTCATGTCACGTAAATATAACTTTTAATGTGCTCTCAGGCCTGAAGAAGCATCTAAAGTATTATGCTTAAATATAAGCCTAGTCATACCAGCAGGATCCAAGAGCTTCTCTGTTTTCACCCCTGGTTTTGGGGTCACATCAGTTGAGCAGTGCAGGTGCAGTCTTTGAGAATGGGTACTGAGCACAGGGGACAATCTGCCTATGCTCAGAACCTGCTTATACCTAACATTAAAAAAAGGCTGTACCATTCATGCTCGCAACATCTTGCAAAACAGTGCTAATCCATCTGTAGTTCTGCTTGATAACTGCAATAATGTACAAAGACTTCTCTAAACAAACAAAATATATCCTGCTGCTTTGGGTAATGAGGCAGGACTGTTAACAAGGAACATCAGGCCCAAAACTTTGTATGACTACTCAGAAGAAAATGGCAGTAATTAGGTAAAAGGTATTTCTGGCAGGGGGCAGCCAACCAACTCAAGAAACCCACTAACTCAAAAGAAGAGAAAGACTGAGCCTGCATGCCTGATTGCATGAGAAGTGAAAGGGACCTATAACCAATATGGGGTGGAATACTTATTAACAAGTTGTATAACTCTCAACCAATGGACAATAATTTGTCAAAATGTGTAAAAGCTTAAAATTATAATCATTGCGGTGCTTGATTTGTGAAGACTTCCACTGAGCACCCTGCATAGAATAAACAATGTCTCTTTTCTAAACTAGACTCTCTGTCTTCAGAAAGTGCCAAATCAGAAACACTATCAAGAAGGTAAATAGCAAATGTTTACCCAAACAACATCACAATACTCCACACTCAAGGGTGGTAGCACCAGACTTGTCACATCCACCAACACAGTCCTATGTTTTACCAAGAACACACAATTTGTGTGAGGAAAGACCTTGGCAACCTAAATGATACACAACTTTATTTCACCACAGGCCAGAACCTTAACTCATGCTTGTCTTGCTCAGCACAACACTGAATCATAAGGATATTACATACCACAGGCAGATTGCGGCTTCTGCAAACTCTAAGAACACTTGCAACATTTTGTTTAACACTGGCATTCTTCCCAAGATAAGCAGCAAGCCCCTTAAAGAGGAAGCTTTATCTGTGATGTCAGATTCTATGCCGCAAACATGTGTGACCACCAGAAAAAGCTGGAAAGGAAGGAGTTATACACACATGCACACATGCACAGTGTTGCATATGAAAAACATCCCCATGCTCTTGTAATTCTCCAGAACAAATTCTCAGGGTGACAGATCCCGCTGGCTTGTTTGGATGATCCTATTTGGGGCTGGGTAATTTGTTGTGAGTGGTTTATTTTCACAAAGAAAACTAGCAAAAAAAAACCCAAACAAAACAAAAGGATACTTTTACTGAAAAAGACAAACTTCTCTGAACTGGCACAGTGTGAGAAACTGGCCTGCTTATATCCCACTTACAGAAAGAGGGAAGGCAAATGAGCGATGAAGGCAAAACATGGAAACCATAGGAAGAAACTCAAACCCATAATGTTAGTCATCAATGTCTGAGCTAGTCACCAAGGCTCATTTTCAGACTGGCAAGAAACAGGCTTGGGACAAAATTTCCATACTAAGGTACACTTCTAAAATGGCTTATTATTCATGCTTTGGAACACCTCCATTCTCTTCCACAATTCAGCTGAGATTGATTTCATGTTGGGCTCCCTGTTCTCACGTTGACCTGCTTGGTCTTCATGGGGGAAGCAAGCAGAAGAATGAAGATTCAAGGCAAGCTGAAGAAAGGCCAAGTACACAGTCACTTGGGTACACTTTACCACAGAAAGCAGCACACTGAAGGCGTCATGTATAGATTGAAAAGCAGTAGACAACGGACTAAATAAATTCAGAGAGATTTGATATTTATAGACTTCTGTGCTCAAACACAGAAGAATTAGGGCATCAGGAGCATACATAAAAACCTTATATCCAAATAAACTCAAGTATCCTTTGTAGCTATGAAAACAGGCCTACTGGCCTGAGCAAACATCTGGTGAGAATCTCAATAGTTTCCTGTCTGCCAGCCAACCCTGGAACACAAATAATGGTGTCAGATAAAGTGAGGAAGAACAGCTGGACTATATGCACTTAAAAGAACAATTCATCTATTAGAAGCAAAATTTTGCTTCCCCCAGACAATACATCCAGCTGATGATGGAAAGATGTATTTGTATTATTCCAGCAATGTGAGAGTCAGCCTAGTGGTAATAACTGGGCAGCAGCTGACACATGGTAGCATGATGGAAGAGGAGGGGCAAATTAGCGTGGCCTGCCATGTCCTCAGAAGAGCATGATCCCAAGCAGTAGCTTGGATTGCTTACATGAAAAGATGGCTCTGATCCCAGAAAAGCACAAAAGCAAACTAACACCTTCTCAGCCAGAACTGGTGGGAAAAATCTACAAGATGTGGGGAGGGTTCCTGCCAAAAAAATCAAACTGTGACAGAAGAGAAATAAAATTAGGTCAACATTTCTGTGGCAAACTGGGCTCCATGCAAGCGGGCTGAAAAGAGTAACTCAGAAAAGCAAGTCTGTTGCAGGGTCTCAAATTTTCTCTACAGAGGGAAAATGATCACGATCACTGGAAAAATAGAGGCTTAGAAACAGAAAAAAGTAGTAAACCACTCAGAAAACTGAAAGGTGTTTTCTTTAGACTTCTGTGTTACTGGTTAAATTATGAAATGAGAAGAAGGTGGCATCATTACCATGTCATAAAGTTCATTCCTAGAAGGAAAATGGAGAAAAAACTCCCAACACTTTTCAGCCTCGAAGTATGGAACAGAGAAGCCATGTCTGACAACTGCTAAAGATGACACATTACATGGAAGAAGACAGCCGTATGCAACTGTATTGGGCTTGCATGACAAGGTTTTGGTAGTCCGGGGGCTACAGGGGTGACTTCTGTGAGAAGCTGCTAGGAGCTTCACTATGTCCAACATAGCCAATGCCAGCTTCAAAACAGACCCACTGTTCGCCAAGGCTGAGCCCATCAACAACAGTGGGAGCACTTCTGGGATAACGTGTAACAAGGGGGAGAAAAAACCCTGTGCAATGGCAGTCAGAGAGAGGACTAAGACTATGTGAGAGAAGAAACCCTTCAAGCACAAAAGTAAGTAAAGAAGGAGGGGGAAAGGGTTCTCCAAGTGCAAGATTCTGCTGCAGCCCATGGTGCAGACCATGGTGAGTCAGGCTATGCCCCTGCAGCCCATCCAGGTCCATGGTGGAGCAGATCTCTACAGCCCATGGAGAGCCCTATGCTGGGGCAGGGGTTGCCCAAAGGAAACTGTGACTCTGTGGGAAGCTGATGCTGGAGCTTTGGTGGGTACCTTGCTTTCAGTCAGGGTCAACCCACTACAGCACCAAATTCAAACTGCAGTGAGAATGCTTCAGGAGATGACAACAACATTTTTTCTGAAGGCACATGGGGCAGCTGAACACTTCAGGAGAGACATTTTGCAAGATCTTGGAACGATATTCTGTGTAGAATAAATGGATGGTCCTCATATACCCCGCTGTAAAGCAAGATCTTTTTTCCACACCTAAAATTAGACTTAAGAAGGATTTAATAAGGTTGCCCTTACTCAGGGAAAAAAATACAAAAACAAAACAAAGGAGCTTGCACCATAGGAGATAACTGCTCCAGCAAGTGAAAGCATATGTGTAATACTTGCATTTCTCCCTGTTCTTCTTTCATTTAAATCTAAAGTTACACCTAACCCTTCTCAACCACTGTAAGAATACTCCTGACAGTCAGATCCATCTAGTTACCAATCTCCCCACTTGCGGACCTTAGCCCAGAAATTCCAAGCTGACAACATACTCCTTTTTTCCTGCTTTATTTTTTCATCATTTGAAGATGGTGTCTTTTTCCTCCAGTATAGCTGACACTATTTCCCTATAACTCCTTATTCATACAAATAGTAATCAGATCCAAAATCCCCAAGGAATTAAACTTGGGATAGTAACCTGCTGAATAGCCAAGGCTGACCCAAACATTTCCATTTAATACCCACAATGCAGAAGCATTTGCCCTTACTAATTTTTTCATTTGAGATGTCAGAATATTGTGATTTTACTACCTGTCATAGTCCCACATGCTAAATCCACTTGTGGAGACCCTCTACAACACTCCTGCAGCCATCCGCTGCCCTCAGCCACTGGTGTGACTTTGGGAGCAGAGCAGACAGTGAAATGTCACCAAAGCAGAGCAATAAAAGACAGACAACAGAATTGAGAAGAACTGGATAAGAAGACAAACAGGACAGATTTCGTGTAGCCATGAAGACAGCAGTCAGTACTACAGAAACATGTCCTATTTCTATACCACTTCTTCTGTCTTAACCTTCCTCACCTATCTTCCATTCCTTCATTTTGGAAAAGAGGTGGATACCCCTGCCTTTCACAGCACCAGTGCAATATTTAAGGTGTGGGATCTATGCAGCCCCCTGTGTCAGGCTCTTCTGTGAGGCAGGACATGTTACTTGCAGCACAACAATGCAGGACTCAAGTCTAACACGCTTTACTTGGGTGGCTGAAACTGGGTGAGGAGCAACCCTTGCCATGGGAGCAGCTGTGTTACAGTAGAAGTGCTTCTGGACCTTTAGAGAAGAGAAGAGAAAAAGGGGCTTCTCACTCTCTTGCTATATGATGCTGGAAATCACAATTCAGGTAAGGCATCCTTGGCAGCTCCACATGAAAGAACCTAAAAATAGATCCTTCTTCTCAAGCCAAAATATTTGTGTAGCAGCTGGTGGAGCTGAGCTTAGGAGAAAAACCTCTACCAGCACCGTATTTATGGGCTTTGCTTACACACAGTTGTAAAAACTAGTAATTGCAATGAAAACAAACGAACCAGTTTATCTCTCTGCTTTGATTTCCTTTCCAGGCAATTAAAGGTTGGATCAACAGACCTCATTACAGCCCAAGGTTCTTCTCTAGTATGGTACAACCAGATTAGGCACGGAAAGAGAACATGTCCAGAGACTGCTGCATGTCTGAAATTCACCAGAGCTGCTCATACACCTACAGATGTTATAGAATAGAAAATTCACTGGAAATAGACTATTTTGATGGGAAATTGGTCTAGAAATTAATTAAATACTAAATGCATTTCCATTATCTGTTTCAAAAAGGAAAAAAACATGTATCAGAAGCTGTGAGGTTCTATATGCATTTAAATATCTAATAATGAAATATTTTAGATGCTGGCTGGCAAATGTAAGTCTTCAGACAAAAGGAAACTCAGATTTCACACTACTGTTAAAGGAACCGGACAGGTATCACCTGCACAAAGCCCAAACACTTTGGAAACACCCAGCTTCATGTTGTAATTGTATAGCTCAACCCAGACATAACTTACAAAGAAACCTAGTTGTTTAAGACAGTGCGCAGATGTTATGTTTCATGGTTTCACACTGCAGTTTGCTTAAACCTGATGCTCAAAGCAAGACTTGCCGCTCTCTGCTTCTCCACTTCATCTCCGAGAAAAAGAGGAAAGTGGATTAAACTGGTGAAAAAAGTCCACTCAAAAACCTTCACGTTTCAATTTGCCTTAAGCCTGCTTGGTACTGAGCATACCCAGCCAAAAATTTGCCATTTCTGCTGAGAGGACAGCATATCTTTTCTACTGTGTTGCTGGTCTGTAGTGGAACAAGAAGTCCAGATACAGCTGCAACAGGAGCAGTGACATTAATGTCACTAAAGAAGTTAAGGCATGTTTCAGAGTCCTGGGTGAAAAGTATCTTCTCTTTTTCCTACTTTCTCCCCACCTCCAGATATGCTGGAGTGGCTCAGAACCAAGGTGAAAAGTATTACTTTGAGGGTCTTTTTCTTAAACTGAAAATCTGGGGAAAACCATGTTCACTTTGGTCAGTCAAAACACATTTCAATCATTTCTAAATAATTTAGTTTTAGCAACTTGCAGTAAACACTATAAATAGAAATGCCATTTTGAGGGGAGACTAACTTTTTTGATTGATTGTTTATTCCTTCATGACATTTTAAGCACTTCAAATCATCTCTGTAGTGTGGGGAAGGGCTAAAGTTGAGCAATATGTTGGCAGTGACCCCTTTCTGATGAGTGTTTGATCAACAAGCTTTATTAAAAATTAAAGACATAAAAGGTGAAAAAAAACCCCAACCCAATAGAAACCAAAAATCCCTACTTCCAGAGTCTGAGAAGAGACTGAGACATAACAGATGAGGCAAGCAGCGTGCCATGCAGGGTGACAGTTTTCCACATCAGCAGTGCAGAGCAGAGATAGAGAATAGAAGGGGGCATGGACACAGAACAGGGATGGGAAGGACAACACTGGAACTGTGAAGAGACCAGAACAGGATGGAGGTGGCAGAGTTGCCTCTTGCTATCAGGATCTACAAGGTGCAGCAGTATTTCTTTGACAGACATCCAACAGGTTCAGACAGAGGCAGAGGAGGGTTGCAGGCTGTTCCTGTTGTACCCAGGTGCTGCTTCACTCTCTTTTTCCCTAGAATCAGCTCTTTAACAGTGACAAAAGATTAAATCAGCTCTAACGGCTGCTGGCTTTTCTCTCTCCAAGCCAGGCTGGGCCCTTACCCAGCTTCTTTCTAGCTTAAAAATCTTTAGGCAGCTTTTGGTCTGAGGTCTGTACTAACCATGTAGATAAAGCCAGCGGTGAGGTGCAGGTCAGCCTTCACCAAGGAGCAATGTGCCCTTGCAGCCCAAGAAGAAAATCTTGTTTGCTCCTGGGGACTCCACACTGCAGCCCTTTAAAAGCCCCTTCTTACACTCCCATCAATGCCTACACTCAAAGTTTAACAATAAGGGGAAATAAATGGGAACTACATGTCTAATAGCAATATTTCTCATTCAAATGTGCTTTATTGTGTGATATATGCCTTTAATTACAGTGCAAGCATATGGGTACATTTGTTGCTACAGACCTATCTTTCATGTTTATTGGGCATAAGACTACGACGTGCAAAACAGGAGATGCTCAGGCATTAGCCAAAGTGAGACATAAAAATACAATCACATGGTTGGCTCTTCCTCTCCTTCCTTTATAAACCCTGTGGCACTATCTGTAGGGTAACCTCTACATTATGCAGAACAGGATTTAATGGAAGAGCATTTTTTTCAGACTAGCAAAAGAAAGATTTCACACCACCAAACAACCTCCCAAATTCATGTGAGATTTTGTTATTTCTTCATTTCTGAAATTGTATATGTTTCTGAAAAAAACATTTCTGAAATTGAATACAAGGGCATTAATGAAAAGAATTTGAAACTGCATTTAGAGCAGCATTTTATTCTGAGATGTAATTGTCGTTCATGTAACAAATTTCACGCGGCTTGAAAGAAATAAATACAGTTTAGGCTCAAGCAGAACATGTAATTTTGGCAAAATTAAAGCAACATATTTTGCTCCAGGTTAAATCGTATTTCAACACACACACCCACCCCTGACATCCAATTCAGCTTCAATTTTCCATTCAGCAGTATTTTTACAGGCAAGGGATGTTATTCAAGACAGATTCCAAGTTATGGGACACATCACTTTTCAGACATGGGCAGACACACACACCTAAAACTAATGTAGTGAAAATGCTGTAAAGTTAAGCTACTCCCACGCTGGGTCAGCCCTGGCTGGTTTAGGTGTCCATGCTCCCCATACAGTTCTCATCTCGCTAGCTGAAGAGCAGCAAACTTCACATGTCCTTAAGACCTGCACCCCACTTCTTACTGGTGGTGTGCAACTCTATTCCCTCATAAAGTCAGAGCAGTCTTACAAACTGTCCATATTCTTCTATTCCATTCATCTATGAGGATACTTTGCCCCCTCAGCCTGAAGCCATTTATTTTGTCAGGGACTGACAAGACGAAAGGAGGGATTGTTGAAAATGTTTAGTGACCACCAACTCATACCTTTCCTAAGACAGGAACTCAGCTGGGATCTTGCCAGATTTTAAAAGCTGACAAATAGCTCTTGTCATCCTCAGGAAAAGTGAAGAAATTGCATTGCACTGGCTCATTGTGCCAAGCACATTTCCTATGAGCACCTAAAATCAGGGCAAGCAAAGGTTGAGCTATACAAAAGATACACTTTCTGATGACTGAGGAAGCTTGTGGCTGGGCACTGAATAAAGACAGGCTGCTCCAATTAATCCGCTCTGATCTCACCCTTCTCTGCTGGTAGAGATTGTTGCAGCCTTTGTGTGTGCACACACAGTAACAAAGCTGTGAAGCTGGAGGGTTTGCTCTGCTCAGTGGCATTAGCACATCAACCCAGCAGGTTCATGAGCCAGGGCTATTCATTCAGTGCAGCTAAGCACTTTGCTCTCCATGGTACAGGTTTCACTCAGTCTGAGGCAAAGCTGTATACACTACGAAATGCATAACAGGCACAAGTGCCAGATAACTTGGGGACAAGGTAATAACAGAAGTGACCCAAGAAAAGAGATTGAAGAACTGAATGTGTAGAATTTCTCCTGGGATTGCAAAAAGGAAGCACAGAACTGTCCACCTGTATGTAAATAGGATAACACCAAGGAAATGGGAAGCTTTGAATCCCAGCATGGGTGAGAAGGCAGAGACAGATATTTCTAATCCTTAGAAACCCTTCCTAGATACACTTCAAAAACAGATCAATACAAGCATTGCAAATACAAATTTTTAATCATTTCCTTTCCATTTTATTGCTGGTGTCTAATACTTTTGGCAACGTAGTCTGAATAGCCATATTCTCAGCTCTGCCTATTATGAGATCCGTAAGTCAGGAAGGATGGCACAACTGGCATTTCACTGGATTTACTCTAGCTGGATTCTGCCACTTGGTCTTACAATAGGCTTCTATGGGCTTCCACAACATACTATGCTACTTCCAACTCTTTTGGTCATTGATATGCCCCCAGTTTCATCCAGAAAGGCTTCTGGGAAGCTACAGTGGATGAAAATACATTTGCTGTATTCCTTAGGAAGTTCTGTGCTCTATACTGCCTGGGACCAAGGCCAGATACTGGACCAAATCAGCTCACAGGAAGGCCCACCATAGTTAATGGGAGTCCTTCAAAAGAGAACACAGATGCTACCTACAGGACAACTATGACCGTGAAATAAGTTCTGTATGATAAAAAGTTTATCAAAACAAAATAGAAAACTTCAGCTTCTGACATTGTTGAAGATGGAGCTTCAGCAAATATCTCTTACCCAAACACCCTACCTCTTGTACCGTCTTCTACAATTCATTCTTTTAGGCCATCTTCATTATCATGAGCTTGTCATATCCTACCCACTCATAAATCAAGAGAAGTACAGTTTAAGATTAAATGGTCTGTACACATCTTGATTTGCTGGATGCTCAAGTGCCAAAGCAACCCTGCTTCTGCAAGCTTGAACTCATCACATATTAAAGAAACTCAGAGTTTTCAGCCTTATTCTCCTACTCCCCAGCCAACTCTGGTCTCCACCAGGGGCTCTGCTAGCTTGAAGATGTTCTCCAGTACAGTTCTTCAGATAAGACTCTTAAAATTCTGTGAGGTAATTCAGTTCAGCTGTAGCTAGCCAAAGTTCTCACTGGCCAGATTCCCTGGCAATTCATGCATTGACAACAGGCAGCTACTGAAGGGAAAAGCAGAGTCTGATCACACAGGCACCTATCTCTACATACACACAGCCAAGCCAGAGATCACATGTGGGAAGGGATTTCAGATCTGGGAAGTTCCAGTGGAATATCCTTCCCTTCATCCTGAACAGCAAGTGATCTCATGGAAGACAAGAGGTGGTGTCCCTCCTGCACTTCACAGTGATTCAGCTCACCCAGGTCCAAATGTGCAAGGGAGAATGACAACACCACCCACGCTCAGCATGAAGGACAACATATGGATGGTTACAGGAGGAACCCAAATGAACAGCATCATTGTAAATGCTCACCATCATCAGGAACAATTTAGCCTGACAGTTGTAGCAGAAACTGTCACTGCACTGAGGCATCACTGCCAGAAAAATCACCAAATGAGGAAGTCGCATGTTTGAGGGATCCCTTAGGGCTGCTGGGCATACACTGTTTACGCTGCCATCTCTGATTCATCCATCACCCAGTTCTTGCAGTCAAACAGTGCAAAACTGTACCTTTGGAATAAATGAATCTGCAACTGCAGATCACATGAGGAAAAGGAAACTCAAACCTAACCTCTCTCAGCAGTATTCTAGGTTCCTAGGTATTATTCTGTGGTACCTATGTTTAAGGTATTTATCCCATTTAATTCAAACTCTAAGTACCTTCAACTCGTCTTATGGAACAGAGTGAAGAAACACCCACCCACTCACACCCTCAAACCCAACAACAGGTAAACCCAATCTAAGGTAACAACAAGTCACCAAACTTGATATAATATAGCTTTAATTCCTGAAGCTAACCAGTTTATAGCTATGGTACAGCATAATTTATTAGATCAGGGAAGGCTGCAGAGAAAAAGTAAAGCAGACTTCTCTGTGCTGTCACTAGAGAAAAAACATAACTCATGTATCTAGGGAAAATCAGACTCAATTTTGCAGCAGAACTTTCAGGCTTGTCATATTTGTGCCATTGGGTATGTGTGAATAACTCGTGTGGACTTGCACTGAGATCTGAGGACACCAACTGGCCTGAAGCAAGTGCTGTGTTAGAGGACAAAACCAGAGTCCCTTTTTCGGCAGCAAAACTTTTGATGACATTATTGTTCCGCTACTATATAGCAGGGAAGTCCCCCTGGGTACAGTATATTCTGCTAACGTGTTATTTGTACGTGCTGTTATCTCTTGAACATTGCAAGTATAAAATGCTACTAAATCTACATTCAGACTGTTTATGATCACTGAGCCTCTGGCAGAAATGAGATGCCCAAGGTAGAAGTCTGTTGGAAGGATCAGATTTTCCTCCTTTTGCACTACAGAATCCCAAGGATTTTCCATAAAACTTTAAGTTCTGTCATTTGTTTGTTTTACCAATTGTCCTTCTCTCAAAAATATCACACTTCATTTTGGTGCCCCAGCTCCTCCTTTTATCATACCCACAATACTTCAGATGTGCCAAAATTTTACTGCATCATGCCCCAACTTTCAGTTTATAGCTACCCATGGTCCTATAAAAATCAACTGGGCACAAACCTAAAGAATTTTATTACACTGGAAGAACTTCTTGTAACTGCCACAAAACTGTTGTGGGGCTTCTATTGCAAAAACAGAACAGGCCCACAAGTGTGTACATATGCCACGCAAAGAGGCCACCAGTCTTCTTTCAGACAACCTGGATGGAAGACCAGGTTGAAATAGGAACCAAAATGCAACTGAAGATGTGCAGCATTTGTAATGATGAATAAAAATCTCTCTTAGAAGCATAAATGGCCTGCAGCAGAACAGTGTTAGAATCAGGACATTATTTAAATCTTGTACTTCCACCCCCCCCCTTTTTTTTACAGATAAAGCATCAAGTTTTATTAATTTTGAGGAAATGTTTGAAAAAGTATCCCCAAGCTGTCCTCAGTCAAAGAAGTATCAAGAAAGATTTGAGAGGACAACTAAAATTATTCAAACACTTTCCTGATGTTTTTTTCTGCCAAACTCATGACTTTCAAGGGATCTTCCAAAAGCTTGGGATTTCTAGTTTTTGAGGTGTTAGAGCAGAAATACAGGCACTGGCCTCTGTTTTCACCACTAAGGCAATGAGCATGAAAAGCTGAAACACACTGAGTTACCATTGAGCGGATATATATTTGAATTATCCATGCTTACTGTGAGGACAAAGGATTTGCAGCTTTTCCCCTGGCACCTTTATTCCCCAGAATAATATTGAGCACATGCAGTTTTTATCAGAAGACAAAAAAGAAAGGGGGGGGAGAAAAGTGCTAATTTTCATATGTCAAAGTTGAACAATGGAAACAAATAGTTGCCTTAACACGAGCAGTAACTTGCACAAAGGCAGACAAGCCCAGAGACTCCGCATCACTCAGCAGGTAGGCTTTGGGGAAAGAAACCCTGTACACTGGAAGGAATAAACAACATCTTGTTTTCTGCGAGAAGAGAATAACATAGGTGTTTTCAGGCCAGATCCTCCAGTGATGTAAACCAGCATTTCCCTGCTAAAATCAATGGACTCATACTGGATTTCAGCTGCTACACATGTGACCACACACATCTTTTGTTAACCAGCTCAGGTGTGCTATTAGATGAGAACATGATCCATTTCCCTGCTGAAACCAAGCACTGGAGGCAGTGATGGTTTGAAGGGATTCAAAAAGGGAAGCCAGGAGAGGGGAGAGAGAAACCTATTTGCAAGGGGAAATCTGAGACGAAACTAGGGCCCCATACCAGCTTCCAGTATTATAGACATCTATTTCACACAATAGCCACTATATTATTTGAAATTAAATGCATAAGGTTTTTTAGTATACTGCTGTGCTACGGTATGAAAGAAGGGCTCTCTCTGCCCTGTGGCACATTTACAACTGATGTGAAATTCCTGCATGGGGTCCCCATCCCAACACCACTGGAAATTATGCTACAGCCAGAAACCTGAGGAGAAGTTAGGCTGCAAAAAGAGTGACAATTCTATAGGGCCACCTGAGACAGTGGAAAGGAAAGCAGAACATGATTTTGGAATTCTGGATAACGTTGCAGCTCTGTCACTGGTTAGCTGGCTAACCTGGCAGAGCTCACTCATTCTTCCTGTGCTTCAATTTCCCTTCAGCCCCTCTTACCACCTAATTTACTCTGTCACTGTGTGGACAACCATGAAGCTGTGATTTCTGAGCCAGTCAAATACCCCTTGCATGACAGTGGTAGGCAACATGACCAGAGCATGACTGTGGTAACACTGGAACTGCTGGATAAACCAGGTGGTTCCTCCTGATATGGCACACCTGCACCTACTAAGAACTGATGGTGAAAAAAATCCCCAGAGCATCCTGGGATTTACAAAATCTAGTTATGCTTCACAGAAGAGTGGTGGAGAGGAAATATCAGCTCCTGCCTGCTCCTTTTCTGGCATTTTTTTTGGTTCTTAGATATGCATCTCTCAGCTGTATAAAAAGATTTTGATAAAATACAACAACAATGTCCTGTTAAATGGGTGTGACTTGCCCAGCAGGAAAGCACCATGCAGATATTGCCATCATAGGAAAAGACCCTCAGTGAAATCAAGTCACAACTGCTCTGTGTGGTCTAGAGCCAGCTCACAGGATATGATGACCTGACTGGCTGCACATCCTCAATTGCAATGGAAAGCATAACTACAAGAGCAGCTAGCAGTAAAACAGCAGCAAAGGATTTGGTCCTTGGCATTGTCAATGACAGGCAAGACTGTGTCAGAATCAGGACTGTGCATTTCCTAAAAGCTCCCATTCCTGGATGATTCTCATGCCCCCTTCCCAAGTACTAGCATTTTTTTTCAGTTTATAGAAATATGCCAGAGGTTCAGCAGCTGCTAACAGGAAGCTGAAACACCTTGATTTAGGGGCAGAACTGAGATCAAAGGACAGCCTGCTGCCTCCAGGCTTGCTATTGCTGCTCCTGACTGTGAGCTCCCACTCTGACGCATGGAAATGCATTCCTCAGGAAGCACCCTCACAGACTGTCCCTGTTCTTGGTTCCTGATGAAGTAACAAAGAGGCATGTGCAGGTGCTTGCATGGGAGGGAGGACTGTACCTTGACCTCTCAGCATCATCGATCCAGTTGGCTGCCTCAAGGACACTGGTCTATCCCATCCCAGTCATCTGTCTTTGAGGACATTAAAGTATTGTCTTAAATAGCCCACTGCCATTCTAGTGTGTAATACTTCCAAACAGTGAGGTCTTGTATTGTCAAGGCAATGTGCAAATACTAATTAATGCCACCATTAGCCAGACAGAAAAAACAGTCCCTGTCAGGCAGGCTTCCAACAGTCCTCAGCTGCCTGAATCACTGACATTAATGGAAGCTGCTGGGTCCCAAATCCTTCTGGATAAAGCATGACTTTTCTTGGTTAACAAAACGTAACAGCTTCTTAATCAACATCTTCCAGAAAGCACTCTGGATCCAAGGGAATGAAATAGTGTCCCTCTGTATTGAAATCTACATGCCTACAGTCATAATTTCAGGTGTTGGCAGATCCATCTTCCCCAAGCTACAGCTTTAACATCCTGAAGCATTAATGAAAGTTAAGAGACCAGAAAAACCCAAGAGAGTGTAATTACCTAAAAATCCCAGCACTAAAAGCCCATACATGACTTGTATGTCATTGCAGGCACTTTTCAATAGTGAAAGCCTGTCTTTAAAACCACTTCAAACCCTAATGTGTAAAAGCTTCCATACTTACAATAGGCCTTAATCTACAAAAGCATTCATGCATAATCTTAATATTAGGCCCAGCTAAACCAACTGGCCACTCTGAGGTCAGGGTCGCCTTATATCCATTAGGTTCTACATTTTACAAGTAGTGCTATTTAAAATTAAAATTCCATTACAATTCACATATTTATGTTAATTTTCACAGGCTCCTCTCTTTTAGCTGTGACACTGCTGGCAAAATTAATCCTGTTGTTCTTAGGCCTGGAATATTCCCATTTCTAAACTCAAGCACCACACTAAGTCAGTGTAATGAGAAAGGAAAGGTACCAGGCTGAAGCTTTCCATGGTCAGCAGACATCTGAGTGGAGTCAACAGCTGAATTGTGCTCTTTCTTCAGCTGAAAGTGTATCATCTATAATGTTGCCATCAGGTCAGGGAAATACTGAGACAGAGCTTTGAAAATCAATATGGAAGGCAAAGAAAAAGAGGAAAAATAGAGAAAGAAAAGGAAAAAAAAAAAGGCCAAGGAAACCCTTCTGAATTCATCTCATTTCATTGAAGCAGCCTGGTAGGTAACTCATATCTACTCAAATGAATTCTGATAAACAAAACATTGGGAATTCCATCTTTGCTTGCACATCATACTTGTTCTCTCCTCCAAGGCAGGGGTCATTATAACCTGCAGGCACGACAGCAAGAACTAGGGACTTAACATTTTTTGTTGCTTTGATCATATTTGAATCATATCCCACATAATCTATTTTGCACACATCGAGACAGCAGGGTTGGTTTCAAGTCCCCTAATCCCAGCTAATATAAGAAATACTTACATCTCAGCAAAGGAAATTACTTCCTTGACAGTCAGTGGAAGCCTAGTCAATACAAATGAGTCTAAGGTACAATTTACCTCATCCTAAAACAGTCACCTACATTTGCTTCCAGAGATCAATCAACACTAACATTCAGTAGATCACCACCAACTACTCTGTGCAGCCACAGCACCCAATATAGCTACACATTGCTACATTTTACATCTTTACAGTCAGGCAAAATAAATCATGCCCCAAGTGTTCTTATTCTTCAACTTCCTTCATTCCTTCACATTTATTCCCATCTGGTATATTTATAACCACCTCTCACCCCACTTAGGCTCAAGATAAAATCAATACGCAGCCATGATTTAGCATGGCCAAGGAATAAACCACAGAAACCCTGGTTTGTTACACAATAAAATAGGTTGCTTCAGGAGAAGAGCATATTTAAACATCAAATGTGTCTTGCTCCATTTATCTCTGTATTTTCCTTTTCAACATAAAACCTGTTCATGAAGTATCTATAACATAAATAACAAGTAATAGGAAAGTCTGTTCTATCTAAATCAAGTTTCATGAGCAGTTACTTTCTTCTTGCTACCACATATCAACACAAGCCCAAAGTTCACTATTTTGCTAGGACAAAAGTCATAGAGCCAGGGTTACATAATTTTATTTCTCATCTCCTATTAAAACTGCCAGGCTTACCATAATCAGAATGATAAATTCAGAGTCATACGTCTTCTTCCCTACAGTAATGCCCATCAATACTTCAAATGCAAACAATTGTGACATTTGACTTTATAAAAATTACCTGCTGCACCAACACCACTTAATTAAATCATTTTAAAACTGCTTTTGTTACACTTAATGAATGATATATTATACTGCAATGAAACATGCAGCAATACAAATACTTCACAATGCTAACAATTAAGGCTCACTTCACTTACGGCAATTGACAACACAAGTACTCCACTTCATTCAGTTTGTGCATTCCAAATGAACTGGTTAGCGAAAAGAGTGCTTCTTTGCTAATGAGTTTTGTAATCAAGGCATCTATTTTAATTTCAAATTGCTTAGATTGGGGGAAATTGCTGAACTAAATGACTGGTTCTAATTAGGATTATAAAAATATTCATCATGCAGCAGAATTAGTGCAAGGTCTTCATTTCCCTACATCTGCATATAGCTTTAGTTTAAGAGTGGGAAAAAAAAAACCCTCCTGATAAATTGTCTTCCTTTTAATGAATTGAACAAACACTATATCTGTTTCTGTCGTCCTTTCATTTAAAGGCACTGATACATATTCATGGTTTGTAAATGAAGTTAAGTGATTTCGATTCTTCATTACCATATTGAAGAAGAGACTTCTGTAAATTACTCTTAAATATTCCTAATCCCAAGGGTTTGGTAGGGTTTTTGGCTTCTTTTTTGCTTGTGGGTTTTGTTTTGTTGTGGTTTTTTTTTTCAACTTAACTAACATTTCAGTTATCTGTTTGATAGAGCCCTGCCTGCCTGGGAGAGCTGCTGGCAGGTGGCTTGTCCAGTGACAGACACACGATATGTTTGTAGAACCTGATGTTCTCAGAAGAGCATTCAAAAGGCAGAGAGATGAAAGGCTTATTTGTGGTTAAGTCATGGGAACAGAACTCTATCTGGGTTCAGTTTCTGACTTTGTTCTACTCTTCAGTGGTAGTTAGGCAATGAAACACTTTAATGACCTGTGCCTGAATACACTATGGATACTCCAGGGACAATGCTTTGTCTGTCAGCTTCATGTTTAATTGTAAGTTCTGTGGGGCAGGGATCGCTTTTTAGTATGAATGTGTAATACAATGGACCAGACAGTATGGTAAAGATTTCTATGAGCAGTTACTGTAATATGGCTTGTATTAAACACAAAACACTAAGTGTTCCTTTACAGCTGGGTAACATACTCACTTTATTTCATTCATCAGCATTATAGGCTTGTAAGAGTAATTGTTATTATGTCAGCTTCCTCTATTTCTTTTCTCTTTAGGTGAAGAAAAGAATGAGGTAGCTGTGCCTCCAGCTTCACACTGCAGGGTGCTCAAATGTCCAGTGACTGACATAAGATAAATCTGAAAGCTGAGTATTGTATCCATAGGACTGGAACCATAGTCATAGTGCTGTTCAGGTATCAATGAGCCATGATGAGAAATCAGCCCCAGTGTGTTCTCCCACATCATACAAGAAAATGGCAATTCTACCATGAGGATTCACACAGACTCTGCTTATTTTCCTTGTTAAATGTAATATTCACATCTTCCTAAGAAAAGCTGAGTTTTTCCCAAGAGGTGCAGTCTTAGGCTGCTGCTGATAAAACGAGAGATTGCTCACACTTCTGAAAACTACAGGTACATCTAAATTCCAGGACCAGGACTGCTGCTGAGAACCAAGTGACAGTTCTGGATGTCTGCTGATTTATATCAAAATGAGATGTTAACCAGCCATCTCTCTTCATCAACTCCTTACCTCAGTTCCTAAGGAAACAAAACCTAGAGGCCTGGACTGGAGTCATGTCTCACTTCAGACATGCAGCAGCACACACTGTTTAATTTCAGCACGATTGCAGTATGCAGCTGCTACCTTAGAATCACACTGTCCAGCAATTAGGAATTCCAACTCAAAGTGCAATATCTTCACCTGAACACAACCCTGAAGTCTTCAAGTGCCTAGGTTTCCATAAGAGGTACAGAAATATCTGAGACTGGGGCTGAGGCACTTGCTGGGAATGAAGGGGAATACAATTCCCTAGTGTGTGCTAAAGAAGCTGAGCAGAGCAGGTGGAGGAGCTAAGCCTGAAACCCCACAGCACTGGCTCTCCTTGAGACACAAGGATCAAGGGTCCTTCAGGGCACTGAGGGGTCTTTTAATGGCCCAGCTCAGTGACCTACCAGGACAGGAAAGGAAGAGATGAGCTGTTTTTTTCTCCCAGTGTGTATATATAGAGGTCTGGCTTTATTTTATGTACCAACTCCTCACAAGGAACCACATGGAGAGGACAAAAGGCAAGGGGTGTAAGTTGCAACAGGATAGGCTGCATCTAAGAAATGTTTCATTATAAGAGGTTTCATCATATGAAAGACATTTTTTACACTGAGATCAACCACTGGAACCTCCCCTGCAGGGATGTACTGGAGTTCACTTACTGGAGGCTTTCAAGACATGACTGCACAGGGTGCTAGGCTCCCTTTCCCACAAAGGTGGACCAGACGACCTTTTGAGATCAATTCCAACCCAGGCTGTTTGAGTCTACGAAACCAGCTCATCACAAAGTATTCCAGACAAAGATGGATGACTGCCATACAGTGCCTAAAATGGACGAGTGATAAGGTACCTATGTTTTAAGAAGAACATGAACCTAGCCTTGTACTTCTCTCAGCAAGTCCCACTGGATTTCTTTGGCAGCACCCTACCCAATCGGACAGTGTCCAAAAACCCCCACCCAAAACCAACAAACAAAACTAACATCCCACCCTTAGCTGTCTAACTGTCCTATGTCTAACTGTTTAACAACCATCCAATGGCAGACTTGGAGCATGTGCCCACACTCCAGGGGAGAATTCTGCCTGACGGCAGAGGGGCATTAGCTTTGTGGCTCTGCCTTTGACTGTGTTCATTAAAAAAAACACTTTTCCAAGTAGTCCCAGTGTTATCTGTGATTCTTTTTGGTAAATTCAGCAGTGTCTAGTCAAGACAGTCAGGACTCTGACATGCACCACATTCAATTTTCAGATCATAACTTGCCACATCTCCAACACTGAAGGAATCTCCCCAGTCAGACATGATACTGTCTGCCAGGTGGAACTTGGTAATACAGCACACTGTTATCCTGCACATTTTATTTACTGTCTCATTCAAAGAGTTTTAAGACACCCACTTTCTCTTGCTCACTTCCTGCTGAAGATTAAGCCCTATGGAGGGAGAAGCCACTGACTGCCAAACTTGTTTAACCAATGTTCTCAAATTTGTAATGGTGTAGCTGGGGAACTTAAATGGGTGTGTTACCGAATTACTCAGTCTCTCACCTACTCCCAGCAGGTTCCCAACCGCAGTTTGGCCTGTAATTAATAGGTAAAACTACATCTCTTCATATTTTAGTTTTTCTCTTTAGAATAGTGATTTTAAATACTTTAAATATTTCCTTCCCTATTTCCCTAATATTTTCTCTTTTTTTTTTTACTTATCCTTCAACCAGATATTCACATGAGAGAGTTGTGCTTGTTTCTCTGAAGGAAGTTTCAATGTCATTCTGAGAGAACTTCCACAGAGCTGCAAACTCCTCTCCATTCCCACCTCCAGACTGATTGCCATTCCCCAGAGGAATGGGGCGTAAAAAGTTGAGCTTATTGAGAATAAGTTGGTTTCTTGGATAAATTATATAAGTGATCATGCACTTGAAATATTAGTATCAGAAATGCAAGACCAATTCAAGATCTTAATCCACTATGAATGGCAGCAGTGAAAACTGTACCTCATGTGTATGCTGGTAGACCCCAAGCTTTCATAGCACTCTGTAAAGCATCTCCCAATACTCTCCAAAAGAGAATATCACACCTATTTAATACTCTCCCCTTCCCATCACACATTGACACATGGGTCATTTAAAATGACTTCCTATATATTTTCTGCGAAAACTTGTGAAAAATGGAGGATGAAGACCCAGTTTCCTTTGTATTAGTTCATATATCCAAGTGCCTATATGGATAATACTACTGACACCCAGGCCCAACTTGCAGCAAAACTGGCTATAACATTTACATACTGTCCACCTTCTGTCAAAGGCCACATAGGGCCATTAACAGAACCAACATGTGCACACATCAGATTGCACTATTTTACCAATAGAGTAGATACACACAAAGCTACCAGGAAAAGATCCAAGATTTTCAACTCACAGGATGTAATTAATCTCCTAGGGTCTGATAATTGCACAATGTGACATGACTGCTCAGCAAGGGAGTACTACAACCACCCCATACCCTGCAAAAAATCGTCCTATCTATGCTTTGTATGTTGTGAGAAGCCATTAGGGTATGAATTTGCTTTAAGTTCGTTCCCACACAAACAGATTTCTTGGCTCAGCCACGCTGCATTTATTTGGTAGTACAAAAGAGCTAGCAAAGCACAAGAGGGTCATAATTGGCTACAAAAATTAAGAACAGTAACGTCATGTTGTATCGACTCATATTGAGGAAGTATCCCTCAGTAACTCTTTGGAGACTCTAAAGAGAAAACAAATGGTGCTGGCTCCAGTTTGTGCTCGAATGAAGTAACCAATAGCCACACAGGAAAAAAATCTTTCAGAAAGCCTGCTGACCTGCATCCCCCTCATTCAACTTCCTCTGTTGCTCCTGAAGAAATAGCCTCAAGAAGGAAAAACAGGGACAAAACTCGTGTGGGAGTGTAAAAGAAAGATTAATAAAAAGACCAAACTGGTGCTGTATTCGAATACTTCAGTTGATGGGACTGTAGTGATAAGGGGTAATGGGTTAAAACTTAAAACAGGGGAAGTTTAGACTGGATATAAAGTTCTTTACTGTGAGGGTCGTGAGGCACTGGAATGAGTTGCCCAGAGAAGCTGTGAATGCTCCATCCCTGGCGGTGTTCAAGGCCAGGGTGGACAGAGCCTTGCATTACATTTAGTGGGAGGTGTCTGGCAGGGGGGTTGGAACTTGATGACCTTAAGGTCCTTTCCAACCGTAACTATTCTATGATTCTGTGGAAAAGATAATTTGTCAGAAAGACTTTGGATTTCTCAGCTATGAAGTTACAGAATCATAGAATCACAGAATAGTTAGGGTAGGAAAGGACCTTAAGATCATCTAGTTCCAACTGCCCTGCCATGGGCAGGGACAGAAGTTCTGTTGGGAAGAGATGGGCTCCTTCTCTTAAAGAAAAACATTATTTTTGGACATAAGACTGCTGCAAGTCTTAAACTTTAAACCAGAATTACAGGAGACTGTGGTAGCAGAAGTCCACAGGTAGGTACGAAAACAGGTCCATGCAAGGGATAAACTAATGGAGTGGGATTATTGAACAAAGCTATAGGAAAAACAGTGAGAACAACAATAAGTTTATTTGTAGAGCATCACACAATGCCTGAACATCAAGGCTAAGAGTAAGAGAGAGCCAGCAGGAGAAGCTGGAAACATAAACAAAAATTACACGATAGTGGTGTAACAATGACTGGCTGAGAAAATTCACAATTAGACTATTACTGCTTAGGAAAGAGATGACAAGCCTTTCACATCACAGATACATACAGCCAGTCGGAGGTCTCATAGTATTCTTCAAAGCAAGCTAAAAGATTGCAAGTCACTATTAGCTGGGTAAAAAAATAACTGGGATACCATATTCTGAAACCAGCTATAACTTGGCCATTGACAAACTGCAGGGGACAAGTAAAGACTGTGGTTCCACAAGGGTTTCATAGTTCTACATTATTCTATTTTTTCACTCCTGTCTTAGAATAGTGAATACACCTTCTAAAACACCAGTTTCAAAGGGACATAAATCCTGTGACAGAATTCAAAATGGTTTGGGTTTTTTTTAGTGGGTTGGTTGTTTTATTAATTAACTGGATAAGTAGCTTAATACTGTTGTCAAATGTGTAGAAGTTAGCTAAAATCTGGAGATTCTTGAGATAAAACAATAATTAAAAAAGAGGCTTGAATCATAGTCATGGAACTGTAGTTCAGAAGACCTCAGAGGAAAACTTTCTAGCAAGATCCAAACACTATTCTGATTTCACACAAAATCTTTAATATTGTTTTCTGGTTTTATACACAAAACAATTTGAATTTTGATCTACGCAGTGCCCAAATCAAACACTGGTAAGGCACTAGCTGCTGATATATCATTTTACTGTATGGAACAACATACTCGGCAAAATGGATATTCAGATTCATCATTCTTATTATTTCCAAGTTGACCACAACTTCCTTACAATACCACGTTATTATTCTTAACTGAAAGAAAATTAATAAAATAGATACTAACCTGGAAGCTATTTTGCAATCTAAGAAATGAAATTAAATTTGAAAACTTTTTTATACATTCACAGTTATGATAGGATGAGGTATATCTGCCCCTAGCAGTTCCTACTCCTGGGGGTCAAACCCTATGCACTGAATTTGTTTTCAGAGTTATTTACATTTTAAAATCAGCCTCTGAAGTAGTCAGTACAGACTTTAAAGGTCTAATACACTTTTAAATCTTAGAGAGGTGGAAGCTTGTGGTCTCCCACTGTAGAAGTGGCTGTACCACTGAATATACAGCAAACATACAACATGACTTTCATAAGCACCTTCCTTGTCACAGTATCTGTGGATTAACATTAACTACAGGTTACAGACTAATGATGAGCTTTCTATTTTGTTGTCCTTTCATGCATTAAATCCAAAGTGGTTTGGAGCAGTTGTATCTCAAAAACCTGGATACATGAAGTGAGAAAGCAAACACTGCTTGATCCAACACCACCTCTTTTGTGCCATGTGACTTCCCAGGAAAATAGGCACAAAACCCAAGTGGAGTACCAGCAGGACTAGGATGCAGTTGGAGAATTAGCCCCTGACAACAGCATGGCACCTCTTTGGATACCCTTTTCACAACTGCAGAGCACTACTGCAGCCTCTCCATCCACTTATTTTAAGAGCACTTGATTTCCATCTTCTGAGCAGCAGCAGAGAGAGAGCAAATGATCAAGTCACAATCCCATAATCACAGCTAGGAGATAGGGCATGGCATAGCAATGTGGGAAGGCATAAGATCCAGATCTGGCTTCTAGAGGAAAAGAGAGGAGAACAACCACAACAATCTTACGAAGATGGATAAGACCTGATGAAGCTAGTTAAGGATTTAGGATTTTTAGCATAAAAGGTATTTCCTTCTTGTCATTGGCCTAATTCCTATCTAACAGAAGGTCATGGCTGACTGCTGATTCCCATGCAGCTGTAGCAGTACTCCTGTTTCCAGACAAAGAGGAATGCATTACACTGGTCTCTTAGAAGACTTCATACGGGGACTTCACATAGCACCTCTGTCACAGCCCATAGCATTGCCTTTTCATTCTAACAGCACTGCCCATTATCTCAGTGTCAGCTGTAACTGCAGTGAAGCTGCATGATCCTGAGCCAGAGTGACAATTCTCTTACAGCTCTAAGCCAAGATGTCATTGAGCACAATCTATATACCTGGGTTCTGCCAAGGAAACACTTCAACAGGGAAAAGCACTGCCTCCATGGCTCTCAAGGACCAACTTGCAACCAGCACTTGAGACTATCTTTCTGAACACTGAAGAAAAGCAGCATAAGTGGCCCTGAATGCAAAGGCAGACATAAACCCAAAGCCTGAACTTTGCATTTCTCCACTTCTATTTGGCCAACAACCTGCAGGGCACCTCATCTTTGCTATTACACTTTTGACAAATTTTCAGTTCCTGGGATAAAAGAATCCTCAAAGTGTTTCTAACTCAGTTTATTTTTTGTTGTCTCTTTTCTAACCAAAAGAGAACAGTTGAGGTGGGCACACAGATGCATTAGTTTGAAGAAGCGGAAGCAAAAATGCTCCTGAGCCATTACTGTTGTCCTGGACCAGGGGAGCATTATTACAACCTCACAGTCAAGTGGGAGCACATATTTTGTATTTTGATTTTTCCTTTCCGTGGCTAACATGTCATAAAAAGACTACAAATCACTGGAAACACAAGTACAGTGTTTCAGCCCAGAAGCAGGTGCCCTGAAATCACTACAGTTCAATCTCTTTACAAATGCATACTCCGCATGTCGTTTTTGGATTCTCATATCCATGAGCACCTCATCAGATGTCTGTTTCTTTCAGGGCTGTCTTTTTACAAATACCAGTACCATTTAAAATCTTTACCTCAAGTTTGAAAATAGCATCAAACCATTCCATGACATCAAATGAATAAATTGGTCTTTCTAGCCTACTTCAAGGCTGATACACTGTATATTTGAGCGCACAAAACTGTTTAACATTTGACTAACTCCTTCATACAGTAAGGATTTGATACTATGAAAGGAGTGCATTTTCAATAGGTTTGTGCTTGCAAATGTCACTCAAGCATCATCAGTAGCTTAGCAGCAAACTACCTGATGCCTGCCATAGCATTCTGGTAACAAATAGATGGAAAGGTTGCATTGGGAATTACCACAGTAGGAGATTATTTGATTATACTCTCAGTAACTACTTGGGTAAAGACTTTCACTAGCCTTTCAAAGGAAATTCTATCAAATACAAGAGGCACGATATTCTAGGTGTATTGTCCTTATAGCTGGGATGTGAGATTGACTAGTTTAGAAAACTTCAATTCCCACCCACAAAACACACACATTTGAGAGATTAATGCATGCATTGGGTTTGCAGGGCAAGGTTAGGGTAGCAGCTAGGGCAACAGGGGTGGCTTCTGTGAGAAGCTACTAGAAGCTTCCCTGATGTCCAACAGAGACAATGCCAGCTCCAAGACAGACCCACCACTGGACAAGGCTGAGCACATCAGCAGCAGCAGTAGTGCCTCTGGGATAACATTTAAGAAGGTGGGGGGGGGGCAAGTGAAACAAAACCGTGCAAATGAAGATGGAGAAAAGAGTGAGAATATGTGACAGCAACAGCTCTGCAGATCCCAACATCAGTAAAAAAGATGGGGAAGGAGGCCCTCCAGTGCCAGAACAGAGATTCCCTTACAGCCCATGGTGCAGCCCATCGTGAGTCAAGCTGTGCCCCTGCAGCCCATGGAGGTCCACAGTGGAGCAGATACCCACGTGCAACCAATGGAGGACCCCATGCTGGAGCAGGAGATGCCCAAAGCAGGGTGTGACCCCTTAGGAAGCCTGCACTGGAGCAGACTTCCGGCAGGACCTGTGGTCCCGCAGAGAGAGAAGCCCATGTTGGAGCAGGTTTGCTGGCAGGAGCTGTGACCCCACAGAAGACCCATGTTGGAGCAGGTTTGCTGACAGGAGCTGTGACCCCACAGAAGACCCACACTGGATCAGTCTGTTCCTGAAGGGTTGCATCCCATGGAAGGGTCCCAAGCTGGAGCAGTTCATGAAGAACTGCAGCCTGTGGGAAGGACTCGTGTTGAAGAAATTCATGGAGAACCCTATGCTGGAGCAGGGCAAGAGTGTGAGGAGTCCTCTCCCTGAGAAGGAAGTAGTGGCAGAAGCAGTATGTGATGAACTGATCACAGTCCATATTCCCCATCTCCCTACCTCACTCAGGGAGAGGAGGTTAGAGAATTAAGGAGTGAAGTTGAACCTGGGTAAGAAGGGAGGTGTGGGTGGAAGATGATTTTAAGATTTGTTTTCTATTTCTCATTACCCGACTGTGATTTGGTGGGTAATAAATTAAGTTGATTTCCCCAAATTGAGTCTGGTTTGCCACGACAAAAAACCTCAGCCATTTTGCTGAGTGATCTCCCTGTCCTTATCTTGACCCACCAGCCTTTCATGGTATTTCTTTTCCCCTGTTCATTTGAGGAGAGGGAGTGAGAGAACAGCTTTGGTGGGCACCTGCTGTCCAGACAGAATCAACACACCACAATGCAAAAAACTTAAAGAGTGGCTATTCAGCATGTTTTTACTTTCCTGAGTCTATGGATGACAGAAATGAGAGGAAAAATAAAAGCTTGGCAAGTTTTAAGCTTTCTAAAATTTGTGACTTGATCATCTGGCCTGTGTCTCAGCTTTGGGCTGCAGTGGGGACTGTTGCTCTGGAACTGAAGCACATATTCTACAACTGCATGTTACCAGTCACACTGCACCTGCATTGCTCAGCATCTTTCAAGACAGATGAGCACTATGAAAGAAGACAAAGTAGCAGGCTTAAGAATTGCCTCACTAACAGAAGGCACTGAAAAGTGACTTAAAAAGTGGCAGTTTGTCATCTGCTGCTGCTCACTGATTTCCAGATAACTGAGTTCAGTTTGCAAACAGAAAGAGCACTACCTTACACACAACAGCCAGCTGCTATGGACCAACTCAGCCTGAGTGCTCAGTCCTTAAAGACAGCTCAGCAACCACCAAGGCCTACAGATCAATAGATATTTAGCTCCGTATGTCATGTCAAATCTTATCCATACTGTGACCGCTACTTAAGTTTCCATACCCCATCATGATCACTGTGATCCAAGCTTGCTGTGGATTCACTGAGTGGGTTTTGAGCACATTTAAACTTGCAAGGTGACAGCAGTAAAGCACACCATAATTTCTTCACCATCTCTGGAAGTGCGCAGTTGTAGACACTATCCCCTTCAGCACATCTCTAGAATCACTGAAATATGAAATCAATTGCTCACCTTTTGATCCAGACTGTATGCTAAGATCCACTCCTCCTGCTTGGGATGGAAAAGCAAGCTCTGGATATAGAAGTTCAGGCGGTACTTCTGGTAGGTAGCCCCTTCATCAGAACTGATGAGGATGCTGCTCTCAATCTCTGGATCACTAAGAAGCATGATCTAAATGGAAAAACGGAGGGAAAAGAGTGTTAATTGAAACGTAAAACTGAATGGCATTTAAAAGTGAGGTTACACAGCACTGATTCCTATTAGATGTATTCAGAACATTGTTCAGCAGTGTAAACAGCCCATAGGATTTCCCAAATGGCAGAGGGTTTTTTTAGTGTTTCACTTCCATTTTATTTGGTGGATTTATTTATAGATTCATTCAGTGATTTGGTTTTTTTTCTTCATTTTTCATCCAGATAAAACAAGTCCAGCAAGAATAAAGAATGCTATATTGATAACAAGGCTGACTTTGGTTGGATATAGAAACTTCAGACATCCACACCAGGCTTTCCTGGTCCCTTTCCAGTCTATCACCTCTCTTCCCAAACACAGGATACTGTCTCCAAAAGTACACAAGGCACTCCTGAGATTTAAGGCTCATTATTTGGCAGCATACAGACTACAAATGAGAGCATCCCCTCCCTGGAAACATAGAATGCCTACCTGGATCAGCTGCTGGCATCTGAAAATAGTCTGTGTGCACATGCATAAACATTAATACACAGTCTCATATATCATGTTCCCAATTTATACAGTAGGAGATACTCATTCACTCAGTGAACATATAATTTTCCCCAAACACAGGAAAGTGTATGACCTCAATTTGTTCAGGCAGGAAAACACTTCTGAGCCTCCAATTTTAATTAGAAAATTATTACCAATATTTTAAAATGCGTTGACTCCACATTATCAGATGGCTTGCTCTACATAAATGTTATCAAGAAAAATGTTGTGGAAACATTAACACCATGTTATTAACATCTGGAGAAAATGACATCACATTAAAGTAAATGCCAGCAACATAAAATAAAGGCAAACAGTGGGAAATAAATTAGATCTGTGCTAAACACAGCAGGTTATTGATACAGTAGCTGAAACAAATATAGAAACTGCTTTTCAGCAGGAAAACAGATCCAGGGACTGTCTTTTTAGCTAGCTGCAGAATTATCATCTAGCTGATATCCACTGTAGTTTTCTTGTGTTCACATGTCCATGATAATTTTTCTTATTCTACTTCACAGAGCTCTAACTTCAAGACTACGATAGGGAAACACATTAATTTTGACATCAAAAATCAGTTACAAGGACTGGTAAGACCCTCAGTATGTTAGACCTCAATCAAGAAAAAGATTTCAGCGCTTGTTTAATCTTAAGCACCTCATTAACTCCATGAGGTCACCAAAGGGAAGTGAACAGAAGATAAATGGTTTCTGATTCTTTCCATTAAGAAATGAAAAGGGCCTTTAAAACTAGAACTGAATGTTGTCCCAGGGTGAAGCCACCTGTATAGATCCACAGCTTGAGCTCAGACCTCCTTCAACGTTCCTCACATACACAGCCTACCAGCCTCATAAAGCAGCAACCACTTGTTGCCTCAGAAAGCCACACCATTACTCCTGAAAAAGTGCTCTGGTGCACAGCATGGGAATTGAGAAATAGCCCCACAGGCTACTGCCCCCCTGGGAATTAGTCTTGAGAATAGCTCCCGATGGCCTCCACCAACAAGGAAGCTTTGGTAAGTTTCTTCTTTCTAATCAGATCAAGACATGTTTCGTTTTGCTTCAGAAAAGAAAGGTTTCCCCAGTATTTCAAGATATTTTTTTCTGTCACTGGAAACTTAGACATCAAAAAGACATTTTGTCCCTCAAGTATACCCCCATTCATCTGAAGCATATTGCCTGTGCCATAAAACTGTAACAGCTTAGTAAAAATTTCTTGATTCTGCAGAATGGAAAAAAAGGATGTAAGACTACCAATATAACAAGATATTCCAGAGAGATCTTACATTTAAAAGGAAAGATACTTCAGGAATAAAAAGTTTTCCACCTGATGTCACAGAGGGTTACAGAGCTAATAATGCTGTACATTAAAAGGTCATTGTTAGTGTTCTGCCTTCAGATAAGGAGCACAAGACAGCTAACAGTTGCAGAGACCTGATGTGGTACACACACAAAACATCCTCTTTGCCCTTTCACACATGATCTGCAGCACTTCAGCAGACAGCTCAAGAAATGGGTCAGATAAGATGGAACAGGTGATGTTTCCATCAGATGTTTCACAGTCCAGGCAATTTGTTCCTCTGGAAGTGTAACAGTGGTTGCAAGATCAAATAATAAAACCATCAAGCTAGGAAAATTACAAGCTAGAGGGAAAGCTGGAAGAGTCTAACAACTCTTACACCTTGCTGTGCCATCACATTAGTAGCCCACCCCCCTTCACAAGTTCTGATATCCACTTTCCATTCTTCAAATGAAGAAATAAACACAACCAACATCCCTACTGTCATCCATCGTTGTAAACAAGGCTGATCCTACAAAGTAGGAAGGAAGAAAACAGGAGGCTCAACCAGAATGCAAAAACAAAGAGCCACCAACAGTCATGCAGCTAGGACCAATCCAGTTTTGTTACATGGCAAGAATGGGAGACCCTGGGCTTTTTATCATCATTATTGCGTGCCTCTTTCCTGGTGGAAGCTATTGAGGGAGGGGAAAACTTTTGGCAGGGGAAGTAGCAGGACATTTGTCAAAGGCCTGAAACCACCACTTCTCATTATGGGGCCAGGGCGAAGGATCCACCCCAGGAGTGATTTAGATTAATCGCTTTTCATTAAGAGCCAATAAACAAACTCCAGTCAGAATAAGCATCCCTGCCAGCACCCTATGTTGCCATTTATAATTGCCATAAGGAACAGCAAAGGAGCATCAGAGAGTTGTCAAATGTAATTTATAGTTTTTTTTAAGATCTAATAATTTTCTATAATATTAAATTAAATGGCAGCCTTTATTAAAAAGGAAATTACATTTTACCTTGCTCCATTCTCATATACACACACACATATATATATATAAAATATGATTTTCAGTTGCTGCCTTCTCAAGTTTAAGTGGAGGGGGGAAGGGAAGGCAGGATGGATTACTGCTAAGGTAAGTCCTTGAAAATGTATTTGAGATGAGGCGTTTATGCTACATAGCTGTTCCTCTCAAGTCTATAGCCCAATTTCCAAAATTCAGTAGACAATGAATGGCAAGCACCAGACAAAACAAACCAGGCTGAAAAATCAGACCAAACTTCAAGTAACTCCTTAGGAGATGAACGCAGAGGAAGAGAGCTGTCTGGTAGGTGGTGTGTGCTCGTTTAAAGCAGGAGCTCTGGGGGAAATGATGATATGTACAGAGCTGTTCCGAATGAACTCCAGTTCAGCAGAACACCAGACATCAGTGAAGGAATTACATAGTAGGGAGATGATTCAGAGGGAACACTTTTCACATCCATAAACTACAATGTACGGCCTGAGATGTTCAGCAGGAAGGAAAGTGACACCATATCACAGCAAAAATCCACTAAGATGGTTTGTCTTCTGATGGGGCTAATATAATAAAAATTAAGGTAAGATTTGTAACTAAGAATCTGAGTTCCTGTACCCTGATTAGGATTCCAGGGATGTCACTGGGTAAATGCAAAGTTTCCTCAGTATTGGTTTCACCTGGGCTACGTGCAGGTGCATGAGTCAAGATGGTGACACACTCTTCCAGATGACCCCTACCCCAGGCTAGCCAAGCACAAAGACAACTGTGATCTGGAATATTGAACCACACTAGTAATGAACTAGCACACTTCTCATGGTCACAACACTGCAACATGCCTAGACTCTACTGGCTTGAATCTACAGGTAGCCAGAGTTTGTATCAGCCTGAATCTGTCAGGCAGTTATGCCAAACACTTCCCCTAAAGCTTGGCACTCATTTCTTCTCTCAGTACCCTTCACAGCTCTGCCCTCACATGAACAGGCCTGCTTGGCATATCACCACTACCCTCCCTCTTCTGCACAAAAGGCACAAGAACAACATTCACCTTCCCATCATATTACTTGTATCCTTAGCATCAGATTCAAAAGGCTTTATCACTGCTCTTGCTCCCTTGTTCTATGTATTCCAGCACAACAAAGATCTGTTTCATACATAGCTGAATCTTTTAATAAACTGCTTCTGGAAAAAAAACTGAAATCATGTGCCACATAAAAGACATTTCTATTAATATTGGTTTTCACCGAATCCTTTTATTTTTTCTCAACCAGTCAACATAAATTTTCACTGTAAATTACCAAAGTGCATCTCTCCAATTCAGCATGAAGAAGTTTTATAGGTACAATATCTGTAGCAGGAGTACTACTGAGCTACATTAGCAGGAAGCATCCAGTAAATGAATAAAGAAGACAGGTTCAAAATAAATGTCTTTTGTTCCCAGAAACAAGTAGATAGCATTAAGCCATTGTGTACTGCCTTCTGATTTTCCTCTTCACTTTAATGCGCTTTTCATAAGAACTCCCTTTCAGAGGTCCCAGTCACATTCTTATTCGCCTATAGAAAGTACTATTCTGAAAAGGAATAAACAAAGCAGTTGAAAAAAAACAATCCTCCCACAAACCGCCCAAGCCTCCACAATTACCCAAAGAAACCCATCTCCTTAGCAAAGTAATAGGAATTTGCTCTGTAGCACTGGATTGTCCTCTTCTGCAATTGAAAAGGTAGTTCTGCCATAATCACTGCTCCAAAACCAGAACTTGGGGTTTCATGTTTACAGCTTCATAGTGATTTCCACACCGAATGGGCTCAGCTTATATGTGAAACGGCTTTACCATTACTGTTTTTCATCCTCTCCCACTAGACCCTTAACTCAGACGCACTTTAGGTCCTTCCTAAAACAACTTTAGGTCCTTCCTAAAGCCAGGCTGAATCTACATCAGCAATGAGAAAAAAAAACAAAACAAAAAACAAACAAAAAACTGATTTAAAAAAAGAAAAAAATGCTTTTTTTTTTGTTTGTTTTGGTTTGTTTTTGTTGGGTAAAACATGTAAAGGATTGTATGGTCCCACAAGACCTCTCAAGCTAAGCCTACTTTCCAAGTTTTGGCTTGAGTTTAAAAAGCAAAAAACCTTCAACAATTTATGCTCAAATGTCAATGTAAGCAGAGGACTTTTGCTTTGTTTGGACTTATGATATCCTTTCCTCCTTTTGAAACTGTAAAACCAAAATCAAATGACATTTAAAGGCTTAAAGACACAAAAATCATTTCCTTCCTTCAAAGCATCAGTTTACCATAAATATGTTCAATATGAATAGTTTGGAAATCTATTCTTGGAAAAATAATTTCTTATTGCTGAAGCATTTTAAATTAAATGTTTGACCCTCTGAAATTTTTCAAATTTTTGGCAAATACTTGGTTACTCATTCCCTTCCCACTCTTCCTCTCTTCTATATCATTACTGCAATTTACTTACACTGCAGGCTAAAGAATGCCCTTGGAGGTAGATGCCCTTGGGGTATATACAAAACCTTAACCTCTTAGAACACAGCTACACAGTATACCCAAAGCCCTTCTATGCCAATCCCATGGAGGACAGATGGAATTCACTGCAATGAAAACCTCATACGTTTTTTCTTTTCTCACCACGTGTTAGTTCAATTAAAAAAATTCAGTTAAATGAAGTCAGCCCAAGCCCCTCTGAGACACAAATGTATTGATATCACAAGTAACTATTTACCAGAAAAAGTAACACCCCTATAAATTATCGTGAAAGTGAAAATATGTGCATGACTTGCACTAGTTTCGAAAGCACACCTTAACTTTACAGAAACATCTGCAGATGTTCAGACACTGCCCAGTAGTTACCCTCACTCCTGCAATAATCAAGGGAAAAGGAAGCCGACCTCTACTTTCTAGTCACCAAGCATATCAGTCAGACAGAAAAGAGTGGGAGATGGCAGTCACAAAAATCTGCTCTAGTGAGAAAGCCTATTTATCTACATACAAGTAAAGCAATCCACCCCATTACTTAGTTATCAGCAGCTGTGATGAGAGGGACATCTGCTCTCTGGAAAGCCAAACAACACAGCTGTGAAGAGGGCAACAGCTTCCACATAATTACTAACTGTGTCCCAAAAGGCAGTCATCACAACCCCTTGTGTTACAGAGCAGCCCAGATTTGGGGCTCCTAACTTCATATGGCTCAAAAACTTCCTTAATGTTAAGGATAACTTGTGGGCATCAGTCAAGCAGTAAAGGTGCACTGAGCTTTCACGAGAGATAAATTGTCTGGACCTAGCCCTTTTCAACTTCTTGTAACTTCACTGCTATTGCCCCAAATTTCACATTAATAACAGATTTAATTAATGAATATAGCACCAGATCACCATCTCTCAGAACCATAATGCTGTAATCTTAAAGGATGAAGTGCACTGCACTTACTTTATAAGGGTTTATGAAGCATGTGTTATAAAAGTACTTCAGCCATAAGGCTTTTATACCTTGGCACTCACTTCAATACAATCCCATAAAATCCAAGCAATTTTTAAGTGTTAAAGGTGACTTTCACTACTGTATTTATTATTGGATAATGAAAAATGAGTCAGACAGTCATAGAAACTGAGCAATGAAATAGTTTCCCTGAGACTTTTGCATTGGGCCTGTATTATATGTACTGTGACCAAAGAGCCAAATAGCTCTCTTAAGACCTTTCAGGCACTTAATGCTAACCTCCCTCCAGAACTTCCTTCCCATCGGGATTTCTCTGTAATTACAAACCAACCTCTACTCTGCAGAATCACACTGCTTGTCACTGAACTTTCCAGATGTCAACAGCTGCCTCTATAAGCCTCCAAACTCCTGTGAAGGATCTCCTCCATAGACTTCTCCAGCTGTGCTGGAGACTGCAGCTCTCTACTCCAGTAAGTTGGCTTGAGAAGACAGCATAGATCTCCGACACTAATGTTGAGGGGTCCCCATCTGTGGGTTCCCCATCTTTCCGGCACTGAGAAAGAATAAGAGCACATCATGCTGTTCAAGTTACGTATGAGTTTTACATCTCTGCATTATTTTTTGGCTTTTGCAGAGGGTACATGAAAGAAGAGGACTATTACAAGGTAGAAAGTAGTAAGGTATAAATTGATTTTCTTTTTTTTTTTTTTATCTAAACTAGCAGGGTCTTTTGGTGCTACTGCAACACAAAAGGGGACATCACTGGGGTGCTTGTTCATTTTAATGAATATCAAATCCTCTTTTGAAATACAGTATGTAATTATTCTGCTGTTCGCTAGTTATATATACTTAGGACATCTTCAAAACTGAGATCAAGTTTCATAATGTTTTGTATGTTGCACCATGACAACAGTCTTTGTAGTCATCAAGACACTTTTGTCAATCAGAAATGATGTAAGCATAAATCTGCTATCCAAACAGCACACCTTCCCCACCAGGATCAAGCACCCCAGGTTCACTATTAACTTGAAAAACCCCTCAGCAGAATCCTGATACTGTCAGAAATAAAACGTAAGAGTTTTATCTACAATCAACCTCAATATGTGCCTTATCTCAACAGAACTTGGAACCAGTCATTCAAGGGAGCATAAATCTAGCCTATGAGAATGAATAATCTACTTGCATGAGATACTAGTATTACACTCAGACACTAAACATACAATTGGTATATATAGTCTCAGCATGTGCTACATACAGCTGGCTCAGTCAGGAAAGAGGATATATTTAAGACTACAGCATCTCAGTAATTCTTTCATTTGCATCTTGTAAAGATTAAAAAGCATGAAGATGACAGAAATGCTTGGAGGAGACTGAGATAGAGCAGTTCTCCTGTCTGAAAGATCCACAGGAGATATATTTTACATGACTAATTCTGAGAAGAGACATTAGTGGAAGTACATCAGAGGAGGACCAGCACTACTTGCCTTCTCTAAGGAGGTGCACATCAGCCCACCATGCCTGTTTACAGGGAATAACCCTTGTTACTATTTCTGACCTCTGTTGTTTCTCATATCCAATATATCCAAACTACAATTACAGCTAATAGCTCAGATTTGTACAAAATTAAACCAGGCTCCTGGCACTGCAGCCATACCAACCATAAATTGCCATACCAAAACAAAACACTTCACAGAATTCCAAGTTCACACACCCTATCCCCCTGTGGAGAAAGCACTTCATTTAATTACCACCTCCAGCAGCTGCACAAGAGCACAGATGTACCTTGCAGGATGCGCTGAGGATCAGGAGAAAATCAAGGCTAAATTGGATACATAGCAAGAGCCCCTCAAGGAAAACCACTCTGCCATCCTCCTTGGCAGGTGGGAAATGAAAATGTATCATTGCTGTAAGGCTTCGGCAAAATCAGAGCTGGGAAAACAACTCAGATACTCTAAGGCTTCCATCCTAACCTGCCCACAATGCCAAATCCCAGGACAGATCCAATTTGCATGCACAGGAGTGGAATAAGCCATCATATTAGACCCAACAAAGCAGAACATCTCATCTTTGTTTTACTGCTAAGCAGGTCAGAACAACATGTCTCCCTGCTTTCTCTTGTCTTTTTGGCACTGGACACATGTACTTTTCACTTTTAATTACAAGGCACAGCAAGCATTTGCTTGTTAAATTTCAGGTGCCAGTGGGGATGGAAGCCATCCAAAAAGCATGTGTTTGACCTGGCAAAGAGTGATTGGCAACAGCCACATGCTTGGTTGTAGAACCTTTTCATTGTCACAGCAAGGCAGAGTTTACCCGAGGTTATTCCATCCCATTTTACTCTCGTTACAGCTACACATTCTCCAGCTCCCCACAGATCATCAGAGCAAAGTCCTCTGCCATAGTAATCCCACCTTCCTGAGGTCACTTAAGTGCTGCATGTTGTTCAGCTATTTTGCCAAAGGCTTTTCCATATCACAGCATGTTCATGCACAGTTCCCTTCTACGAACTGACAAATTAATTATAAGCACCACAACTTATGGCTGGGTTTGTGTATATCCAGTTTGACCAGCACTTCCATGACTGGGCCTGGACCAGGAGTAGAAGGAGCCTTGGCTGATGACCTTCGGCATCCACCAATGCTTCCACAGGAAAAAAAAGACAGTAGATCAGGAGAAGAGAAATGTAAAGTTTCTGATCTACATTATGTTTTCCTCTGGAGTACGGTACTTCTGCATGGCATAGTTCTTCATGATACCTTTTTACTCCTATTGCTTCTACATAGGAAATCGCTAACTGCTGAATCATCTGACACACTGGTTTGTGGTCACCAGCTTTTTCTAGTGACACAAAACAGCTCTGATCCCAGACTGTGTGCACAGGAAGAGAAAAGCTGCATTCGCTGTTATAATTATATGTTATTTGAGTAAATGCATGGTTGTGCTATTCTCCATAGAACTACAAAGTAATTTTCACCATTATGGCAACTTACCGTGTAAGCAGAAATAGTTACAGAAAATAATGTTATCAGTAAGGATAGGTTGTGTGCACCACAGCTGCTGGAACTGAGAACACCATTTATACAAAAACATTCCTCTGATTATAGGTCTCACTTGAAAGAACACTTTACATGTGGGAATAAGTTTACTCACAGTAGTTGCTGCATTACAGAAAACAAAGAGTTGTCCATGGACAGTTACTCATGTAGGTAAACTTCTGCAGCCTTTATACCGCAGTCTATTTCATTTGAGGACAGTAGAGTGTTTCATGCCTCTTTAGTAAAATAAAAATTGTATTATGTATCTCTCTTGAGGCCATTAAGCCTCAATACAATTCTAAATGCATCATTGCTTCTCCTCTGCTTACACACTTTATTTTTCTGCTTTTTAGTCAGATTGCAGAGAGAAAATAGACAACAGTCAGCTTTATCAATGTTCACATCCAGATGCTAATGATCTATCTCAATTTACTTTCCTGACATATATTACTCATGTTCCTCACTGTCCCTCATGCGCTTCTCTTCCTAACATCCCTCCAGAGGTGGAAGCTGAAGAGGCAGGAGAAGGTTATCCATTTTCTGGATGGAAGGTTGAGGCCCTCAGAAATTAAAGGTTAAAGTTACAAACTGTGACATTACAGTGCTCTGCACAGTAGCACACAGCTCTCAGCTATCCGTTGTGGTTGCAAGCTTCACATCTTAACTCAGGTAATGGAAAGGAAGGTCCAGGATGTAAGATCAGGATTCACAAGTACCAGATCACTGGCTTTGACATTTTCCATTGCATTTGCAAAATTAGCTCCTAATGATACAGTCCTGGCAGGTTTATGGTAGAAGTCTTGCCTGCAATTGCACACCAAGAAGCTGAGTGACTGTCCCAGGGACCACAGCCACTATGTCCTCTTCCAACAGGGACACTACACACTGCAGTGTCCTGAAGAACTACTGCAAGACGAAAATGTATTGGAAGAGGGGACAAAGATTTTACCTGCAGCAAAACCCTGACACTTTAGTTTAAGAATCAATTGGCAAAAGCCAAAAAATTGCCAAGCTGACTCCATCTTTCTACCCATTTCCACGTCCTGAGCCTTTGTTCATTGCTTCCATTACACTACTGCTCACAGTTCTGAGCACAGCTGCTTCGTTTTGTTGCCTTCTTGCAGTCATTTCTAAGGATCATGTTCTCCTGCTGTGGAATGGCTGCAAGGGAGGCAAAAGGTGTCAGATAAGCTTTTTTTGCCAGACAAAAAGACAACGTGACTTGTTTCAAGGGAATTAAAATACTGTGGAGGCCATTGTAAAAGGCAGCACCAATCTCTCCTCAGACAAAGACGTAAGGACTGGGCTAAGCATTGATTCCCCAGACTTACAAGAAAACTACAGCCTGAGTTTCAAACCCCTATCATCACTTTCAGAGTCCAGCAACATCTGTCTATACACAGTGAAAAAAAAGGATTTTGGGACAGATAGGGTCAAGGGCCTTAAGCACTCTGAGATGTGCTGAAATGTTTCAGCTCAGCTAAGCTCCATGCCAAAAAACAGCTGCTCCTAACACAGCCACACAAGGGCTTCCAGAATTCACAGTGCTGCTTGGGATAAAGCATTTTACACAGAACTGATCTCATCAGAGCTGAAACTGGAGTTACTGCATTTGCTCTATAAGATGCAAATGCGCATATATGGCAGAAGAGACAGAGGCCAGCACATACCCTGCTGACTTTGCTGATCTTTTCTACCAAAACTGAGAATTCACTCAATGAATGATGTTGATTTTTTCTATTCTTCCCTTTGGAAAAGAATGAAATAAAAAGACATTTTGCCACAGACTAGTGGGCTTGGGGCTGGCAGGAGGTAGGGGAGGACTGTCCTAAAAGAATAACTGTCCTGGTGAACCAGCTCTTATCAGTAAAGATCAAGGTCTTTAAAAGGACCCACCTACCCCTTTTGCAACTGCTCTCTATCCATGCTATTATTTTTCCTCCTTTTTAATAACAAGACATGCTGACTCGTTATTATTGATTGATTATCCTGCTATCTGCGAAGCACCATTCCTCTTCTCGTTAATTCAAAACTACCTCATTTTTCTTACTCCATAAATTAATGTATTATTGGAGCTGCAGCAGTAAAAGATACGGCCATGTTTCATAGAAAGGTAGGGAAGGTGGAGAAAGGAAGAGAAGTCTCATAAACCTGCCCTGCATCAGCATCTGCTGCTGTGTCTGCCCTGCTGACAGGATGGGTGCTAAGTACAGGCAGCCCATTAGAAGGTGTTGCATCCTGAGAGCCGCTCTTTGTAACTAAGGCAGGGCACTCAAACTTTACGCAGGTTCACTCTGCCCAATTCATTAAAAGCAATGGCCATGCTAAGTGACAAAATTGCAGCTTTATTTTAGTGGATATTATAACTCTGATCCGTCTTTTAACACTACGTGGCTAAATTAGAGCAAACTGCTTCTTTATTAAATACCAACAGCCAGCTCTGGGAAGTCTACATCTAAATGCGGATGCGACCTTTCTAGTTTTACCCCACTGCTTTTCTTACGACCTCATTATGTCCCTAAGGTGCCATAGAGCCCTGACTCTAGCAATACAAAGTGAAGCAGGCAGAGAGAGCAACAGGAGAGACTGACTGACATTTAGAAAGCCAGAAAAGGCACCCTTGTCATAGATGTGCACCAGTATCCTGCCAAGCCAATTCTTACCTGTTAACTGGCCTTTATTCCCCAAACATTATTTGCAAGTCCTACAAACAAAGCTTACGTACTAGCTTGGGTTCCTCCTACCTTTCCATCTTCCGATAGGAATCTCCAGCCATTCCCATAAACAATGACGTGCAGCGATATTGTCCTCAACCAATTTTAGGGATTTTTTTGGATGATGGGTCTGAGAGTTGTACGTTTAAAGTGGTAGGTACCTACATTTGCTATCCACAAACAATGGCAGACGAACACAGCTCACCCTCTCAATTCTTGCACACAAAGCAACCTCAGGAAAGTGTGCATAGTAAGCCTGTCAAGCCCAAAGGGTTTGAATTCTGGTTTGCCTCTTCCTAAAATGTGTGCCTGATTTCATTCAAGTGGGCATTTTTTTCCCAAAGCCCCAGGCAGTATCTAAGCAGGCATTTCAGGACCACAGTTCCAGTCCCTGGTGGACAGATGACACAGCAAGTGTCTCCCTGGGGTCTTTTTTATTTATTTTACTTACACATCTTATGTCCAGTGCTTCCTTTTATCAACCAGGCTTGCAATGTCTGTGAAGGCTAAAATGACACTTCTGTAACAAAACATTCAAAAAGCCATTTAGACAGCCCTCATTTTATTCCCTACCTTTATTAATTAAATCCTGCATTAGGTTTCTATTCGCTTTAAACACTTACCTCAGCACTAATCAAACATGAATTAAACGTGTTCAGAAATCGACAAAAAATGCAAGTAAAAGCTCTTGGAATGGGTAAGTACAAAGACTTATGAAATGCAGATGCATAAGGGCACGCACAGGCAACTCTAATTTGAAGTTTCATAATAGATGAATGGGGGTTTTCTTCTGAACACTGAAATGATGGCTTCCAATGTAGCATCTTTAAGACACATATATAAGCAGAAATAGATACCCATCTCTCTTACAACTCTTTCCCCTCCACTACCATTAAGTAATGCCATATGTGAGCATTTTGTTAATGATCTCAATTGTGTTAATTTTTAGAAACAGTTGATGAGCAGTGGGTGAGGTTCAGTGGAGTTTGGGGTTTTTTGTTTGGCTGGGGTTTTTTAATGCATCTGCTTTCTCAGAGAATTAACTGAAAAAGCCCCAAGAACCTCCAGTTTTCATGTTCCTGCATACCAAAGGACAGATTTACCTGGAGTACAGCAGTCAGATTGTCCCTGTTTAAATAAAAACTTCCACTGGGGCTATCTCATAAGCTTGGGTCCCAATTCTGTGCTCTATGCTGACAAGTGGTCACATTCCACAGAACCACAGACCACGGAAGCTATACAAACTCCATTTATCTCTATGATTTATGTCAAGTCAGTAGTTAAATTAAAACCTGCAAACAAACACTTACTAGTTTGTTCTTTAAGTACAAGAGCCCACTGGTCGTGCCAGGTCCCAGTGGGACATCTAACATGCCAGGCCCCACAGTCCCAGGCTGCAGCAGAGGAGAACACTCTTACAGAAGCTCCCTGAGTACAAAGATCCACAAGTAGGCACAATCCTCAAATATAATAATAATTTAATAATAATAGTAAGAATAATCATTAAAGATTATCATTTCTCTTCATTGATTTTGAATCAGGTTTAAAACACTAATATACTGAGTCATACAGCACTGGGAAGCTATCTTTCTTATGTAGGAAAGATCAGAGAAACCTACTCTGAAAACGTGACTTTTCTGAATTCAAAAGAGACAGAAAATCCCTCACAAGGAGAGATTCCTAAAGTCGTATTCTCCATTTCTTTCATGAAGTTTCAGGTCACGGTCCTGCAAACATTTACAGAAGTTCTCTCTTTTTTCAGGTGACAAATTCAAGCTGAATTAATTTGTGAAGTAGAGAAAATCCCATGCACAACAGCCCACAAGACTGCAGCTTCTAGATAAAACCCATCATGTCACATATCCTCTGACTGCCATTGATGTTATGGGTGACCTTGAGGAAATCATCCTTTTTTCATCAGTAAGTGAAGAAAAACATTACTTCTTCATTCACACTTTATTCCTCTATTTAATTTGAGAGTTCTGGAGACTGACAGCAATTGTCGCTAAGGTGTATTTACACGACATAATACATTGCATGTTAACCAGATTGCACTCACATTTGTACAAAACACTGTTATAAGCAGAGCAGACAAGTTTCCCCTGCTCAGGTAACACAGATGCTGTGTTTCAAACCTACAGCCTTTTACAGCAGCAGGCAGGTTCTGCGCACATAGGCTCTCGCTTGGGTGGGGTTTGGAGTGAGACTCAACAGGTCCGGAGAAAAGGTGCACAAAGAGATGACTTCAACTGCATCTGTAGCTCAAGTAATTTAGGCCCTGTTAATGGCAGCTGCAAAACCAAGTGCTGTTTAGTATTTCATGGAGCTGAAAGGAAAGATTAGGGATAAAAGACAGTAGAAACAACTGGTTCTATCACTTCTGCCCTGTGACTCTAACTCACCCCTGTCGCCTTTGTGTTACAAATACGGTCTTTGAGATTACATCAGCAAATGCCAGTTTGCAGCACATGCTGCTTATCACGGTGTCAGCATAATAAGGAAAAAGGGCCCAAAGAAACATTCCATCTGCCAAATGGCTTTAGAATACACCAGAGCTTAGTTCCTCACCAAAAGCTTGGGATGCAATCTTAGGGAAAAGCAGCAGATAACTAATGGGAGCTGTGGCAAAGAATGGCAGCTTAGTTCAGGCTGGGTTAGCAAGCATCAGGTGCATGCTGCAACCTCTGCCTCATAAGCCTACCATACATTTGATGAGCAAGGAGAAAGCAAAATGCTGGGGATCTCTTTGGGATCAAATGAACTAAGAAATGAAGGCAAAACAAATTCAGTTTGGACCATGCCTCTGCCCTGTGGCTCCAGACACTGCTGAGGAATTCCCTTTGGCCCCTACATGAGACCAGGATGCGGTTTGCTCTCACTCTCCAAGTAAGCATGAAGGAATACAGAGGATGTCAAAATGACTTGGGCTCATTTAGGATCTCCAACTTCTGTAAGAGGAGGTGTCATTCCCAATGTGTTAGCTAGTTTGCAGTCAGGTAGATGCATTCCCCTGCCATTCTGATATTTCAGCCACAATTAACTTCTTCCTTCATTAACCTGAACTGAAATGCAGCATTACTCTGTGCCAGCTCATAAACAGTCACTGCACTTCATATCCAAGAAGCTGCACAGAAACAAACAAACCTAATTAGATTTAGCTTTCAGAGCTTCTGACTCTCCAAATGCCCCTCAATGTTTCTGATTGTGATGGGCCACGTTCAGAGGCATGAATAGGTCTGAGAGGTAAAGCCTTTGGCTTTTACAGCTTTAGTGATTTGGACAGCCCCTCCATTTTGACTGTATGACAACTAGGAAAACAGTCTGCAAAACCATTTTCTCAAAGCTATTTAACTGAGCACTGTAAGTTTATTTCTTCTTTATGCTGTCTGCAACTACTCTTCGAATCACTTAGCTACAAAGTCTGTCTATGAATAAAATCTCTATGCTTCAGATCTGGTATCAGGGAAAAATTGGGAGAATCCTCATTTCAGTCATTGCACTGGAGTGGTATTTCTGTGCAGAGAGCTACCATAAAAGACTACAGATCTTTTAATTCTTGAAGTTATCACCTACAACGATGGTAACAGTGCAAAAGAAAAGCTAAAGACGACTGCATCAAATTGAATTGCAAAGCAAATTCATGAGGGAAGGTATTTCCAAGACATCAGAACTGTCACCCCAGATCTTAAATGCAATCAGGACCTCCCATTTATCCACATCTCATCTGAGCAATCCTATATATAGGCAAGTGCTTTTTGTTTTGATTTTGCCAGAGTTGTCATTCTGTTCCTTTTTCCTCTCTTGTCTTTTAAATGCTTTTTAACTCCATCCTCTCAACCTCTACAGGAATCCCAAGAGTACAGATAAAAGTTTTGCAGTGCACACTGGGTTTTGAACTTCACAACACCTTCACCAAGAATATGCACTCTTCACAGAACATTTCATGGTCAAAGTAATACATGAAATCTATGGTTCAGGAATTCCTTGAGATTCAAAATGGCACCTCAGTGTCTGAAAGGAGCAGTTCTTCAGATACATGGGACTTCTCATCTTCTTTCTGCACCCTTTGGATTGATTTTGCATCTCTCTGTAAGGCATCAATTCTAAAATGAATGCTGTCATTGACAGCCAAGAAGAAAATAAATGTTTTGGGGATAGGGGATGTTACACAGCAGACCAACCCATGCTAGAAAATAGGAACTCACAGCACTTCAGCTCCAAACACTGCCTTTTTGAAGTGCAGGCAGGCAAAGAATTGCATTTTGTAGCATTTATCCAATTTTCTAATAGAAAATTTTCAACAAGCTAAGAGAAAAAGAAATATTGAGATAGAAAATGGTAGTTTAAAAAGTCAAGAGAAATGTTCTTATTAAAATAGAAGAGACTGCTTTCCTTAGTGCTTTGGAAGAAATAAACAGTTCTAATTCCCAGACTGCTGTGAAAATCTGACTCTAGTGAAATGAAACTAACGCCCAAAATACAGCATTAAATTAAAGTTCAGCAGGGAACTGAGATCTCTGCCCAGCAGAGAGTAAGCAGCCTTTTGTCATATCCCTAAAGACAGAGAAGAGGCTATAAGGGAGAAAAGACATTTTGCAATCCTCAGCTTTTCAGAGCACTCAACCATCTGCCCCTAAGTCCCTTTCACCTGTAAGGAAGGGGTGCTACTAAACAAATATGAAAGTTTCTCCTTTCTGAAGTTCAGCACAGAATTATCAGGCTTGTTGCAACCTATGTATGAACAGGGTAAAGCAGGTGTTTCTCATGTAGTCTCTCAGGGAAACAACTGTGTGGGCAGATGCACTGAAGGGGAAGATGTGCCCTGGAATACACTCTGCCAACTAAAGCATCTTCATGATGGTAAGAAGTGTCAAAATTGCAGGCACTTGGCTTTTCTCTAGGGCTCCAAAGAGTAACTCTTAAGAAAGCCACAGCCCCCAGGACACTGCTAGGTCTAATGATCACCTGGAATTTCATAGTATTAATGATAAATCAATGAAGATTTTCCTGATCTAAATATAAGTCCCTAGAGTGCAAGCGAAAGAAGAAACAGCCCAAGCATCTTCAGGACAACGGATACAAGTCTGTCAGTTTCAGCTTCCAGCACCAGAGGCTGTAGGCACAGTCGTAAAATGTTGTGAAACCCTGAGCATCTTAGGAGAGATCCTCCTCTCTTGGGAGAAGTTGTACAACTGCTCAGCAGGAGGAGGAAGTAGTCCTGGTGCATGGCAGCAAGCATTTTGGCTCTGATGCAGGCAGAGGCTACAGATTCACAATAGGCTGGAGCCTGCTTGACTGTTTCCTTATGCCAGCACTCCAGGGTGGACTCATTTCAAGTGATGGGTGCTCTCAGATCACCAGGATGGTCCTGATCATTAGCAGTGAGAGGCAAGAGGAATCATAACCGGGAAAAAGTATTCTCAGCATCTTTCTTTGGTATTTGCATGTTGTTCTACTGATTTATTTATGAATACAAATCTCAAATTATACAACAATGGAGCATGTTTTCCAAATACTTTCTTGTGTTTTCTAGGAAATGGACACCACTATCTCAGATCCAAACTCAGTGTCTGGGTCAGTAGCCTCTGCCCAGCACCATATGGGGAGACAGCCAAAGTCCCCTCAGCTCAGCCACGGCCACGCAGCCTTGGTTAACTCCTTACATGCAGAGGGTTGATATCTCCCAGCAGTAATGCGTAAAAACAAGGAACACCCGGAGATTAAATCTGGCTTCTAAGTGCTGAACACCACCACATCAAGAGGTGCCCAAGAAGAACAGAGGCCATCCATGATTTATCACCATGATAACAACAGAGATTGTGTTTTTTCCCCTCTTCTCCTCTCAGCCACCTCTCCTTCTTCAGACACAATGACATGACCTCTCCACAGTGATTTTATCCACTGATAAATACTAGTAATCAATGTGTTTCACTAAGGAACAAAGGGCAGGACTGAGGAAGCAGCTGCTTCCAGGGTGCTCCAGCGTTTCTTAGTCAGCTGTGTCAGGAAAGACATTTCAGTACTCAACAAGACACCAAATATAAATAAGGTAATATTCAACACCATGCTGAGGCTTTCCAGCTAGGGATGGGAGACACAGAGAGGAACAGCTTAGAAGGAATCCTAAAGAGAACATAAAACTAATAAAATTGATGAGATACATAATCCAAATTAAACAAGCTTAAAAGAGGGAGGCTAAGCATGGGCTTGGTTTTTGCTGTCAGTGTTGTATAGTAAATACAGAGCCCTGCTCTTGTTGGGAAAAGAATAAAACCCAACAAGAATTAAATACTTACAGGCCTAAAGAGCCAATAGGACTTCCATACATTGCATGTGTCCCAGAATTTCACCATATCATTCTTACACTAAACTCATTTTTTCTTTCAGAAAGGAATCCAGTTTGTAAGAAAAGAGTGTTGGGGTGCCGTAAGTCAGGAGGGTAAGGTGTGCAAGAGGTGTGGCTTTCATGGGACAAAGAGAGAAGGAGAATGATGGAGGCAGACAGACCATGGGTTGTAGCCATGCGCATCCAGCGGTGCATTTCAGCTCTGGCCTCATCTGATCCCCCATAGCGCAATAAGCAGAGATGTTGGTATTGTGAAATCAGTGCCCAGCTGTGACCTGACAGCTAAGCAGGGAACAACAGCAGAAGCTGCCAAAAAAACTTACAATATTCCCACCAAAAATTTACAAAAAAAGAAATCAGAAACAAAAAGCCTTTCTTTTAAAAGAATTAAGAAAGCAAGCATTTAAATCCTCTTGTTTCATAATTGAGCCAAGGGTTACGCCACAATTCAGGTAAATTATGTTTATGTAACTGGCATTTGGCTGAATGCATAATTCCTATTTAACAGCTGAAGAGAGGCATTTTGGGTCTTCAAAGAAATCTGACAGGTAATTCCCACTGTAGTTCTGCAGGGTAGCTGAGAGGTAATTATCCTTCTCACTAGTAAATCAATTAGGAATGAATGTATGGAAAGCTTTTCTCCTCCTCCAAGTAACTGCTAATCCTCTAAGCACTAATGAGCAGATAGGGTTAGCAACAGTGTGCAAACCCATCAAAAATCGACAGGAGCTGCAAGGCGTGCAGGGTCCAATCAGTACCTAGCAGCTAATGCCTCAAGAGAAAATATCTTGTTTGGAAAGGGTCTGCATGACCCACTGTGTGCGCACAGGCCCTGTGCACATCTGTTACTTTTGGTATATCCCTCCTTGTTTATTACCTCAAAGACCGATGTTTGAGGATTGCAGATCACTGCAACTGTGTTCAGTTAGCCAGCACTTGTGCTGTCAGAGGTGAAAAACAAGGAATCATAGAATCATAGAATGGTTTGGGTTGAAAGGGTCCTTAAAGACCGCCCAGTTCCAACCCCCTGCCATGGCCAGGGACACCTCTTACTCCACACCCCATCCAGCCCGGCCTTGAACACTGCCAGGGATGGGGCAGCTATCGCTTCTCTGGGCAGCCCGCGTCAGTGTCTCACCACCAACACAGGAAAGAATTTTTTCCTAATGTCTAACATAACTCTATCCTCTTGTCAGTTTAAAGCCATTTCCCCTTGTCCTATCACTACATACCCCTGTAAAAATCCCTCTCCAGAATCCTTGTAGGCCCCTTCTAGGTACTGGGAGGCTGCTATAAGGTCTCTGCGGATTCACCTACTGCTTTGTGATTCATTATTGGTGGCTGTCCTCAGGAGCTCGGCAAAACCAAGCTGCTTACTCTGCAGCCCACTTTAACAAAATTCACCCAGACAGACCTGGGAGAAAGTCACAACACAAGTATTTTTTGCAGTGCACAACCTCATGGATCTGGAGGGGCACATGGACAGTAAACCTGAAATTGAACTGGACAAATCCCAGGTTCTCCATTCCAGTGACACCTTCTTTGGGCATTTTTCAAATGCTGCAGTGTTGTTTGGAATTACTTTGATGGTCAACACAGCAGAGTCAGCTCCAGGTTCAGACAAACCAGCTTTTTACAACCATGTACAACATCACTGTCCATATATTTAACAGATAGAAAGAATAGAAACAAGTTGTTCCCACAGCAGCCAGCACTCAGGCTGGTTTTCTATATCTTTTTTTCTAACAGCACATCTCCCCATTTCAAAAGACTTTTTGCAAGGGAGAATAAGAGCGAAGACGCACAAATAGGTCCAGAAATAATTTCTTTAAGACATAAGAACAGAAAAGGGGTTAAAATTGTCATCTGAAATAAGAAAGCAGCAGGTAAAGACAGGTCTGCATGCCACTATATAATGAAATGTAGGTGTTACTAATGGAAATAAAGAGAGAAAAGACTGCTAATCTGTAAGCTCGATAGCTTCAGAAATTGCTAGAAAATAATGATATGTGCTAGTACTCTGATTTGTGAGGGAGACTTTACACCAGTGACTAGGATTTGTAACTGATTTTGGGTGGGCAGAGTTGCTTTGGAAACAGAATGAAGAAGAGTTAACTCTTCAGTGCCTACAATATTGGCTATGGGTGGGGTGAAAGGCCAGGAGAGCCCATTGTAAAACATCTTCATTCCATTTTGCTCAGGACAAAAGGAAGTCAAATTAGCTGTCACAATAATTCAGCTTCTGCATCAGAAAAAATATAAGCTAACCCTTACTGCATTCTTCCTCTCCTGTATGCATCCAAACACGCACATACTGTTGCCGATAGTAAGGAGAGCTATGGTTGCCTTAAGGTTGCCCAAACTTCTGTAGGCTGACCAATGATGGAAAACACAATACTAGTAATAAGAACAGTACAAGTATCAAAATACCAGTTTGGAAACCTATGGATGGAGACAGGATAGGGGTATTTGGAAGTGATCAAGGCAAATGGGCTGCACCCCATCCAAACACAACTCCACTGCCAGCAATTAGGTATGTGCTGCAACCCTCCCACATTGATTTGTGTGGGTAGATGAAAGCATCTCAGTCCCACTACCTCCCCTGAATCAACACAGGCAATAATTTTAAAACAAAAAGGCAGTGAATAGTAACTCCTGGGCTGTGTTCTGTGAGCCAGCTGCAGCCTTAATTGCATCATGTGGGAAGCATGAGCAAGGGGCTTGAAAGCTATGACCTCATCTTCTCTCCCACACATTCAAATCAAATTGTAGGTCTCCCACCCACTCTCCCAAGCATATACTGCTTTCAGCCCCCTTATATGATGCAACCAATGAAAATGTCATTTATATCTTTACCTCCAACTTCTTAGCTAGGAAAAGAATAAAGGGGAAAAGAGTCAAATGCAGAAATAAATGCCTTTTACACAGTATTTCAAATAATGAGACAGAGAAGGCAGGGAGAGGTGTATTAGCCAAAGCAAGTTTAAGCAAGAGCCCCAGAAATATTTGTGTGAGTTCAGATTCTTTAAAGTTGTAACAGTCAGAAGCAAACAAAAGCAACCCTTTTATTTCTCTTAACACATTTAGCAGAAGATTAGGTGCTCCATCCCTATCACAAGTAAAATAGGCATAGTTCTACTGGACTCCATGGAATTGCAGTAGTGCAACTTAGCAAATTCAAGCTCTTGTGAATTACCAACGGATTTCACTTCAGGATCATAATTCCTCTCAGAATGAACAGAATGCTGTAATTTTGTTTCTATAGCTACCAGCTCGATGACTCTCCCTTACCTTCCTCTTGTTAGTGGGACTGACATAAAGGTAGCTCAACACAGTCTTCAGGCCTACTTTGTCATTTAGCTTTTCATAGGTAGTGCCATAGTCTGTTGACCTGGAGAAGAAAGTAAACAAAAAGAGTTTATGTGGTTATTAAAGCTCAGAGAAAGGAAATGACCATATGAAGAGATTCTCGAAGTTACAGCTTAACAGTACTAGCCTTAAAACTCAAGATCTGTGTTTCATTCAGTGGGCCACAGAAAAGAGAACTCGAGTCCTTTGGGGCAGGGTCTGTCTCTGCATCAGTTGATCTTATGTACCTGGGAAGCTGTGGTGCACCCGTGAAGGGGCAGGCTCTGCTCTCATATGCCAGTGTGAGACTGCCAATGGTGTCTACACAAGAGGACTCTGATCTCAGCAAGCACCCTTAGTACACACTCTTTTTTCAGACAAATCCAACAGAAGAATCCAAATCCAACAACAACAGTTTAAGTAGGCTGATTTTTTACTTGGAGATGGGGATCCAAATGTGGCTCAGAATTGTAACAGCTGAACTCGTGTCTAGATAAAATGTGCTTAAACTGGCATCTCGAGTCCTCAGTCACCCCCATCCTACTTTGTGCCAGGCATTTAATTTTTCTGAGTTACCAAGACAGATTCAGGCCCTCACACTAGCAAATCCCACCCGGAGGAGCAGATGATCTGGGGGTGGCATTACCCATTCGTGACTGGAGAAAAGGGCTGCTTCGTCACAGAGGGTTTTCTTGTGGCTTCCTCCTCCTCATTTGTGGGTATGTTTGAAATCTCACTTTGCCCTGCTTGTTTTTCTGCTGTTTTTGTACTCTGCTTTTCCTAACAAACAAGGTTTTTCTCACCAGAACATATCAACAGCTACCTAGTACAGGATCCCACACGTGAAGAGGGGTTAGCGCCTGCTTGCTTTAGCAGGGGTGATACAACCTGCATTAAAAGCCCACCCACCCACTGCATGCAAACAGTGGGGAGAGCCTGGCTCCTGACCCTACAGAGCTTCCATCATATGGACAGAATAAACACAATCCTTATTGGGTGGACAAGGAAAGCCCCTTACACTATGCCTACCTGGACCTACCTATGATTTTACTAAGATGACAATTCATGGCCCCTGCCCTCCTCTCTAAACACGCTTTTTACTAAGCAGATGATTAGAGAACATGCAGCAATTCAGGGGCTTTCCTGGTAACTAGCTCCACCAATTTTCTGATTTTCTGACTTTACCAAGCCACCAACGTTTGCAGCTTTGTGGTTCTGCCTAAGACCAATCCTCTGCTCCTTGTCTGTGTGGCAGAGAAATGGCCCAAGTCACCCTTCTGGCATCACAAAGTACCACTGAACCCAGCATCTTAAGGCTCGCACTCAAGAGGCTGCAGAAACTGAGTGATGTCAGAATCTGCACTGAGCTCTCCTGGTTTCCCTACTGTTAGTGGAGTCCAGAATAACATCAAAAAAAAAACCAAACATGCTTGCTAAACCAGATAGCTGTTTTCAGGTTTCTGAGTAGAAGTCAAAAGCTTGTTTTATCACTGAGGTGGTTCCAACATATTTGCTTCTGTGCATCCTTCAAGCACAATTCCTAAATGCTTTGCAAACTAGTTCTTTCCTTAAATGGGTTGAACCAAATTTTGTCCTTTGAACACTAAGCACTTAGGGGTGCTTCCAGTCTTAAATAACTTCCTTGTGTTCTGATTTAGCTCTAATACTAATACTAGCTCTGCTTACAGTTAAGTATTGATACTTACTGGGCTTCACAGAGACATCCCAAAGGATATTATAGGATACTACCACATTTCCATAGCACTTTCCCATCTGAAGAATCTGAAGCTCTTGTCTCTTTAGGTATCAATTTCATACAAAACACCTAGCAGCTCTCCCCCTCCAGCCAAGCTTGAACGTGAAGCAGCTCGATTAATAAACTGAATAATCCAGGCCAATTAATTCCACTACACGAGGCCACCTATACATGCAAATTAACAGGTGAGGAATCCTCAAGTAACACTAAGCACTCAGCAGAGGGTAAGACACAAAGGGCAAGCACTGAGGTTGTTCCTTGATCTCACTCTTCCAACAGCACTAAAGCTCCAAACAAGCCACATTCATGACTACATATGTACCAACCACCAGGCAGGAAAAGAGATCACTGGTTTCAATCAGCATTCAAAGAGAATACAAATAACAGTTTAATATTCTGACAGAGCTACTTTGGTTTTGTTCTCTGAGTCATTTTCAGATCTCCCAAAATGCTTTGCACTTCTAAAGATGCAGGCTGGAGGCCCTAATGACTCTTTCTCATTAAACCATTATCACTCATTGCATTTGCCCTTTCAAAGAATAGCTAGAAAGGAAGTAGGATCATTATTTCGTTAGCTTCTCTAAAGCTGTCTTTATTATCATGACAGTCACCACTGGCTTCACAGAAACATCTCAAAGGATATCACAATAATATACTCTATTTCTACAGCACTTTCCCATCCAAAGAATCTGAAGCTTTTGTCTCGTGTTAATCCATTCAGACTAACAAAGTCCCAAGGGCCATACTGGGGAGTATTATCTCTGTTTTAGAGATGAAGAAACTGAAAGCTTGCATAGGTAACCATTTTTTCCAAAAGTAGGCATCTACAATTAGCTATTTCAGCTTCTATAATCATCAGTGTATGGCTCGATACTCAAACCCACTAAACTCCTACCACTAATCTGCCTAATTTGAAAACAAGTATTTGCCAAAAAAAAAAATTATAATATATATACACATATATGTATACATATACACATATATACACATATATATTATACATATATATACACATATACAAATTTGGCTGCCTAATTTTAGCAACCCAAGCCTGAACATTTGAAGAGATGCGACCCAAAGGTGGAACAGAACAGTTCTGGCTCAGCTTTTCATCTTAAGTTGAATTTTTATCCTTTACTAATTACTTATCTTTGCAGTTAAAGACTTCTAAGTGCAGATTAACTAGCCCACATACCCTTACAGTTGCTTGACCCTACAAGCAAAACCTGGTGCTGTGTTTTCTCCCAGTCATCTGGTCAGAATAGGATCCCCTTTAAAACACATTATTAAAGGACTGGAGGGGAAGAAATGCTGTGGTTATATCAATATGACAAAAGACTCAGTGATGCAAAAGGCCCTTTCAATAAGTCACACCCCAAATGCCTGCTTTAACTTTGGTTAGGCCTTTTATGGCCAACTGATCCTGCCTAGCTGGTTCTCCTCTAGATTGCTCCATTGAAGCCATCACTTGAGTCTCATCATCTTGGAAGGCTTTTATTGCCTTCAGCTTCAAGTCGATATTTGCAGATTTCTTCTAACCACACACACACACCTGTATACATAAATAAAAGTGTTATTAACAATGCTTTCATAAAAGAAATTGTTGCACCTCATTGCACTGCTGGTAGCACAGAAACTGTTACAATGTGGAATGGACTCTGGCTATATACAAAGCCTGGAAAAGCTCAGTCCATATATGTGGGCATTTGTTCCACATGTCCTTGTACGTTGACCTTACAGCATCTCATTGTGCCCTCTATCCTGCCCTCCATCCTGCAAACCAAGCTGCTAGCAACACCACAAGAAAGGCTACACAGTGAAAAGCAATAAAACTCAAGGAATAGTCCATTCTTAAATGGAACTTTGTCTTCTCCAGTGACACTTTTTGTTTTTTTATAACCAGCAGCTCCTACCAGACATGAGGAAGAATCTCTTTGCTGGCATCAGTTAACATGAAGAAAGACTTGATCCAGTGCAACACAAGTCTCATACTCATATAACCAAATAAATACAAGCTTTCCCTGATCAGGCTGTGACACCAAATTCTACACATTCTCTTTATAAAAGTAAAGTTTATAATGAAGTTATTTTATTGGGAGACTGTAAATTCTATAATCATATTCTATTATGACCATTTGGAAACAAAAATCACCTGCCTGATTCCACTGCCTTCCCATGACATGCCATGATGTGGTTTAACCATTGCTACAAGTGCTGTCCCACAGTCTGGCAAGCAAGAGCTCAAGGGGCACACCGAAGCAGAGAAGCTTCTATCAAACCTGGTCATAACTCAGTGTACCGAGAGCTAACAAAATCCATCTTGTTCTGATAGGTCTGAACCTGAGCTTCTCTGAATCTGATAAACTGAGCCAGCAGGCTTTAATATTGTGGTAAGATTTGCTGGTCCCAGAGATACGAAGTAGAGGTGTGGAGAGACAGAAGAATGCCATATGTATAGCTTTTAGAGGAGTCCTCCTCTCAGACGGTTTCCATTTCAGGGCTCTGTCAAGCAGAGAAAGGAGTTTTTGTTTGTTTGCAGTCTCAGCTACTCAGCTATGGAGATAGGTTATAAAATATGTGTCAGTCTTTCAGGAGAAAAAGAGCTGCACATGCTGGCAATGGATGGCTGGTAAGGACAAGTCAACCTCCTGGAGCATACATGTGCCAGACTCCCCTGTCAGGGGGTTTCTCCTCTGTGCCTGTGATTCTCTTCAACTGTGTGTGGAGAAGGAGCAGGTAGGGTTCTGATTTTAGATTCTCAGTCTTTTTCCTAAGATACTAAAGCTTATGCATTCATCTCCAGATCAGAGTCCCACTGCACACACACACACCTGCAGCCCCAGGTGAGAACTGCATGGGGGCACAACTTCACTGATCAGTAGAATATTCCAACTCCCTGTGCACTTCAGAGAGCCCCAGGACCACACACAGCTCAGATTAACATTTGCTTCTCTTCTCATGTGCCTGCAAACTGCCTGCAGTGTGCCTGTCTCTCCATGCCCCCTCAGACAACTCCTTTTTACCCATTGGCCAATTTTCTCCCAGAGACCTAAAAACAGAAATCCAAGAGGAACAAAGTTTCTACAAGTGTCATGAAAACCAGCAGCCAGCGAAAGGAGAGCAAACCTACTACTGCTCAGAGAAAAACTGCAGCATGAAACCAAACCCCGTGAGACATGAGAGCAGGCACGTGTCTCTGAACATCCAGCTGCAGGAAAACGTTCAAACACAGCTCACATATTAAGACACTACAAAGAAGCCAACTACGCAAAAAGTCAGGTTGCCAAACTTTCATTGCTTATGAAACAATTTGTTTCTGACTCTCCCTTCCCTTTCTTGCCCCTCAAATTACCATCCCTGAGATAAAAGCCTTTCTGAAGCTGTGACACACTGAGAGATCCCTCCTGAGTCAGAGTCCAGCTTGACCACCCCTTGTGGTAGTCCCCCTTTGGCCAGCAATCTTGGATGACCAAAAGTGGTTCAGGACTCAGGCAAAAGCTGGCTCAGCACTAACCTTATCACAGTGCTTTGCACCAAATGGCTAAATGGGTTCTTACTGGAGTAGAGTCCTAAATGAGGAACCAGGCAAACCACATAGTATTAATGCACCACATGGGAAGCTGGTCCCACTCGCTTACAGGCAGAGCAGGGGGGCTGCTCCTCTGCAAAAGGATATCAGTCTCTGAACTCTTTGAGAGAATTCTTCTTCTGTCTTCTTGAACATTTTAGACTAGCTCCTGGCTTTTGATGAGTTATGGCTGTTGCTGGGTGAACATCCTCCACTCCTCAGTGGAATGCAATATATTTTTCATACTTAGAGCACAGGAGCATGCTGGCCTCTCTGAGTGCTGCTTATGAGCACAGACAAAGCCAGAACCTGCCTTGGGCAATCAAATACCTGTGACAGATACAGAGCTGGCCCTGCAGCTAATCCAGCCCCAGCTGGACCCCTGGAAAGGGAGGGTGACTGCTGCCACTGCCAAGGTAGAGAATGGGTGCATGTTTAGCAGCTTCCTGGGCTTTCCTCTGTTTCTCCAGGACTATTTCATTACCAACTTCAAGGCAACCAGGGGAACCCTGGCTCAGCTCCAAGGCTGCAATAAGGTAACCTAAATTTCACTTAAAATGAGGCAGTGCCCAGAAAGATCCACTCTTACCAGTGCAAGGCTATCTGGCTGATCCACACATACAGTCACTTTTTCTGGCAAACTAAGAGAAAAACAAAAGCCAAATACAAACAAGAAATCCCAAACAAACAAGACAAAAAAAATTAAAAGCCAAACCAGTTTAACTCATCCCAAAGGACCTTCTAACCCCACATGAGCATTGTTACCTTACACCATCAAAAATGGTTGTAACAGAACTAGCAAAGTCCTAAGTCCTTCCTCTCTGGAGCTGACACAAGTCTGGATGTGGACGATTTGAAACAAAGCTATCCAAAGAGGCCTTGTGGAGCCATACCTTCTTACTAACCAAGTGTCAGTACTCCATGAATCTTTCACTTAACAGAGCACAGTATTTGCTGTGCTGAGAACTTGATTTTACCCAACCATGACTTTAGAATGACTGCGATACATATAAAGCCAGAATATTTTACAGTTGCAATCAGAAACAACAGTTTCCCTTTATCTCCATCCCACTAAAGAAAACTAAAGACAATAATGAAAGTCTGGGGAGTGAACAGAAACTGAGCAGGCATATGGTACTGCTTCCTGGTGCTGTTTCCCACCCTACAGCAATATCATGGTCTTCCTAAATTGAAGATGATGCCTTTGTGTGCAAGAGCCATCAGTGGGCTTTTAGTTCCATAAATCTGTCTAACCCCACAGGGAAGTTTTTGGCAAATTCATTATCACATGATAATAAACACTACAACTGTGTTTTGTTTTTGTTTTAACATGATAACATAATTCAGAGCCCACTGCTACCACTTAAAACCAAAACTATGGAGCCCTATGCTGCCATTCGTGATTTCACTGATTGTTGACATATTCCCCACAGATCCTTTCCTAGTCTAAAGAGTCCCTGTTAATTTAGACAGTCCTTGTACAACCTATCCATGTGTCTGATCACTCTATGAATATTCTTTCTAACCCAATTATATCTTTTGTTGTGGATGCCTCAGGGACCAATCTTTAACAAGAAGATCTTTCTTGAAAAAAAACCCCAACCAACTAACTAAATACATCAGCAAAACACCAGAGTATTTAAACAACCTAAATAAAACCACTTTCTGTCATCATAATACATTCACTACATCATAATACATTCACTACATCATTACATCATAATACATTCACTACTTCTGGAACCACAGCCCACCCGTTCTAGGGGACTTTCAGTTCTACAAAGATTCAAAAGTACCTGAACACAGAGATCCCCACTGGAGAAAAAGAAGTTCAAGCAGACCATAGTTTTGGTAATTTCTCTTGAAAAGATATTTTTTCATTTTACCTTGCATGCCATCCAAACAGCTTAATACACCCCCCAATTGCTATTCTGATACCAGCACCCTTCCTCCACCCCTTTTCTGATTAATGACAATTTCCATCACCAAACATTCAAAAGGCTTGAATATGACCTTTGTTGATAAATTTCAATTTATAATGTACGGTAGAGACTGGCAAGGCAAAATGAGCAGGCATGATGCATTAGTCATCATGATTTGCAGTTCAAAATGAAGGTGATAAGAGCTAACTAAGAACACTGGCTTCCTCTTTTTCTTTTTTTCTTGCACATTCTCTTCTATTTTCAACAGGAAAGGTATCCTCAATTTGTTTTCCAATACAAGCCTTTGGAGGACAATGAATGTCTCAGAGGTTAGACAAAAGGATACAAAATATTCCACCTCTGGATTTAGGGACAATAAAGCACGGGAAAGGTTAATATCTGTCATGTTTCTAATGGCCTATTGCTCATCAGCATTTCATTTGATCACCATCCCACAAGGCAGGGGGACTGTTCACATCTGTCATTCCTTAGCAGAGATGACTATTCAGATGGGCATGAGCAGTCTCTGGTTTTGCATATTCAGCCTACAGGGATGGTGGGAATTAACTTGAAAGCCATATATTTGCATAACTCTTGTTGTGCTTTCCTGTAAGAACACAGTGGAGCTTTGGATATCCCCAGCAATCACTGACTATTTGAACAATGTGCCATTGGGTGTCTAAATAACATCCACCATCACAAATGGACTGCAGTTTCCCAACCTCCTCTCTTCTGTACGCAGGCTTTTCCTTACCTCCAGATACACCATTTCTGTGGAAATGGCAGAAGCAGTTTCAGATCTAAAGTAATCTATAAAATGATCCCAAATAGCAAAAGGCTCTTTTGAGACAAAGTGGGGTGGGGTGTTTGCAGGAAATGGGTTTTCTTGCAGGAAAAAAAAAATAGCAGAGAAATTGAGGGGTGCTCGGCAAAGCAAAAGTAGGAGATGCCATATCAAACCAAAGAACCACCTTGAGCACCAGTGTCTGACGTTCCCTGCCCTATGACTTCTAGAGGCAGATTGCCTTTACACAGTATCACAGTATGTTAGAGATTGGAAGGGACCTCAAAAGATCATCTAGTCCAATCCTCCTGCCGGAGCAGGAACACCTAGATAAGGTTACACAGGAACGTGTCCAGGTGGGCTTTGAATGTCTCCAAAGAAGGAGATTCCACAACCTCCCTGGGCAGCCTGTTCCAGTGTTCCGTCACCCTCACTGAGAAGAAGTTTCTTCTCAGGTTTAAGTGGAACCTCTTGTGTTCCAATTTATACCCATTTCCCCTTGTCCTTTCATTGTTTGCCACTGAGAAGAGCCTGGCTCCATCCTTGTGACACTCCCCCTTTATATATTTATATACACTAATAAGGTCACCCCTCAATCTCCTCTTCTCCAAACTATAGAGACCCAGCTCCCTCAGCCTCTCCTCATAAGGGAGATGCTCCACTCCCTTAATCATCTTAGTTGCCCTGCGCTGGACTCTCTCCAGCAGGTCCCTGTCCTTCTTAAACTGAGGGGCCCAGAACTGGACACAATATTCCAGATGAGGTCTCACCAGGGCTGAGTAGAGGGGAAGGAGAACCTCTCTCGACCTACTAACCACCCCCCTTCTAATACACCCCAGGAACAAGGTCCTTCCCTTCATTTGTGCTGCCAGCTCAGTGCATGACCTTTTCTAATCCATTTAGTGTGAGAAACACCTTAAAACCTTAATGGTTAAGTGTGTGAATTAGTTGTACAAGGACTTTCTGCGAGGTAGAGATGAACACAAACCAAATTGATGGACCCTAGCACTTCATGGCAGGCAAGAATTATAAAAGCCTATGGCAAAGTATGCTCTGCCTTTTTGAGAGCCTGGGATCCTGATCAAAGCAGGCAGGCTGCAGGTGTAGTGGTTACTAAGCATCGCTTTATATTCTGTTGCAGAATAACCCAGTATAAGGAGACACAAAAGCAACAAATATTGGTGCCTCCTACTGTGATACTAAAATAACTCTACTTCCTGCTGTAAGACTCCATCTTCTCTATATCATGGCCATTTATCTCATTTAAATTCAGCTGCCTACAAAGCAGGTATTTAGCTGTAGCTCCCAAAGCTGTCCGCATTTTCTCTCTATTATAGACAGACTGTTACCTTCAGAGGATAACTTATTCATCCTAAAATAGGTGAGGATGTACTTCGTTCTTAAGGTGTATTCCTCCCTTCAATGTAGAGGGACACCACAGCAACTAATTCACACACTTAACCATTAAGGTTTTAAGGTGTTTCTCACACTAAATGGATTAGAAAAGTTCATGCACTGAGCTGGCAGCACAAATGAAGGGAAGGACCTCAGTCATCCCAGCTGAGTTCATAATTTGTTGTAATGTACCAGTGCTCTGTGTTTTAAATGTTGTTATTCTTGGGGATATGTGTGAGAATTACTACTAGAATTAAGTGCCAAATGATATAAAAACTCCACTCTGCCTTACATACGCTATAGCATTACAAAGAGCAGAGATAAGAGAAACACGATATGGATTTCCCAACAATTGCTGACAGAATCATGAATATGAACAGAGACTAGAGGAAATGTGAAATGGTTTCTCCATAGAAACAGTTCCCTTCACTGCATGCTTGCTGCATTACACCACTGATGACCCGCTGGCAATCTTTATCATGACCAGACAAAATATGAAAACTATACAGGCATCATGTAACATTCACATCAGCAGCTTCAGTAAGGACATCAGAATCTGAATCATCATCTTATTGCTTCTGACCTGAGACTAAGACACCCCATCCCTGCTGAAATGACCCAAGACACAGTTCACTCACCATGAAACAGCAGCTAAGACAGTCTGGCTTCACAGAGACCTCTGCTTTTTCTGCTCTGGTCATTTCACTACTTTGAAATATATGTAAAAGCATTAATTCTGTACAGCTCTGAAGAATTACACCTCATCATTACTTACTTCTCATTTGCACTGTCTGAAAGATTTGACATATTTATCGTGTTCTTGATTTTGATGTATTCTAATTTTCCAAAGAGGTGTTTTATGCATCCCTGATAAAGCAGCATACTGATTTGATTCCAAGCACTTGACTGACTCAGCAAAGATGGCCTTATCAAGATATATTCAAGAAATTTGGTCTAGAGGATACTTTAATAGCCTCAAAGATAAAAGACAGCTTTGATGACAAAGCCTCATTAATTAATCAGATAATAATTGGATTATTAATTAGAAACAAGGCCCTTCCCAGGCCCTTTTTTTTCTTTATTACCATAGCTAAAAATCCTTTTGTAACAATTCTCTTAAGTAGCTAATAATTTTAATTTGCATTATTTTGTAGCAAAAAGTGCTTTGAATGTAGGATTTTCTGAAGCAATTGTAGAGGTTCAGTTTAACATCCATGCTACTGGATGCATTTAAGGTGGAACTCCCCTTAAATGTGTATCAAACAAAATACTCAGGGAAGACTATGGAACAGCCCCATCACTAAACTCTGCATTTCTATGTAAGATGTGGATAACAAAGATGTCCTTCCAGCCGCTCAGAGAGTACGTACATGTTGGGCAACACAAACAACCCTGACAGTAGGTCACCTCACTGTTCTGAGAGAGAGGGAAGATGTCTCAAATCTCAGCTTTCCATCTGGGGATACCAAACATCAGGGCCCTCCTCTGGGACGGCAGCTGAGGCCAGGGTTTACCAGAAACTTGCCTCTGACACTGCCTGCCTGTTCTGGGATCAGGGTTAGGCAGTACTATGAGGACACTTGATGAATCTGAGCCATCTCTAGTGAAACACAAGGCATGTTAACATTTTCAAATTATAGGCAAATTTTTGCAGAACTAATGTAGTTTAAAAACAGGGCAGTGATGGAGGTAGTTCAGTCCAGTTCCTTAGACACAGATATTAAAAACTGCAGACAATTCACAAACTAAGTTTTACAGCCAGCCTGCAACACATTCTACTCCCTACTTCAGCTGACCCCTCTCCCACAAGCCTTATGTCTACTTGCAACTCCCCTACTTGTGACCCACAAAGGCTACTGCCCCCAGCAGCACACCCATACAACCTGAGCCTAAATACCAAGAAATCCTGCCTAATCCCAGGCAAGGCTTATCAGCACTCCAGATTCCCATTTAGTTACCTTGACTTCCTGGGAAAAGATTGGCTCTTACTGTTTCCCACAAGAAATAAACAGCTCATGAGATGCAACTACCTAAGGCAGTTGACACGACTGACAATGCAAGTCCATTCTAGACTTACGAATGCTTCATTACCTCCAGTTACGTGACTGAGAGCTTCTACATGCTACTTTTCTACATTTAGCAAGACAGCACTAAATCCCCAATTAGTTTAAGTGATCATGGCCCTATTATATTGAAGTGAATGAACAATAGTGGCAGATCTACACAAAATTTTAAGGTAAGGACACACTATTCCTATGTACGTCTATAAACATATGGACTAATAACAACATTAACAAGAGAATGTTATCATTTTGCAATCATTTTGCAATTACGCATTTGTGAGAATTCTGTTTTTCGAAATGTCAGAGGTTTAAACCTGCACAGATCAAAGCAACAGCAGAAGCTAGGTTTTTCTTAAGGAGCAAAGAGAATTTGGAGACATAAAAGAACACGAATAAGTCTCAAGCTAATTGTTCTGAACAGGCTTTTTGCAATCATAGAATAGTTAGGGTTGGAAAGGACCTTATGATCATCTAGTTCCAAACCCCCTGCCATGGGCAGGGACACCTCACACTAAACCATGTCACCCAAGGCTTTGTCCAACTTGGCCTTGAGCACCACCAGGGATGAAGCATTCACACCCTCCCCCCGGGCAACCTATTCCAGTGCCTCACCACCCTTACAATAAACAACTTCTTCCTTATATCCAATCTAAACTTCCCCTGTTTAAGTGTGAACTCATTAAACTGTGTCCTATCACTACAGTCCCTAATGAAGAGTCCCTCTCCAGCATCCCTATAGGGCTCCTTCAGATACTGGAAGGCTGCTATGAGGTCTCCACACAGCCTTCTCTTCTCCAGGCTGAACAGCCCCAACTTTCTCAGCCTATCTTCATACGGGAGGTGCTCCAGTCCCCTGATCATCCTCGTGGCCCTCCTCTGGACTTGTTCCAACAGTTCCATGTCCTTTTTATGTTGACGACACCAGAACTGCATACAATACTCCAAGTGAGGTCTCACGAGAGCAGAATAAAGGGGCAGGATCACCTCCTTCGACCTGCTGGTCACACTCCTTTTGATGCAGCCCAGGACATGGTTGGCTTTCTGGGCTGCAAGCGCACACTGAAGCCGGCTCATGTTCATTTTCTCATCGACCAGCACCCCCAAGTCCTTCTCCGCAGGGCTGCTCTGAATCTCTTCTCTGGGGATCACATTTTCCCATCAGGACAGACTCCAGTTAAAGCTCTCTTTTGACACAATAAGTAAAGAAATAAATAAATAAAACTAACCATAAAATCAGCCCATGCCCAATTCCTTTGAGGCTTAACCATTCCATTTAGTACTGAAATATCCATGACAGGGCCTGCAACCCCTGCCCCAGCTTTCTGAACCATACACTAAAGCTTTTGTGCATCACATAACATAGACATCACAATTCGCAAGACAGAAGGAGATCTCAGACTGGATTACACAGCTGGCAATGCCTGTATATAGGTTCCACCACTTGTTTTTTGCAGGGTGGCGTCGTTATACAGCTGGGTCCCTGGGCAATAAGCTAAGGGTGTGCTGAACAGTCCCAAATGACTCTCTTCCCATCCAGACAGTAAGGTTATGCCATTACATAAGCTCCTAGCTCTTCAGAGCACAGAATTTTGGTGGAGAACAATAAGGATGGAAATGTAAGTGTAAATGGAAGAAACCAGTCACCTGTCATCCAGTTTCTTATCTTGGGCAAATCAGAGCAGCTGCTGGATTAAACCTTTCATAATACGCTTAAATGCAGCACTACCCCGTGTGTAGGTATTTCATGCTAGCACTGTCTGAGTGCGTCTTACTCATTCCCATGAGGGCTAACAGCCTTGATTCTAGGTAGCACGTGTTCAAAAACCAGATATTGAGGTCTAAGTTTGCACCTGTAATACAGACCTTTCAAAGAGGCAAGATTGCTGTTTATTGTCAAGGTTAATAAACAATTGTGACCCATATGGCAGATGCACAACATGGAGGTCTCCCTCTTCCCCACCAACTTCCTGTGAGTTGTGGGCAACTCAGAAAGTACACAACTGATCACTCCTGCACAATTACACCCTAAGAACTCACTGCTTAGTACCTTTCATACCGTAGTTGTTTCAAGCTTAATTTTACCCTGGATAAGCCTTCTTTTCTTGTCATCTTTTGCACTCAGCACTCAGAAGCTCATCTAACACAAAACACTTTGTCTTGGGAGAATAAACCTGTTGGATTTTTTTTCAGACAGAAGATCAATAAAATGGGAACAGCTTGAAAAGTCAATCAGCTTCAGCAAGTCCCCCAGGAGATGGCTGGGTGACTGTCATTTTAATGAAGGAATAGTAAATGGAGCATAAGGAAACACACATCCCCTTCAAACTCATGAGGGAGGATATCTTATGCTGAGAAGGAGGGACAGAAAAGGAAGCACTGGAAGAGATCAGTCATATCTGTAGCTTGATAGGTTGTTGCAAGCAGTAGTCAGAAAGGGCTAACTGAAACTTCTTCAAATTGTAGCTCCAGTACTACACTGCAGAGTAATATTTCCTCCAGGTATTAGATAAGAAATATTTTTGTCTAGGCCCTGAAATACAGGGATAAATATCCCTTATGCCTTTGCTCCTAAGCAGTGTGCTGGAAATATGGTTCTTATTTATGTTAAAGTCATGACATTTACCTAAACAGAGTTTATGAAGAGCTTAAGCACCCTCCATGTTATCAAGGCAAACGGAAGGGGAATGCTATCTGTGATCCAAGATGATAAAGTATTTTTTTCTAGACACACTATGGATTTTCTTTATGGCTTTGGATGATATAATTATAATAATTATAATAAATGTTAACTACTTATGAAAAGGATCAAACACCCAAGATGCAGACTGTGAGGTCCACTGAAGAAAGAAATTTTCTTACTAAAGGCACTTTCTTGGGACACCTACAAGGTTCCTACTTCGGCACAGACCTCCTATGTGGTTGTGATCTTTTTGCCAGTTACACATGATGACATATTTTGCTGTTGTTCAAACCACGTAGTTTAGAGCATACCATCTCCCACAAAGGTGCTCACTGATGTGGATATTTCAAACTGTAAACTAAGATCCACAATTTCTTGACCATCACAGATATATTGCACTTACTGTGTGAGGTCTCATGCCCTGTGCTATGTCAGAGCTCAGAATCCATCAACACAGTTGTCTATCCTAGCATTCACATCTATGACTCAGTATGGTTTGAGCCTTTAGCCATGCTTTCTACTTGAACTTGGGTTCCAGTTCCAATCAGGACATCTGCTTGTTGATGATCCAACTGTTACTTACGTTTCTGACAGCACTGTTCATTAATCCATGCTTCAAAAAAATATTGGAGCAGAACTCATTAAATTGTACAGTGTATCTTCAAGTAAACCCAGCGTGGTTCACTCACAGCCCCTGGACAGTTCTAAAGCAGTGGTGCTTAAGTTCTTTCATTGATATTAGTAAACCAGGAGAGAAATGGCTTTTTTTTTTTTTTTTCTCCACTTTAGTCAACTTGATGCTTCCAATGCCAATAAGAAAATTCCTGGAGGGCACCATTAACACCCCCAGTGACAATGTCAGCATAAAGGGTTGCCCATCTTTTAGCAGGTAGATTGCAATAGCCTGTGATTAATTAGGAAATAATGGCAGCTCATCATTGTCTATTTTCTTACCCTTTTTAGACACTTTCCCAGAAGGCACGTGGTTTAACATCAGCTTAAACGTTCTGGGAATAAATCTTCCTGCAGGCTGAGTAGCAGCACTCTGAAAACAAGCCCCCTGCTTGTTCAAGAAGTATCTTATCAACCACTCTGTGCAGAGCCAGTTCTGCAGACTTGTCTATGCGCATCTCCACAAGTTCTACTCTGAGGATAGAGGGGAAAATGAACTATGGGTATAAAAGAAGAAGGTTCACACAGTGCCATGATTTCAAGCAAAAGCATTCAGTCATGACATCAGAACACATAGGTAGAGTGGTACATCTCTGAAGCTTATTGCAAAGAATAAGGGCAGTGATGAGCAGCTCAGAGCAGATGAACTTTCTTCCCCCATCTCTCTCCTTTCAGCTGGTCCCTGGAAAGGCATCTGAACAGGAAACCTCCTAGATTAGCACCACTGTTTTGAGCATGCTACTTGGTTGCTCATGTTTTAATGTTAGACCCTCAGCTAGTATATGTCCAAAATAAACTACTTATCGCATCCAAAACTGGAAGCCTTAATACAGGACAGTGTATTCCTCAGAACATTCACTCTACACAGCCCTATCACCCATAGGACTGTGGGTCCTAAGCAGACATGCATCATTTAGCCAGTTGAAAACATAAACAGGTGAGAAAGTCTCCCACTAAAGGAACACAGCCAAGCTTTAACCAAGCTTCCACCAATTCATTCTCCCCCCCCTCCCAATACCTCTTTAACCCTTCTGGTGTGTGCTTCTATTAATCACTGTCCATATAGTCAAAAATGCTTTTCCCCAGGCTCCATTTTAGACACACACATTTATTTGTGCTTAACTCAAATGTAAGGGAATACTTCCATGTTAATCATGGATCAATAAGGTTAATATTGAGACTTAAGTGCTGTGATTATTAAAAGAGGGAATGAAGAAAGAGATATGACATCATGTATGTATGCATCTATGAAACAGCTGCTATGCTTTAAAACAATGTGTTTGTAATAATCAGTGTACTATGGTGAAATAGCAGCTGTCTTTTCAAGCCATCAGTAAATGTATGTTGGGTGTACTATCAGAAGGGGTTATTTGTTCATATTTTACTATATAACTGGTACTGAAAATTGAGAAAATAAATAATGAGGTTTTCCTACAAGTCATTATTTAGCAGAAAATACACTTTAATAACTCTAGTACACAAAATATTTTCATGACTTAATCTCCTTTCCTCATGGATGAAGGCAAATGATAAACATGGACTTCTTTAACCCCCACATTTTCCTTTTTAAAAAAAAGAAATCTCATTTTGCCAACACTTATCAGTGTCCCCGCAGCAAAAAAGGGGGAAAGATATTAAATGCATTGCTGGGAATGGGATCTCAGCCTTAATGACACCATCAATAATTGCTGTCACAAGCTAATATCAGAGTTGCAACCTTACAAGGAAGATAAAGAGGCAGTTTTTCAGATCTTGGTTTCTAGACAGGCTCTAAATGGGATTTTGCCACATGCCTTTAAATGCTGCCTGACTACCTCATAGGGCAGTAGAAACTAAAAGCAGGTTGCATCCAGATGGGGAGTACTAAATCTAAGGTTGCCCTTTGAACCTCCCAGAATAGTGGTGGATCCAGAAAGCAGAATGTAAATACAGCAAACGCTATCCTTAAGGCAAGCCTTCCACCTTTGATGGCCTTCCCTGGACACCAAGGATATCCTCAGGCAGCTGATGCTTCATGCACCAAGCAGATTCCAGAAACTCCCCAGTCAGCAGTACTCAGATGCCCTTCGGTCTCTACATCACTGCAAAGTTACTGTGAAGCTAAGACCTTGTCATCACAGTATAGGCACTATTAAGAGAATTTATACTCCAAGATGCTTTTAAAGAGACTGAATGGATCCTAGTTGAAACTGTGGCTGGATAACTTAGATCAACTGCTCTTCAAATATTGGCAGCTTGATGGCCTTGGCACCACCTGCAACCTGCACAGAACTGCCCTCATACGTGCAAACTACAGATGAGCAACAGTGCTCCCATTTCTTGTTCATATGCTAAAGACCAGACATTGACAACCGTTGTATATTTGCACAACATCAAAGCAAGAACAGGCCAATTGCTTGAGTGCTTCTCTGCACCCTGCTAGTGTAACTAAGCACGTCCTTCAGACTTGAACAGAGAAGGAGACAGGCTTAACAACCTGCCCCAACTTCAGCTGGGAGGTAGCAGCTCCAGAGCCCAGATGTTTGGGGTCACCATGACTTCTCAGATGACTGAATTATTAATTCCCCAATAGAATTAGTATATTAATCAATAGAAAATAGTGGAGAGGGGAGAAGCATGCTGGGAAATCGCCTTTAATTTTGCACATTAACATCTCCATGTAATAAGTATTCAGCATGGCACACCTGCACTTCTTGTTGCAATCCCTGACAAAACTCCCATCAAGGGCTTTACAGGATAGTGTTTCATTTCTAGTCTAGGAATGAAGACATTCCTTTTGCTTTTTCTTAGAGGTGGCCAGTGAATACAGTTCAGACCTTCCCTTCTGAACTTTCTTAACTATGAAGACCCTTTCCTGATTTGGATGGTAACTTTACCCTCTTCTTGTCTACTGTATGCTACCACTCAGAGACACCATTAATTATGAAGATCCCAGGTATGAGTTATTAGTCATAGACAGCAATGCTCCAGTATCATAGAGGTACTGTCAGGCATAAGAAAACTCTGAATTGGGCATGAGAGTAGTGAGGCTGAAATCACATCTTTCCACAAAACACGGTTTTGATTCATCTTTTAAAAAAGGCTATAATAGCAAAGTCTAAACTATGGATCCCCTCAGGTCCACACACTGAACCTGAGAGAAGTTTCACCAGTGTTTATTACTGTGGAGCTATTTAGACTCCACCACAAGCAGTCTGGTCCAAGTTCACGTCAGGACAGTCAATTCCAAGACTCAGTCTCAAAGCAAAAGCACTATCTTAGAAACAAAACAGTGATTTACTCCATGCAAATAAGTGGGAGATATGACCTGTTTCCAGCTCTGTCCCAGCACTCATCTACCCCACATTCTTTGCACAAGCATTGTGACTTCTGTTCATCTACACCAGATAAACATGGTGAACTATGGAACAACAAAGACCTTTGCTGTGATGCAAATGGTGGCTGTTAAGAGCCACTTCCTTGGAGGACAAACACTAAATTTTCAATGTGTCAGGTAGGTCTCTGTTGCTGGTTCCAAGCCCACTCCAAGACACAGCTGTATAATATTCTTTCCAATGTCAGTGTTTCACCCTGAGCAGGACAGGCAGAGCAGATCCTACCATTCCAACAACAAAAAAAAAGTGGAAAGATACAGTGTAGCATCATATTATTATGTATAATAATATGATTCCTTTTTTTGTGTGCCTGTGCAAGCTAAGCTTTTCTGCACTGCATTACCTCCACCAGACCAGTGCATATGTAATGCAAATCAACCGTCAAGCAGTATTTGTACTACTATAATAACTTGGAAGAACTTGTTTAATATCAGAAGACTTAGTGGAGCAGATGAATGGCTCTGACGCGATATCCATGGGATAGAAATTCAATTAAAAACTGCAAGTGGCACAGGAGCAGTAGTTATTGTTCAACATGTACCATGGGGCCTTTCCTGAAATACAGCTATTAACTGCACTGGTGGAGAAATTCTGTTTTCTTGTAGAAAGTTAAATTAATAAAAACACAGAATCACTCTCACATTATGAGACTACAGCAAAGCCAAGGGCTAGTTGCATATTTTATAAATATGGATTAAATGCATTATGCCAAGGAAATTAAAGAGATGCCACAATTACAATAAAAATGAAAGATTGTCTGGCTCTGAAGGCTGATGGCATGCTGATTTGACAAGGCAGAGCATGCTGGTTTGCCCATCCTTATGTCCCCCATCACAGCTCTCCAGAATATTAAGAATGATTCCTAATGCTAGCAGCTACATTCACCGTGTGTTCAGTGCTTGTCAGGGTAACACTTGCTTGAGAAAGCTACCTCCCCTCCTGTTAGCAGCATCTCAAATACATCATCTGTCTTGGAAAGTTAGTTTTTACCACAAATAACAAGGAAAAGAAGGATGAAGGATATACTTTTTCTTTTTTTTTATAGATAGATGGAGGGCAGTGCTCAGTGGGAAATAACTCCCCAAGTCCATTGAACTTTTGTCAAGTCCAAAGGTGGGACAGGCTGAAATGAAAATTTCCTCCTGGGCAGGGAAGAATCAGGCCCCATCAACCAGGAACTGACATAAAAGCTTTTCATTAAATCTGAAAGGAACCATGCTCGGGCTCCCTGTCCCATGGCAAAAAAAAACCAAACCCTAGGCCTGAATCACCCTGTAACTCTGAGCCCACATCTTTGCAGTCAATGTAATACCATATCTGAGAGGGTTCCCTTATTTCATCTTTTGTAGAACACAGCTTTCCCCAAAACCAGAAGCAAGTAATGGGACAACTAAGTAACTAAATAGCCATGAAATCTTCTGGACCTGGGGCCTTGACTATGTTTTGACTTACCTATAATTGCCAGGAAGCCTGCAGCATACAAAGAAACTTTCAGTGGTATCTGGCTTCCCCAAAAGCTGCCCCAAGTGTCCAGTGAAACCACCACTGTATTTCCTCAACACTAATGTTCCTTCCCCTTCATCACTTACCAGCCATCACTTGCAGATCTGAGCCACACTCTCAACTTTGCCTACATCACACAGTGTCACATAGGAGAGCACTGATAGTGGGCCAAAAAAGAGGAAAAGTGGTGCAGGCAACCATACAGTGCCTTCCTACCTTCATTCATCTAACAGAAGCCTTCTACTTGGCTACGCTCAAGAGCCACAACTAAATCAGACTGAAGAAACTGAGGGAGACAAGCCATGTCTCTGACCCAGCAGTTCTGGCAAAACAGCACCACAGTTCTCTTATTCTTTCTAGACTCTTTCAACCAATCCCAGCAATGAGTTCTGACTTCTCCAGACAGCACCATCTTCTCTAAGTCTGTGCAAGCCTTTAGCCTGTCTCTTTGTGGAGACTGCCAGCATATAGCATGCCTTGAAGTAACTCAAAGTCTCCCTTAGATCCCTGCTGCTAATGTTGGAAATTATACTGGTCTTCCCCCCCCCCCCCCACACACACAAAACAAGCAAGCAAACAAATGAAACAAACCAACACCAAATCAACACCACAATGAAACACTACAAACAAAAAAAACAAACACACTTTGAAAATCTGACTTTGAAATGCTGCACGGTAATGAGACTATTTCAAGTCTCTACCTACAGGGTTTCCTGTCCTCATTTCTAAAAGGGGGCAGCTAAATTTGTGTTCTCAAATATGTATCCATCTTACCTCTCCTGAGCAGAAAACATGAATTCTTAGTCTCTTTTTTCACTCCTTTCATAGGAGCATTGTTGTTGCTGCCATTGTATAAGCAAGTACAATTATGAATTCTCTTCTGCAAATGGACTATCAAACTTTGTAGGAATAACCTTTCAGGGATGGCAAGCTTCACTGGCACAATGCTATTTTTTTTTTCCCTGCTAGGAAATAGATGTATTATGCCACTCAAAAGTAAACTTAACACTCATCTGTAATAACATGTGACAGCTGTCATGTTTTTAAGACTCCAAATGGAACCAGGAATCTCAAACTAGTTACTTGGATCCATTTGCACCTCCTGTACAAAGACAGGCTGAGAAAAGTTGGGGCTGTTCAGCCTGGAGAAGAGAAGGCTGCGTGGAGACCTCATAGCAGCCTTCCAGTATCTGAAGGGGGCTACAAAGATGCTGGGGAGGGACTCTTCATTAGGGACTGTAATGATAGGACAAGGGTTCAAGAGGGTTCAAGCTTAAACAGGGGAAGTTCAGGTTAGATATAAGGAAGAAGTTCTTTACTGTAAGGGTGGTGAGCACTGGAATGGGTTGCCCAGGGAGGTTGTGAATGCTCCATCTCTGGCAGTCCTCAAGACTAGCCTGGACAGAGCCTTGGGTGACATCGTTTAGCATGAGGTGTCCCTGCCCACAGCAGGGGGGTTGGAACTAGATTATCTTAAGGTCCTTTCCAAGCCTAACTATTCTATGATTCCATTATCTGGTTTGCATAAACTAGTTCAGGGTCCATTTGCCTTGGACTGAATATATCCTAGTTACTGGTAGCAGACAGGAGCACAGTGTATGGGGAAGTAGCAAACAGTGTGGGTACTCTGCAAGCAGCTTTTCTGCCCACAGAGAATTAAAGGGTTATCTTAGTATGCCTGATTGCTTTTTTGCTGCTGCATTGAGGATTTTAGCAACCAGTCTTTGCACAGAGATTTCAGTTGCTCCCAAGAGCTGTGATAATAACCTATGCTATGTAAACACAATGCCCTTTGCCCTAGGGAATGACCTGGCAGTGGATGCCATGTTTCCCTAGCACAAGAGCTCTTCAAATCTAGTTCCTTCATAAATGCTGCACAGGTCAGAGAGTAGGGAGTCAGGGAGAATGAAGGGCACTCTTCTCCCTGTCCTGCTACACAGCTCAGCAGATGGACTGAGCTGAGAGGGGAAGGTTAAGCAGGTTAGCAGACAGGAGAGATCTCCAGAAGTACACAGACATATTAGAGACAATGCATGACAAAGGGCTACATCGTGCTGAGTGTAAGGGAATCTATTTAAACAGCAGAGCAATGCAAACAACTTCACATGTGGTTCTGCCAGCAGCCATAAACCAGGCCTAGAGCATCCACTCTTTTTTTTTTCCTCCCGTAAGAATTATTACCTCTGGCTGGACGCACTCACTAGAGTCATGAAAATATCTTACTGTCAACTCCTCTGCGGCAGTTTCCCACTATGGAGAAAAGAGGAGATGAGCATGGGGATATCTAATTCATCTCCGCAAAAAGCATCTTCTGAGATTATTTGCATAAATAAAATAGCTATTGTGACCAACAGGATCAAATAAGCATAGAAAAGGAAATCAAAACAACAACTCAATCAATTCCCTAGGTTACATTCAGATCTGTCAAATAAAGGCCCTTAGCTGAAGAATCATAACTTCTGTTTCAAAAGTCTGAGAAGCTATTTGACCACCTGCTGTCCGACTGCCAGGCTGTTGGCCCATATAGAATCCACACAGAGAAATCATCGCACTTCCACTGCAGATGAGTAACAGCAGTATCACCATGTGGCCCTGCATCAGCAGAGGGAGATTCTCCCACTCTCACTGCAACTTCAGGGCCAGCAATAGCATGAGGGTCTGCATAAACTCCCTGCTGGCGCTGTCACCTGGGCTGCTCAGTGTATCAATGCGCAGAACAAACGAGGCAGCAGCCTCTTTGCCATCATCTGTGCTCGCCAGCAACCACCCTCCACTTCTACCATGTCAGCTCAGCAGCATCCTAATAAAGAAAAAGAGAAATCCTTCCCTTGCTCCTGCCACAGGCTCACCTCACCTTCAATCCCCAAACATTGATAGAAAGGATTAAAGAGAGTTCTGCTTAAAATAAAATGGATATAGTATTCAAAACCAATTACTAAAGCATAATCTTGCTCAGATGGGCATGCTAAGAATAATTATTATCCATAAGATGAATGCTTGTTGAAGACACAGTACAGAAGACTGCATAATTAAATACAGCAACTGATCCTAATTTATCTACCAAGGAATTCGCATTTAAAAGCTCACCTGCATGCATTTGGGCAAAAGGCACTTGGGAGTTTTCACAGCAGTTGAAACAGCAAAAACAGGAAAATTAAAAACAGGAGGAAAAGTAATCAGCTTCTCACCAGAGAAATGGAGGAGACAGTAAAATCCTGCTCTGGGCATTATTTGCCCCTTAAAATAATATCCTGTGAGAGAAGTGAAAACATCTTTGATGTCAGCTTACACTTGATCCAAACAAAAAATTGTTCCTAGAAAGGAACAAACTGAAGCAAGAGGGGACACATGCCAGGTACAGTTTTCTCAAGATGCTGGCTGCAGTGCCTGTGGACTGGAGGAAAACAGCAAAGGCAATCATTGTAACCATACCCCAACAGCTCCCTCACACTGCACGAGTCTTCCCGTATCGACACAATAACTGACACCAAGCAGAGGTGTGCTAGTGTATGTTTAGTCTTCTGCACTCATACTGTTCTGTTCTCAAGATGAAACTATTTGCAGAACAAAAAGCAAATTTTTCCTTGGCTACTCTGCAGTCCAGAGGGCAATGGAATGCCCAGCATGGCATGCAACCTGACAGGTAGCCCACAACCAAGTAGCCAAGTAGTCAAGTACCAGAAACCCTGTTAGCCCAGCTCCTTCAGGACAGCACCAAGCTCTGCCCTTGCCAAACATTGCCCAAAACTAGTCATGCCATGGCTCTCCTGCTCATGGATACTCACTCTTTCAAAACTGTACCAAAGGGTGTTTTCACAGAGGCATGTTGCCCTGATTCACAATAACTACCACATTCATTGCCAAATGACTGAAGTAGAATACAGAGAAGGATCTCCAGCAGCAAAACAAGATGCAGAAGCCTATCTTCTTATTGACTGTGGTCCCAGGCCATGACAGATCATCCTTCTAGAGAAACCATTAGTCTCCAAAAATAAGAAAAACTGTGTAAGTCTTATTACTATTTTGCAAACATGCATTCCACCTCCAGCAATCATTTTTCAGGTTTTTGAAATATGTGAATAGGAATGCTTGGCTGAGAGATATTGGCATTAATCAAATATCCCCATGTGATACTGAATCCCCATGAGAATATCCAAACAGCAATGTTCATTTTATTAAGTGATTTATATAAATATAATTAGGAGCTGAACAGGAGAAATATCTGTTCCATCCCATAAATGAAGTATTTATCTACCTTCTCCTTTAGCACAGAAAACAAAATGAAAGAAAATAAAATTTGGAGGCCAGCTGTATCTTTTTGGATAATATTCTCTGCATAGAAAAACTGGAATGTAAAGGGAAAGATTTTCAAAGCCACCTACCTAAATACAGATGTTCAATTAAACTTAACGAGAGTTTATCTTCAGCTTAAATGTGGAGCTTTGACAATCTCAATCCAAACATCTATCTCCTTAAGAAGAAATATCTTTCTTCTTAAAATCCATTTTACCTTGTCCCTGAGAGATTAATTTTCTCAGCAACACCTTCCTTCCAGCCTTCCAATCTTGCTACACAAACTTGCACATGACCTCCCACAAGCAACCACACAACTCAAGAAATAAGCACTGAACATCAAATATGCACAAAGCTGCTACTATTGATAATCTGTGAAAGAATCAGAGGCTGTTGTTTGAAAACTGGGAGTCAGGGGTGTAAGGCAGCATTAAATCCTTGCAGACACTGACAAAGAATGAAGTTTTCATGCACTCAGCTTGGGGTTCGGAAGCAGAAGTGAGGCTTTTGGGGGCTTTTTACAACAAATGCTTTTGATGAAGCCGTGTTTAACTTTACATTGAGAAAAATACAGGTACAGATAAGCTTTGACCTTAAGATACCTGTGATGATTCTACTAAAAATGTAACACTTTAATTTCAGCAACAGTCTGAACGCAATGACTCACACATTCCTCAAGTAAGTGAACACTACCATCTCTGTATTGCCAATGAGAAAAAACACAGAACCCCCAGATTTTTTTCCTGAGCTTGGTTCCCTACCTGAAGAGTCACCCCAGTCTCTGCCAACTGAAAGACGCCAGGAATGAGCTGTTTAGAAGCTATTTCTAGTAAACCATCAACCTTGAATATCCAGTGCAAGTAGATGGATGCTGAAATGTAAATCTTCCCACATTAAAGGCAGATCTTCAAGTTGTTGGAAAGCATCCATTTCTCCCTCATGGAGGATTCTCAAATGTCCTGTACCCCATACAGGTTGACCTCTCAGCCCAAATGCAAGGCAGGGGCAAATTCACAGGGTCTTAATGATTGAAATATGGCTCAAGCCTGTTAGAAGACATTGGTGCTAAGAAAAAAAAAACAACACAAAAAAACCCACCATTTTGCAATATTTGCTTCGTCATTAAAAAACCCCATCTGCACAATTCAATAAATACTCCATTCGACTCACCATCACGTGAAGAACATTGTCTATATTTTGTCTACAAAAAAGACATTTGAAACCATCACTACCCCATATTTCTTCCTCTTATAGATTATTGGTATTTCACCACAAACTAATCCAAAAATGTTGAAAAAAATCTTCTGTTTAATGAAAACCACCATCATTCCAACTGTTTTATAACCAACAGCTTCTAAGTAGAAAAATATTAAAATACTGTATTCCTAAAATCCATCTGTATATAATAATGCAAAAAAACATACTTAGGCAAACAAATCTGAGTCAGATTACATTAGCTACATTGTGTTAGGAACCTCCTATGAATCCAGCAAATTTATTCTCAATTCACTGACCAAAAATCAGTTTTTAATGACATTATGTACTGAGGAACAAGTATTTGGGCAAATTCATAGAATAAAAAGAATTAAGTGCTCCAGACTGAAATGCAGCCTCTGCAGGCAAGATTTGAATAACTAGGTACACAATTTGGCAAAGCAAAGACTTGGGGGGGGGGGGGGGCTACAGAATAATCGTCAGTCAGAATGTGAAAGTTCTAAAAGTTTGATCCAATTCCTTTTGGATTCAGCCATGAAAAAAATAATAATACAAAAAAAAATCCCATTTGTCTCTTTAAAATGGATGCAGAAACTGGAACTAGAAAAAGAAGGTTTTAGGCCAAGTGTCAGTAAAATCCTGCAACTTGCAGAATCATCAGTGGTGCTGGCTGAAGGTACTCATCAAGACGTCTAGATGGACAAAGAAGTTGAAACATTACTTTCTTGTCAGATAGAAGATTCAAGTTTGGGTCAGCTCTGGCACTTAAGCCATGGAACTGGCTTCCAAAGAAACTGTCAGAAACCTCATTGCTCAAATGCAACAAAACTGAATGGGCCACATTAGATCTATGCAGCAAAAAGAGAGCACAAACACGCAGGGAAGAGGCTATTCCCTGTGGAACAATTTCTCAAACCGGCCTCTCATTTGGGCCCCCCTTTAGCATACAAAATCAGACACACCAGCCCCAGACCTTGATTTCATGCCACAGCAATCGGTTACAGCCACTGCAGCATCAATTCTATTATTTCAGCAAAGCAAAGGGACGTGAGGGACATCTCACAATCTGCTTCATAACAAAGACTCTGATGGAATAAAGTCATGTTTGCAGAATGTAAACAGACATTTCATAGCACCAAGTCTTCATTTTTGCACATCATATAGCTCTTTCTTTCTAAGGAAGAATAACTAAAGGTTTTTAAGACTTGCTGCTGCTTTGGATTTATGATGGCAAACCGTTTTTTCCTGAACTACTTGCAACAAACATTGCTAGGCAGATAAAAGCCAATATAAGCACTTGTAAATGCTCTGTTGAGAGGTAGAAAGGTGGAAGGCAACTAGTGCTGAAATGACTAGATGAAGTTTTAATTTTAAGACCCTGTAAACAACATAACAAGTATTTAATGGCAGGGAATCAAAGGCAGCTTCTCTTTAATGTATGGAGATACGCAATCCAATGCAAATATGAACTGTGCCTTATTTTGTGCAGCGTGCATGCTACCACTGCATCTGAAAAAACATTAAGGAAAAAAGTAATGCAGCTGCAAAGCTAAAATAAAATATCCTAGTCCAGGAAGAGAAATTAGAACATCTGTACAAAGGGCAGAGAGCTATTTAAAGGTAACTAGTAATATGAAGAAACACAAGCCAGTTGTTCCAAAATGCAGAGCCATATTTTTGTGCCAGAACAGTCAAACCAGCCAAGAGTATGCCTTTGCAAAATAATATTTCAGTTCCTGCTGTAGAAAAGCTGCATACTTTATCTGTATGCCCCTGATCTTATACCCCCATCAAATAAAATCTTCCAACGTGAATCTACTATTCACCATCTCCTATTTCAATCCATAACTGAAGAACAAAGAAATGGAATTTCCACATTTTTATTTTGTTTCCCTTGAGCCAAGAGGAATTTTTGCATGAGAAACAGTCAAAGAAGAGTGATGGGTACTTTGCCCAATTTTCGTGAGCAGTGCCTTTAACCACACAATTGCCCTTATCCCTGCCAAGGCAGATAAGATCTTCATCTGCAGGGACCTTCTTATTGCAGTGCTGATGCAGTGCCCTGAGCACCTGCCATTCAATGTGCTAAGTATCTTTATTCCTAGCTGTTGATGAGGAGTTGGGGCCATTCAGCAATATCTGCAGTTTGATAACAGCTCCCAGGTGATGTGAAGCCTGATGAAAGCTGCACCTAGTTTGCAGTTGCACCTACACAGTACAGAGGCCAGCAGGCACCACACAGCATGGAAGCCAGCAGGCACCACAATAGTAACCGATAGACGCATGTATACGGATGCATGCAGGTGAACCTCAGCTTCTCTGTTCACCTTTAGGGCCAGTTGCATCAAGGGAACTTCAAGATGGAAGCAGAATAAGCTATTTTAGAGAAGCACTGACCTAAGTAACGATTCTCCTTTCCCTCAGGCACCAACCAGCTCCATAAACACCCAGAGAGCTTGAGACTGCATGCATCCAAGAAGATGCTCATTGGCCATAAAGACTTTGACAGAGTTGAAAAGGAAGCGAAACCTTCTCAATTCTCAGCCTCAAGAAGGAAAACTCTCTTCTTTCAAGGGCCTTTTAAAGACCAAGAAAAACTGCTCAGGAGTTAAAAAAAAGACACAAAAAAAAAAAAAAAAGAAAGAGATATCTGCACATGAATGAGGCAGTGCTTTATTTCATCCCCCTGAATTTTATACTCTCAGATCTTTTTGCCAATAATTCTTATGCCATAAAAGGGAAAATGTGGAACAAAAGAACTCCAAGTCTTGCTTTTCATCATCAACGAATCATGGTTGCAATCTGTAATTTCACAGGTGCTGAGGCTCTCAGACACATAACAAGCCAGCCTGTCTTTCAGCATCACTGAATTTGGCCAACTCAGCCCAGAGTCCATTTGCTGCAGTGTCAAAAATGAAATGCAGTTCTAGCAGCAGTGCAAATCATATTACATAATTGAAAGACTGCAAGTATTACTAAAGAGTGAATATGTTTCCAGCCAACAAGCAATACTTCAAACTACACTGTGGACTCAATGTAGAAATTATTGAGTAAGATTCACTAGCCTACACTACACAACTCGATTATCATCCTCATTACTTCTTCCCTTTAAGTCTATGAATCTGAGGATGTGCAGAGCTGCACTTCTATGAAGAGTACCCACTTGAAACTTTCCTTCCCACCTTAAAAACAGGAACAAGAGAACTTTGAGGACATTGGATTTGGTGCCACGTGACAAGATAAGAATCACACACAAGAAAAAATACTGAAGAGTGGAAAAACCTGCTGCCTTATGAAAAACTTCTGGTGTTTAATCAGGGTGTGAGTACCTGTTTGGAAAAGTAGAGGGCCTTTCCACCCAGTCCACAAAGTACAAGAGCCAAAACCTAAGCTGGTTAGGTTATCTAACCTAAGGATAGACAAGTATGGGTAAGAGGGTACACAGTTCTATTTTGAGTGTTGGAGTTTTCTTTTTAAATAGGAAGGGCAATTCTTCCAGGCAGACTGTACTAATGGCTGAGGTAAATTATTGATCACTGCTAATTTTTCAGTCATGATGGGATATCTTCCCAAGAGTTTTGCTTTTCATCAAGCAGGTATCAATACGAGGACTGAATGTCTGCTTGCTATCTGTGACAAGCAATCATCTTCTCCTCCATCTTCTTGCACAATGTCTGAGCACAAGACTCCTTCTGTCTTTATAGCCTAGGAATTGTTTTAATAGTTACACATCAATGGGTCACCAATGATGCAGTTATTATTCATAGTTTACCCACATATCTACTTCTAGACAAACTTTTTTTATTTAGGATTACACCAAGAATGTAACCCAGTAATTTTAAAATGTATCTGCTCCAAGGAAGACTCTAGTGTCAAAAGATTCCTTCTCTAAGGTTTATCTTACCATGATATTATCCCACTCTGCATCCAAAGATTAATCACTTGATATTTTTACTCCACAAAGTATGATGACTACTGGAAAGCAAAGCAATTCTGTTCCAGTGAACCAGGTCATACAAGGGCTCTCTTTTTAGTAAGGTGAGCTAAAGATATCACCAATCAAGGTGCTCCTGCCTGCATTCACCACTTTCCTTATTATGATGTCTAAAAATCCTCCATTGTCTCTCTTCACTAACACAACAGCATTTTTATCTAAACACATTTTGCCACAGCTTCATGCCTCTTTAAGAAAGAAAACCTAGACTCAGAACTGCTTAAGATCAATCATATTTCAAACACATCTTTTACTCTTCCACCAGCCATTCGTCCAGTAGTACACTGCTGGCTTGAACACAGTTGCTCTGATAGCACTTAAATGTTTCTAGCATTGCTCCAACATCAGGTAGCTAATATTTGGCCTTTATGTTTTCCATTGTGGTGATTAGTTGGAGAGGAGGTCAAAGAGGTGAGCTCACTAATTTCTCATGCTCCTGAGCCAACAGACCCATGCAAACTATCAAAGTGCACATCTGCAGTGCAATATTTTGCTTGTTGATGGGATGTAAATTGGAAATAATGTACTGCAGAAAGCACAGTCTCAGTCTCACGCTAACACTTGTTAGTGCACATTGCCCAATTTCCATGCTGGCTCCACTATCCCATTTACATAATTTTCTAATGGGGACATTGCAACACAAGGTAGAATGGGTCACAAGATGCAAAACTGAACTGAACACTCTCAAATAAAAATTATTCAACCTCTTGGCTCCTTCCAGGTTCTAATATGAACCCTGTTGTGCTGCTTTTCCAAAGGGACATGGGTGGAGGTTCTCCTGTCCCTGAAACACAGAAATAGGGTTGAGAAAAGGACTTCAATGTTCTCCCTCCCAAAGGCGAGACTAACTAGAACAAGACTTGTACCCCAGAAGGCTGTCTAGCACATACCTAAAGTCTTTTAAAATGGAGACTACCTATGTCTCCAAGAAATCAATGCTAAGCTATAAGGAGTTTTTTGCTACAGCCTGCGCTTCTGCACTGCTGCAAATTACTCAGTAACTACACAATATTGTGGGGCTGGGTAGTGAGGAAAGGAATGGTTGTGCTGTATATATTTGTATATTACAGCACTGTTGCAAGATCAAAGTGTTCAACTGCTTTTTTTTCTTTAGCTGAGCTACAGTATCCCAGCACGTCTTTCCTAAAATTAGCTCCACTTACAGATGTTACCATAGTATTTGGTGCCATAACAAGGCACACTTCATAGGTGATGTCATTTACCACCAACGTAATCATTTGTCATACAGCAGATCACTGGATCTATCTACCAGTTCCGAGTCCTGACTCTTGCACATTTCTTAAAGAGTATCTATCACCTTCAGAAGACCCCACTTAGGTTATGCATTACTGAAGGCTTCAGGAGGAAAGCGCTGTAGCACAGCACCTGCACCCAGAAGCCAGAGCTCTGCCTTGCCACCCAGCTTTTCCTGAGGCACAGATTTCTGCAGGAGTGCTCTAGGGTTTGCTCAGGGGAGTTTTTTGGGCTAAGTATCTAATACATGAAGACGTGTTTCCTTCCATTACTCTTACAAGGCCTGACCCAAAGTCTGGAAAAGTACCTGGAAATACTCTAACATACTTAGAATCACAGAAGAATTTGGGTTGGAAGGGACCTTTAAAGGTAATCTAGTCCAGCCCCCAAATTTGAAACCTACATTAACGACTATGTGTAAATAGCTTAATCTACATATTTCCTCTCTCCAGGTTAAATAATCATTGTAAAATCACTAGCTATGATAAAATTCTTCATTTTTCTTATACGAAGCTTCCTTTACCCTTCTGAAAAGCATTTGCAGCTCAAGTGAACCTTAGGCCTCTGCTATGTATCATCAAGAGCAGTGAAACATTGAGCAATAATCAAAGTATGTACACAAACCAATAACAGTGAGCCTTTTCCTGACATGTGGACACAGTTTTAGAGATAAATTTAATAGCAGGCAAGGAAATTTTAGGGGTCTGGATGTCATGTGCTTGCACTCACTTTCTACTATTTCTTGAATCAGATGTATGTGAAAGTAGTTTTTAAACAAAGCCCTTTGCCTTGGGCTAACTGCAAAAGCTGGAGCCAGAGCTGACCTTCTGACATGTTTGTTCTTGTGCCTATTCCCAAGAGCTCTTGCAGATGTTTGCCAAGAGCAAAGTCAAAAGTTGAGACATTCGGAAAGAAATCTTCTGACTTCAGTTGCTCCTGAAGTGTAGTCTCTTTCTGTTGCACAGAAACAAAACGGTTTTGGGGAGGCATCAAGCCTGTAAGGTTCTAACCAGATTTTTTTCTGAATCATCTGGCCACAACAAAAAGTTCCAGAGAACTGGAACAGCAGCAGTAGATAGAGGAAGGTTACAAATGCACACCAAAATAATCACAATAATACATTTTTTCTTGCCCTAAATAGACAGAGGCCCTGGACCAAATTCCAAAGCCAAATCAAGCACAACTCAAGTTTTTCCTGGCCCTTTCCGCTGCATAAATTTCTTTACTCTCACAGTATCCTCAACTCCACTTAAATTCCTGCATGTTGTTGATCATGTTCCAGTTCCATCCAGGTGTACGCAATACCCTGCCAATTTGCATGCATTTCAAACTGTATCTTAAACAGTCAAAAGACAGAATTATAGAAGCAAAGCAACAAAGAGCAGAGACCAGTGGGTCAGCTCTAATCGCCTCCGCTCCATATATTCATTTCCCGTAGAGAGATATGGAAAATCTCCTTCACACACTGGACTGTAGCTGCTGTCCTTGTTTGCACAGGGAAGACACCCCTGCACATCTTCCTGACCAGGCACAAACAACAGATGGTTTGAGAACAGATGCTTGTGCTGCCCACACTCAAGTTGGGAAGAGCAAAACACTGGCTAGAAAACCACAGCCATTCTGTACAGTAGTCAGGCCTGCTCCCTCTGCACATGAACAGCAAAGGCTCCATACCTCTGAGTGTCTGAGACAACACAAAGCAGTCATAACATTTAGATTCATTAAATTAAGACCACTTTATCCAACATTTCTAAAAGTAAACTCTGTGCCTCCCCATCTTGTTTGCAAATTCCTTACCTCAAGAACCACTAAACACATAAAGAAAAATAAAAACAAGGAAAAAAATAACCTTATATTCCACTTGTCCTTTGGAAAGGACATCACGGTAACTGAAATTCATTAAAGCCATTAAAACCATTTTTCCCTAGAGTCAGCTCTCTCCCTGAACACCACTACTGTTTGAAATGGCAAGAAAAGACAATGGTAGGACCAATTTACGCTTCTGTTTGAAGGTGAGTCTGTATTCTCTGACTTTTAATTCAGATCCATCCATCACGATCAGGTACACAACATTGGTCCCTCAAAGCACACGTTCCCAGCATCCTGACCACTGTGGTGTTGTTGAATTCCCTCCCTCCACTCACAAAGGCACCTTTTGCTAACTTTAGAGCAGCACTTTCCGAGATCAATGATAATTGACTGATTAAGTATGCCTAATGCTGCCAGAATGTGAGCTGATTGTGTAATGGTGCTAATTAGTAACTGCCAGAGCTCATTCCAATTATTAACCTTTATGAATGTCATTTTTGAAGATAAGAGTTTGCAACACAGCCTACTGCAGCATTTGTAATAGGTTTCGTTACACAGGATGAGAGGGAACAGAGTGACCACTGAAGCCAAGACAAAGGCAGCAAAAGAAAGAAGCCCTAGGAACAAAGGGCTTTACCTTTGCTACCTGCAAGTGATGCAAAGACAATAGAAAGGTAGAACATCTATGCTAAAGAATTCAGGAACCCACTCTTCCACAAGACCTGAGCTGCTCAGCAATGCCACCACAGAGCATGCCTCAAAAGCTTCCTAACGATGTGAGTACCAAACCAATTGCCTGATGTGTTGGGTGGGCATGCTTGCAAAGTGCCATGTCCAGTGACACTCTGGAAGCAGAAAGAGAAAAGAACAACACATTTGCTGTTGCATACCAAGGAAAAACAGTATTCCCATGTCTGCACAGTCACAACTCTGACTCTTCTGATACGTTATGTAATAGAGGACATTTTGTGATGAGCCACAGCCACCAGGGTGCATGCACCCTGCTTGGATAGGGCATAACTAAGCAACTGAGCTAGAGCATAGACTACCTAACTGTAACCCTCATCAGTCCCCCAAATCAACCACATGCACTGTCACTATACAAGAACAGCACTTCCAAAGAAGAAATATGGGCTTCTTATATATATCCCCCCACACATCAGGGCCATGTCCTGTTACATAGCCAGACTAGTGCTCATCACCATTAGAATGCCATAGGTCAAGATATGAACTTTTAAGGTGGTGTGACACCCCTCAGGCTCTGCAATGAGGTAGCGCTGGTGTAAACCACACTCCAAGCCTTCAGAGAGGCAGATGGTCCCCCACACTCTGCCATGTACTCTTCCAGAAAAAAACACCTTAACACACATCTTGCTTTGTTTCCCATGCCTTGTACAAAATAGAAATTGTGCACTTGTGAGTACAAAGCTGAATGTGCTGTGTTAACTCTGTACTCCTCAAAGACATCCCTTTTACTTTATTGGTTACAGATAATAGAACCAATGGGATTTTAATCTTCAATGGGACATTTATTGCCTATTCTCCTAGAGACATCCTGAACAATGTACCACGGTCCACTGCTTACTCTGTAGCTTTAAATACTCTGTGGCAATATAACATTGTATCTGAAACCTTGCATTTTAACAGATGATCTTACTGCCTTGGTTTTCCTCAGCCACACTTACAGCTGCAAGTAACCCAAAAAAGAACAAGCCCTCCCACATACTGGCTTTACAGAAAGCTCTGGTTTGGATGCGCCAAGGTCAGCAGCTTGTCTGTGATCCCTTAAGTAAACATGCGAGACCCACATATGGATCATAGCCTGCCAAAGTCCTCAGGGAAGTCATACATTCCTTGGTGCCTATGGAAATTACATGACTCTCTTGTTCCTGCACCAGGGCCTGGGACCTATATCCCCTGAGTGCACACTACTCTTCCCCACGCTGTTCCTGACTTCTGCTCTGAACCTGCTGCTTGCTCTTCCCCCTCCCATGACCTATAATTAACAACCAGGCTTCCTTACTAAAGAAAATCATTGTTACAATTTCTAACATCTCAGAAGGGGATGCTAGAGGACCAGTGCTAAGTGCATCTCTGTTTCCATGGGACTGATTACTTCTTGTGAGCTTCAGACCCCTACACATACTGAACCCAGGTCCCAGTGATGGGTTGCTTCTCCTTTCTGCATATCTCTCCCTACATGGCATTTGAAATTCCCAGGACTTGTACAAACTGGTAATTACAGATGATACTAGCCCCATCTTATGCTTGCCTGCCCTGCTCCCCTGCACAGCACAGTATGAACTCAGATTCCAGGTATGCCTGTTCATGCCAAGACCCTGGGATGGGAAGGTGCACAGCTGAGCTGCATGCATCCACTCGGCATAGCTGAATCTGCTATGAAGCCCTGCACTCCTGGCAGTAGTTACACATAGCTGGGGGCAGTGACATCTTAAATGTAACAGAACTCAGTCAGGGGAGTTCATAGTGTACCTCTCACCTCTGGGCAAAACTACCACCTGACTTTTGGGGTAAGGCTTGGACGTAATGGTTGTATGAACAGCCCAGCCATCTTCCTGTACCCTGTCTCCTATTATCATCTTCCTCACATATCCTCTGAGTCAGACTACACGATCCATGAAAGAAAATGCAACAGTCCTGTTGCAGATGTCATACAATACTCTTAGGTTTATCATGGGGTAGTATTCCCTAATTATTCCAATACAGCTCCACATTTGCATCCCTGACCAGACCTGCAGGATGCTGAATGCCTAGCTCTTGCAAATAGCCTGTTGCTAGATTCAGACATCTAGACAGCAAGCTTCAGGAATAACTGGATACGAGCTACTATTTACAGAGGCAATTCTCTAAAGTATCTGCCCAACAAAGACACAGACACAAGCTCTAATAATCTGGTTACAGAATAGCCTCACTAACCTTTTGCAGTTTTTATGCAGAGGCAGAAATCCTTCATGTAAAAATGCACTAGCTTCCCATGATCTAGTAGTTTACAGAAGCTTTCATTTTCACTTGGTCAGGCATATACTATAAAAGAATGGGCTGACAGATTTTATAGATGAAGAACATGTGGTAAGTAAATAAACCAAAGGCTACCTTCAGGCTGGGGGAAACGGAGCCCTTTGTAAATATTATTTGGAGAAGCGACTGTTTGATACTGGGCACTTATTAACTTCATTAGGAGCCTAATGAATGTACCACAGAGATAATGAGAGAGACAGATCATACTAGAAGAAAGATGGAAGGATTCCTTGCACTTCTTTAAACAATGTTTCTCCATCCTTCAGATTATTTATAGCCGTTATAAAATGGCAGTGCATTTGGGGGAAAAAAACTAACACACACAACATAATAAAACACCAATATAAATAGACACAACCCATGTTAAAGTACTAAATTCTACCGGCCATTGTACAAAGATTTATATGACTTGATCCAAAGCCTAACGGGAAAAAAAAAAGAAAGTCAGAGGAGGAGGGAGAGAAAGAAAAGAACAGCTTATTCAAAGAGAAACAAATCATGCAAGCTGATGAAAAGCCTAGGTTCAGTGCGCACAAAGGAACTGCATCCAACAGCAAGCCATGAGGTGGCACCAACAGAGAAACTATTCAGTGCAAGAACCTGCTGGCTCCAGATCCAGCCCTGACTGCCTGGAGAGTAACTGGCAATGCCTCTCTCTATCTAATTGATCAGAGGCTGGGGGATTTCCTGAGCCACAGATGAAGTCTCTACATATAATGTAATCCTTGACAGATTTTTGTTGCTTCTAAGAACTCATCAAGACTCCACCTGAACCCATATGAACCTACCAAAACATTCAACAGCAACACGATCCACAGATTAACTATGTGCTGTCCTAAGAATAAAATTCTTCCACTACTTTTAAACTTTTGCCCAATGTTCCTTTAATCTTCACAGAATCACAGAATGTTTGAGTTTGGAACAGACTTCTGGAGTTCACCTGGTCCAAGCATCTCCTCAAGCAGGGCCACCTACTGCTTGTTGGCCAGGACCAGTTCAGGTGTCTTTTGAATATGTCCAATGATGGAGACTCCATAACCTTCATGGGCAACCTGTGGCAATGCTCCATCACCTACACAATAAAAAATGTTTCCTGATACTCAGAAGGAACCTTGTGAGTTTCAGTTTGTGCCCATTCATTGTCTCTTGTCCTGTCACTGGACACCACTAAAAAGAGCCTTGTTCCTTCCTCTCTGTATCCTTGCTTCAGGTATTTGCATAAGTTGAGATCCTCCCCAGCCTTCTCTTCACCAGGTTAAACAGCTGCAGCTCTCTCAGCCTTTCCTCACATGAGAGATGCTCCACCCACTTGCTTAAGTAGAAATCTTATCTACACCACATAATTTTGTGGGATTTTTATCATATTCTTTTCTAGGCACTTGTTTTCAGGCTTTCCAAGCCCTACTAGATCAGATCTAGTATGAAAACTCTTATGTAACTTATGAAAGTTCTATTTTGCAATTACCTATTTACACATTTATAAGTTAATGTGTGGCTTTCATTAATACTGGCACATGTCCACATTGAATGCACTAATCCGTGCCAACGAAACTCCTCTGCACAGTAAAGAGCCATCAGTAAAAGACATTACTAAGGCCAAAACAAATTCATCTTTAAGTGTAGCTTTCTGCAAAAAAAAAAAAGTTTTGCAGTCGGCATCCAAATCTAATTAGAATGTGAGATAACTCAACAAAAGGAGCAGCTCTCTAATGAGAGCAATGGAATTGCTGCGCCAAATGATAAAGAAGAGAAGAAATAGCCAATTCCTGTTAACAGATGCAGCTCTGCTGATGCAGCAACAGTCACAACACCCACAGGATTCGCAACAGCAGGTTCTTGGCAACAAACTCCCTCCTGAATACTGCCTTGCTACTTTTCAATACAAGTAGGCAAAGCACCCACAAGTAGGCAAAACACACTTTACCTGCCATCCCTGACAAGGTGACTTCACAGGGACTATGATGCTTCAAAAATATATTCACTTTTGGCAAAGCTTCCTCTGATCTTCTCTTCATGACTAAATGCTTGGGAACATGACCTGAGTTCAAAACTCATTTCTGAAAGGCAGGATGTCTCCCTTCTTGAGGAGCTCACTAATCAAATAAATTCATTAATAAGGACAGAAAAACTATATTAAATATAGCATATATAAGCTGCAAAACCAGGGACAAGCATATTCTTCCAGCTCCCTAAACTAGTTTCCCTGCAAACACACAATAAATTCTGCTAATTCAGACTGAAATCATTGTATCAACACCAGAAACATCTTTTTGTGTTAAATTCCCTAAATTTCCCATTACATCATTTAGTTTTCTGGCACGGAAAGACTAGAGATCTGGACAGGTTTAAATTTCAAACAACTCAGTTGTGTGCCTGATAGGAATGGTTGGAAAATCAAATTATGTTAAAAGTAGTCAGGGGTAGAGGGTTGCTTGTTTTTTTGCTGTTTTCTTGGTTGTTGGTGGTTTGTTTATTTTTAAACAGTTTCAAAATATACTTTTAGTCCAATAAAATAACACTGCTAAGGAAATGTGATAGCATCCAAGATAGCCACCAGCTGGGCAATCAATGGAGAACCTACCTGTAGTGGTAGAACACACAGATCTCTTGGCTGAATAAGACAGCCACAGTAGGTCAGAACAAAAACATGTATTACCTACTAACTTGCCACAGAATATTCTGGGAAATGTATAATCAAAGGGAGAATGATTCTTCCCATGGTCTCTCACCCAGCTCTCTTGACTTGGAGATCTCCAAATCCCCAAACCACTAAAATACTGTGCCATATCAAGGCTCCAGTGCAATCCCTGCTATTCCATTTCAGTACCTAAAGCATGACAGCTCATTGGTGAAGAACAGATAACAAAAAAAAATGGATGACATTTCTGCAACACTGATCCGAAAGCTGTAGACCTGTCTGCTCCTTGAATGTTATATCATTAAATAATTTATGTAAGCCACAGGCTATGGCCATGCTATCACATTTAACAGCCACCACCAGAAATAGCCTCCATTAATTCACTGAATCCCCTTCTGAAATCCATTTACACTTTTATTATTTCTGCTTCACAACATCCTGTAGCAATGAGTTACACAATTTAATTACTTGCGGAATAAAAAAGCACTTCCCTTTATACTTATTCAGAGCAAGGTCTTGAACTTGGATCTTCCACACATAAGATTAGTATCAGTCTCTCCCTGGAGAGATTCTCAGTCTCTCCTGTTGGAACTCTTTTGCGAAGCATGAATAATTTACCAGTTATGAGGGAGAGCAGAAAAGAGAGATGGCTGGGGCTCTTATCTGAAACATGGAAAGTTAGAACAAAAAGCAGCTCAATTTTGCCCTACCTACATTTTACATGGAATTTCTCCTTTGTCCTAAAAACATTCCCTCCCTGTCTTCAACCAGGAAAAAAAACATGCAGTTAAAAATTCCCAGGCTTACTTATTAACAAGGACATCCCAATAATCCAGTTATTGATGAGATCAGAACTGATGTACAACCATATGACCTTTCTAGACCTATATAACAAACACATTCCTCACACAAATATATCTGCATCATCCATCATTGGTGACCAGCCCAGTCTTCCTACAGCCACATGTTTGGAGGTTGACAGCTTCAGCAAGGCAGCCCCACTTTCAAGCTACAAAAGATCTGTGCATGAAGCACAGAGTGAGGATGTGTAGCACATGTTGAACAGTGAGCTACATGTAAATGTGAACCTCGGTGCCTCCACCACACAACGTGTCACCAAATTGAGATTCTGTGACAGAATGTAGTCAAAGCCAAGACTTACCTCTGTCTTCAGGGAATCACAGATATGAATGAAGCACTATAAAGACAGATAATTTTTTTTTAACTAACAGCCTAGCCAAACCACCATTACTATCTGCAGCTCTGTTTTTATTAATTCTCTCCGATTCAGCAAGAATTCCACCAAGGAACAGGGATGAGCAGGTGCAAGGGGGAACACATTAATAAATCATAAGTGTCACTAAAATTTGTAAACTCACATCTTCTGGGAAGTCTTGGCAATTAGTCTCAGAGCTTCTTTGGCAAACAAAAATTAATAAACCCAAAAGGTCACTTGCCTGATGATATCCCCACCCCCACAGAAAGGGCATTGATGGAGCAATTAAGAGACACAACAAATGGACCATCCAGAAGGCTGGTTCACCAAAGACAAATGAGCTCCATGAAACAAGATGACTAAGGCATCTTAATAAGCAAAGGTGGGGCTTTGATCCACATACAAGGTACATACAAAAACTTTTAAACTCATATTTGCTGGGCTACTACTTTTTACATGATTTTGCACTGCCCCTGCCCTTGGTCCCCATGGTCTCTGAAGCAATATTAACGTGATTGCTTGTTAAAGCAAGGAACTATAAGAAAGTAGAAAGTCTTTAGAAAGCCACAGCTGGAAGAGTAATGAATTCCCTCAAATGAGAAAGGTATTTTTAATCAGGTCATACTTAGTTACTTCATTTATACAGTGGAATAAGGTGGTCAATTGTTATCAACATCTGATAACCAGCAACTTCAAACATTCTTGTCACAGATAGCCCCCTAAACAAGCAAACACAAGGAAGATAAGCTACCTTCTTATCACCCTTAATAGTTATGAAAAGAGCACAGAAAAGCCATCGTATGTGTAGCCTTTTGTGGACATTTAGCATCCTTGCAGTGTATCTTAACGCAATGCCCTTTATCCATTAATTTCTCTCATTGATGACACTCAACAACTATTTTCATCTGTAAAGCTTTCTCTATTGCTCCTGTTTATTAACTACGACCTGCTTTCTGATGCCTGCTGCAACACATGTGCAGCTGAACAAATACAGATCTCAGGAGCCTCTGCCAAACCTGGTCTGTCAGCCTGAGCAAGAGAACACCACCTGTTTCTCCAAAATAAGAAGGAATTTAGGCATGAGAGCAGAGGAGAAACATCTACTTGGCTCAAGAATGCTGTATTTTCTATTCTTCACAGCTAGTGAGTACCTTGCTGTTTGGATCAAGGAACTTCTCTTTATTAAATGGCCATGATCTTCATTTGGCAGCAGCTATCTCAGCAAGGAGCCAACATGCAGCTATTGTGCGTCTCCCAAATAGTTCAAGTGTGGCTCCTATCCCAAGATGGCATCTTGGGATAGGCCTGACAGCCAGGCTGCAGTGAGCCAGGGTAAAATGAATAACCCACTGTGAGGAAAAAACAAATTTGCAAAAATACTAGAGGTTAAGAACTGCATTGTTTTGAGATGCTGCTGAAGGCCCACTCTAATCGCAACTCGGGGTCTGGAAGCCCTAAGGAGCAACTCTCATCTCACACCGCAGTTGTCTGCTGCACTTCCCCATCCCCTTAGCTCTTCAGCAAACATAGTTTGAACCTAGCAGTTCTCAACAGCAAAGATTTTCACAGGTGCCTCCCACAGCCTGAAAAAGCTAACCATCATTGAGGCAGACTATTTATACAGTATAACAAACAACAACAGTGGAGATGCTAAACTGTTGGGCACCCTGCTTTTCAAACCCAAGAGAGGTCAGGATTGTACTTGCACACTCAGCTGGCTCCTTCCCTTCGTGCTCCTGTTGCTGACTGCAGATACAAGAAACCCTTCTGCTTATCAGCACAGAATTTCTGCACTTTGCAGCATTGCTTAAAAATGCCAAACAAAATGTAATAATGGGAAGCATTACAACTTTGAAAACCAGCTCCATTAATTTTCTGCCTGAATACAGTTCTCCAAAAAATAACATGTATCTAAGATGCATGTTGTCAGCATAAAAGTGAAAAACAATAAATATAATCAACTTTGACAATACTGCAGGAAAGTGTCAGCTGGTCATGGTGGCTCTCTGGAGACTGCATTTCAATACAGCAAATTCCAGACAAACTACCATGCCCCACTGCAAAACATGTGGAGCCTGACCAGTACTGAGCAAAAGGCTGTGGCACAAACCAGTTGTCATTCTAAGCACCACAGGCTAAATAATGCATTGCCACTGGGATAAAACACTCTTTTAAGGAAGCTCTGGCTGTGTCATGACCTATTTCAGGTTTAGCTTGTTTTATGGATGATACGGAAATTTGAGTTGGGCTTGTCAAATATCCTGATCCCTGCCTTCTTATTCATCCACCTTAGAGGCTGCTACATTTGGAGCAAGGATACTAATCCTCTGTTCCCAAACTGGAGACGTGGCATTTCACACCACATTCACCATTACACACCTACAGAGCAGCCCCTTCTGAAGCCCTTTCTGAACCCCTGCAACACACCATTACTCCTCTCATCTCCAAGCTAGAAGTTGCAGCTCTTTTTTTTTTGCAGCTGTCCCTGTTGAAAAGCTGAGGTTTGGGTTTTTTTTTTTGTTGTTTTGGGGTTTTTTTTAATAACTCAACACAGACTCTACAGCAACAGACCAACTTTTTCAGGCACAAAAGATGCTTGGGAATTTTCAACTAATGCCATGGAAACATAATTTCTTGGTTAATAAACAAGAAAACAAGAAGAAACATATGTAAGAATTCCTTCATCAGCATTTTAGCCTCTTAAGCAGAAAGAGAGTCATGGTTTTGAGTATGGGTTAATGCATGGGCCAGCATTATGCACCATCAGATAATTTCGCTGGGACCAGAGCCAGAGGAGGCAAGCTCCAGGGGACCCGTCAAAGGTGGGTAAAATGGCAGCAGGGACTCAGATCTGACACATGCAAGTGCTTACACTTTGGAAGAAAATCTGAACTACTCCCCACTGCCTAATTAGCTGATGTGATGCAGTCATGGCTATCACATCAATCATAAACATTGCCCTGCTAACTTGTGCTTCTCCTGCCTGCTGTATGGCCCTGTTGCCTCTTTGTCTTCATCTGAGGTTGAAAGCTCCCTTGGGATGGAGGTTATCTTTTTTGCTACTGCAATCTGAACAAATAAAATAAATATAACAAATGTAATAAATATATATGTTCCTGAATACTAAAAAAGGAGTGGAAAAACTTCTGTTCCAGATATCTTTGCAGAAATAACTACTAAACCCACACTGAGTAAAACAGTTGAAAACGTTTTAAATATTACAATAGCAAGTTCAAATAATTACCCAGAATGTCACGCTCACATAAACCTATATCAGTACTGTACAGCTTTCACAGGAGACAGCATTAGCAACAAGTGAGAAAACATTCACAAGGCTCTTCCTTCGCTCATAAAACCTGTGAAATCTAAAAGGCCCACATAATAAGAAAAGGAGCTCAATAGATTCCACCCATTTAGTCACACTCATAACACAAGAAGGAAAAAACAGGACAGCAACAAGACTAACTAATGAAAGGACTTGCTGCCTACCATACAACCTACAGAACTCCCCATATAATACCTCTGAACATAGCAAACACCTCAAATCAAAACTCATTTATCACGCTTACAATTTCTATGGTCAGATCTGGAAGCATTATGAACATGCATATTTGAATAAATAAGCCACTGAATGGACCTTCCCTCCTCAAATCCTGATAAAATTTGCATGAGATTTTCAACAGAAAGATGGGGGGTGGGGGGGAAACCCAGCACCCAGACCTTGAACTCTTGGCTGCAAACAGTGATTCTGCATATCTAACCATCACATTCTCCTCTATTCAGCAGATGCCTTCTTGGACAATTCCTGTAAAGCAGCCTGGCCCCCACTATTTACAGAGAGAGTTCGTATTTCATGACAGATCACTCCTGTGTGCTTACAGTTTATCATAGGTGATGAGGCTGCAGGGACTCTGGCCTACAGAGGGTTTGGGAATTACAGGTGCTCCAATAGCACTTCAAATCAAAACCATGTAAGTTTATAGATTAAGAGGGAGAACTGTTTTCTTTTTGTTGATGGAGAAATAATGTTAGTGGGGAGAAAAAAAAATCTACAGGAAGCATAAGTCCAACCTTTACTCCACTTTTACATAAATCAAGCATGATATAGCTGCATTTTTAACTATCCAGTTGTATATTTTGCTAGGCAATGAGAACTTATAAAGGGTTTGCATGCCTGAAAAGCTTAAACAATTTTTGCAGTTACATTTGCTGATCTACAAAAAGACTTCTGTCCACAAATTCTGATATTTCTCTCCATCACAAGTGCAACCACAGTCAAGTAGCTTCCTTTCACAGGAGGAAAATTATCACCTCCACTCAATTCAGAGGGAAAAACAAAGATCTAAACCACAACTGACAGGCATCTCTTGTGACCAAGCAGAGATGTGGCATTCACAAAGGGGAGTGATGTGGCTGGCTGAGGGGGTGTCCTTTTCCTTGAATCTGGCTGCTTCAGTAGCAATGGAGGCCTTTTCTTTGATTTCTTGGGCTCCAGAAGCATGGATTTTTTTACTAGAGCAATGTCTGTGTTCCTGCATTTAAATGCCGACCAATATTTCCTCTATCTAAACTCGTATTAGCCTGATACATTAGTTTCCAATGTAAATTTTCATTCTCCTCTCTCCTCTTGCTCTCACTCCCTTTTTTAATTACATTCAGGATGTTTTCTTATTGATTTACTTGTCTTTGTATTTAGATGCAGGGATTAGAAATTTCTCTTATATGGCAATTCAGTTTTCCATTAATAGAAGCCTCTCATGTAACCCAGGGGGACTGAGAAAAAGCTTTTGATGCATGAAGCAGGCAGAGGCAAGATGATATTTGGAGATTTTATTGCACTCTATCTTATCATCCTTTGAAGCACGGCCATGTGATTCACTGCTTTCTGACACAAAAGACACTCCTTTCCTGTGGAAGCAACTGTGTTTGCCAGGCGTTCAGAACAGACGTCACGCAGCACCACTGCTCGATGGGCAGCACTCCTGGTCAGCAGAAAGCACGTGTTGTATTCCCAGAAAAGAGGGGTGAGGGGAAAACAAACCAAAGCAAAAGCAAACCACACAACTCCTGGAAACTGCCAGACCTCCTTCTGATAAGTACTTCATAGCTGCATTCAGTTTGTGACCCATCAGTTCTGAGGGCTCAAAGATGATTTCGAAGGAGCTACAAAAAGGAACTAAGGAAAGCAAGCCTATTGCCAGAAGGCTTAAATTTACCCTGCAAAGACAGATCCTCCTTTTGAAATTTTCAGCGTTTCCAAAATGTAAAAGAAAATATTAAAAATTACCAGTTTAAATAATACAAAGATTCAGAGGCCTTACTGTGCAAATAGAACAGAAAATCCAGAGAAAAGGAGTCTTTCAGTTAGTATCTATTTGCATTTCTACAATGTCCTTTGCAAAGAAATTCATACTCTCTAAGACTCTATGCTCCCCTATGAATTGCAACATGGCTTGATCCTGAATTTTCTATGTGGGAAACAAAGGTTTCATGCCCAGGGGCTCTTCCTATGAGCTCTTACCCTGAGCTTTCCTCATAGACTTTGGAAGAGAACCCAGGAGGTTCTGACTTCTCAACATCTCTGAGTCTCTAGGCCCCACGCTGGCCCCTCTTTCACTGCAGAAAAGATACAGAAACATCCCAGAACACACTGAAATGTGCACACAAATCAGTGTTTTTCCCCAGCTGACCAATACTGGATGCATTCGGTTGTACTGACACTGAACTACATAAACACCCTTATGGGAAGACTCCAAAAGGGATGATGCTGCTATTACCTTTCTGCAGAGCTCAGGTGACACTGCGAGTTTAGTATTAGGACAGGATATGCCTGTTTGTTGCATTACTTATGCAGAGTAGATTGCTTGGCAATTATGTTTAAAGTACAATCACAGTGCTATTTGTACTTGTTAGGTAAAAAGGCAAAAGTTTTTTAAGGCTTTAATACCTTGCTAAGTACCACGGGAAGTGGAAATGACTGTGTTCTCTCTTATTAGCTGCCTAGTTATTTATACTTTTGCAGATTACCATAGTACAGCTCAATTAGGCTCTGGAAGTACTGTTCAAATTGAGAAGTTTCAAGAGCTCTACTTAACATTAAACACATTAACAGGAATAAGCCTGCATCACACGCCCAAATTCTGCTCCAAGCAGGGGCTTTTAAATTAGCTGGGGAGAAAGAAGTACAAGAGAACATCTACCAAGCAGCTGCTCACAGCTGGAGCAGTAGCTAAAGTGCGTTGACAGTTCCACCAACTACACTTTCAGCAGGTTTGTGCAATAGCTGTAACACACCAGCTAAATCTGACATAAGGCACTTGGTCTCCCACAAACCATGGTTGCCTTGTTGGGTTTTTTTAATTGTCCTTAAGTTAAAAAGCACCTAATAACACTTCGATTAAAGGCATAGCATTTCCACACCACAAGCAGGATGTCAGGAGGAAGAGCAATCCCCAACAGGCAGAAATTACTGGTGATTTCAGAAATCAAGGAGCAAGGAAATGACCTGTTAATAGGGGTGATCTGGGGGAGCAGGGAGGAATTTTATTTATTTCTTTATTTTAAATGCACACACATCCTTACAAGCACACGCTCTGTCCTTCAGCATGCTCCTGCAGGCCAGGATGCTCCATCTCTCACACCAGACTGGGAGCATGGCAACTACATGACACTATCCGAATCTGTCCATAGCAAAGACATCAGTACCTCACTGTGGTATCTTTAGTCCTTTAGTGGCTATTGTCCTTACAGCCCAAGGCAACACAGATTCACTGCCAAGAAAAACATCTCAGCTCACAGGGCTGATGAATGTGAAGATCGGCTAAGATTATATCATGCGTTGTATTGCATATCAACTCGGATCTTGTGCTAGCAAGCATGTAGAACCTATAGAGGCTGTTCTCACTGTCTCATAGAGACTCTGAGGAATTAAGAGAGTTGTCTAAGGACACTCAAAGATGAGAACGAAAGTTTCTCTCTGTGCCAGGGAAGTGTCCTTACATCAAGAAACCCTCTTTTTTGCAGTCTTCACTTCATCAAACCAACATATTCTTAATCACGTGTCCCTTTTCCAAAAAGCAAGCCCTGTTATTTCAGAATCCTCCCCACCTCCTCCCCTGATCAGCTCAGCTATCCTCTCTTGCCCAGATTCCCACTTTACAGGAGGTACAGTGCAACCTCTCCATGCCCATTGCTGTGATTTCTACAATCCACTTACCTCCACAGTGAACTCTCTGTAACACTCCCCAAGTTGAAGTCGAAGAGCTTTGTCAGAATGAGAATCACCTAGGGAAGGGAAAGGGAGGGAGGAAGGAAGAGAAAGGGAAAAGAGAGAGAAAAAAAGTTTTCCTTTAGACTGTGTAACAAAACACAAGGCATCTGTCTCAAAGGAGAGCTTAGCATTTATCCATTAGAGTATTATAGGATCAAGTAAGTTCTTTTTAAAAAAGAAAATCATTATCTTAATGCATCATGCAACCAGTAACACTTATTTTAATCTCAAAAATGTTTTGCATTTGAAATAAAACATGCCAACAGGAATTAATCAAACACTGTGAGCTGCCTTCTCTACAACTATGGTGTTATCCAAGGTCAGGGACGTTATCAGATGTGCCCTTTTAACTCAACAGCCCAATCAGAAATGGCAGCCTTTTTTTCCTGTTCTACCAGAAACTGGTGATTCTCCATGGAAAGAACTGGCAAGTTTGTTTATGAAGATTCCCATCCAGCAAAAGACTCCATTTTGTCCAGAATGATCTTTGTTGTTCTCTACCTGCTGTCACTGACTCCAACAGCATGGGATTATTCACATGCTATCACCCTTATGCAGTGGCAAAATAGAGGGACACAGAGGATGATATTCAGCTTAGATACTAAGCAAGGCAAAGCTTCAACTATATCTTTAGTGCTCAAGGTAAGTTAGAGCCTTCAGGGCCCACTGACTAACTTTCTGACAAGCTATAAACACTCTCGAGTCATAAACTTGCAAAGCTGAGGTAAGAGGAGAGGGGACTTAAGCAGCACATGTGGGACCACAGGGGAATGTAATATCTCTCCGATATCCTTGGTACTCTGACCTCAGATTTCACAGGTAAATGTAATTCTATATACCACCTACATTGCCCAATGCCCAGAAGGCCGGCTATGCATTCACATAACCTGTGAGCCTCTGTGCAAGCTCCCAGGCTCAGACAGGATGGCAAGAAAGAACCTTTGATTCTACAGTAGAAGTTAAGAGCATTTGAGCATCTGTTCCTTGCTTTTTTAGGATAACTAATATTACACAGTTCATTCCCTCAGATTCTACAGGACCAGCCTCAGAAATGCTTTGGGACATCTCTTCATTTTAGTTTTGCATCATTTTAACATTTCAGCTTAGTTTTCCCCTTGCAGGACTAAAAAACAGGCTAGTTTCTCTTGCATCTGCTTGGGATGTAAAAGCATCTAGGGACATTTTTAGTAAACGCTTTGAGGGGTGGGGGTTGTTTTGTTAACAGATACTTCACAGTATGGCTAAAAGATTGGTACAAATGAGAGAAGTGACCCAAAGGGTTGAGTTCATTAATGTTTTCCTATACAAGAAGGATCTTTTGTACTACAGAAGCCACATTTCCTTCCCTCCTCCTGCCCCCACAGCAGTGGGACCTGCTACACCTTTCATTTGGGTTTCCCAGCTGAAAGGCTGCTGGGTGAGTTTAAATCTTTGCAGAAAAATGCCAAAGGATTAATCAATATCACAATGGCTGTAGTAGTCGGTTACTGTCAGCATAATACCAGGAAAAGACCTGTTCCAATTGTGAGGGACCTTGGTACGTGACTATGCAGTCAGTGCCAATTTAATGTTTTTAGAATAGATGCTCTGAGCATTTCTCTCTCTACTGGATGCACTTTTCCTGTCCCTGTCCCCAGTTGCATTTTGTCCCTTTATTTCCCCATGCAGAGACCTTTAGGAGGAAGATAAAAGCCAAGCTGTTTCCAGCAGGGTGTGAAAAGAAACCTGCCAGGCAGATGTGAGCTAGCATATGCAAGCCCATGTCAGCCTAAACCGATGCTGTGCAGTGAGGAAATAAGAACAATATCTTTTTTATCACAACTAAAACCCTGCCTGCTCCTTGCTATACAAAGGGGGAAGAGCCAGCAGCAAGTTGCAGCAACCCAGGTTTGTACGCTCCCTCCCTTTACATCGACTGGGATGTGTCCCAACTGGGGCAGTGCCTGCTCCCAGCTAAAACCTGATGACAGCAACGTTTTTAGGATGTTCCCTATATTTCCACAGGGGCTCAGACAGGACCCCTCTCCAGAGTCTCTTGCTTGCACCACAGCACAAGCCCTGCCCAGCCAGAAATGACACCCTTCTTAGTGCTCAGGACTACGGTGGGGTTTCACAAAGTTAGCTTTCCAGTTTCAGAGCCTAAACACACTGAAGACAGCAGGATGGTTTCTGCTGAGTTCAGTGGATCCTGGATCCAGCCTTATATGTATTAAAATCTCTTTGTCCTGGTCAAATTTCAACAGAGTAATACCACCTGAAGTTGCGACTACAACTAAAGGCAGCATCCATACTCTCTCAGCTCTTTTGTGTGCCTCTTCCCAGATCTCCTATGCCCTATATCTTTGAAGATGTCACTTCTCTATCACAAACCCTGAAAAAAACAGGATAACAGCAGCTTTACAGGAGTAGGTTGAATCCTACTCAGTGCGTGGGTATAAAACCAAAGTAAAAGCACTTTGTTTAGTACGGCTTTTCTGGATTTTTGCCCAGGACAGCTAACAAAAGTCCAGCTCTGCTGCTGTTAATGCAGGGAAAACAAAAGCCCAAGCATCCCTTTGCAGTCAGATCTCACAAAAGGCCCTAGGAAATGGCAGGAGTTACTGTAGGCAGTGATAATACACATTACAGTCACCTACAGCAACCAAAGAGGCCCAGGTCAGGCAACACTCCTGCACCATAACCCTGTGTAGCCTCCACTTGTTTCTGAGACAAGACACTTCAGATTCAATAAAAGCAACTCCTGCATTAGTTTGAGAGTTTCAAAACCAGAGAGGACTGGAGAGCCTGAACCTTCCCTAGAAAAGCCAGGAAAACACATTCCCCCACAGCACTTCATAGTGAGACCACAGAGCAAATTTAACTACTATGGACGTATCACTTGTGGTTAAGACACAAAGCCTTAGAGGCACACCTGGTTCCCCAGTTGTTTTCATGGGATGCTTTTGACATAGCATAACAGGAGGAATCTTTAAAGTGTTTCAAGAGGCTATTTGAGGCCTCCACATCACTTTGCCAGAACCATGTTAAATAGAAACTAGAAGCAGGGATATTGGGGGCAGATGTGGGCAAGTACCAGAATTTCTAAGACATTGTTATTTGAATGCTTTAGTTGAAAAAGAAGGAAACAAAATGTAAGGAAAATAGGACATATTTTCCGAATTGAGTTCTGACAGGAGAGAAAAAGAATATCTACACACCTCATGGCTCAAGCCAAGGCATTTGTTTCCAATTTCTACTTTGCAATTGAAGAAGCTTAGCATTTTTTTCATCAGTGCTAACAAATAACCATGGCTTTTCTGTGCCAGGATAATTCTGCATGAAAATCTTGATGGTTTTCATTTTAAAAGCTGAATTCAATTAAAAATTGGAGATTTCCCATTTAATGCACTATTTCAAAACAAAAGAAAATGTTTTCTTTCCCTAAACTGAGGGAAAACGCCCATTCTTCAACTTAAGATGAAAGCATTTTACTCTGGGAAAAATAAATAAAACTAAAAAAGTTCCAAGAGATATTGATTCAGAAACAGCAAAAAACTTACACCTAGGCATTCTTTAATCAAGTAAATAAAACACCCTTATAGTGCCAAATTAAACTGTTTCTGTTTATCAAACCAATCTCCCCCAAATTAATTTCAAGTCAGCTCAATGCTGAACTGTACTTTTCTCCAGAGTCATACTGTTCACTTCAGGGAATACATCTCAGATATGAAATTCTCCCATATCCTATGGGCCAGACTCTGCTTCCCAGGACACCCCCGCACAGGTATCCCTGGGGCACCAAGCAGCTTGGCTGGTTGAGAACGGAGAAAGGGAAAACCAGCCTGCAGCATGGAGAGAGGAAATAGGCCAGGCTGAATTACAACTCCCTTAAGGCAATACAACCCCTCTGGAAAACGCAATTTCAAGCTGAGCTTACACAAAACTAAATGACCTGAATAATTTAATAAACTGTTTGGGTTTTCTAGACAGAAGGGGAAATGGAGAAAGGATAATCAGGAAAATATATTTTCTTTGGAAACAAGTGATATTCCAGTCCTAAAAGAATTTCCTTATGCACTTTATTTTACACACATGCAACTCCACAGCCTGTATGTTTTTGCTCTGCAGAAACAAAACTGCTGAATACCCTGCTGCAAGGTTTGCATGACAAAAATGCCAAACCCTGTAAATTATCTATCTTCAATGGCTTATACTACATTACAGGTTGAGAGTCTCTGGCGTTGATAAATACCTTCATCATGTTGTATAGTATACTGAACCACTAAAATCAGATTTAGTACGATGGACTCATTCTCTAAAATCAGGCCAGTAAGTCTCCAAGATGGCCCAATCCAGCAGCCTCGAGTCTTGACACAACCTGACTGGCGTGAAAGCAGAAAAAAATGTAACCAGGAATGGTAGCCCAGGAGTCATTCCATCTCGAAAACACATCCCTGAAGGGATCCCTATTGTTCAGACAATTATTAGGAATCTCCACATTCATAAATCACAGAAGTGCTCGAAAGCTCTTCAGAGTATTTGGTGGCATAACAAAATTTTATTTCTATAAAATTTTATTATAAAAGAAAATTACTTTAGTTCATTAAACCCTCCTCCAGATCCTGTGAATTTTAAACTGTCAAAGTATTTTACATATACCCCACAGTGGAATATATAACTGTTTCCCACAGATTAGAGTGTAAAGGCATTGCACTTCCTTCAACAGGTTGACAATGAACTTCAGAACAACCAAACAATGCTACATCAAAGGCAGACAATGCTCCTGTTTCAGTCAATGCTCTTATTAGAGACAGGAGAGATAAGAGCACAGCAGCCAGAGAGAGTAGGTGATCATTTCAGGTGGACACCTGAAAGGTCAGCACTGATCCACTTGTTGCGATTCATCTCCTCTCTAAATGATCCTGCTATATTAGCACAGAGATTAACACAACTCATCAGTAGCCACATACACACGTTTACCAAGGCTAATTAATGATAGGCAAAGGGATGAGCACTAGGCAGAGCATACACAGCACAACAGAGAGATCACTGACAGGTGTACATGTGAAAAATGTGAGCTCTTTGCTCACTTCCTATGGCATGCTGGGGTTTCCATTTCCTGCCTACAAGATCTATCCCCATGATGTGCAACCTTTTCTTCCCAAGCACGTCAGCCACAGGATGCTTGGCTGCAATTTTCATCTGCCTTTCCCCAATCCATACGAGAGCAACGGTACCCAACAAGTAAATTTCAAATGTGAACAACCACAGCCTACTGGGAACTAGTATCTGTAAATCACTGAAGGTAAATTGGCTTAAAATGCTCTGGGACCTAAAAGCCAGCAGCACTGCTCTATGGAGGTCCTTAGCTGTTTCTTTCTTTTGAGGTTGGCTTGTTTCAGTTTGGGGTTTTTTGGTGGTGGTGCAGTAACTAAGCATCCACCAAGACACCCTCTCCCCACCCCGGGGGGGATGGGATGGAGGAGAGAACCAGAAGAGCAAAAGTGAGAAAAGCTTGTAATTCCAGACAGAGACAGTTTAATAAGTGAAGGCACAAACAAAGAAACAAAGACAGTCCCTGACTGCCTCCCTCCCACAGCAGAACAATGCAAAGCCAGCCTCTGAACAATGACTATTTTAGGAAGACAGCTGTTATTACTGATGGGGCTATTTGGGACAGAATACCTCTCCAGGTCTGCTGTCCCCTTCCCAAATTTCTTGACTGCCCTCATGCTACTACTAGGGCAGGCAGAGCGAGAAACAGAAATCCTGACACTGTGAAGCACTGTTCAGCTGTACCTAACATACCGGTGCATTACCAACACCGGTTTAGCCAAAAATTAAAAACACAGCATGCCATGGGCTGCTCTGAAGAAAATTAACTCCATGGCAGTAAAAGTATTTTCCCAGACCAAGGCGGAGTGGTTCTCAAAACTGATTACTACATAACCTTGGTCCCACAAAAAATCTCTTCACACAAATGCGCCCTCAAAAACACACGTGTGTGACCACACTACACATCACCATCCTTGTTTACCCTGGAGATGAGTGCAGTTGCCAATACCCAAGAGTGCCATCTCCAGCTGTGAGAGCCATATAGCATTACTACAAAACCTGCAGTTAAGGAACTTAAATTCCACAGGTGTTTATAGATTCTGCAAGCATGACCACTGTCAAACAAGACAAGTAATGCCATCTTTGTCTTACTGAAAGGAACCAGAGGCAGAGAGAGATTAAGTGATTCTTTACATGGAAAAAGAATCCAAATCAACTTCTAAGAGTTTGGTTCAATTCACTTTGCAAATACATCAGAAAAGTCAAATTAAAGACCACTTTATCATGAAAAAGAGTCTTCATCCAGGAATTTAACGTAGCTGAAATAATCCACTTCAACACATTTAGTTAATTTAAGCTAAGAGGCATCACCAGGAAGATAAAGCACCAATTCAAGTTCACCCACAGTAAGAACAATTAGTAAAAAAAAGGAACACTTACACCTTAAACACCAATCTACCTTCTTTTCCCCTGCCTGGTGAGTGCAGCTGAAGAAAAGATATCTCCAAATACTAGCAGTTGAGGAATAGCACATCCTAAGACATGAGAAGAAAACAATAGATGTACCAACAACAAACACAGGCCAAACCCTGCCCCTGGAAATCAGAGCAACAGTTTTACAAGACTAAAGTGATGCCAACTTAAGCAGCAGCAAAATACTTTCTCTTTTTTTATTCTTTCTCTCTTTTTTTTTTTAATCTCTAGAGAGATGTAGGTCTGTGGGTGGCTTCAGGCAGCACAGACAAAAGAACCCTCTGAAATTGAAAGAGACAAGTCCCAAGATCACACACAAAAGCAAAACATGTTCCAGTGAACTTGTGATCTCTGAACAGCTGAGACTGTCAAATTCATCCTCAAAACAAGAACCAGTAACTAAAAGAAATATATTCGCCTTTTATCCTTCTTTGCTTGTGTAGCTTTTCATTTTCTAGCACAAAAACTGCCAGGGTATGTTCATTCTGTCCCTTCTCCTCCTCCCTTTCCATGTAAATCAGGCAGCAGGAGCTAGAGAACTAAGAAGTCCTCCTATGGATTCCCCTGGGATGCTGGGGACAGATCACATTATCTTCATAAAAGAATCCCCAGGATACAGGCAGCAGTTTGAAATTCCCATTTAGAGGGCTTGCAGTGAATGTACAGAATTTGAGGGGGTTAAAAACCAAAACCACTGCAGGGCTTTGAAGAAAGAGCCAGCTCTGGAAACCCCAGTTCCCTCCTCGCACATGAGCACCAGCAGGAGCATGGCAGGATTTTTGTACATTGGTTCCCTGCTTTGTAATTCAAGGGCAAGCCCAGCCTCTCAGAGAAAAATCACCTCTTGGTACCAACACTGAGACAGACACCTTTTCCAGTGTCATGAATTCACCTTTCTGGGCTCACATAAACTAGAAAGGATTTTGAATTGAACCCAACAGAGTTTCTCATGGTTTTGGTTTTAAACATTTTGGTGACAGGACTATAATTTAGGATATGTTCAGAGGTGCCTTGCACATAGAAGTCCATGCCATGATTGTGAATGCAGCTGAGCAACACCACCACCAAAGCAATGACTAATGCCTCCAGGACTCAGAGGAATCCGACTAGGATGTTTCACAATAACATGGCAAAAGAAGTCACATTCTCCTCCTCCTAAACCAGATTTCAGTTATCACCCAGACAAGGGGTATTCATAGCCACTAGCTGTATAGCACCTGCAGGTCAGCTACATTGCTCTTCTATCTCCACTAGACATTAAATTTGAACAATCTCCCCCATGTACATCTTTTCCAAGGAAATGCAAAAAACCTGCCAAAACCCCAACAAACAAACATTGGTAAATCCTACATCAGTTTCAGCAGATATACTACATGCTTACCTTTAGAGCACACACACACACAAACCACATTCTTAACACCTCCTTTCTAAGGAAATAAAAGGAAGGCCCCCACCATGGTTATCAGCCCTTAAAGAACAGCTGGACTCTCTGCTCCAGAGGCTGCAATGGAACCCTAAACACAGCTACCAGGTCAGATCATTAAACCTTTGTCCTCTTTGGAGGGGAATCACTCCATAAAAGCTAAGCATTTTTAGAATCATTAGCCACACACCATCAGAAGAGAGTGTTTGGGGAAGGCATGGTGAGTTAGTCACCTTTTTGAGGACAGCAGTAAAACACAGGAGACATTTAGGCAGAATTCCAGACCCTTAGAATACACTGGAGGGGAGGGTGGACACACCAAAACCATCAGCAGCTTACAAGTAGCACTAGTCAGAGACAGAAGAGACCCCCAAGGTTATCTGACCCGTCTCCCTGATTAGGCAGTTGTGCTCCAGAGAATCTTTCCCAGCTTTTCAGAATGGCCTTGCTGCACATGAGCACACTTTCTCACCAGAAAAGACATCTAGATTGTCTAAAATAACAGAAGCCTGAGCTTTATCTCTGTGTAACTCAGTTAAATATAAATACAATCTCTCCTGGCAGGCAGCGATATGATTTAAGCATCCCCTATCATACTTTATAAGAGGTGATAGCAAAGAACTCATAATTTATTTTTATTGATCCAGCAACCCAGGCTGCATCATATCTCCCAATTCTTCCCCTTTGCTAAAATGCCTCCATCAAAGCCTTGGGAACTTTACCTTTTTTTCCCCCTTCTCTGTCTTCATTTTAAAGTTCCTGTTGCTCATCTTCACGTAAGTTGAGAAGAAAATGAACAAAGGCCCCCGGTTACTTTGCTGGCTTCATTCTTGTTCCAATTACCTCCTGATATAATCTGTGAAGCAGCAGATTTTGTACAGCCATTTAACTCTGTGGAGTCACATATCTTCTGAAGCACTATCTAAAGCTTCAGACATGGGGACCCAAAAAATAAGGAATGACTTGAAATTAAGTGTAGGTACACTTCCTTCACAGGACTGTTCTCAAGAAAAAAGCGGGGTAGAGGGCTGACAGAAGGGAAGATACTACAGCCATTAGGTGAGCGGTTTCCTTGAGGACTGAAGGCAAGACTGACTGGATCCATAAAGGAAATGTAACTATGTGGACAAAATTGTGCCTAAGCCATTTCATAGAATCCTAGAATGGTTTGGTTGGAAAGGACCGTAAGGTCATCCAGTTCCAACCCCCTGTCATGGGCAGGAACACCTCACACTAGACCATGCCACCCAAGGCTTTGTCCAACCTGGTGCTGAACACCGCCCAGGATGGAGAATTTACCTCTTCTGGGCAACCTGTGCCAGTGCCTCACCATCCTCACAGTAAATAACTTCTTCCTTATATCTAACCTGAACTTCCTCTTTTATAGTTTGAACCCATTACCCCTTGTGCTGTTGCTGCAGTCCCTGATGAAGAGTTTCTCTCCAACATCATTTCTGAAACGAAGAGAGAAAGAAGTTCCCATAGAGTTGATTTTTCAAGAAAATTCAAGCCACTTACTGTTCTTGCTTTTCAGACTTCAGGCTCTATTCAGGAACTCTCAATTCTCTTTCTCTTTCATCCTCTACACACGTACATATACATATATAAACATTACTGATCTTCCTCAGATTCCAATTAGCAACTCAAATAATTGTTGTGGAACAAAGCATGGGCAAGAGATTCCCCACCTCCCCAAGGACAGGAGATGGACTGGATAATCTGTTGAAGTTCTTTCCAGCCTCATGTCTAGGACCCAAAGATTTACTTCTTCATGAGAAAATGCCTCACTGCTACCTTAGGAGAACAGCACCGGGGAATTAGGTGCCATGTCACAGAAACACATTTGTTGTGCTCCCTGAAACAAGGAGCTTTGTCTCCAACATGACAGCAGGAGATGGGGGCTGGAGAAGCTACCATGGGAGCAGAGCAGCCTGGTCACTGCCCTGGCACTCAGAGTGGCAAAGGGTATTGGAACCTTTCAAGTATTTCCAATTTTGATGCCAGCTCACCCACCTGCAGGGAGATTAATTTGTGATGGCAATATTATTCTGAGACACTATTGTTCAAATTTGAACCATATTACTCTGGGAAAACATCCTCCTCCCTCTAGGGGAAATAGTCCAAAAGTTTGGAGTTTCATGGATGTTACCATGGAAGAAAAGGATGTACCTTTTGAGAGACAAACCCTTGCATCTGCTTTTAATAGCCAGTTGAAAGACCTTCCACTCCTGCCACTGGACCTCTATTATAAAACATTCAAGTACCTTTAGACTTCAGTTTATTTCCCTTCCTCAAAACAGCCCAGGGAAATAAGGATTGTTGCAGCTTGCCATCTGACAAGTGTAGGCACAGAGGGAAAAAGATCAAAATGCACAAATTGTTCTGTTACTGTTTGGCAGGTACTTAAGCTCAATACTTAAATTTTCCTCCACATTTAATACCTGACCTTGAATGACTGTAACATCATTAGTAGAAACCCATGATTTAATCATAATTCTTTAAATATGCGTAGGCAGAGTATTTATAAATATCATTAAATAGTAAGGAAAGTGAATTATGAGAAGCATCACAAAAAATAAGGTAAAAATATCACTTATATTAGAATTTAGAATGTATGAGTAGCTAGCACAGGCCACTTAGGTCAGTCAGGCTGAGCAGGACACAAAGGACTGGAAAGTGCTGGAGGTAAGAGGCAAGCATGACTCAGGGCTCTCCAAAGACAAAAGGTCAGAAGCAACAGTTTGAGCGCTAACTAGCTAATTAACATATTTTTACATTATTATAGATTCAACAAAGATGAAAATGATCTGATTATCTTATATATTAAGGTAATAAAAACGTGGTCTGTCCAATTGACTGCAATGTCCTGACCTTGAACCTATGTTTATGCAGCAGTTCTTATCTGCAGATGCCCAAACGTACTTTGAAACTTAATGGCTCAGTTGTGGTAAGGTCAAATTTTGCCCCAGCAGCTCCTTTTCCTACCGGTATTCCTTTGAACTTATCTTTATTCTGGATTTTAATAATCATATTTATTTTCATTTTTATTCTGTATTCATCACATGCGTGTTTCATCATCACTACAGTGCCTGAGCTCCTGATGCCATAGCTGCATAGCTTTTTTATTATTGTTCTTTGTGTTGTATTATTAAGTAGTTAAGCAAAATCATTTTCATGTGCTGCTATGAAAACACACTCTCTCTGGGCAAATTCCTGCCTTTGTTCCTGTGCAGAGCAGCAATGGCCCTGGATCCCTGATGCTGTCTCCTTTGAAGGGCCTTATCAAGTAGATTTCCATGAAATTTGGCTCACCAAGTATTTCCAGAAACTGGACTAGAAAAGATTTCTCTGTGCATTTCCACCACATTAAGCCATCCAGATGCAACATCCTCCTTCATCTAAGGGCACAAAACCAATTTCTGTTCTTCCTATGGAATCCAGAGAAACAGGTATGCTAACAGCATACTCGCCTATGTAAGACACTAGCAGCAGCTTCAGTGGTACACAACAGAATGGGGATAGAGAATTCTTAAGTCCAAGATTCAGGTTATCCCTTCTTTACGAGGCATTCAAGTTTGCACACCATCCCCTCCAATGAGCAGCCCTAAGCACCATGGGGTGAGAGCTGTTTGGATTCTGCCAGATAACTAAATGACTATAGAAGCCAGTCTACGGACATTCACCATGGGATTCAAGCTCTGCCTCCAACTGGCATTTAACCATTTCAGACTACAGCCACATTAGTAATAAAGAATGAACATAATCTATATCACAATAGCCTGTAAAAAGCCTCTCTCAGATACAGAGCAGCCTCCTAGAAAGCAAAACAGGAAACATGAGCAGGTGTTGTACTGTCTGCCTAAGAGAAGGAACACAACATGGTTTCTCCTCCTTCATTCAAATCTGTGAATTCAAGGGACTGATGGGATGCCTGCCTTCATGTCAACTGAAAGAGCAGGCCCCTAAGATGCCCTACCATGGGAAACTAACTTAGGGCTGAGGATTCCTCCATGCAACAAGAGGCTACAACAGGCCTGCAATATACCCAGGACCTAAGAGGGAGAATAAAGACAGAAGAGGGACCTGAATCTCCAAATCAGAGCTCTGGTTTGTCACACAAGCCAAACAACCCATATTCTAAAGCAACCTGTTACCAGTCCTGTGCCTGCCAAGGAAATAAAGCTTTGGAAGAAGCACAGACAATACAGAGTGAACATTTTTCCCTATTTAAGTATTACCTAAAGAGGGTAAAATATATCTACTAAAACTCTCACCCTGTAGAAAGGAAAAACAAAACAAACAAAACCCAAACACTCCTCTCTTTCCCCCCTGCAGAAAACAATTATTCTCTGAAGAACTGGCACCAACTTCAGGGCAGAGAGGGAGGTGAAGGAATGTGTCAGGATCCATAAAGAAATCACAACTTTTGGTGTTGACTCAATATTACAACTGGGGGGAAAGGGGGGCAAATTAACAAAAAAAAATTCCATTCATTTGGTACTGAGCTCTGTAAGAAAAAACTATGTTTTTCCCCACATTAGAAATACCTTGTGTTAATATCTGCATAGGGAGATGTGGAACAGTGCAGTTAAAGCTGTCAAGGGCAATTTTTCTTACAGACTTAAGTGTACAGTTACTTAAAAAAAAAAAGAAGCTGAGAAAAATAGAGGTACTTGAATTCAAATCTCCTTTAATGCAACATTATGGCTGAGAATTTCAAAGCTGTAAAAGTAGGAAGCTCAGAAGTACAGATTCTACATTATGCATATGGATTGTATGAAAGAAAAGAGGCAAACCACCACTGCAGAAATCCAAAGCAGTATTGACTTTTGCAAGCCCTTTAGGTGCCCAGGGGCAGTTGGTCAGATGAAAATACTTACTTGCACCAAACTGCAGCCCTCACTGCAGTAGAAAACTTTCAGAATGTTTAACCTTGTGAAATCATTTTCCTTCTTTTACCTAGGGACCTAAAAAATCCCTTGGTTGGACATGAAAAAATCTTGCTGCCTAGCCAACAGGGAAATTGAAGCACAGTCTTCATTTCAAGCCACTGTCTATATCCTTCCTCATAAGAATCATGGTTTTGACAACTGGGATTACTGACTGACATTTAAACTGGGACTACTTTTAAAATCAGGATTTGGGATGCCATAACCCAGAAGATACATCCTTTTCATTCTTGCATGACAAAGGAAGACTCAGTGCTTTGGTCTATGAGCAGCTGTGCTGCCTCTCTTTGCTATCACAAGAACATTCAGGACCCGAAATCTGAAGGCAAAAAAAGAGAAGAGTCAGACTCTCGTATTTTATGAAAATACTCAGTAGCTCCGTAAGGTCTCCACATGACCTTCAGGGAATTTCACCTACATGGGCTGTAGGGTTGTCTTGTGTGTTGCACTGAGATGTCAAACACTGCGCTCACCACTGCAGAAGGGCTCTAGACATGAACAGTCTCACTGACTATTCTTGTACTGACTTGTAATCAGTGAGCACCTGAAGTTTCTCAAAACTTCCAAAAATCCTTCTGCCCCTAAGGAATGTAACAGGGAATGGCTGTGCAGTGAGACAAAGGAAGAATGCAAACTGACTAAATAAGATCTGTAATGGTCATTATCCAAGGTCTGTGATAGCTTCATTCTCCCCTTTACCATGTCAAGAGTCCTGGATTTCCATCAGAATAATCTCTTCTCCTTTCCCTCACCACTGACACCCCAAGGTCCTGTCTTCATGAATGCAACAAAGTCACGGGACCAGCACTTCAGACATTCCACATCCCCTTGTCACTCCTTGTCATAACAGATACTAGAGAGACTAAATGGCAACATAATAAAACCTAAGATTGGCACCTGCTCTGAAATAAAAGCATGGGCTGGAGATGGGTCTGGCGCACCAGCTTGTCAAGTTTTATTAGAGTCTAGAATGGAAATAAGAAATAGTCTCTGATTGTCTCTGGATGACAGTAAGGGCAGAGAAAGATGACAAGGCTTATTTGAAGGTGAAATTCAATCCTTTTCTCACATGACATATGAGCACAAAATCTTAAATAGGGCTCTAAGGATTAGATTTGCCAGTTCCTCTTTGGGTATAGTAGGTCATCTCTACAAGTTCCAGGGCAATTTCTTGCCTTGTGCTGTGAACCCTCAGTGAACAAACCCACCCACCACTAAAAATTTCATATAATGCCTACAAACACATCATTAAGAATAGTTCTAACAGCAGCTTCCAAAACAGAGGACTAACATAAGCTAGATCCAGAAGTCTCTTGTTCTACCTTTGTGACCATGCTGAAGCTCATCATGATGAGGCCCTGCTCCAAAGGGAGAATAAAGTTCAAAGACAAACTACAACATGCTTTCCATGAGTAAATATTGAGCTGGCAAAGGAATAGAGTTCTGAGTGTCACCAGAGACTGAAGCATGGTGCGGACCAAACGACTGACTCAAGCTGACATTGTCAAAGTATCAACTCTGTACAGGTTCTTAGTCTTGCCTGGCAAGATGCACAAGTAGGAAAAAGTCAGCATCAAGTCTTTCAGGTAGCTGTGACAGACTCAAGAACAAATCCAAAGGTCCCTTTTGCCTCTGCTGTTTTATGACTGTCCTTTCACAAAGTGATCATTTACAAACTACTTCTTACAAAGCACCTCCCAAAACAGACATTTCTCTGGGCCCTTTTACAACAGGACCAACAAATGCTCCAAAGAGAATCTTGAGCGAGTCTAGTTAAAGGAACAGTATATCCCATTGTAAATTTATATATACAACACAGCAGAATAAAGGCATTCTCCACTCCAGCCTTTCAAAACGCAATTGATGCAGGTCTCTCCGGTAACTACACCAGCAAAGAACAGCACAGAGCACACTTGAACAGCTATTGCTAGTACTTGCAGGTGCCATGAACCCTTCACATTCAAGAATACCAGATTTACATTCAAACATAAAGCAAAAATAAAATAAACTTGATTCATGTGCTCTTACATCAAGAGAACAAGGGGTATTTTTAGAGAAGCAGCTTTGCATTCAGAGCATGCATAACATTCTTGATTAAACAAGAGATCTGCACGAACATAATAAACCTGTAATTTTATTGGCCAAGCACTATGGAAACAATTTAGAATACATGAATTGCAATGTTAAGCAAACTGCAGCCCATGTACAACACCCATGAATTACAGCAGTTTGGCAATGAGCTGACCAGTTCCTTCTCACGGCCCTTAATAACAATCATCCACATCTTCACAGCACAATAGAAATTAGAGATGCAAGAGGCCTATTAGCTCATCCAGAAAATACAGGATTGCTCCCTATGGGATAACTGCTAATACTCTGTCCAAAGCAGATTTAAAGCTGTAAAGCAAGGTACCCTTTTTAGCAAGATTAATCAGAGTGGCTGAGAACTCAGCTCCATAAAGCTTTTTCTAGACATTAAATTTAAATATTTCCTCTCTTTAAAAGGTTAAAGCTAGTCCAAGGAGCTCAGTCTCCTTTGGATTCCCCTCTAGTCAGTCAAGAGAAGGGTGAGCTTATCCATTTTTGTTACAAAGCAGAATCATACAGAGACTGACCTTAGTCTAACAGCCTTCACCAACAGTTCTCCTCTCCACCAAGCTAGTGCTTACGAGCTCCTGCTCATAACTACCCTCAGAACCCCCCTTTGCTCACTACATAGGTATATAGCTTCATGTCCCACTTTCTACTTCAGAAGTCCTTTGGCCATTTATGAATATACAGATTTCAGTCTTAAATATCTGCTCTGTACATCAGATCTTCCACCTTGCTGAATGCTCCCATCACTTATCTGTGCACTTTGTCCACTTTAGCCAACCCTGACAGGGACATGTGGCAACACTGGCAGCCCAAGGACTGACTGCTCTAGTACAAGTGACAGTACACCACCACATCCCATACTAGGACAGGGGGGCTGGCACAAGGATACATCTAATTAAAAGTCCTTACTGCAAATGTTGTCGATTACAGCTCTAAATACCAACCTGTATTTTTACCACTGAGTAAATCTCCATGCACTACATCAGCCCCTTGGAGAGTCCAGAATTAATAGAGAATTAATAAGTGTACAAAAGCAACTAAGATGTGCCTGGGAGGGAGGGAGGCATGGGATTAGGAGATTTACAGACAAAGGAATTGTAACCGGTACATCACAAACCAAGCTAAAACCAAAGTCTTACAGGTGTCACAGTCCAGCACCCAACACAACAGCATCTTGCTTCATGCCTAGGAGCATCAGTAATGCCATAATGAGAAACTTGTCTGTAAGGGTGGAAACAACAACATTTAGCACCAATTAGAAGTATGCAATGAGTGTCCCAACTGCTCTTCTAAAAGAAGCCCTGATCTCAGTATCTTTGATATCCAGACACATTTGTAAGCAGGATTTCAACCAGTCACCAACATACACTCACTCCACAAGTTCATTATGCTATCATAGGAAGGTAGGACTAGGAGGGACAAGTATTGTCTAGAGCAATCCCCAGAACCTCCTGTGCTCCCCACCCTGAAAATCCCAAGACACTTGTCAACTCCTCTGAACAAACTTCAGACCTGCACTGCAAAAAAACAACCAAAAGCTATCAAAATCCCACAAAAAAAAAAAAAGAAAAAAACCAATCCTGAAATGTATCATAGGAAGACAGGAAAGGAAAAGTCAAGGGCACTGCCACTGTCCTCCATGCTTGCAATAATGAGGAATCTGAGAATGCCAAGATGATTGTATGAAGTGGACCACAGAGAGCAGTAAAGCATGCAGATACATCTCTCTGCTCTCTAGCTGAATGAGAAGACACTTTCTAAATATTCTGCTATTTTAACATGCTTTCCAAAACGTATTTTTGCAATAAGAATAGTTAAATGTTTGGCTTGTATTAGCACTTTCAGGTAAAGATCAAGGCAGCCAAAGAAATAAGATGTATGAAGAACAAGAGCAGAACTAACAGTTCTCTATTATAGACTTTTCCTATTTCACTCAGAAAATGACCATGTTACAGTGAAGAGTGACGGCTATATATCCAACATGGTACTGTAAAATCCTTCAGGATAAAAATTGCACAGAAGAAGCAATTTGTTGTTTCTCCCACTAGAAAAAAAAATAATATATATATATATACTTTGAGGATCTAAGAGAGGGTTCTTTTTAACCTGAAGAATTACCTTCCTCCTGGGAAAGACGAACCACCGATAATGACAGAGGAAAATCTTTGGAAGTAGGAACAGAAAAAGACATTAGAAGTGGCAATCACCATGTCAGACACACTACACTGCAGGGAAAGGGAAGAATGGCCAGATAATGAAATTACAGAGCATTGAAAATGTCAAAGAGCGACAGTGCTCTACCATCATTCACAGGTTATATGAGGCATTAACATGCTGATATCCCATTCCAATGACAAAGATGGCAACAAGAACAGTAAATAGTCCAAAATGAATCTGTTGCTGAGACCAAGAATTTAATGAAACAGGGAGACTAGCTGAAAATGAATCTTACTTTTACTATGCAGCCTTCAAACTGGAAGTTGCTGTCCCCGTTCAGAAATAGTATTAGCTCAGGGATGCATTTTTTCACTTCCCTTATCTATGATTCCCCTACACTTATGAGTCATCACAAAAAAGGGAATCAAGTGTCACTGACAAGCATCAACCTTGTTGGGAGGCAATGACACACAAGGTGCCCCAAGTGAATTTCCAGGGAGGTACAAAGGAGGGAACAAAAGTCCTTCACAATTAAAGTGAGCAACTGCTACATCAGAGACCCAGGATCTCTGTTCTTGGAGGTCTTCAGAACTTGTCTGGACTCTGAGCAACTTGATCTAACATCACAGCTTGATACAGCTTTGAAGTGGATCTGAGCAGGAGCTGGACCAGAAGACCTGGAGAGCTGCCACCCTCCCTCACTTAAATGACTCCATGATTTAAAGAGCTCTGCTCCCTTCAAATAGAAACGCCATTGGTCAATGGGTAGCATAAGGAATAACAGCAGTAAAGCCCTGAATCCTCTGAGTATCATGCTGTGCACTTAAAAAGTTGCTTAAGATAGTTAGTTGATCACGTAAACACCCCCCCCCCCCAAAAAAAAAAAAAACAAACTAAAAACCCTCTACCACCATTTCTCCTGTAAAGGAAAAGAAACCCACAAGTCAAGGTGAGTAAAAATGTACAGTCTGCTTATGGAAACACAGTTCTGGAGACAGCCCAGTGGGTTGTAACACAGCTTAGGACAAACACAAATGAACTGTCCCAGGCAACTCCACATGTAGCCAACAAGTATACCTCTAGAAAAACTCCAGCTATGGGATGTTGTAGGCAGCAGTGTGCAGGGCAGCACCCTCCCAGCAGTACCACACAAAGCAGCCATGGTATGTGCTGCTAGGACTATTTTCTCTGCAGAAATTTTACACTGTACCCCAAATTCTGGAGTTTTCTAGGGTGCAGTTTTGGGGAGTCTTAAGTCTGGTACAGGAACGGTCCTATTTTCAGACCAACCTAATAAAACCTTCTACTGGAGGACTAGGAGCAAAATAGCTTCAAGAGGCCTGATAAGGTTAGAGCTAAACAGCAGTTGATAAGGTTATCTGGCCTCCACACTGGTTTCTTACACAGCTTGGATTTTCTGTTTCAAAATCATATTTCAGAACCAAGCTCGCTTAAATTTAATCAGAAACATGTCTTTGAAATATAAAAAGCAAAATGAACAAAACCCCATTCACATAATTTAATCTGGGAAACATAAATAAAGTGGTTTCCTCATTCCATCAAGCAGATGCAAATTTAATTTCAGATCATTGATTATTTTTTTCTGTAAACAAACAAACAAAAGTTAAGCATGGGAAAAGAAACCTTTGGAAACACTACCTGTTATCACATACAGTATGTGCCTCCCTCTCCCTGCTGGCCCATATCACATTTAATGCTATAGTTTTCAAAGGCTGCTGGAATTCAATCTGCAATAAATGAGGCTTTGCAAAGTGCATATGTTCAGTAAGCGCATATGTTCAGTATCTGGACATCTGTGCACAGGGGTGATTCACTGAGAGATGTAAGACATGAGACCCATCCCTACTGATTTCAGACAGGCCAAGTTTTCATCACATTTTATTGGCAGCCAGCCTTACAGACAACAAACTTAACCAGCCTGTGAATCGAAAAGCTTTCCACCCACAAGACCATCATTCCTTCCCTGCTGCACAAGTGGATTTTGCCTCATGCCCAGAAAGTAAAGCTCACATGTTGCCCAGTTAAGGTATGAATAAGATCCATCACCTCAGGGCATTCTTAAAAACAACTGCCTTGTTCATTACAAGAGCATAATGATAATCTCTCTCCACTGAGCAGTAGTCATGGATCATGGGGCAAGAGGCAGCCTTGGAGGTAGGCAGATGGATGTCCAACCACTGCAAGCTTCATGGTCAGAGAGCCAATGCCTTATGGAGATCTATGGACAGACAGTATAGACCTTGGCAATGTCTTTGTGACTCAAAGCCTATCTGCCACAGCAGCAGAACAAATGAACAATAGCTGATCGCAAACTGCAGCCTACGCTCCAAATTATACCTGAAGTGCCTCCAGGCTACATCGAGAGCTGGCTGAGACAGCACCTACCTGTCAAAACACATCAGACACAGCAAACTGCATCTTTTGGACCTTGAAGCAGTTTCACATTCCACTTTCTGTGACTCGCTGACCCCTCTACAGGAGTCACACCTGAGATCTGGACAACAGACTGATCTATCTGCATAGCTTGCATTTATAGAGCCCACAGAGGCAACTGCCCAACATGGGCACTATGCTGGAAAAGGAATCCATGTTGAGACTGAATGAGGGTAAGTGAATTCGTTTTAAAGTCAGATCACACTTGCTTTGCTACTGTGTGCTATATGTTGCACAGGTCAAAATTACTGTGGAGCTATCCTGTAAGGTATGTACCACCTAGAGATGGATGCAGAATCTGGACACTTCAAACACATGCATAAAGACAACACAGCACATTGACAGTTTCAAGTTGCTTCTAGAGGCTGTCATTAAAAGGGGAATGCAAAGTCCCCTCTGCTTAGACCACATATGATTTCATACACAGATGTTCATCTTCCAAATGAACACCTGAGGTTTAGCCTGTCTCCTGCTAGTTAGTGGTATTGCTGTCCTGCACAGCTGCTGGCTGCCCAGCCCACTGGGGCTGTCGTGGCTTGCTGACTCCTCAGGACGCTCAGAGTGTGCAACTGCAACCTCAGATGGAGGAGACATGGCAGGGAAAACCAAAAGTAAGAAATCACAAAAAAAAACCTGAAAAAAAATGGGGATTTCACAGTGCACTGCTGCTGTTCAAGCTTCATTACATTTGAATGTCAGGAATATGCTTTGGCAATATGCACCTGGGAATTCAGGCTAGCAGCCTAGCTACCTCCAACAGCTATCTATGCACTGTTACAGTTCAGATGTGTTAAATGCCTTTTGCTTGCCCAGAAGCAAGGTAGTAAAATGAGTTAACTTTCTTCACCAAGCCTGGAGTAGGATACTACTTTCCCAACAAAATGGAAATACCAGCAGATCCAGTGAGCACCTAGGAATTGCCATACTCTGAACAAAAGCAAGCACCACTGGGAAGACAGAAAGCACAGCCCCATCTGACTCTCAACCTCTGAACTGTGCTCCACTAAGATGTCCCTCACTGTTCTCCCACCTTTATTCAGGCATCTTCCTCTGCCCCCACACAGGCCTTGTTGCTACTTACTATGACACAAAAGCAGTCTTCATTTCTCCCTCTGCTGTTGTTCTGAGTTCAGCAGTAGCAGACAGTCATTTTCTCTCCTTCTCAGTAGCTGGTGCAGTGCTGTGTTTTTGACTTTCGGCCTTGGGAACAGCGCTGATAACACCAGTGTTTTTAGTTGCTGCTCAGTAATGTTTACTCTGATCAAGGACTTTCTGAGTCTCATGCTCTGCCAGGGAGGAAGCAGACAGGACACCTAACCCAAACTAGCCAAAGAGGCATGCCATACCACAGCACGTCATACCCACTATATAAACTGGGGGCAGTTACCCAGAAGGGTTAGATCACTGCTCAGGTCAGGCTGGGTATCAGTCGGTGGGTGGTGAGCCGTTGTATTGTCTTCCCTTGTTATTTCCCTTATCATTATTATTATTGGTGGCAGCAGTACTGATTTGTGCTATACCTCAGTTACTGGACTGCTCTTATCTCAACCCGTGAGACTTACATTCTTTCGATACTCCTCCCCATCCCTCCAGGAACAGAGGGAAGGAAGGGGGGGGAGGAATGAAAGAGAGACTGCATGGCTGACTGAGTTTAGACCGTGACAGCTGTACATAGCTTAATCCAGTCCTCACTGCAGCTTTGCCTGCACCAGCCTACTTAAATTCATTTCTCTTATCATTCGTCCCACAGTCTGAACTAAAGATGCAATCACCACAGCTGCAGTGTTATCCTCCAGAAATTACTTTGGCACAGGGAAAAGTGCAAAAACACAATTACCTGCTTCAGCTACAGTGGCTTAGAGGGACCCAGTTTTGAAGTGCTTCCTATTTTCCGGGAAAAGACTGAAAACTTGTACCTATATGTATAGCAATTCAAAAGTACTCATACATTCCCTTAAAAAAAACCCATGAAAATGACAGCAGGTCTTATCTGTCAGATTTATATATTATTTCTGTCTCAAAGGCCTATACGCAATAGTATCAGGAAAAAACGTGACAAGTCACCCCAAAGGTTCTTGTTATTTAACAAGCCTGAAGGAAAAGCCAAGCTACACACCAGTTCTTGCAAATCAAGATTTCATTGACACCACTAAGAGATGCAGCTGGAACCAAAAACTGCTGCCATGACTACAAGAAGTAATAAACCTGGAGCACCACTCAGGTTTGGAAGCACAGAACACTTGAACTACTGAGAGCTAGAAAGGCCATCTAACCAATCTCCATTCCCCAAACAAGATCTACTTTCTCTGAATCACTCGTGAGAGATATTTGCCTAGTCTGTTTTTTAAAGATCTCTAATGCCAGAAATGCTACAACCCCCAAAGGATCTATACCTGGCTTTAATCACTTTATCATTATGACCTTTTCATATGCACTAATCTCTTCCTTGCTGTATTTTAAGCATATGATATCTAATCCAATCCTTCACAGATACAGGGGAAAGATTACTACCTTTAACAACTGCCTTTTACATTTATTTTATCACCCCTCCTTTGGCTAAACTACTCCCATTGATTCAAGATTTCCTTGTAAACCAGGTTACCCTGTGTTTAAACAGCTTCATTCTTCTCTTTCAGGTCCTGTCTAAATCATTTTTATCTTTAAGCGAACTTAAGACTGGCCACAGAGCTGATGCTGAGATGAGACTTGCACCCAATGCACTCCAAGGATTACTTTGTGTAACTTGCAGGCTACATATAATCCTGCTTGTTGAAGCAGAAGGGATTTGCTTCCTGCAAACCCTAGCCACTCTGCAAGACCTATCTGCAGTGCACTGTGGAGTTCAGTTGCTAAATGAGAGATTGAAAACAGTGAGAGTAAACTAGGGGAAAGGAACAGTTGGAGTAGATGCTTTGTGTATTTGCTGGCAGGCCAGAGGGAGGAGGTAACACTGTCATGACTGTGTGCAGAGGGAGAGATTTTCAGGAGATAAATGCTTCCCATAGAGCAAAAGATGAACACCACCTCTGGGATAGACAAAGAAAAGAACCAGCTTAGAGTAAGAAGTGGGAAGGTGAAGCAAGGCAGTAGTAGTCAAATAGCATGAGCAAGAATCAAATCCAGCCTGGCTTTGTGTGTTAAGTACATAGGAGGAACAAGTCTTCCAAGACTACATGCCATGAGATTACCCTTATTTTTCCTAGCGCACCAAGTACACTGCACATGCAATGCACCAAGGCCTGAACCACAGACTTCAGTGTAGGAAGTCCAGTTCCTAGCATTTAGGGTATTAAACAGGGTTCTGTTATCTACTGTTTTCCAATACAATGAGGTTGACCTTTCTTTCGAAAGTAAAAGACGACACAGTGAAGTCTACTGGCCTAAGTGACCCAAAAGGAAAACCAGAACATAGCAGAGAAACTTACAGATTCACATGCAAGCAACTGAGAGCGCAGTTGAGACTTATCTTCCTCTTCTACCTCCTACAGCCTAACCTGACTCCCTTTCAGTCCTCAACATATACTTGTTGTACAGATATTTCAGCAATGGTATTAAAAGAATCCCTGTCAAATATGACAGGCATCAAGAGTCACTGTCACCCTGTTCTCACATAGAAAGGAAGCAAGAGGGCAGGAAGCAACAGGAGAACAGCCACTGGGCAAACAAAATCCAAGACAAGAAGATAGTGCTGGAGAAAGAGCAGAGAAATAGTTGGATTATGCTTCAACACACCAAGCTCTGGAAATGCCAAAGCAACTTTGTCATTAGCAGAGAAGACAGTGCTTCCTGATATACAGCCCTAACAAATCTGTGTGGTATAAATACAATTTATGTGGACAACAATATAGTTAATTTATCCCCATAAAGGAAGGCAATGGTGTAACTCACTAGACAGGTTCTGGTTGTTACCAGCACTTGTGGTGATAAATTTAGCCCAAGTTTCTGTACCTAATTTTTCATTTCTGGGTGGCTTAAGCTATTCAGACATTAACCTTAATGTGACAGTCTCCCTGGCAATCCAAAAATGACAGTTTTTTAATTTTTCAACTGTGGTTCCCCCTGTCTCATGCTCATGAAAAGCATCAGACCAAGAAGATTAGAGGACAGTCATTTATCTGCCATCACAACAGGTATACAGTGCAGGGCAAGTTGCTTATGCAACAGTGTGCTTCAGCTCAGGGAGACCCATCTGCAAAAGTAAGAACAAAAATTGATTTTTCATGACCATTCAGAGTCAGGCTTTATGTAGACACTAACCATTTCTACCAACTGCGCTTGTAGGTTCTGTTACATGAATGTCTATTCATTAGAAAATGGGCACAAACTGTGCTTATCAACTGATCTAAGACACTCCCTTATTTCTGTTTCCACAAAACCCTTATTTTCATCAGCAAAAGATCTGATGCTGGTTTGTTGTTTCTTTTTTTTCTTTCAGGAACATCTGCCACAGGCACAATTACCTAAAATTCCAGCCAGTGCGATATCAGCATCCTCAGGTTAACATCAAGAACAGCTCTGCTGCCACTGTCGCTAATGTAATAACCTTAGCCTTCTGTAAGCACAATACAGGCTGGTTTCTCATTTAATCCAGGCTTGTAGCACTGCCTCCTGACTTCTCCCACTGCCGTGCTCAAAAACGGATTGCTTTCGGTTTTGTGTCTATTCCACCCCCCCCCCCCCCCCTTTTTTTATTTCATTCTTTAGGGTATTTTACTCTCCTTTCTGTAAATCACTTCTTAGGAAAGCCATCTCTTTTCCTACACTCTCCTGTTAGAAAAGGTCACCATTTGGAGAACAGAAAGCTTCAAATAATGAATAAGAAGCTGACAGATAAATTGAAACCCCAAAAAGAATGAACAAAGCAGGCACTGGAAACAACACCCAACAAAAAACTCATCATCAAATTCCTAACCTGCTCTAATCACAGCACTGCAATACCATTAAGCAGGAACACAACAGCTCCAGCTATCAACACATGAAGGGCCATGGAGGGTGGTGGAAAAAGCCAGATTCCCAGCTGTTATTCATCCACATGTCCAAAGATTACTTTAAAGATGCATCTCAGGTCCTGATGGATATCCCAAAGGAACCTGCATCTACCTGCAGTGCTAGATGCCTTCCCCTCTTCGTTTTGCTAGTGCTCAAAAATGTGCCAAGTATCTAAGAGTGGAACTCCATCCTGTGTGTCAAGGAACACAAGAGACCGGGATACTATGGCCAGAAACTAGCTCCAAGGAGTTCTAAAGCAGGGGGACACCACAGTTCATTTTATGTGCTCATGATAACACAAGCAGGATGCAACCATTATGGAAACATTATTTTCTAATCCTTCTGCACAATAGCAAGGTGGGATGCCACCTTGGATCTTCATGGAGTGTGGAACCCTGTGTGGAAGAATCCACACTAGACCTGTTAGACACCTTTCCACTATTGCCAGGTGGTACTGTGGACACTCATCACCCTGAAAACCAGATTTTTAACATATATTTGACCATCTTCCAAATAAAAACCTAGGTACATACAAAGTAATAAAGCTTAATCACACTACATAGCTGCCTGGTGCTATGATGATTTGGCATAAGAAGAAGAATATAACCTTGGTTCCAGATAATGGGAGAGAAAATGGAAGGAGTTGCTCCCTTGATCATACTCTTTTCTTTCTTCCTCTAGATCTCAGGGTGACCTTTGCAATTCAAGCCATGCCATGGTCATTAAAATAATAAAAGAATATTTTATTGCTTCTATTCCTACTTGTAAGAAAACTCATCCTGAACTCCACCTTAACGTCCAGTTCTCCTTGATGTTTTGTATCATACTAAGTTAAGGCCTTCTCTCCTCCTTTATGAAGCTCACCACCCCCCACCTCTTCTCCTACAAACACACAGTAGCTTGAATGAGGTTCATATACCCATCAAATTCTGCTGCAATGAATGACAAGTTACTGATGTGCATGCAGTTAAGTAATTCAATATCCTAACAGCAAGATGTCTTGGTTTTTGTACCGCTCAGTTTTGACTTTCATGGAAGGAACTTGCTTGTTCCTGAGCATGCCGTTGTCTAGATCGAGAGTGTGCATGTGTGCCCAGGGAACAGACGGAAGTAACAAAATGTGTATTTTTCCCAGCAAACATTTCAGGTGCAGGGAGAGCTGTGTCAATGCAATTCCCACTCATGAGGGGATCAGGTTAGCAGTCTCGATCATTTTACTCCTCAAGGGTGACAATGCAGGGATTTCAGGCATGTAAACACAACAGCTGCTCTGGGAAACCTTGCTTTCCATATACCTGTCAGCTCATATAAACCAGCGTTACTTCAGCAAAATAAACACAAAGAGACTTACAGATAGCTACCAGACATCTGTGTCAGCCAATCTCCTAAAGTTTGCCGGCCTGGAGGAACAAGCAACCGGTAATCCCACATTACCAATAGAATTGCGCGTACAAGCTTACAGTGACTATAGAAGTGATGCTTCTCTCTGCAACCCAAAACCAGGGCCTGGGGCAGCAGACACTGTCCAATTCGCTTTTGCTACAAGAGTTGGTATAAAATACACAGCCAGAACAGGGGATGCTTTCTTCTAACTTCACAGTTCTAACTGCTGGCAACCAGGAGAGGGGCTAAGAGAACTTCTTTTCCTTAAAAGTCTCAGTGAAAAACTCAACCCAAAGAAAGGCCATAAGCAAGGACTGCTTCCTCACACAAAGTGCCCGTGCCACACTACAACATCCTAAGTAAGTGATATTACCTACAGTCAGATCCCTTTTTCCACAGCCAAATATGGCTTGATGGCTGCCTGTCATAGCTATTTGTTCCCCCCACATATTTCTAGTAAAACCTACCAACACAGCCTCTGTGCACCCTGCCCCAGAGGAATATTGCTGTGAAAGATCAATGGCATAGGAGCTAGTTGTCCAAATCTGACTTCTTTCATGCCCTACTAAGAATAAGGTAGCATTTTCACACCTATAAACAATTACAGCATGTGTTCTCAAGCTATTCCCACTTGGTAAAAAATAAATGGGGGTTATTAATATCAGAAAGCCAGTTCAAGAATTGGTCCAACTCTGCATTATTGCTAGCATCAGGAGACATGAAAAATTTACATCTTTGAAACTGGGTCACACATTACTCTGCCACAACAAAAATTAGCTCATCTGTCCAAAAGGCATATAATGCTCAAGAGATCTGAATCTGTTTACTTCTGCTCCAAGGGAGAATTAGGGCCTTGATTCTGCTGTAATGAAGGCTATAAAATGGTCTCCAGCATGGTTTTAATACATAGACTATTATAGCAGAGGGCAATAATACTGGGATCCAGTGACCACAGTAAAGCAAAGAGTCTGGTGCCCAGGGAACAGCACTACTGATATAGTAGTGGCAGTGGTTCAGTAGAGGTGAGACAGAACAGCACTGAAAACTGCTTTGTTTGCATGACCCCTTGCAAAAAATGTGTCTTGGACATCCACAGGCCACAGTAAGCATCTTTGTCCACAACACCAGCTTTATCCCATTTACTGGAACAACGAATCCTGTCAGAACAGGATGCCAGCTACCCCCAGAGAGTCTTTAGATACCTTTGCCCTTCCAGTTTACTGGCCACATTTGACCCTAATCTCCACAGTTTTCCTGGGCTCTCCAGACACTATGGATGGGTGCACAGTGGTGATACATAATAGTCACTGCTTTCCAACCCAGAGGCAGATGTCTCACCCACTGGACAGAGTAAGTTGTTATTCCTCACAACACAGAAGGAACACAAACTCAGCCCCTTGGAGAGATGGACTCCGAAAAGGTCAAAGTGAATTATGATAGTAATTACTTCATCAATAATTAAAAGTGATAATAATCACATCTGGGATGAGCCAAAGGAACACTTTAAACACCATCAGTGCATCAGGCACAAAGAGACAGGATTATGCAAAGCAGAAATAATGAAGACCTAAATTTATTATCCCAGCCTAAATTCCTCTTTGGGCTTAGAGGAAAAACAACAGAAAAACCAATGTCTGACCTTCTGTTGTTGTTGTTGAGGGAGATAGTCTCTAAGTCACCAACTTCACAAAAGAAACATATCTGAAACCTTCAGGGATGACAGATCTTTAAGACACTATTTCTGTAGCACCAAGGTGAACAATACCTTTCTCAAATGTGGACCCACACAAGTCATATACCTGAAAGAATAAAGAGCAAGAGTGTGTGGTGTGTGTCTCTTTTTGTCTTTAGAAGGCTCTAGTATGTCACCTTGAAGGCTGGTCTAAAAGGTTTCCCCAGCCCAGGGTCAACAGATGGAGTTCATCACCCACAAAATACTTGATGCCATGTCCCAGTATAGGTGATTCTGCACATGTTTGTTACTGGAGGCGCAGTGGTGGGGTGCTGGTAGGCAAAATGTGAGACAATGTGTGTGGTGGAAAGAGGGAAACATTTGCAAGTTTTCCTATTATTATTTTAAGTGACTGCAAGCCATTAAAATGAAAGAGATAACAATGTGAAAAGAACCAAATGCTAATATAATGTCCCAAAAATTTGAACCATTCCACCTGATATGACAAACATTCAAAGCCCAGAAAAAAAGATAACCAGGTGTTGCCTTCTTTAGTGACATAATGGGTTTAATAACTCAAAACTAGACTCAGTTGTGCAGATAAATAACTTCTCAAGCTAGGTCTGTTTATTCATGTTTATGCAGTTTCACACCTGCCTTCTGGGAAGATGGTATCTAACGTTTGAAACACTGTAGTTATTTCCACTCTGACTGAAAAAAGAATGCTCGATATGCCCAAGAACACTGGTTTGGGCATTTCATGACCTTCGCCATCATTGTAGCTGGATTCCTTCTGTATATTAATACACTTGTTGTCAGCTGTTCCAGATGTCCTGAAAAGCATGTGCATACCTGTTTTACCAGTGAGGAGCTGAAGTATCCAGAAAACTACAGGATTGAGCCTGAGAGAACTGAAATTGCTCCATATTACTCTCTTCTGTAAATGCCAGTTCCCCTTTGAACATCTTGACATGAGAAGCCAGGAGTCAAGTCAGGACCTGAACGCACATCTGAATCCCACAGGGTAAGATAACTTCTGGACACTGCTCAAGTACAGTTGCCAGGTTTTGGTCTAACTCAGCTTCACCTCACATCCCTCAGTACCTCTGCAGCACACATCTCCAAATCATCAAGCCCTCCACCCTCCTAGATGCATCCACTGTGGCTAATACTACTGACTCACTGGTGTCAGCTGTCAGCACAGACTATGCAGGCCTCCTGACTGAGGTGAAAGGGGAATATTTCTGTGCCATGACTTGTCAAAACATCTTTTTAGTTTACTCACAGGGAGAACATTTTCCAGCAGAGCCCCTCTGAACCCAGGATCCAACTTTGCAAACTGCCAAGAAGGTGGGGAGCGCTTCCCAGTTCTCTGCAGAAGTAAGACCAGCAAAAGGCACTAACGCACTCCTTTCCTCAAGAACTTTGCCCATTAATAATGCATGGCTTGCAGGCTGTTGGTGCAATGCCACGAATGTGGCCTCAAGCACACTGCTAGCAGAGTCAGCTGCAGCTCAGAACTGTCCAGCAACATTACAGCTTCACTTTGAATTTTAATGTTGTATAGCCCAAACAATAATGCTGCCTCTGAAGACAGAGTATAGTTCAGAATAGGAGACTTGCAAACCTTAGCTGCACTTCATCCTTCAGCACCAGCTAATAGAGTCCAGTAAGCCATGCCCCTGGAGAAGCTAATGCAAGAAAATATATGCTGGTATTGGCAATTTGATCTGCAGTTAAGGAGTAGAAGATCAAGAAAGTCAGCTATGAGGGGTTTTCAGAAGTTTTGTCTTTTAACACCCTTTTGGATAAGTTTAAAGGCTCTCTCAGTATCTAGGCCATTTCATTTACTACTTATGAGTGCTGGATTTGGCTACACCAAGCAGACACGGGGTCCAGAATATAGCAAGAAGGGCTGGAGGAAAGTGTTTCGGAGCAACTTGTTCCCCTTGTGTGATCAGAACTCCACAGCTCAGCACAAGAGGACAGATTCTGGGCTGTACCATTGCAAGTAATTGCTCACACAGAAATAGCATTTCTAGATTGAAACTGAATCAAACCTATGGATTGTCAGGGTTTTTTGTAAGGACATTGCCAAACCCTGCCTCCCAAAGATCTTACAAACCTGAGAAAAAATGATGGAGGGTGTTACCTGTTTTACAGGTGGAGAATTAAGCTGCAGAGAGACCAAGACCTGCCTGCAAAGGGAAACAGATTCATGCAAGAAATGCATTCTTAAATAAATGTAGCAGCACCTCACAGGAACAAGCTTATTCATGTCCAGTGAAGGTGTTTTCACAAATAACTGCATCTTCTTTGCACGCCACCTCTGCTTTATACTGAGCAACTTTCCTGGAGCCTGAGATACCAGGTTCACATAGCTCTAGCTCCTAACTGAGAACTTGGTAGCCACTGAAATTAAGCTGGTATCAAGCACCTAGATCCCCTTGAAGACAGGAGCCTAGTGCCTTGCTCTGTGTGCACAAGAAATCTTTGGCAAAACCACAACCCAGAGGAAAATCTTTATGTCCCCTTAATGAGACTGGTTCTGCAAGCCAACAAAAAGCTGATCTTTCCTTTTTACCACTTGTATTGCAGAACCTTTCAAAATAACAGCACTCACACTGAACAGCTCTTACCATTTGTAACAATCCTGAGCTTTCAAACAGGTCCTTCTAATACCTGGTACTAGTATTATACTCCTAAAGCACCCCAACACCCAGACTTCACAGCCCTCAGCACTTCACACCTTCAGCAAACTCAAAGTGAATCTCTTAGTCTCCTGCTTCTCCTCTTCATGACTGCAGAGACGCAGTTTTACAAAGCTTTGTCACTCTAAGAACTTGATAGAGCAAAGATAACTATGCCATCAACTGACTTTGCTTCTTTGATTTGATATGGTACAAACAATTACCCATGTTGAAGCCTGGCCAGTACCAAGAGGCCATTGCTAACAACCACAGCACATTTCATGTCTGCTGATGTGATATTAAGGCCATCCAACTAACAGCAGATATCCCTCTTAAGCTTCTGGAGCTTAAAAGGATACCTAATGGTATGTAAGTACCACAACATACACAAAGCACAGGATTGCAGCTAGGTCTATTTGCGTGTTAAGAACACAATCAAGACATATGAGCTGGACCACAGTCTAGATATCAGATCCAAAAGAGGTTATCTCCAGCATCAAAATTCATTGCTGACTTCAGAACGAAAGTCTCCCTCTCCTAATTGCCACTGCTTTCTCATGCTTTGAACTAGCATTTCCTCTGCACCCTCTCAGAAAATAATTAGCCTGCACTCGGCTTAACATACAGAATCAAAGCAGGAACTTCTCAACTTTGATACCAGTACTTCTATGCTAAATTAGAGGGACCTGATTTTATAAAGCAACGCTACCACCTGTGGATGTCATTACCTCAACATAGCACGCCAAGTGCAGGAGCAAATGCTGACTTGGTGCCTGATGGTTTTCAGTCATATGCAACCAGCCACACAGAGTCAATGCCTAACAGTACTGGGTGTTTGGGAAATCATATTTGAGTGAAGAACCCAGCAGAAATCCAGCCCTCTACCCACTTCTGATGCCACTGCTTCACTCACCAGTGAAAGCTGACCCCATTAAATGGACAGTATATTCATAACAAGTCTAGGCTTTAAAAAGGGCTGGTTAATTTTACTGTCAATAGCTACAGCAGCTAAGATAGCAGTAATCAAATCTCATGCTTCAGAATGAGAATTAACTGCCTTCAGGGTCAGAAAGATACCTGCTTCTCTGCCTCTGGATATCACTGAAAAACTAGCATAGAGGATTATATGACTCAAACATAACACCCATTTATTGCTCAGTACCATAAGCAGGGTACTACATTTAGCAGGCAAAATGATCCAATACAGCCAGATTTCTGGTACGACTTATTATTACCAGTTTTTGCTTCCTACTCTCCTACTGTCTCCATCCTCTGTAACACGATTTTGTTCTGCAGAAGGTCAAATTTTGTTTTCCTAGCTGCTCTCCACCAAATGCACACAGAATTACCTAAGGGCACTTCAAACACGCTTTGATAATTTTTTGTTTTAATTGGGCCAGCTATCTATTATCAACATTAACACTGAGAGAATATTGAAGACTACAGCTAAAACACTGATTAGCTGCTGTTCTGGTCTTTAATTCCCTAGAAATAGCCAATAGAGCAGGCATTTCCTCCACACACAGCCTCCCTGCTGTGCCCCAATGCAACAGGAGAGCCAGGCAAAGGGAAATTAAGCAATTAATTGGTTCTTAAAAAAAATAATAAATCATTCAGTTTATTGGAAAATTAATAGCAGGAGCCAAAAGACAGGAACAAGGGAAGAAGCATCCATTCCCTTCTGAAGCTGTCTGTTGCCCTCTGCTGTTCTCTGGATTGGCTCCCTACAGTTTGGTCAATGCTCCTCACTTGAGATCTGTCCTTACCCACTGTCAGCACAGAGCTCCACATCAGTTCAGCCAGGACTGCACACATCCCTCTCCCAATACCTGGAGAAGAGACAAAAGCCTGGCATAGTTTTCCTGCTTTTATTGGCCAACCCATTGGTAACTGTGAAAGACTTGTCCTGCCTTGCAAGACTCCGAAGGATTCTTAGTCTGTGAACCACTCGCACACTGCAGCAAGGGAGCCAAAAAACTATTGCTGATAGTTGTTAATGTGGCTGATTTTGTTGCTATATTATTAATATTGCTGTTATATATTAATATTGCTAATACCATTAATAGTTGCTAATATTGCTGACGCAAGTGCAGCCTACTTCATGGGCAAAAATATAGTCAGCTCAGACTACACTAGATAGATGTCACGCATTATCAGCTGGTTTTCCTCTATGGGGGGACATTGTGCTGTCGTGGTATCATGTTAATGAGAAAAAACATATGCTATTGAGAAAAATCTGCTTCCTGCTGCAGAAAAAGCAGAGGACTTGTGGCAATGTAGCTGCAAGGACAAGCTCAAGGATGCTCTCCTGTTGTCTCCTCAAGCTTAAAGCAGCAACACAGGTAAGAGTTTCATCACTGACCTTTTTAAGTCAGGCAACATGAAAATGTCACCGTGCATAGAGCTGATGAAGTACTAACACAATTTACCCTGGAGCAAAACACACACCCTTGGAAGAATCTAAGAGAATGCTTAGAGACGTTTATCTCGGAGAGTTTGGAGGAAATTGAGCATACCCCAACAGATCAGCTCCCAAATGCTCTTTTCCTTAGTTTCTGGATCAGAAAATCTGGCAGTTTGCCCCATTTCTGATTTTTCACCAGTAAAACACTTAATCTTTTTGTCACAAAGTCTCCTCATGTGTAACATAGTGATCATGACACATAACAGCTGGTTTTGGACACCTGGGGAGAAATAGAAAGCACAAGGCAGGAGCCTAGCTACAGTATTTTTACAGCTACTGGGGTAGAAGAGACACTGGCAGTTATTTTCAAACAAGTTTAAATATGAAAATGAAGGCAATAATGAATGTCTCGCAGCCCACTTTTTGACAGACCAGTTCTCAGTTCCAGCCCAAACACTCAGTCTGACCCCCAAAAAGTCACTAAATATGAACTAGCTCCTAGTGAAAAAGAGATACCCATTCCTGACCCCACTGGTATATTGGAAAGGTGAAAGCCCACTGTGAGATGGCCAAAGGGCTGGGCAACCACAAAGCCAGAAAAGCACTCAGAGCAGCAGACTGCAGCCAGGATAAAGCAAAAACACTCCCCAACCTAGGCCAGCCTTAGCACATGCACAGGTCCTGAACCACAAGCTTCTAGATTTAAATAACACTCACTCGAGGGGAGTAACTGCTTACACTGTCCCTTTTTGACCGTGACCACACTGCTGGGTGACATGGGTGCCGTGCAGCTCATTTATTTCCCTGCTAATAATGTGAGAAACACAAAGTTTGGAAATGTGGAAAGAAGTGAATGCTGAAGTCAGACCCGCTGTCCTGACTGACTACAAAAACATGGTAGCATGAGATTGTTCTCACCTTAATAAAGCCTTCCTGGTCCTGTTTGCTCACTGCTGTTAAAACAACCACACTCCTACACTGCGCAAACTCCTTTCCCTCCTATCTTCACCGCATACAATCTGCTGTATCCACAATAAAATTCATAGGTCAGACACTGCTGCCAAGTCAGTAATAATGCTGAGCTCTTCCAATTATGCAAATAAAACAGATGCTGAAACTTCTCTTAGAAGACATCAGAGCATGAGTCTGAATTAAGATTATTTCCATTGCTTAATGACAAATCCATCCTGCCCCCGGATACATATTTAGATGCATATAAAAAAGGGGTGGAAGGAGGTGATGATGAGTCTTCAGTATTAGCTCATCAGGCCACAGAAAAACTGTTCACAGGGCTTTCTTGGAGCACTTTCCTTCACTGATAACATAGACAGACATCAGCAAGTTGAAAAACTCTCAGTCCCACCAGCAGTGCCTGGATCTTTATACACAGACCAAAGCTAAACTAGCTTGGAAGATTAGACACAAAAGAGGTTTCTTTTACTGGAAGGAGCAGCTTCTTATACCATAAGTGTGTGCAAGTTCCCTCTTCTCAAGGAAGGTCAGCTGTCCTAATCTTAGAGTCCAGCTCTTCTACCACCATCCTGTGACAACAGCTCTCATCAGCAAGGCATTAGAGTGCATCTGCACTTACAAATTCTCAGCTTACAAAACCCCTAACACTCAGCAGTGCACACCACACTGAAAGCATTCTTTCTGCTGCTTGACACACAGATACGCTTCAGGTGCTGGAGAAGCTCCCTCACAGATCCATCATTCACCTACTTTGGCCTGTATGCAAAGACAGTGAAAGCTCTAGATCACAAGTGATGAAGTGAGCAGGTCATCCCTCTCCATCTACCATCCAGCAGTAGAGTGAGAGGGCAGCAAGCAGGTCCCTCCATGATTTTCCATGAGAGCTCCAAAGGGGGCAGGACAGTAGAAGCCTGCAACTCACCCTCCACCACTCACAGGTCCATCTGTGATTTGTTAGAGCACAGCTTTGAGTACTTCCTCCTACAGCTCCTCATCTCCTGTTCCACCTTTAAATAAGCCTCATCAGATCATTCAAAGAAAAAGTGGAGGCAACTCATCCAGCAGCTTTGGACAGGATGACTTCAGCACCTCACTCACTCACTTTATATCTAGAGCTACCATCAGTATGACACAGTTTGTTGCTGTGTTCACTTTTGTACCATGCACTGCAGCATATTAGCTGTTCTTCTGCATCCATTCCTCCTGCTGCCTGTCACCAAGGAGAATGGTAGGTGTGATTTGACACACCACCTCACCATACTTCAGTACACTTGAGTATCCTGATCAATTGAGCCCAACATTGTTCACATCAAATACTTATGAAATGAAATTTTTCTTTCTCACCTTCAGTGCGAGCAGAAAGCAGAGGTATTTTGCTTGTTAGGTGGTAAATCAGAGAACAAACTGCATAGGTCAAATGACTGACGTACTGTCAGAGGATTATTCACATATCTGAACAATCACATGTTGAAGGAATAAAATGCTGGTGATAGAACTGCAATTTATACCAAGCCCTGGTGCCAGCTAACATGGTACGCTATTGTTTTCTATTGTTGCCAGAATGAAACCACCCCTGTAATTAGGGAAACCAACCACAACTCAAAGCTGGAAGGCATTTATCTAGGCTAAACTCTACCATCTCTTCTACTCCTTCTCCAAGCAACACAAAATTCCAGAACAAATCCTAACGGTATGAACAAACCCACAGAAGAAATTAGGCTGCATGAAGCTAACAATAGAGACAGCAAGATTCATTCTAGTGAGTTCAAAAGGTTTAGGGAGCAGAGTCCACTGGTCTCCCAGTCCTGAAATACTGTACTGGAAGCTGGAAGGCTTTTGCCAGTATTACAGCCAAGGCTTTCAAGCTCCTTTAGTTGAGGGGAGGCAAGGGGGAAAGAGGGGGAGGGAAGGGAAACAGAAGGGAGGAGGGAAGAAAAATAAAGAAGTATTTAATGAAATTAATATTGAATTACACTACAAAAATATTTTCCATTCATTTTTATAGCCTATTAATTTTTTCCTTCTGAGAAGCAAAAGCATTTCCTAATTGCTTCATACTGCACTCACATTCTAAATGGATTTATTTAGTATTTTATAAATACTTCTCAGAAATGGAAGCTGTTTTCAAAACTGAAACTGTCTTCACAAAGTATTTGCATTTTGATAAAAATGCATCTCCAACAACCCCCCCCACCCCCCGATCAACTGAAACTCTTTATTCAACTTTCTGGTTTCACTGTTGTAGGATACAGATGAAAACAAAATTAATTGCCATTTGCCATTTAGAAACTGCCTTCTGTTGACCCACATTATTCATAGCACTGTTTTTCTCTGCTTCAGCTTCCACCTCTTACAAATACCCTGCAGATTCATTTATTTCTTTGGGCTTATCCTTTATCAGTGCTCAAGAAACCCTTCTGAGGCCAGGCTTCCTGGGCAGGCTGTAACAGTAGCATTTAGGTGATGAGATCCACTCTCAACAGAGTAGACTGGCCTTTCCAAGCTGCTGGATTGCTGACACATTGCAAATGTCACCTCCAGTGCTGTGCAGCACTGATGGCAGGGCAGGCGTGATGGAGCATTACTCGAGAGCACGCACATAGACACAAGAACTGGAAAAAAAAAGAAATAAAAATCAATCACTTACAACAGAGATTAATAAAGGAGGAGGGATCACAAAATGCCAGAATCGCTGACAGCTGAAGTGCTGAGCAATATCTGCAAACTTCTGCAACTCCTGACTGTGAATATGTCCTTGGCATATCTACCCATAACAGCTCAGCTACTGATGCCAGTCACTAACAGTGCTTTATTCTCCACCACAGGAAAAACACAAGCCACACAAAGGAAGTTTCACAGATAGAGTGTTTCTGTATCATTGCTCCTCTCTTGCTACTCCTCTCATTGCACTGACAGGACGTATTGACTGACTAACTGCTCTTCTACTGTTTGTTCTATTACCCCTCCACCCTTAATTTCACTTCCAAATATTAACTTTTCACAACTACTGGTTTCGTTTAACCCCCAGCAGAGGACAGAAGAGCGTAGCTGGGTAGTTGAATCCTTTAGAGACCATTACTAATGCCAAGAAAAGGAGATAACAAGAACTGGGAACTGGCCAGTCAGCTTTAGCCCTGTGTATGCAACACTAAAGAACAACTTGGTATTAAATTCTCCAAACTACTGACTGTCTTCAAGTAAAAAGATGTAGGAGAAATCCAGACTTCATCAGTAAAGTGTAGATACTCTCTGGTTGAGAAGTCAGCTTCCAGAAAGCCAATGTATTTGTTATTTTGAAGTAAACCACATACAATATTAAAATCTGTGCAACCACACTTTTAGCCATTCTGGTCAGTCACAGCTGGATGCTAATGCTGGTTGCATTAATTTAATTACATCATCCCTAAAGTTCTGCTGCATTTCCCCGGCATCCCATAAAAAGTACTCCTCTCCTGCAAGCCAAAACAAGTTGCAATGATCCGATCCAAGTCAAGGCAGGCTCCCAGTAACATTACCAAGGTTTGTACTATGCTCTGCCCATTCTGCAGGTAGAGAACGAGCCATAAGGCTGTTTGTTTGCTATGTCCATAGCTAAAGGTGTTTTCAAAGAGGTAAAATAAAGATGTCATCGGCAAGCACTTCAGATGACCAACCTATTCCAGTTCCCTCAGCACTTGGTTGCTCCAGTACTGCCTGACTCTTCTACTGGCATGAGTTTGCAGTGAACCGACTGCTTCTCTGAGCAATGAACTTTAGCGTATGGAAGGAGCCTGCTCACACACAGAATTGGCTGCTACAGTCAGCACACTGCAGCTAGAGCCACTCACCTCCTGGGACTCCACACCCACACTGAACTAAAGCCACCAGCTTTTGGTATCAGCACTAGTGAGCATAGCTTTGAGTAGAAAAGGATCTCCCACTACTCCTGGATATGAACAGAAGGGAGTCAATGAGCCCCTGATCACATCACTCAAGAGGAAACATCCAGGGGAGTGTGCAGATGCCATGCAGCAACAGCAGCACCTATTTATGCAATACACAGTACACATCTGAACTTAGGCAGATGAGAGGGTAAACACTGCCACTAAGCTCTAGGCCCTCTAACCAGCAACAGCCCTGCCCTGAACCCTGCTAGCAGAGGTTACCAGTCAGCCCCCAGGTAAAGTCCTGACTAGTTTTCTAGTCAGCTGGAGAGAAAGTAGCACCACAGACATGCATGTCTCCCTCCCTGCCTTTCTTGTATTCCAGATATCAAAATGCTCCTTGGCTTAACTCATCACTGACAGTGCTCTGGCCACAGTGCCAAGATCCCACCTATGTACTGAATCACTACCTCCTGCCCACTCCCTGCAGGGGCTTACATATGGGGAAAGCTGCAAGAATTTACTGCTCCAACATGAGGCATAAATCTCTCCATCCACGGCAGGACAGCAATGGGAAGCAGCAGCACACAGGGTGCTCCTAGAGGCCAGCACCTACCCCCTCAGAGATACATGATTTCACATGCCTGCTCTTCACATTTAGCCAGTCAGTTACCGCAGACAAGAAAAAGCAGGATCTTGAATTAATGCCAGTCATGGGCTGTAACAGAGAAAGGCCTGGAGTGAAAACAGCAGGGAGGTATACAGACACTTTTGTTGCCTGTTGAGTTACCAAAAACCGCTGTAAGGAAAAAGCACGGCCCTTAGAGGAAATGCACCAAAAACAAAAATATGTGGAGCAAGCTGGGCATTCCTCTTGCTTACAGATCTACAGCATTGTACTGAAAGGCAGTTTCCTCTTGGGTATAACCAGTTGTAAAAATTCTGCTGTTGCAGTGTCCGTTTTGTTCGCTTCATTTACAAACACTTTAAGCTGTGGTCCTTTTATAAACTCAGGGGGGAAAGACAGAAGGGAAATTTTCCTTCAAAACCTTATTTTACCTTTAAATAAAGGGGGGGGGCTTTAGAGGAGAGAGGTTAAAGATCTAGAGGGAAGCCTGCTCCAGACAAAGGGACTGAACGCTCAGTGTGAAAACAAGATCTCTTTTTTCAATTGAGATAAAAGAAAAAATATAAAAATTATTTATCACTCCAAGAAAGGTCAGCATCAGCCCTTCTGGCAAAGCTGCAGGTGCTATTTCCATATGCTTCATATACCCTGAACTCTGGCTCTGGAAGCTTTCAACCTTTTGTATGAGAGCAAAGGCAAACCATGAATATTTCATGTGTTGCCTTCGCTTACTTGCAAGTTCCTTGGAAACTATTAAAGTGCAAGCGTAATAATGTCATCATTTACTTGTCATCTTCCACCTGCTCTTTGCAAAGAAAAGAAGAAAAGAATACCTGGGCTCCCATCCAAAGTTGTGCTAGCACTGTGCCCTATTCCATAAAAGACAAATCAAAGGCTCTTCCGCGGAGAGGTGGGCTAATAATGCAAATGCCCCAGATCACCTTCTAGATGTCCAAGAAAGGTTTTCCAATTATCATTCTATTCTGAAGGGAAGACAATTTTATGCTGTCAAAAAGCAGAGTCATTTCAACCTTCATCTCCATCTCCTCAAGCAAGCACCTGCTCCCTATGTTTCCTATATCACCCCCAAACACCTTGGAAGCAGTCAAGGTTGAGATACAGAATTATACAAAACCACCACTTACTCCTTCCGCAGGTTAAAATACAACCTATTCTGGAGTGAAATGCAGCTGCTGTTTACATCCAAGAGTTGCACATGCACACACAGTGACAGTATGATCAGGTGAAAACTCTTGGTGGACTGGACAATCACCATTTAAATTCATCCTAGGAAAGAGGGTGCCCAAAAATCTGCAATAAGTGTCCTACAACTTTTGTCTAGGAACACACAAACTGCAGGGACTTCCCATGTGCCAATGTCTTCCAAAAGTATCATAAACAACTACCTCCCATTAATAAAATGCTCCATTTCCTTCATGGTACCTCTGAGAAGGCCACTACACGTATAGAAGCCTTTTTTCCCATTTTACCTTCAGCTCATTCAACAGTTGCTTTTTGCTGCTAGCAGTTAGAAGACCACTGTTCCTGAACCAACACTGCCCTCTGTTTCAATAGCTCTTCCCCCTCCCTAGTATTTGTGACTTTAATGCACATATAGAGAACAAGCATTTCACATGTGTGCTATCCTTTCCACCAGTTTTACAAGCTTTTAGTCTCTTCTCATGGGAGAGGATCTCTTTCTCCCAGTCATCTTTGTAGCCCATCTCTGCCCATCTTATTCCATTTTCAATTCTTCTTCCTTGAACATGGCTGACAAGAATTATACATCATTTTCTAGATGAGATCTTCCTAGTGCTTATAAATTATTGACAGGGGTTAGTTTTGCAAGAGGCACAAATGGGAACAGACTTGCTCAAGCATTCAACATGAGCGAAGATACCCCTTTACTGTGCTGAGGATTACATATAGGCATGGGGATGCTTGAACAAGGCTGCTAAGCAGACACTGACAGCAACACAGGACCGGCCAAGACATAAAAGTGCTTATATTAGTCTGGCTACAGACCACTAAAAAGGAAACAAAAAATACTGAAACCAGTGATAGCAAGATAAGCTATCTCCTTGCTGGTGCACACACACATGCTAAATATCAGAAACCACTTTCGATCCCACAGCAGGCATTCTGAAATACAAAAATACCTGACAAGAGAAAGGGACTGGACCAGATCTCAAACAAAGACACGTGCTTATATCGCTGGGTTTCACCTGGAAGAAGGCCTTGCCAAATGGATTACTACAGTTTGCTGCAGTGGCTCAATGACATCTGTACCACAAGTGACTTGGGATGTATCACTGATCTCCGGGAGATGCTGAATATCCTGAGCTGCAAGAGAACTGTAGCCCTTTTCCAGGCACTGCTTTGTCCCAGTGTCGGAAGCTGACATGGGCTGCTTCCAACCATCTTGTACATTCGTGTTCCAACAACCTCTTACTAATGAGAGAAAATCCTGTTTCACTGAGTGCTGTCATGGCTTTACTTGAGCTCAGGCTCTTCAGCTGCTTCAGAAACAAATGAAATACATCCCCAGCTAAGCAAATGTAATAAGAAAACTAATGTAACTTGTAAGCTCAAATCTTCCTCTGTAACCCAGACAACAGTATCAATATTCAGCAAAGAGAATTCAGTAGACGGAAAGCTCAGATGCACTCTGGAGATGTGTCCCAAAAGTCAGATTTCTCTGAGAGTAAATGATTGCAATGACTTTCCACCAACATAGTTTAAGACAGGGGAAATCTCTTTAGAAATCAGTGATTTAAAGCAAAATGTGCCTTGAAGCCTTGTCCCTCCCACTTGCTCTTCCTTTTCAGACACTCCCCAAAGAAAAGAAAATTTTATTCTGAGACAGAAAATATCCAACATATATAAAATATACCCTTACATAGACACACACATACATAAGATACACCCTTACATAAGAAACACCCTTACAAAGATACACACACAAACCTGGCTAAAAATAAATGTTTAAATTCCAGATCAGAGAAAAGCCTCAAAAAATTAAAACCATAACCCTTAAACCAAAGGGGGAAAGGGCTAATTTTTAAAGAAAACAAAGAATTTGAGAAGGGACCAGCAGAATTTGAGGAGAAACTTGGAAATGCCACCATACCCTTTTCATGAATGTAAGCACTGAAAATATTTGCCAAGGAAACATCTCACTTACTTTCCACCAGTGCACACTGCCTTAAGCTAAACAACCTTGGGTTTGCACACACTTCACAGACAGGGTGGAAAGGAGCTATCAAAGGGAGCCACAAAAACCAGAACACAGACTTGAGGAATAAGAGAGCAACTGCTGCACTCAGGTTATGGTTCCTTGGTGTAGGTTCCTAAAGGCATTTCCATATCCCTACAAAAGAGAAAGCAAGGGGAAGGTTTACACTTAGTGCACCTTCACGTTTACATGCTGGACTTAGCTTGGCACAAACAAAGCCAGCAGAAGCTGACATTGCTGCTGAAGGACCCCATAGTCTTTGGTCCATTTTTCCTGAGCTGCAGCTTGCCTTTTACCAATACTGTTGTATTGTGTGAGCAACCACACAGAAAAACAGACTGGGAAATTGCCCCAGATGAGTAACAAGCTTTGTTCAGTGGCATCAGACCTGTTCGTCTCAGCACCGCACAGAGACTTGTGTGGGAGCAAGGTAGGGGATGGGCTGGGGACTGCAAGGGAGCAGCTAAGAGATGGAAGAAGAACAGGGCCACCTGCTTTAGACACTGGAGCAGCTTACATAGTTTCTGTCACCAGTTCCTCTTGTTGCCAGTTTCCTCCTAGCAACTCAACTGCTGCCATTTGGTCTCCATCTCCTCTAATGTACCCCCAGCGACCTTATCGTTCTCTTTCTGCCTCACTCTACCAGTTCCTACACCCTGGATCCACCTCCTTTCACAATGTTAATACCTACACTGTTACATCCTCACCTCTCTTTTCCTAGGCTGCCATCATACATCATCCCAGCTCCCTTCCATATCTGGTAGCACTTGCAGCTCCTGATCCCTGCAGTTTGTAAGCCTGGTCTCAGAGTACATATCTATCCCCTCTAATACCAGTGATCCAGGGCGAGATAGTCCTTTGGTCTGGATCAGTGGGGCTGCTACATGGCTCTGTTAGACTCTGGTAGCCAGTCTCCCTTTACTCAGTACATATGCCTTATGAGTTGCCATTCCTTAGCCTCACAGAGGAAATCAAGACACTATTCATCCTTGCGAATAAAAATAAACAGAAAAGTTTATAAGTATGATGTTTGTAAAAAATGACCACATATATCAACTAACCTGCACTACGGGTAGTTTTAAAGAGCAGGCCATGTAATGACTACAGGCTGCATTTTGAATGAAGGCTCTGAAAGAAAAGCGGTGGCTACCCAGTGAGCAAGACTGGCTTTATGGGCACACATTGAGATGGTGCCCAGTCACAGAGCAAGGCCTTGCTTGGACCAGCCTCCATATAATTAAAGGCTAAGACAGAGCACCAACCACCACCTCAACAGCTTCTGACTGGGGGGTCAAAAGGGGGAAACACTGTTCCTCAGTTTTGCCCTTCAATGTGTAATTTGACTTTGCAGATTTTTGGTGGCCAGATCCCCACTGTCTTTCTGACTGCTGAAAATAGCAAAGCAAGTAACATCTCAGCCCTATAGGTCTCAAGCTCCTGACTCCCAGAGCAGAGCACAGTGTAGCCCACATCCTATATGGCCTATCTACTGGCACAGTACAACACAGAAAGCCACGCAAAGCTCCCTCCTAGCACTAAAATACCATTGCCATGTTGCAGCATTACATACAGCTCTAAAGCATCATACTCGTGGGTCTGTACCAATCTAGGATAAAGAATAAACTTCCCTGCAGCATGTATTACTACACAGATGCCAAGTATTTTTCTGAAACATCTGGTATTTGTCACAAGGTATGGGACTGCACACTTCATTCTTCTGATCCCCCACCACAGTCCCCATCTTGATGCTTTATACTCTCCAAGCCACGAATCACTACAAGGGGGAAGGGGATGCTCTCATGAGCATTAGCAGAGCGTGGCTTTGCCTCCAGGAGAGGGCCCAGTGGTGTATTCTCACTAGCCAGGAAACCATTCTTCCATCCTTACCTGCAATAAAGGGCTCAGCAACAGAAACATACATGGGTGACGATGCTGCTGCTGATAGATGAGGTGCGTAGAATCCATCTTCTTCCTACAGCTATATTAGCTCTGCAGAGCTCACTGAAGCAAACAGTGCATTTTCACAGCAAAGGAAAGAGACTCAAGGACACAACTGGAAAATGGTCTAATGAATAAGAGGGTGCTGTGTGTACTTCAGCATTCTACTATGGACAAACTATGTCCATGTGTAAAGCAAAATTTAACATACAGAAAAGGAATCTAGGAACCACAGTACTTGGATTAAATACCCTTCGGTCCCATTCCTGCCTTTCCAGTACATCTATTACCCATTCTTTCCCTAGACAGTGCTCTTCTTTACTACATGCATCACTGGTCTTTTGAACTGGAATGGACTCCAACAAAAAAATTTAAATACAAGGATGGTAAAAGCCAGCTAAAGAACCCAATTTTCCCTATTCCTTTCACTTCTCTTACTTATTCATCACCCCTAGAGCCAAAATATTTAACTGTTTAAGTTAGATAGCCTTTAGGTTGTCCCCAAATGGCCACTGTCACATTCAGCCCTGGTCATGCACAGCATTTTGGAAAACTCCTTGGCTTCAGCCTCCTGGCATGACAAGAAGCAAAACATGGAATAAACTCCTATAAGCAGACTCATCACTCCCTTAAAATGAAATTATCTGGTCCCCTCCCAGCAGAAGAAGAAAAGAGAAGCATGTTCTCTCCAAGTCATTCCTCTCAAGCAGCCTGATGTTCAGTCCAGATTAGTCAGTAAGGTAGGTCCAGGCACTGCATGCAATTGGAAGTAGCCCAGCTTAGCACTGCAGAGAGCTACCTTTGCACAGCGGTTAATTACTACAGAGAGCTTAATGAAGTTTCAAAGACCAAAACCTTTCTTCCTATCAATAAGAAACTGGGTCTGTTACACACCACCATTATTCAATTAGATGTGCTCACAAGGCTGGTTTCAGTCTAACCTTTGCATGCTAAAGAGCAGTGTATCAATATGCATCTTTGCCCCTGTAGAAAAGAAAGGAGATACTGTCATCATGACCACATCTCAATTCCGCCCTTCACCATGCAGTCTGTTTGGAACAAGAAGTCTTAGTGTTATGTGTGGCTCTTTTCTTCCCCTTTTCTAAGCAAACCCAATGACTAACTGAATTTAAGTCAAGCTAGTGCTAAAGGAGACAGACTGACAGCCCCAGAGACCAGCAGCCATGGAGTACCTCCATCCTAACAAACTCAGCTTCTCCAGCTGTGTCTTATGGCATGTCTAATGCCAGACCTAGAGAAGCAATCCATAAGTGTTAGAGGGATGTTTGGTGCTGAACGTCATTTTTTCTTTCCCTAATTAAATGCATTTGCAGTTCTGGATCTCCTTTTTTCCTTTCCCTCTTGAAGTCTTTCCTATTTCTTTGAACTACCGGGATAAAATATTCAAATCAATGCATCATTTGCTCACCTTGGCAGCTCCCACCATCGAGAATAACAGCACCCATTAGCACTGTAACAGATACAGATTCCTTCCTGCTGTTCCCACTGCAAGGCCTCATCATCCAGGGTTTACCATTTGGTGGAAAAAATTAGCTTTTGCCAAAACCCAGCATGCAAGCTTTTGGAAAAGCAACGAAATGGGTTGTTTGGTGGGGTTTTTTTTAAGCTGAATTATTTCCATTCAGTTCCATTACAGAAGTTGCAGAAGTAAGAAACGCAAAGATGCAGGTTCTGATTGCTCCATTTACATTTCTATAACTCACACTCAGCTCTCATTACAAGAAAGAATCCAGCAGCTAGCTCACAATGTGGACTGATGGTTTTGATAACTGATGAAAATCACAAAGCAAGGGAGAGTCTGTATTTTCAAGTTCTCTTCACTGCATAGCACTTGCTTATTTAGATCGCATAAGGCACTTTGCTAAATACAAAATTTCTGATCACATTGCAGGGTATTTTTCTTTTACCTATAGTCCATCTTATTAAAGCTATACAGGACCTGATGCACGCAAGTTTTAAAGGATCCAGAAGTTTCTGGTACATTTTCATTTCGAAAGGAAAATATTATAATCCCTAATGGTTCCCTTCAGTTAGTTACAATTTATTTCCTATGAGGCTACCTCGGGGGTACAACAATGAAGTGGTTAAATTGCCCACTGAAACGATACATGAGACCTGATAAAAAGGTGAAAAAATCCCAGCAGTCTTTCATGAAATAGGACCAAAAAATGGTGGGGAAGGAAACGTAATTAGAGAACCTCTGGGGTATACTGCAAAGAGTAAGAAAGAAATTAAAAGCCATAAATAAATAGCTGACAATGTCCATTGGAAACCACAAAAATCAGTGTACATTCAGCGCAAACATTAACTACTGCTGTGTTGTCTGGATGGCTATAAGAACAGCCAGCCATTGTGCATCTGGATCTCACATCATTAGCCTTCCCCCTTTCCCCCCTCCCCACCTCAAGCCAGCTTCTGAACTAGTTACTCTCCATGGCAGCAGCAGAAACCGGCTGAAGCAGATCACAGGATCCTACTTTCAGGTTCCTTACTGGTCAATTACAAACCATGCAACATGCTGTTATTATTTCCAACATTAAAACTAAAAGCCAAAAGCTACTCTTCAGCAGGACAGTGAGTCATAAGTTAAAGCACAGAGATGACTGTAAATTGGTTTGTGCTGTTCTGCAAAGTGCAGAGTGCTCCTACTTACCATTGTGTCCTGTATTTCAAACTGCATGTAACCCAGCAAGGGACGCTTCCTGGGGCTGCAGCTAGCACTTCCACCTTCTCTTGTGTAAATCTCCTCCCTAAACAGTAGGATTTCTTTCACTGCAAACACCCCAGTTTTACTGCCTTTATCACAGACTTACACCTGACACAAAGCAAGTGTGTCCAGGGCCATCACTCCTCACTCCTTGGAAGTCCTTTGGGATGCTCGCTTTCTGCCCAGCACCAGTCATTCCCTGAGCACAGAGCTGTTTTACCTGCCTTCCACTCACGACCTTGGGTCCTTTTTCTATTCAGACTTGTGAAATAGGCCTTGTATATGAGGCAGTGATCTTCAAGCTTCAGGATTCCAGCATAACCAGCTCCAGCATCCAGTCATAAGGGCAGAGACCTGACACCAAGGTGTTAAGAAAGGAGACAAGAGCAGGGAAAACATCTGGCCCTTACTGTCCAGTGTTTCCCAGCTGCTCAGCACAGAGTGCCTCCCTTATCACTGAGGTCCCACGTGGATTCCTCGTGTCTGATACAGGGTAACAGTAGCTGCCATCCCTGTCCAAAGGTCTCTCTCCCTTCTCTGGCCATCTTCTATCCTAGATAGCCAAATTTGGCTGAAATCAGCTAATGCATTAAAAAAACAAAATTAAAGAATAAAATTAAATTAAAAAAAAATTAAAAAGCTGCAAAGGGGATTTGAATACCCTATGAGCATATCCTGGCTTCTGTGTAGTACTCAGAGGCTGTGAACAGTATGAGTTTATGGTCACACTTGACAACATTGAAGCCCAAGAAGTTTATGCCCTCACCCAGCCATTTACCATTTTGAAGCACACAAAGGATTATATTGCCAGCTAAATCAGTTGAGCCTCTGTCAGAGTCAAAACCTCAGGCTCCAGAGCACAGGTCTCAAAAATGGACAGATGCATCCATTTCCTCATGTCTGACTGCCACAGTGGCAAGCATAGTTGTTGAGGCAGCTTAATGCAACAAGACAGCAGCACATATCAGTAGCTGCCTCTTTACTCCCAGCATGTTACAGGCAGAAATAACACATTTAATAGTCTAAACCTAAAAAATCCCAAAAAGCAAACAGATTTACCACTGCTTAACCATGACTCATAGGCATGGTCCCCAGTAGACTGGCAGAAATTGCCTCAAGGATCCTGGATTTAGTGACCCCTGTTTTCCCCTGGAAACTGAATAGGCCAAGCAAGCCTCAATATGAAGAAAAGAGCTTTCCTGGGATGCTGAAGGTAAATGATGGATAACAGGAGATAAAAGTTATTTGGGAAAGTGCTGTTTTGCAACAGCATCATGCTGTCATTATCAAATGGATTTCTACATGTTGTATTTTTCTATACAAGTTATTAGCAGCTGATGTCTGGAAGGGTGGCTATTATACACAAATAGCATCCAAAACTAGGACAGCTATTAAGTTCAGAAAGCCACAATGTTGGCCAACAAACTATTTACACTGTACCAGAAGCAAAATGTATTCCCAACAAACTGCCCCTCAGCAAAACCAAGGATCTCACAGTATGGGACCAGAACAGAAACAGGGACATGCTGTCATGTTATTAAAAACAGCAATGATTAAGCCACTGCTTTTAGACTACACGTAAAACCTATCCATGCTGCAGTAAAGGAAGAGATAAGTGTAAACTCTGACCTCCATCATGAAGGAGGTCAGGTTAGTCAACCCTGAAGGATGTCTCTACCTTTGAAATTTATAGATATAGGCTAGTTGAAACAGTTCTTCTCCAAACACATCTTCCTTTTCCTCTCAACATGCTGTAGATAAAATGAAGAGCATTTTGGGAACCCCAATACCAGACATCAGGATCTTGGCTAATTAAACTGCAGGGTGGGATTCCAAGGCCCTTTACCCAAGATAAAGCTACTGGAGGTTTCACAGGGCTTCCCTCACCTTGCTCATTACTTTGTCATCATTCCTGAATGGTTATGTTCTATTGACGAAAACAAACAGGCATGCAAGAGAAATACACCCTTTTTCTTTCAATCATCCTCAAATTTAAAAACTAGGCAAAAAACCAAACACAGACACATGTTTATGTGTATTTTCTTTAGAGCTGCACAGATTGGCATAGCTTTGATGGGGGGGAGGAGCTGTAAGAGTATAGGCCAGGTCATTACATCTGGGACATGGCAGCATCATTTTCAGGGTTACAGCAGAGAAACCTCACAGCTGGCTCAAGCTGGCCAGTCTACTCACATGCACAGCACCTTTCAGAAACACAAGCTCATGTACCAAAAGCACTCTGTCTACAGCAGGTCACGGGTGTATCTGTGTCAAAACCATCTTTTCTGTACCACTCCACTATGACCTTTCTACAATAGCATCGGCAGAGCTGCACAGCTACCAGCAACTTCCAGTGCTAGGTCTCTGTTCAGGACATGCAGAGCCAGAAATACAGAATCAGTCATCACAGAAACCAGGAGAAAGAAAGAGGAAAGATCAAAGCTCTATCAGTTAAACAGCAGAGACCCACAGCTATATTGCAATCCTAGTTTTGCATAAAAGACAAGGCTTTCTAATATCCAGTCCCTTTAATCTCTTTAATTTCTGCTCTCATGTTTGTTGTCCATGGAACAAAGCTTGATCTACTTACAGTTTTATACTTGCGTAACAATGCTGAAGCAGTAGTGAGTTTTACTGGTGTGTTTATTATTAACCAGGTGGACTGGAACAGCCTCCACTGCAAATGCAGTTTAGAAGGATGAGGATGCATCAGCAGAACTGTATCTATGTAGGCAGCAGAAGCTGGCGGAGAGGAGGAGGGATTTAGTGAGTCACCCACAGCATTTGGCTGATGCAAGTTTCTGCTAGACCTCTACATCAGCTTTTTGTTTTTTCTTTACCTATTCTCTAGGGTTAACCAACACCATACAGGCTACAGGGGGGTGAAGCAACCCCCTGTGGTGCTTTCAGAAGACACAGTTAATATCACAATCCAAGCATATTGCCAAGACCAGAAAACAAGCCAGTGTCCTGGTCCTTCTCCAGCCTTCTGTCTAAACCCTAGCTATGTTCATCACATCTGTGGCAGCCTTATATCTCTTTTCCTGGCCCAGCACCCACTGGGGAACAGTGGTTGGATGGGAGCATACAAGGTTTCTAACACGAGCAACACAAAGTCTGGGTAAGGGATTACTGGGATACCAGAGGGTCACATCATGTCCAGTAAGATGCTCAAGCCAATACTACTTCAAACACACTTTTCAGCATTCTCTTGCCCTGATACATGAGATCACACCGTTGTGGCACACATCACTATTGACAGAAGAGACCCTAATTCTGTATATTTCCAGGGGAGGAGATCATTCTCTAGGGCTATTTTGAACACAAAGTTCTGCTAGGAGCCCAACAGCTTCTCACTCCAGCCCCACACAGACCCTATAAATCAGAAACAACAGACTGAGCAAATGACAGAGTATCACAGGGGAGTAGAAAAGCCTCTGCACTGCGCACTTTTCAGATCCAAACCTAAAGGCTTAAACAGGGAGAGGTAGCAGAGGAGTCTGGGCAAGTCAGAGGAGCGTGCAAAGGCTCCATATAAGCCCTCATCAGGGAAAAAACAAACACATCCCCGTCTTCCCCTCTTACAACCAGCAACATTTTGATTGTCTCATTTTAAAGCTGAACTTTTTAAACAAATCATAACAAAGCTTATGTGAGGTTAATCACTCCCTGTTTCCTCTGGCATTCATTGTAATAGCACTAATTACAATAAACACATTTAAAATTAATGTGCATGTCATATACATATATCAATTGAATTCTAATTTACCATTGATTAACATCCACACGCCAGACGTGCTTTCCCTAATAAAAACCTCTGACATAGCTTAACCCACCTCTGCCTGCCAGACTGCTCTCGCAGCCAGGCAGAAGACCACGACAGAGGAGGCTGATAGAATAGAACATGCAAGCCACCAGCAGCGAGTTACAGATCCCATCAAGTTCTGAGCCTACAGCATGTGGTAGGGATGAGTCTTCTGTCTATGATAAGCTGTCCCTAGTGCTGCCGCTTCAGAAATGGGCTCACTCTCAGAATTTCAGAGCACTGCACTGTTTCAGTGGTTTAGATTTGCTTGCAGGATTTCATTTTCACTAACACAGTTTTTGCACATAGCTATTAATACCCGTCTTCCGCTTCACAAGACACGATTCCCTCTAAGCATCCATCAGCACAGCTCTGCCAGACAGGGCCACAATCACACACAACCCCAGCAAGACTGAGAGGAGCCTTCAGCAGGTCAGAGGCCAAGTTACATTTTTGCCAATACCAGACACAAACAGAATCAAATGTATTGACTGAAGACTGTTGAAGCTGGGCCACTATGATTGCTAAGGTACGGGCAACCTTAAAAGGGCAAATATAGGGTACTGAGGGTGTGGAGGATGCACAGACTGGGGACTGACCTACTAGAGAGCAGATCAGCTGAGAAGGACATGGGAGTATTGGTAGGTAATAAGTTGACTATGAGCCAGCAGCGTACCCTTGAGGCCAGGAGGGCCAATAGTACCCTGGGGTGCAACAGGAGGAGTGTGACCAGCAGGTCAAGGGAGGTGATCCTCCTCCTTCTATTCAATCTTGGTGAGGCCACATCTGGAGAACTGTGTTGAATTCTGGACTCCTCAATAGAAGAAAGACAAGGAGAGGGTCCAGTGGAGGGCAACAAGGATAATCAGGGTTTTGGAGCATCTCTGAGGAGAGAATGCAGGAACTAGGCTGTTCAGTCTAGAGAAGAAAAGACTGAGCAGGGATGTCATTAATGCATATCAGTGTCTGAAAGGCAGGTGCCAGCAGGATGGTTCCAGACTCTTCAGTGGTTCCCAGTGATAGGACAAACAGCAATGGAACTAAAACATGGGAAGCTTCATCTCAACATGAAGAAGAACTTCTTTATGTTGAAGGTGGCAGAGCACTGAACAGGCTGACCAAGGGGCTTGTGAAGTCTCCCTCTCTGGAGAAATTCAAAGCCCACCTGGACATGTTCCTGTGTAACCTGCTTGAGGTGGACCTGTGTTGGAATGGGGCTTGGACTGGATGATCTAGAGGTCCCTTCTGGCCCTAATGATTCTGTGACCTGTCCCATGGTGAGTTCATACACCAGTTAAACAGGTCACAGGTGAGTAACAGTGTACAGAGAGAACAACTTGTGAAACTCTAACAGTTTCCCTTCCCTGAGCTGCTTGCTCTGCCCCTGAGCCAGACAACATGCTCATTACAACAAAAACAAAGCATGCTCCTGAGCCACACAGACCTACCTATGGATTGCAATAATTTTTAAGTTACTCTGCCAAGATGTGAAACACAACCAAAGCTAGATGTGCAGATGACAGTATGCATGTCACATATCTTTCAGAGCACATTACCATCCTAACCTGAGTGAGGAGCAGCTGGAAAGACAACACATGCTTCTGCCCTCTCTGCTACAGGCATAACCCCACACTGAAGTTACAGTGAGACTTCAATTACTGAGGCTGTCATTACCAAGACAGAAGTTACTGGCTTCAGCTAATACAAGTGATTGTCTCTCCAGAGTTCAGCAGGAGCACATAAAATGTATGCGTATCATTCAGCACTGAAGACTCGGATGAGAGGCAGCAACTGATTACAGCAGTGTAATTTGACAGCATCCCATCATGTGCCTACAATCAGATTTGCTCTGACTCAGGCAGCAAAAGGAGGAAGGTTGAATAAGCTGTTGCTGAAGAACCATTTTTACCAATCTTTATATAGTCATAAAAAAACCTTATCACAACAAATTGCTAAAATACAGTCCAGTAGTATTATCTTATCTCCCCAGGCAACCTACAGATCTGGCCTTAATCTTGCTCCACCATCTTTTGATGCATCTTTCTTAAAACACTTTCAATAAGCACATTTCTGTCTAAAAGTTCACAGAAAGAGCCAAGTTATATGAATATTGGAGCACAGCTATGTATAGATTGATCTGAAGTCTTTTCAAGGAACCCCGAACCAAACATTTGGACTTGTCTAACCAGACACCAAACCAGTGTCAAATGACCTATGAAGCTAATTCAAATTAACCACCACATCAAATGCTTGTATGAAGGAGTTCATGAGTCAGCCATGGACAAAGAATGAGTCATAGGAGATATATAGGAGATAATTGTGAAGAATGAGTAAACCTGAGAAAAATCCCAAATTGCCAATGAACAATATGCAAGTAGAAAAACATGTTCAATTTACAAAATAAGTTAATTGCTATGAATCAGTCAGATGGCTCTAACCACAACCACATATCTATTGTGGGCTGCTCTTACAGCCTATATGCCACAGTTGAGCAATTTGAATCTCTGTTAAAGGTGTCTCTGACTTTAATGAGAGTTTCTGCAATGTATGTCAACAATGCACTCTGGAGATATACCCCAGAAGAAAATCTAGTGACACAAAACTAAAGCTGCTTTCGCTTCTCCAGTGGAGGACGCTTCCTTGAGCTCCCCTATCTTACAGACCTGCTGCAGGCCTTCCAGGGAGACCACACATTGATCAGTAACCCTCACAGGGCTTCACACCAGCAGAAAAACAGACCTACTGATTCTTACAAGGCACTGTTCACAGCCTCAGTAATTAAACATGTGAAAGACCAATGTGTTGGTCAGCTCAGAGGACACAGCCACTCCTTTCTTTGCCCCTGCTACTGCTGAAATACTCAATACCCCCAGTCCATCCCTAATAATCAGGAAAGATCACCCACAACACCTTTCCATTGAAAAGAACAAAGAAAAAAACATTCGGAAAAAAATCAGTTCTTCTCCTGCCCATTTAAGAAAATCCTTTATTCACAGGCATTGCTCACCCACCAAGTCACACCACACCACCAGTTCCATTTCTTAAGCCCAGCCAGTCTATTTGCCCCACCACAGGTGAGTACCCAGATAGTCCCAGCAGCATAAGCAAAGGCAGAGGCCCCTACAGCCCTCATACCAAACCTGGTAGCCTCCTGTCTACTTGAAACCAAAGCTTCCCCAAATACCAAAGTCCCTCAGAGCAAGAAGCAACGTTTCTGCACATTCAAACACATTTGCTATTTCTTTTTTCTGTTTCTAGGTCACACAATAAAACCTGGCACTGACACACGCACAGCTTCTCTGCAGCACTAACTTTTTGAGGATGCATAAAGGCACAATTCCACCTTACAACCTCTCTTGTCTGCAAATCCCACTTCAGAGGATCTCACTGTGTTGACGCCCACACTCTACAGTGACTTACCATCCCCATAGACGTGCCTGGAGCTAAGTTCAGATTTAGGTTTCACTCACTCTCCCCTAAGTTTCGCTTCTGTTTGCCAGCAATTAATGACAAGTGTAGTCTTATAAACAGTGGCATCAACACAGCTGAGAGGAACATCCAGAGCTGGGGATTCCAGAAAGAGTAGCCAGCTTTGCCACTCAAATCATTGTAACATCATAAACCCAATTCCATGTTTCTGAGCCTTTTCATATCTAACCCACCCCAACCCAAGTGCTCTTACAAGAAACCCATGCCCAAATCATGCAACAGATTATTACAACGGGTTTTGTTTAAACAGCCAAACAAAATTTAGCCTGACTCCCAAATGTGCCTTGACTACATTTATTTTCCTGCAGTTTTTGCCAGCCTGTGGGTGTTGGCATGGATCAGTGTGTAGGATTGTATAGCTTTTTTCATTAATTTGTAGTCATATATAGTGCTACACAGCTCATTGACAGCAGACTGACCGCAAGCCAAAGAACACTGTTCTAATTAATTAACTTCTTAATTAACCACTCACTGACCCCAGTTCTACCATGCATGTTATCTTTCTCAGGATAAAGTATGCGGGCTTTATGACTACCTGGAGTCACATCAGAGTCAGGGCAACACCTCCCTGCAGGATGAAAGTAAAACAAAACCTCTCAAGTAAAGCCTATCTGCATTCCAGCACCGGCACCCATCTCCCATGAGACTCGTCCATCCAGATAGAATTGGACCTTGTATTTATAACAAGCCCTTAAATCCCAAATGAGTAACAAAGCAACTAGCTAAAGGCTCCCACGATTCACTTCTAGGAAATATAATCAGCATTTCCTACCAGACCAACTAATGCTTAATGCCAAATGCATCACTTCTCAGTGTTGCTCAAAATGCAAAACATTTAGTCAGTATGAAAAGGACTTTATAGTTATCATCATAGAGGAGGGAAGAGAATACTTTTTAGGACCAGATGCTCAAACTCTCCCACCTGATAGCTGTACAGCTCTAGTAGGATTAGGACTCAGTCCTGAGTCCAGATAAAATAACAGTAGTCTTATATCTCTCCTGCCCTAGGAAGGTCTGGAAGTAGACAATGGTTAGGTTGGGAAAGCAGAGAAAATACTTAAAAAGCCATGCAAAACCGAAGGAAACTCCCACCCCCATCACACACACTAAGGATGTAGAACCAGATTCACAACCACCAAACATTCATAAGCATGGAGCAACACAATGATACCAGGAGAGCAGATCTGCATTTAGCCTGCTCTAAGCCAGGCTGCAAATGAAGCATAGCTGCTAACTCATTACCCTGAAACTCCCAAGCTATCTACTAGTTTCCCTTACACATCTGTGCTGGGTCACACCAGGTAGGCTGGGTAACACAAAAACTATCTGTGATGGCCAGAAATTTAAATAATGACCCTCAAGTGAGTTGTACACAACTTTCAGGAGTGATAAAACCTCCAAATAAGCACATACCATAATGCAGCAATGACATTTTGGCCTGAAAGATACCAATCCATTCAGCCAGTGACAATACCTAGATAAATGGAAGTAGCAGGAGATGTCCAACTCTTGGCTACCCACCACTAAGAAAGTGCTGCATTTTGGGACATAGTATACCCCTAATCAGTGTGGAACACCAAGGCAACTTCATCCAGGGATGCTTCAGTTGAAAAAGCATTAATGGAAGATCTATAAAGACAGATATGGAGGATAAGCTTCAACATGTAAGTACAACATAGCTAAACAGCACAAACGTCTGGTCAGTGCAGAAATAAAACAAAGGTATGCAAACACTCTGATGCAGCACAAACACAAGCTGCAGCCAGAAGCAGTAGTAATATGTCTGTTGATCACCCCAAGCTATTCATTCCCACTGAAACCATTGTGCCAGTCCTGGTAAGGCGGGTGATAAACTTGGGGTAAGGAAAAGGGAGTGAAAACTACGCAAGCCTGACTGTTTTGAGTCCCCCACCTGATGAATGATGCTGCACCAACTGTGGCACTAGCCCAACGGAGGCCATGGGAACAGGCAGCAGTAGAGCCAAATGCAAGAGCCTCTTGTGACAACAGACAGTGTCAGATGGAAAAACAGTGTAGCCACAATCTTTAACTTTCCTGTTTAAGAAATGCTTCTGATGTGGAGCCTTCTAAATTGTTCATAACATTCCTGAACGCACCATTCTGCAGGATGGAAAATGCTATTACAGTCACACTACCAGCAGGACCGAAACCCAGTCCATTCTAAAAACCTCCCAGATAAACACTGGATTCAAATAACCTGTGTTTTGCTGAAGCTTACTAAGTGCATGGCTTGAAGTCACTGCCAAACACAATAGAGTCACAATGGGACAGCACTATACATTTTGCTTTCAGGTCATTCACTGAAATGCTTTATGAATATATTTGCCCAAACCCACGATGTTTTATATGAGGGATTTCTAAAAGGGATACAACATATTATGTACTGCGGGACAAGCTGCTGGAGGGAGTAAGGTTAGAGAAAGCTCAAGTGATCAATAAACGTGAAGAGTTATAAAGCACAGAAAGCACTTAGAAACATTTCAGTACCTAAATATTAGAGCTTGCCAATAATTTTCCTTCCAAACATCATTCTAATAGCATATCCCTTTGACCAAAAGCAAACATTTCTCTGCCCTTTTGATCTTTACATTTTGGCCTCTTTTCAGCCATAAAAACCTAAAGTGGCTCTCCCCAGCTGAATGCAAGAGAACAGTTTTGTTAAATACTAAGAAAGAAAAAAAACAAACCACACTAAAAAACTAACAGCATTTCAAACAACCTTTCACTTCCTCACACTTCTTTCCCAAAATAATTTAAGTAGAACTGGTCAAAGTAGTTAAGAAAAAGAATGAAGCAGAAGCAAATAACTCAAACCCATAGGAATAATGAATGGCTGATGAAATGAGTGTGTATTTACCAACCCAGTCTTCTTAAGTTCCTCCTGCCCTGCAGAAGAACAGCTTCTTCATAGTAATTAAAAAAAAAAAAGAAAATTTAAAAAAGGTAAAAAACTCAAAGGAATTCCCCCCTACCTGGTTTAACAATCAACTGCAGGACAATACAAACAGTAAAAAAGCTATAACCTCAAAGAGTAAGGAGGACTGCAAGAGATAAAGCTTCCCATAGGGGTCCTTTGTGTACCCTGGAATGATACATCATAAAAATCTGAAGCCCCAAGATCATACATGACTGATGTCTAATCACCAAAACATAGAGCTTCCCAGAGCAGCAAGGTGACAAAATCGTTTGCTTCCTTTTCTTTCCGGAGAAGCTGAGTAGGAGGCAGCAAGACCTGCTCCTTAGGGCATAAAAGGACAACAGCAATAACAGAAGAGAAGCACCTACCCATAAACCTTCACATACTAACTAGTTCAGATCCCTAGCTGCTCCCACCGTTCAGTGGCATATGATGGCATAAGCCATCATACAGTGGCCACCTGCACTAATGGGAGCATTCATTCCCTCAAAGCTTTGGGTACCAGGTGGAAAGTCAGAACCTACAAGACCTTACAAAGTTTTCTGGGAGAAAAAAAACCTCCTCAACTGTCAGGAAATTAATCACTTTTCCTCATGCCCTACCATCTTCCTAAGGCTTGTGGTATGCCACAGACAGTGTGCACAAGGGCTGTGGAAGAATGGGGCAGAGTAGGGAATCATCATCTTCTCTAACAGGCGCTCACCAAGAACACCAAGTAAACTGTGCTTACAGTGATCTCATTTTCTGCTGTCACCCCATCAGGCTAGGAATTGTTTAGTCTCAACAGCCCCATCTGCATTCTAAAGAATGCATCTCAACTGGGTAAATGAAGAGCCAGGTAATGAACAACCACCAGTTCTAGCCTGCAGCCAGCACATGCCCAGGAACATTGCTCCCAAGTACCAGCTGCTTCAGGGACTCAGAGAAGGAATCCAGCTCTTCCTTTTAATCCTTCACCCTCAAAAACCACCAGAGGAGATGTTGTGGTTTAAACCCAGTCAGCCATAAATCAGAACCATGCAGTCAACTCCCCCTGCCCCTTTCTTCCCCCGGCTCCCAGAGGTATAGGAAGGAGAGCCAAAAGAATGCAAATCCCATGGGTTGAGATAAGAACAGTCCAGTAACTAAGGTATTACACAAAACCACTGCTGCTACCACCAATAATAATAATGATAAAGGAAATAACAAGGGAAGAGAACACAATACCACCCGCTGATCGATACCTCGCCCAACCCAGCAGTGATCTAGGCCTTCCGGGTAACTGACCCCAGTTTATATACTGGGCATGACGTGCTGTGGTATGGAATACCTCCTTGGCTAGTTTGGGTCAGGTGTCCTGTCCCTGCTTCCTTCCGGCCTCCCCTCCTCCCTGGCAGAGTATGAGGCTCAGAAAGTCCTTGGTCAGACTAAACATTATTGAGCAGCAACTAAAAACATCAGTGTTACCAGTGCTGTTCCCAGGCCGAAAGTCAAAACACAGCACTGCACCAGCTACTGAGAAGGAGAGAAAATGACTGCTACTGCTGAACCCAGGACAGGATAGAATCAATAAAGCACAGGGTACAGGATTAGGGGGCAGTCAGTGGATGCCTGTATCTACCTTTTCATGTGGGCTTTGGTATGTGAATGCAGCACTCCAACCAGAGCGTTCTGGGTTGCAAGGAGCGAATATACAGGTGTGCATGCACACACAGGCATGCTTTATACGTGTTTTAAATTTATTGATTTTTCTTTAGGAAGGATTTTGGTATGTCTCTGAAGAACTTTTTGCAGACATGTTTGCTTAAATATGGATACAGAAGCCTAGTGTTCAACAGAAAATTAACCCAACACCTTCTGTCTCTGGAGACAAGAATCTCATAGTAGCCTCCAGGATTCAAGTGCTCCTCCACAATTTACCCTGAAGTCAGGTCATTTCTATTTTTGTTCATGTAGCAAAAGGTGCCTCAGTAGGTGCTGTCCTTTCTGTGCAGTCAAGATCAATAGCAAGATCACAAGGGGATTGCTAAGAGCTTTATTTTAATCCCCATTTTCCATCTCTTGTTGTTATTAACCATCTTTACGTCAGTGATATCTTGTGAGAGCTCATCAGAATCAGAAGTCTGTAGTTTATTACAGCTGGGATGATTGTGAACTTCAGGGAATAAGGACAAGATGAGTAATCTTAAGGAAACAAAAACATCATAGGGTGACAACCTGAACTCATAATGCTGAGCAAAGCACATGTAAAATTCAATGTGTAACCACATCAGAAAAAAAATTATCCTAAGGACACTGGTGTAACAAAGGGGAATCAGATGTGCTTGGGCACAACAGCCAAGTGGAATCTGCTGGCTGCTGCAGGAGTCAGTCACTAGTCACTGCAATCTCAAGCAATTTATATGAGTCACACAGAATAATCATCTCATTATGTTCCTACAAATCACTAATTCCACCAAGTGCCAAGGTTAACAAGACTCCTGTCGATATCAGCAGTTTGGCACACAGGAATTCAATATACAGAGAATCAACCTTCAGCCCTATTATTAAAACACATAAGAAATACAATGTGAATGCCTCCTTTTGCCACACTCCTACCACTAGGTGATCCCTACGCTAGGTGCATGCCGCAAGCTCACAAGTTCCTGTCAGCTTGATCATGTTTTTGAGAAGCACATTCATTTCAGTGAGTCTCCTGCTGAAAGGTAAGACATCCTCCCAGTCCTCAGCCAGCTGCCAGGAGAAATCAGCTGTCATATGGCACAATGCAAAGTGCAAAATGTAGCTGAGTCTTCAGAACTTGAACTATTCAGGCATCCAACAGGCTCATCAACCAGGCAGCTCACTCCATCACGCACTCTGCAAAACCCAAGTATGTTAAAAGCTTTGAGAGGGTCACATCAGCTGGCCTCTAACCCTGTGCAACCTGGGCAATGAAGATACTGCAACTCACGCAACTGCACAGCAGGGCTTTCGCAGAGCTCACACTTGCACACGGTAATGCAGATACTCCTTCTGCAAAATTACCACCAACAGCACCATAAAGGATTTCAGAGCAGTCTCTGGAAAGCTTTTTTTAATTTCATGTTCATCCCCTCTTTATTAATCATCTTTATTCTCCCAAAGCCCAAAGAATCAAGCCTATAGGCTCTTTATGTCAGAGATTAAGCTGGCCATAGATGGACCAAGTAGGGAAGACTTCTAAGGAAGATGTCCCATTCTTATGTAGACATCTTCATATACAAAAAACTCGAAGCATCAGTTAGCTTAACAGCAATGTAAGTAGACAATAAAACCCGGCTTTTCAGATTCCCAATCACCAAATTCCCCAAATAAAACAAATTCCTGCTTTGCTTATTTTAACTGCAAACATGTTTTAGGTTGGTAGCCCCTAGGAAGAGGGGCTGCACTAGCTGTCACACTCCACAGTGGAAAGGACTCTCACATTTTGCTAAGGACAACTTTTTCCCCCATCTATGTGGCCAGCTAATAATATAGTTTCGAAACTTGACCAAAGAAGCGTTCTCAACTCTGCCACCTTCAGTTACCATGAAGTAACCACATTCAACTAACAAACTCATTTTACTATCATTAGGGTTCCAAGAGCAGTTACTGTACGTTGGAGACCACCACTGCTTGGAAGATCGGTTTGAAAAACACTAAGGAAAACTGTCTAGACATTACGCCAATATTATCTAGTATAAGAACCTGTCTGACTTCACACTGAGTTAAGGCAAGGTTACTCCAGCAAAAATCATTTACTTTGCCTCTGCTGAGGAAGAGTAGCTCTTTAAATCATTCAAATCTCATTGCAAAACCACCTCTTATAATCCCTAAAGCCTCAGTGTTCAATAACCAAATCCTTTGCTAAATCAAAGATCAGGAAAATTGTCTTCCTCAGGGGAACTATTACAATAAATCAGGAAGAACATAACTATACCACCTTCTAGAGTAAAGGAAATCAGAACTATTTGACTAGTGTTCCTGAGACTCTTTTATGTCAAGTGTCTTCTCTTCTTGCAACTGTTTGGTCCCGGTGGGTGTAGTAGAATGCAAATGGTCATAAAGAATTGCAAGATAATGACAATGATGGGCAGTCACCAATTTGTGATGGCATTAATGTCACAAACCATAAACCCATTGTTACAAGCAAAGAGAGAAAAAGAAAGCAGTGTTCAGAAAACTTGCCTGATTTGAGATTTTGGATTTATTTTTTAATTGAATAAGACTGTTATGTTTCTGCAGCCACCACTGTTAAAGAGAGTAATAGAGCCTGGCTCTCCAAAAACACCTTAAACTGAGCAATTAAGGGACATTTTGAAAATCCAAAGAAACAAGATTGATTCCTGAAGACATTAATCTTCAAACTGCAGCAAGACAGCCATGTATATCAAAGTCATCTTGGCACCAAGAACATCACAAATGCAGTCAGACCACAGATCATTCCCATGCATAAAGGCAGCTGGCAAAAGTCTAGGAACTTGTGGGTGAGCACGGCAGAAGAAGAAGCAAGTGGTCAGAGAAACATGAACTACAGGAAAATTCTGGTTTGGGAGAAGGCGAGAGATGTTCCTCTGGCTCACTGTCTGGAATGGATCTCAATGCATGAGACGTATCTGGATGAGTGTCCTTATTGCCCTCAGACACCACAGAGTCTGAGAAGGAAAGAAAAGGGAAGACCAAGAAGTACGTAATTTTGTTACCCAGAAGGCAGATAGTTATCAAGTGTTACACTGCTGCTCATTGTCTCAGGGTAACATCTTTTTCTATATTTTCCCTTTAGCTCTTTGGAGTAAACAGTGACCTCTTGAACAAGAGCACCTGAGTCCACTTTACAGAAGCCTAGCTACCTTCCAACAGGAAGTAAACTTCTCCAGGTGTGGTTTGACATTTCAGTCCCACAAAGGTGTTATTCCACTCGCATCTCCAACATGACTGATACTCCCTGGTGTGTGACTAATCCCTTTCCGTGTCAGCATGCTGTATAAGCAGCCCAGGCAGGCAGCAAGAGTTCTGCCCAAAACAGAATCCAGCCACAAGACAACTAGTAAGTTGCATCACAACAGACACAAACTATTTGGAGAACTAGCCTAAACTCACTAATAACATTCCTAGTGGGAAGCCCCATCAACTCACACACCTTTAACTCATTCTTCAACCCTTGCTCCTGAGGACTGATCCTAGGTGATTCCACCAAACTTCTTTCCCTCCTCCCTTCCCAGCCCCTCTTTTGCACAGACTATGGCTTCCCTTCCTTTTGCAGCCCTGTGACTATTAGGCAACCAAGGTGCACATCTTTTGCTTAGCAATTTTCAAAGACTTGCAACCAGGAAATCAACATGTGCACAAACCTCACCATGAATCAGAAGCCACTCCACCCACCAGTACCAGCTCTGCATGGAGCTAAAAATTAGCTTTAACTCTGTCCCATTTGTCAAACAGCACTTCATCTTTAAAAACCATTAGAAGTGGCACAAACATTTAGCTGCTGTTTGTGAGGGTAATTAAGATGGTTTGCCATAGTGCCTTTTAGTAACAGCCCAGCTTGAGATGAACAGCACAGCAGAACACACACAGCTGGGGAAAGGTGAGCAAAGTTCATGCAATAAGCTTGAGGAGATGGAAGCTCTCGAGTCCTCCTAAAAGGAGCAGTTTAAGATGCAAGTTTAACAATATCTAGGAAATCTCCTGGGCACAAAGCAAGTACTGAGGCAGGAAGACCATATTTCTACCTCACTACTCCACAACATTCCCAAAGCTACATCCTCTTTCCCTTTATCCCTCAGACTTAATCCTTCAAGGCATTAAGGTGCCATCACTCTAACCCCAGAAGGTTCTGATGCTCTGCTCACTAGCATTATGGCTTCTCAGGAAAGATGAGGCACTGTTATACCACAGGCTGGAATGGCAATGATGGCTTACCAAATACAGGGCTCTGTATGTATGCTGCTCCATACAACAACCACTGGCTGGAAGTGAGTATTGAACAGAAGCTGACAAAATGTTTTACCCAACTGCCAGTCCTTGGTATTGTGCCAAGATCCAGAAAAAGGAGGGACATCAGGTATGAGACTTCTCCAGCCTACCTGCATCTTTCTTCAAGAGACACTCCAGCACCATGCTCTCAGAAAGTCCTTCCCTGGCATCCCAGCAGTCTCCCAACAAGCACAGTAGTCATGCCAGCCACCATCCTACAACAAGCAGATGTTATTCTCCAATGCGCCTCCTTGCTCTTGGCCCACTACCCTGTTCAAAATCCTTTGACAGACAAGTCCAAATCCTACTTAGAGTAAGGAGGATTCCTCTAAGGTAAAATATTTGGCTTAGAATAGATTACAAGCCTCTTGCAAGAATACCTATTTAAAGGAAAACGGCTGATTCACTGAATGTCAGCTGTCTTAAAATGATCTCCACAGTCCCACAGAAACGTAAGGAAGGCCACACTGAGTCACGATAAGGATCCATTTAACTCACTACTGTAATACTCTCACAGCATCCGGCTATTTTCAGCTGCAGCAATTCTATGAGTTCTTTCTGGTGACTGAGGCTACAACAGACCAGCAAGACAATTTACTATAGCTGAACAAAAACCCACAGAGTTTCTATCTGCAGTGGCTTATTCCCAAGACCAGAAATGCCGTGAGATACCCTTTGCTCTTTCACAGTCCCTTCAGGACAGCTGGCTTATTACTCTGTCTCCAGCAAGTAGAGTCTTGCAGTCTTGTTTATAAGAGTTGGTGCTCTCTGTCCCCATCCTGCTCAAGCCAGATAATCAGAAACCATTTTACATCTGCATAGACCTGGCATGGTATCTATCTGTAAAAAATCCCCACTTGATGTCTGGATCACATCTTCTTAAGGATCCATTTGAGCTTTTCCATCTATCTGATGCTTTGAAATCACATGATATAGGCAGGCCAATTATAAACAACTAAGTTACCACACGTAAGAAATTACTGTTTCTCAGATGACCAAAGGTAATTGGCCATATGCACACTCACAGCCTAGTCCCAGTGGCCAAGCAAATTGGTTTAACTTGTATTTTGTGGTAACACATTTTGCTGCCTATTTGCAAGGGAGTAAAAGAGCAACCATGGTCAGCTACCCCAGCTCAAGCTGTTATCTGTGCTTTACAAAGATACCCATGAGTTATCTGTTCACGCCCACAGTCAGTGTTATTTAACCCTACCTCAGCAAATAACTCGCACTTCAGAAACAAGACCAATTTCTTTCCAAACAGAAGCAAAGACCTTGCTATTTATTTAAAAACATGAAGAAATACAGCAGGGAAAAAAGAAACCTAATTACTTGCTAATTGTCCCTCCTCCAGATAATTAACCCAGAAGCACACCTGAAACTATGCATTTTCTTTTCAAAGACACAGAAATGGAGCATATGTATACCTTTAGTTTTATGTCAAAGCAGACTCACAGCCTCCCTTGCTTGCTGTAGATTACCTGGAAAAAAATTCCCATTTTTGAGGAAAATGACCATAAACAACTGCACAATACTTGGCTACAAGATGAGAGCAATCAGATGGGAGCAGGGGGAAAGATCCAAAGATATACCAGGTCAGCATTATTTTAGGGTCAGTTCTAATCCCAAGAGGGTAAATGGGTCACAGCAATACGTTAGAAGAACAACTCTACAAAATTCATCATTCAATAAAATCGCACCTTTGGCACACTTCAATCAGGTCGTGATGAAAAATGAGGAAGAGGCAGAGATGCACATGTGGTTGCTATGGAGTTAAAGGCTTGAAGGAGAGACAGGAAATCGGGACAATTGCCCAGAATACAGTTAGCTGTTCAAGTACCTCTCTCTAAACACCTCCCTGGACAGTCAGATTCATGAACACCCATACTAAGAGAAACCTTTTAAATACTCAAGTGTTCCCAGGACGAGCAGGATTCCAAGAACCAAAATCCACCAAGGAACTGTAGATGTTCCACGTTAAAAACAGCTGAGACTGGCAAATATGAGCCAGTTACTACAGAAGTTGAGTAAGGGTTGGAAAGTTAGTGGACATGGATGAAGGACCATGCTTTGCAGCATATAATCTCTGCCAGCTGCCTTGTAGTTCAGTACTTTGCTTCGCCAGGCATAAGGAAGCAAAAGTAATTGCTAAAGAACCATTCAGAGATTTGCCCCAAACAACAAGTAGGGAAAGCAGGGACATGACAAAATTTAAACCATCTGTAGCTCAGGTGTCAACCTGAAAGGTTTGAAGTGCACTGAAGTCTTAAGAAGCCCAAGCACATCCCTTTCTCAAGAACACACATCTTGGAATTTGGGGACTTTTTGTGCTCCGTGGCATCATTCAGCACTATATGAAAGAGCCATCACACTTCCTGATGTGAGCACACATCAGCAGGACCCACATGTGGGCAAAGACTGGGATGAAGCAGGCACAGGACATGCTACTTGCAAAGTATGCTGTGAAGGAATAACTTCTTGGAAGATGATCTCCTAAAGCAAAGATTATAGGGGTGGGAAAAAGATTCCGGCAGAGCAGGCAGATGAGATAAGAAAGCATGAAGACAGTCCCATTGTGCTGGAGCTGATGACTCAAGTCATAAAGCCCATTTGATGGATAATCCAGCCAGCTGCTTCAAGATCACAAGAGGCTGCTGCATTTCCACCTCCCTACAGAGCTTCCTAACAAGGGGTGTGGGTGGGTGTGCATGTGTGTATATGTGTGCATATATGTAGATAATCAGCAAATTTTCTATTTTCTCCTGCCTACTTAACGCAGTCTTTCAGTGTGCAACCTCCTACACTGCTATTTTTACCTGCTTATAATCAGTGTGTTCTCAAACACTGAGAGACTCAAGAGAAGAGTAGTTCAACTCCTTCAGTGCACAGCCCACAACACACTGCAATACCTTAATGGCAGCTCATCTCCCAGCACCCAGGTTACTGTGCCTTGTAGAGCACTGGAGAGAGCTGGTGGTCAAGGCCTGGGGGATCTCTTATCACTCACAGGATGCTGAGTTTGAAGTGAAGGGTCTTTGGACAGAGATTAGCAGCATAAGGCATCAAGCAGAGATACTGGATCCAAAGTCAGTGCTTTAAGCTGCTAACATAGTAAATAAGAAAACTGACAACCAAAAAAGCCAGGTAAACTTTTTACTGGATTATTTTCTCCTCTCCTTTTTATCTCCTCTCACCATAAAGCTTTCAGCTTTCACTTTCAATGAATTATGTTTTATTGCTGGCCCCAAATATGCCTGATCTATCATAAAACCTTTCAGCCTCACAGCAGGCATTAACCTGTGGACAAAATTCCCAAAAGACCAGGGTGCCTCACTTCTCATGAGGAGCCCCTGAGATTTACAGTAACAAGGAGCCTGAAAACATTAAGTAGATGGTACCAAATCCTGATACCAGATGACAGCTCACTGATCAACAGGCTGCTGTCTCAGCTCCTGCAAAGGCCTTTATCAGTTAGCCATCCAAGCTGCTTATTTAAGCAGGGCCATTTTCAAATGTGTGACCCCGCAGAAGTGATGTGTCTGTATGTACAGTGGCTTCCCCTGTACTATTACAGTCCCTGACCACAATTTGCAGGACAGATATTACAGTCCTGGAGCCTCAAAACATTTGCATTCTCTAGTGAAGCCTGCCTCCTGCAGTGGGGACCTTCAACACTTATCCTGCAGCCTGAGATAAGGAAGCAATTGATGTACATACCGGCTAACTGGTCACTGGCTAACAAGCATCCACAAATAAAAAAGCCAAGGGGAAAAGGAAAACAAACACAACAGCCCACAACAACAGCCCACAACAACAGCCCACAACAACAGCCCACAACAACAGCCCACAACAACAGCCCACAACAACAGCCCACAACAACAGCCCACAACAACAGCCCACAACAACAGCCCACAACAACAGCCCACAACAACAGCCCACAACAACAGCCCACAACAACAGCCCACAACAACAGCCCACAACAACAGCCCACAACAACAGCCCACAAATGCCAAACCAAACTCACGAAGGGCTGACAGGCTGGAGGCGAGTTTGGCTTGTGTAGTACAAGAAGACTTGTACCAAAAGTCGAGGGGTTCCTCAGCTACTGCTAAGGTACTCCACAACTTTCTTCAAAACCACACCAATGATCCAGTTTTTGAGAAACCGTTTGAAAAGGAACATATTTCCTGTCTTGGACATTAATCCTGTCCTCAGGGGATCAGAATAAGAAAGCACAGGCTGAGAAGAGGGGGTATCTCGCTTGTGACTCCCTCAGTCCTGGCTGGCACTGCAAACAGATTGTGTTGGAGCCTGGAGTCAGATGTCCCCAAGCCCAACCCTTCTCTCATTACTGTCAGCAGTATCAGTCACAAACACCATAAGCCTTGAGAAGAATTCCCACTGCAGTCAGGTACACTGACTGGTGGATACAGAGAAATCAGCACAGCATCAAACGTTCTGCTTTTGAATTCAAGATTAAAGGCTGGTGAGATACTGCAAAGCTTCCCATTCACAGGTTTTTACCACTGTTTTCTCTGAACACATGTATTGTACGTATGTATTGTATGTACGTATTGTATCATGCCATTTTCTCTGAAATTCAGATTTTCATATATATTTTCTCTAGAAATTCTCTCTAAATGAATGGCCTCAACAGAAAAAATAGGGAAAGAAAAAGAGTAGGAACATTGCAGTTATTTTATTGGATCACATCAGCTCTTTGAAGCCCAGTATTGTTGTGGTTTGATTATATTATGGCAGCACAGAAATTTCAGTTATTCCAGACACTGCTTTTCCAAAGATCAAGGACGTCCCCTTCCTCAGACCATGTTTGTCACCCATCATACCTTGGTCCTGTCAACTCTCGCTAACCCTACAGCCATGGTGCTCATACTCCTGATCCAAGCTGTAACAGGTGGAAGAAGGGAAGCATTTCCACAGGCAATGGAACTGGTAGCATAAACAACCTGTTAACATTTGAAGTCTAAAAAAACCCAAACTTCCCAGTTTTCTTTTCACCCTTCTTCATTTATCAACTGCTACACAAACAGGCAAAACCTCCTTTGTCTCTCCTCATCCATTGTGCAGCTTTGCTCTGAAAGTACATACTAAATTATTTCCTGATTTTCAAGAAGAAATAGATCTTCCCTTGAAATAGTCCTCAATTCACCTGATTTTGCAAGCCATTTCCTCTCTTGCAGCAGCATTAAATAAATAATAAATAAATAAATATTCCACTAAGGCCAAAGGTGCTAAGGGTCAAAGCTCCTAGTGATATGTTAGTAACAGAGAACCAGCTCTAGTGCCCCAAACCCAACCACACCAAAAAGCTTTAAAGACAGCTCCAACAACTTAAAGAAATGTTGCCAGCAAGAACCAGCTGACTGGACATGAGTACCACATTTGCAAAACACGGCATCTTGTTCTGCATACCAGTGCTCTGACCAAATCTCAGCTTCCTAGCAACACGTTCCATTTAAACCTCTGACATTTTCAAAGTTGACCCTATGGATTGATTGTCGACAGTTCAATATAAACATTCAGCACATGATATTTGAACTTCCTAGCTCAGCTTGTAAGTGTTGACAGTTTTATCTATGACTGGATCTGATTAGAAAGTGTCTGTGCTCCCACCTGAAGTTTCAACATTTGCCCCATTTCTGTAAGCATTTATTGTACAATTTTTAAAACTGCCCAAAATACTTAGAAATTTTTTCCAGCACTGAAAAAAATAAAAACAACTTCCAAAAAAAAAAAAAATTCATAACAGGTTTCTGTCATGAAAGTCCTTTAATTAAAACTGAAATTTTCAAGAAATTTTCACGTTCCTTGGAAAAGAGATTACACTGAAAAACACATCAACAGTAATTTTATAATCACTCTCCTCTCCCTTGAGTCTTCTGGAGACTCATGGTATTGATTTTATTCTCATTTTAAAACTACATGCAGTTGAAATCTTTAAGTAAAAACTCTTACTCAACTGAACATTTGCCATAAAACCAGTAAACAGCAACGTGACTCATATTTCTCAGTGACACCACCTAAACATGAAAAAATATTTTCTCAAAAGCAAAGTCAGTTTAGATAATATAATAATGAAGCATTTCAATAGCTTTTCACAGCGCCTTCCTCCTTTTTTCTTTTCTCCTTCCAGCTGCAAAAAGCACAAGACTTTCGGGGGGAAATACTTTGGCATAAATTTTTAATATGTAGTTTCTTCACAAAATATTAATGTTCCTTACTGCAGTTTATTTCCCTATGAATGTCAACACTAGCAGTCAATAGAACATGCCCAGGCTCAATCCAGATAAATTCATTGTGCTTTACTTTGCCCACAATCCAGTTTGCTTTTTTCAGTCAGCTCAGAGATAGACACTAGACTTCCCCCAAGGAAGTTCAAGCTCTCCCAAAGCTCTCTTGCCTGAAACAAAACAAAAAGCCAGGAGGCTGTATACTTCAAACTCTCTACAGATTGTACTCAATTAGTATTTATTTAAGTGATAGCAGGATGACACCACTCAAAGAGGATGCCTGGCTTACAGGGGAATAGCTCAATAGATTACAAGTAGCATGGGTCACTCTACAATCCTTCAGTCACCTTTTCATAGTCTTTGCATTCAGGGCTTGCTGCAGTTCTAACACAGATAAAGGGAACTGTACAGGGACAGAGCCATCCCCCAGCACCTCATCCAGATCAAACCCAGCTGGCTACACACAAAGTAGTGCCTGGTCCTTCCCCCTCTTCCCAAACAATCCATGCCTACAAGTAGAACGTTTTCTCTCTGTGTTCACACCCTGAGGGTCTAAGTAGGGAAAACTAGCAAGCAAGAATTACTTTATTCAGTCAAATTCCCAGTAACATGCATATAAACGTATAAAAACAGAAGACATCATCTGGAAATTCAGAAAAGATGGGCAATACCTTTGCTGAGACAATTACTACATAAGTGCGCTTCACAGCCTAAGACTATAGTGAAAGTGAAAGCTCAAGAAAGATGAGTCAACCTCCATTTATTTTGTCAGAAAGCAAGGCTTCAGACCAAGGCTTGGGTGGCCACAATTAAATCACAGTCTCTTGCAGTGATAAGCAAAACCTGTTTTCTAGCAAGTGGAAGCAGGCTGCCAATGTCTGGTGGCAAAACATATGCAAAAAGCACTAGAAATAAGTGTGCAAATAAGCAAGAGGGAAGCGTATGCCACCTGAAGCAGTCAGAGGGGTCAAGGATGGTGCACTCACTTAGCACACCATCTATTTAGATCCCTCTACTTATAGTCCAGGTAGGTTACATACAACTTCTATGTTTTAAATCCAATTAACCTACCAGTTCTGCCTGCAAGCCCCTGCACAAAAGATGAAGTTTGTTTACTACAAAGTTTTGTCTCTTTGAGCTGAAGTGTGTTTTCTCCTCACAACAGATTACTACACTCTACAAAATCCATGAGACAAATCCAGATCTCTGTATGGGAAATATCACTGTGGCATGTTTGTTACCATCAGAGAAACATCTCTGTGGTTAAACAGGGGCATAAGCTCAAGATTTCTCCCATGCCAATTTGTAATGAAAGAAGTTCCATACTCCAGCTCCTCAGTGGATTCTGATACCTCGCAGTCAGCGTAATTGATGGGAGCTTGGCACCTAGCAAGCTTAAAGCACCATGGCCTCACCATGGAGGAACATTTAGCCATGCTGGTCAGAAGTAGGTCACAGGACCATGTTCCTCCCTCAAACATGAAAATTCTTGAGGAAAGATGGCCTAAAGACAGCACAGCTGACCAAACCATACTGCCCAATTCCATACAGCCCACGAGCCTTCATCTGGGTACCACTTTCTGTAGCTCTACTGGACTCAGACCTCACTGCCATTATGCCTCCTTACTTCCATCTTCCCACTTTGCTCCTAAGTCTTTTGCCTCCCTTAGCCCTTAAATTATTGCTTCTTTCTCCCTGTGGATAAATAGGTGGAAACTTGTTAGCAGGATTTTAGAAACAAGAGTGGACTAATGCCTTCTTTTGCAGTAGATTACCTACAAATAAAAGGCTGTCTGGAATAGTCCCTGTTTAGGGACTGTAGTGACAGGACAAGGGGTAACGGGTTAAAACTTAAACAGGAGAAGTTTAGATCAGATATAAGGAGGAAGTTCTTTACTGTAAGGGTGGTGAAGCACTGGAATGGGTTGCCCAGGGAAGCTGTGAATGCTCCATCCCTGGTGGTGTTCAAGGACAGGTTCACAAAGCCTTGGGTGACATGGTTTAGTGTGAGGTGTCCCTGCCCATGGCAGGGGGGTTGGAACTGGATGATGTTAAGGTCCTTTCCAACCCTAACTATTCTATTCTATGATTCTAAAAAAGCAATGAGACTAATGTCCCTCTTAACAAGGTTAAGGTGATATATTTATTCATTTTAGTATTATTGCCGCTTAATACATTTTTCTGACAGTTTAATGCTAGATGCTGTTTTAAGACTAGCTCTTCAGTTTGTATAAACATAGTTCTGCTGAAAGACTGAAATGTTTTCTCTAGAAGCCAAAGAGTAAGAACAGCATTATCAAATATAAGAGGAAAGAAAATAGCTAATAAAGGAAAAGTTTTAACAGTCTTCCTATGATTCCTATATATCATTACATAGGAATTTATTTGGACCTTTCTCCCATTGGTTTTGGCTGATCCTCCTCAGAATTACTTTCTTCACTTCACTAGCTCTGAGAACTGCACACAAGATCCAGCTTTATCCTATGGCAGAGCCTCTAAAAGCAATGCACTTGCCTTTCTTCAGATGAACTCCAAGCTCCCTCTCCCATCAATTCTCTGCAATTCCTGTCTTTTACCTCCTGGACAAAGATTCAGACATTCAGCTCCTAAAATTAAGAAAGTTGGTCATCCTGATCCAGGTGACTTTGCAATAAACACTTTGACTTAAGGTCCTTTCTAACCCTAACTATTCTATGATTCTATGACATTTGAAACCCACTGGATCACCTTAAAGATTTCCACCCTACACCATGCAGCTAGGAGTTTATCCTCAAGGTGTGCATTCCATAAGGCTCAGAATGCTAGTAGTACTGTACCTTCTTCCTACTTGAATCTCCTTCTCAAAGAGTTTCTAATTTATTATCAAAAGGGCTTTATATGCTTATTATTTGCATTTGTGGTGGCTTGCCCTTGGTTGGCTGCCAAGTGTCCACCATGCTGCTCTATCATTCCCCTCCTCAGTAGGACTGGGGGAATAAAACAAGACGAAAAGAAATCATGTGTTTGGATAAAGGTAGTTTAATAAAGAAAAGCTAAGGCCAAAGATGGAAGCAAAGGGGGAAAAAAGTAAAATCTCTATTTCCTATCAGCAGGTGATGTCCAGCCACTTCCCGGGAGGCAGAGCTTTAGTACACATACCGGTTGCTCAAGAAGAGAAATGCCTTAATAACCAATGCCACTGCTGCCTCCTTCTCCTTTTTTCTTAGCCTTTATTGCTGAGCAGTCATCATATGGTAGGAATACCCCTTTGGTCAGTTTGGGTCAGTTGTCCTGGCTGTGTCCCCTCCCAAGATCTTGCCCACCTCCAGCCAACTAGCCTTCGGGGGGATGTTGGAGAGGCAGCCTTGATGCTGTTCGAACACTGCTCAGCAATAGCCAAAATACTGGTGTGTTATCAACACCCTTCTAGGTACAAATACAAAGCATATCACTAAAAGGACTGCTGTGGAAAAAGTTAACCTCATCCCAGCTAGACCCAATACCACCCCAAGTGCAGACTCATGACTCAGATTTTTCGAAGTGCCTCAGGATACACCCAAATATCCAGAAAAGCTTCCTTTGGACAGACAGCTTTGGTTGGAAAATTAATAAAATAGGAAAGATGCTGGGAAGACAAGGAAAAAATACCAGGTTGCCAGTAATTAGCAAGCTTGCCTTGCAAACTTTTCCCAGTTGCTTGGCAACCCAGAAAGTCACACCAGAGAGCAAGGGGTAATTGGACAAGTGGCTTAACAGGATGCTTCTAGAGCAGTAGTTTTAAGTGGGTAAGGGAAATGTTTGGTGTATTCACACATCTTCACCATCCTGTACTAGTATTACAGGCCCCAAATAAAGTTCAGGGAGACTTCATACAACTTCTGCTCCATGCAAAGGGAATAGTAGAAAAACAATTGCTTAAGTGATGAGAGACCTTTACTTTCATATCACTTTTGGTCTTCATTTGTTATGCCCATATTAGAAACTAAAACAGGCCAGGGCCCATACATTGATCCAGAGACCACTTGGCATATCAGGGTCTGCTTCCAAGAGAAGGTGCCAGAAGGAAACATCCTTGGGTTACCCTGTCCCCTAAACAAGGCCTGAGTTTGCCTGACAGCATTCACTGGCATGGGACACAACCATGCTGGGGGGACACCAACAGCAAAACCATCATAATCCCGCAGCAGGCTAAGCATGTTCCAGTCAACATCTAGGAGCTCCCTGGGCACCACATGGAAACAGGTAAGGAAACTCCCTCCTGAGGTGGGACCTGGGGTCCCACGGGCAGAATTTGCCATCATTCTTTGACAATAAGTACCAAGGGATGGATGAAGTGAACAAATAAGCCAGTTGGTAGCAGAGGAGGTAGCATAAAGACAAGGGTGCTTTGCTAAAGAAGCAGCAGTCTCGGTCAGCCCTGTGCCTGGCTTTCCTATACATCTTTCCTTTAACTGCAATTTTTCCACTACAAGGAATCTCTCTTTGCAAAACAACTTGGCTCTGACAGAAAGAAATAGTCTTCGACACATTTATCAAAGCTGGGGGTGCTTTGATAAAGAGGGGAGAGCCGAGTTTAACAGTGGCAACACTTGACTGTCCTTCCTGCTTTTATTTTGTCCCTTTAATTAACAACAACAAAACATGTTTGGAAAAACTAACCAAAAAAAAGCCCACGTATCACTCTTCAGATGAAAACAACTTTGAAATCTGGCACTTACGTAGTTCTGTTGGCAGAGTGGATATTAATAATTCAACAAAATATTATAGTCATTACTATATTTTTGCAATATCACAACTCTGCATTTTAGAATAACTCCTCTCCAAATCTCATTGCAACAGTCATTAATAAATAAAATGCAATTCACTCTATTAAATGTGTTGTTTAAAGGCTAAATATTTCATTAGAACTAATTTATTTTAAATAATAAGACTAGGACTCTCCCCCCTCAGCACCAGGACAAATCTCTTAACTCCACACACTTTCCACACTCAGAAATGAAATTATGTTTCAAAAAGCAAACCTTAAATTGAATTCAACCGGAAATTCTATGCAGCAGCTCCCAGACACAACCCCCTGCAGACTGATGGGATCACAACCAAACAGGACCCAGGCCTCACAGCTTTGTTATGCTGTTTATGCAACCCATAGGAAAATTAGGATTGGAAAAATACAACAGAATAGTTTGAATTTATTGCCTGCCTTGAACAGTGGCCAATGCCTGATTCTCTGAGGGAAGGAGAAAGGAAAAGTATCTTAGTCCAAAGCTCAGCTGCCAACAGCTACAGATAACAATGCTTAGCCAGTGTTTTTCACCAGTCAGTCCCAAAGAGCTTTGGAACAGAGGTCAATCTCCTCTCACAGGTGGAAAAACCGAGGCACAGAAAGAAACAACTTGTCAGTGATTAATATAAAGGCTAAGGGATGAGCTCATATATATATATTTCTCCATCATGCACAAGTTATGCACATGGGAGCTCTACCCCATTGCCTGCAAAGGCACTCGTAACTCCATTTCAGTTGCAAGTTAAATTTGAGGTAAAAAACCCACCCAAACCAACCCAACCAGCCCTTTAAGAAAATGAAAGCAGCTGCCAAAATATTTTCTTGGATCTCGGAAATGGGATCTAATGATCTAGATCTTAAGTGCAACTCCCCCTCCACTCTCGAACGCATCACACTCCTAACCCACCCAGCCATAAACAGATGAATTCCTATGCAGAACAAAGGAGTCTGATTTTAGTTCTTGTCAACTGCTATTATTAGCAAAGAAAAGTTACCAAATCCCTATTAAAATAAAAAACCGAAACCAAATCTCCACCACACCAACCCCCACACACATTTTGCAGTTTGAATTTTTCACTTAAAAAACGTCTTCTACAAGAAAAACGAAAAACAACCAAAAAAAACCCTCTATAAAGTAACTGTTACCTTCTGGCCACCTCCAGAACAGCATGTAAGCTCTGCCCTGCTGACTGACAAACTGACATCAGCAAGGTAATTCCTGTAATTAAAACAAAGCAACACGATCTCACTAGTGGGGCCTGCATCAGACACTATAATCCCTATTTTTATCCATGGAGCTCGCTGCTTTCCTCCAGCAAGAGCACATAAACACTGCAGCTTTCTTTTCACCAACTTCATATCAAGACACAGAATAGTGCAGAAAATCAGAGGGAGCAGTATCTTCAAGAGTGACTTTTTACAGTAAAATGGCAATTTAATAAGACCAGCATATTTTATCTCCTAAATTGTGTTGAATTTGCTTTCATAAGTGTGTAATTTATGTTCTATTTAACCTTAAAAAAAAAGAACAAAAATCCTCAGCTTTTCTATTAAAAAAAAAATAAAAGCCTTTATTCCTTAAAAATTATGGAGATGTGGGGTTTTATTTGATTGGTGGGTTGGTTGTACTGGGGCTTTAGTTGTTGGGTTTTGGTTTGGTTTGGGGTTTTTTTTTGTTGATTATTTTGTTTCTCTTGTATTTTTTTAAATCAGAATGAGTCTGCTCTTGATCCAAGTCAGCATCTGGAGAGACCTGTCAGGGTGGAGATGGGGGTTAGGGATTAATCTCAAATTAGCTCCCTTTCGTGAACCACCCCACACACACCCAAAAAACCCCAAGCTGAGTAGTAAGTTATATGCAGAGCTGTCCATACCACGCATTCTTGATTGCAGATAGATGTTAGATGTGCCAGATACTATTCAATGCCAGATACAGCTGTGCTACTGAACAATGTCAGATATGTGACATGGGGAATAGATGGACTTCTGGTCTCGTCCAGCACATCTGATTTCCTGGGCACACGTCCAAAACCCATTATACTCAATAGAAATGCAAAGAACTCACTGGCTTTGACTCAGATCTTGTATGACAACGGACAAGAACAGCTACCAGATATTTAACCTGTCAAGGAGAGAAGTTAATTGGAACCTGCTGTAATAAATACACCACCTTCAGTACGCCATCTCTTTGTGCTTTAAGTCATTCAGCCTCAAGAGCTAAGAAGCCTTAACTGCTGAGCCAAAGCCCAAATGTTTTCCCTAGGCTTTCACTAAGACCCTGTAAAACACTGGCTGCACTCCTCAGATCAGCCAGCAGAGCGAGGGGGGAACCTAAACCCAGAATCAGTGAAGGATCAGCAAAGCACTGACAGAGATGGTCACTGCCAACATGGGAACCTGGAAAAACATGTCAGAGCTCAGCCAGTGAGCAAAGCAGCAAGAGAACATACCACACTAGCAGCCAGGATGGTCTCCACCGAGAGTAAAGAAGCCTCAGTTTTGTTTGACATGCTGTCTGGACATTGCTTGGTGGAACTTCAAAACTGAAGCCCTCATCATCATTAAAAGCTACTTCTTAAGGACTCACTTAAACTCAGTGGCTTGTGACACTTTGTAATGTACCATAGCATTAATGCTTTTCTGTTGCTGTCTGTTATGAAACAGGGGTTGAAGCACAGCCATGCAGATAGAAGAGGCTTTTAAATTCCATCCTGTCCAAGCCCACCAGCAGTCACAGGCGGGGAAGCAATATAGGTCTATTTCTCATCTTACTGACACTTCATCAGTGTTACCACCAATGACTTTGAAGGTATTATTGTTGCCGTATTCCAGCATCAGGAAAATGAATAATAAGCCCTTGAAATAAAACATGCTGCTCTGACAGAAGCCATTGATTCATCAAGCTAGGGTCCTGTTTTGCAATACCAAGGATTTAAACCAAGCACAGCAGTTTCATTAAAGAGAGAGCAAAAGAGAAACCAAAGGGTTCCAGTGACGAGTTACTCCAAGCAGAAATGCGAGGATGCAGAACAGCATTTCCAGTCTGGCAAAAGGGTCACTCACAGCACTTGGGCTATTTGGCCAGATCTGTGTACTGTTTATCTACTCAGCCAAAACTAAGTAAATAACTGAGAGAAATTCCCCATTGCAGCTGTTTCTCAAGCAAGTGCAGAAGAATCCGCAATCCCAGCTCAAGGCTACACTATAACACAGTTTTTTAAAGTCCATTTTTTCTAGTTTATTGTAAGATGATTATTCCCTCCAATTTCCATTCCAGAAGGTGGTCGCAACCTCTCATAACAACAATCCCTTGTAAGTAGTGAAGATACTTAGCAAAGCAGTGAACTGAGAGCACAGAGTTGCCTGAAAGACTTTGAGAGATACGGTGGAAAAGATACCTGTCTTTTCCCAGAACCAGCACGTGGCCATTTAGAACGTGTTTTCACAGTGCGGTTGTTCATTAGAACTACTCCAAAAGAACAGACACTTGGCAAGTCTAGCTCAGCAATTCTCACCCTAATGTGTCCAAATCACTGGTAGCCAATGGACATCAATGTTTGCAATGCTAATGCCAGCAACACAAGCACATGCTAGTACACTCCAGCAAATTTGCACTTGAACATCCCAAGTTCCCCACCATTGAAAGACAGGGAGAGAGATACTTGTCCACAGAGAGAGATGCTTGTCCACAGTGGCAATACCTTCTTCCTCCCTCAAGTTGCAGACTTAGTCATGTTTCCCACAATCAGGCAGCTCATTTCCACTGTCCCAAGCTCAGGTCGCTCATGAAGAATGAAAAATAAATAAAATCAAGGACACAAAGCCAAGGAGGTACATGAAGACCCACACTGGCAAACTAATGCTGCACACAGAAATTCACATTAGGATCCTGTTGGCATAGTATGTATCAAGCTCTATTGGAGCAAAATCAGCATAAAATCACCATAAACCAGAGTAAATTTTGGACCATGAACATGAGCTGAACAGTGTCTCTTAAAAGGATAATTTGTACCTATCAACATCCTTTCTTTCCCTTTGGTTAATAGCAGGACAGACTATTTAACCAGTGGTTTAAAGCTTTAGCTTGCACAACAACAATTTATGCACCCTGGCAGGTGAGAATGACCTGTTCAACCCTACTGACCTAAATAACTAGGAGAAAAGCCTTCTGGCAGCCTTTCCCTGCTCATTTCTTGTCTGAGATAACGTCAAATAGCATTCAGCCATGGCACATCTAACCTGAACTGACAATGTCCCATAAACCTGCACACTGGCTCCAAAAAATCACTTTCCTCCCTTCTCTCCCGGTGGGAGTTAGACTTAGCCAGTAGTTGTGCATGTCTTGCTCAGGGGACCTTATTTTTTTTCTTCCCCTAGTGCTAATTCCTTCCATAAGGTTCATTCTCTGTTGCTGCCCTGGGCAGGAGCTCCCATAGCAGAAGGATGCACAAGAAAATGCATCAGTACAGGTCAAGCGCAAGCTTTCCTCTGGAGGGAGAGGATTTAAATAAAGAATGAATCTGAAAGAGCTGCCAGCTTCCCTGTCACCTGCGCTGTCTGTCAGCATGAATTTGCCACAGGGGACTACCACACAGGAGCAAAATATCTTCTGGCCCCACGGTCAGGAGGTAGGAAGTGAGCAAAAACTGGCCAGCATCCCAGAGACAGGCTGGTATCAAGAACAGAGAAACAATGGAAAGGCCACACTTTCCCCATCACAACTAATCATCAGTGATCATCTCAGATCTTCGGGAAGAGGCTGACAGGGAATGCCCACACTGCCTCCTCTCTAGGGTGTTCAAATTGTGTATAGGCAGTCAAAAAAAACCCCAGAGCAAGGCTATGCCATCCATATTATATCCACCATCCTTTAATACACAAGATTTGTGCAAGGTGCTGGGGGTGGGGGGGGGGCAGAGGGGAGCCTTTCTTGTTCCCAAATATTTGCCATTACACAGTTTTCTACTTATCTCTCAAAACCCTACAACTCCACAGGCATGACAGACTCCAGATAACTGCCAGCTTTTTTCTAGCTTGCTACCATTCCCTCCTGTCTCTTGAGCAGTTAGATCTGCAGATGAGAGCAGAGCAAAACTGAACCCAGGGAGACGTGCTTTATGAGAGCTCCAAACTCAGTACATGAACAACAATGTTCAACCTAAGGAACTTGATGTATAACTGAGGGATGCCAAGATGCAACCACACAAGACACTTCATTCCTGACTCATACCAGAGGCTGTGAGTCACTGCCACTGTCCAAAGGCTGTGGCAAGGGATGGAGAAGGAAGGGGTCTGCAATCCCATATGAAAGGATTACAGCACATGTGCTACAGAAGGAGGGTGTTGAGAGGGAATGGAGCAAAAGCAGGCAGATTACAGCCCCCGATAATCTCTGTTTACATGGTTCTTACATTTTATTTAATTAAATAGCTATATACTTACTTAGTTATCAGATCACGTATCCTAACACACATGTAAACACAGGCATAGTACCTTCTACCTTTCTAAAATGCATTTTTTTTTATATGACCATTGTGATTGAAACAAGGTTCTAAAAGAAGTAAAAAGCCCATGAAGCTTCACTCTGCCCTTTCCCATCCTCCTGTCAGGTGCCCACATGCAACTCATTTTGATAAACACAGGTATAGCAAGGTTTGCACTGATAACCGCTAACTACAAGGGGCAATAAATTACAGACAGCTCTCATCAGTAAGACTGCACAAAGCATTTCCCCATGAGCTGTGAAACAGAAACAGCAGCACTGCATGCTTTGCTTTGACACACGTATCAACTCACTCCTGTGTCCTCACACATTCCATGAGAAGCTCTTGCCTCTCACCCTTGTCTCCACTAGGATGAGCACTTGAAGAACTATCTGGAGATCATACAGATCACAGTCTGAGAACAGCCTCCACTGCTCAGGTGACTTTAGTGACTGTTAACCTTTATCTTTGGGGAAGAAGATGAGACTCTCCCATTTTGCAGAAGACACAGCATTCCTAAATGAGGCAACATTTTATTTTACCATCTAGGATTTGATCCCATTCTTTAGTGCTGGAGTTAGACCTGCCTCTTTCCTCCTTTCACTAAGATGCCTTCTCCCCAGTCCAGTTTATTGCCTGTTCCCAGCAGCACTGCAGGAAGCGCACACAAAAAATAAGGAATAGAAAACAAAGCACACAGAAAGCTAAGAGTCACCGGCACAAAACCTCAGCACAACTCAAAGGCAGGCTTTGTTACTTGTAGCATGTGAGGGAGGAACAAGTAATGGAGATAATCTCAAATTAATTAAAAGCAAGAGAGGGTAGAATTGAGCCTGCAACAAAGAGATGTAGTACATGCAAATCGAGAATGCTACGCTACCAGCAATGCTGCCTTTTGATTAAAAGGAACAGAGTTCCCAGGCAGGCTGGGGAAAAAACAACAGTGAACAACATTAATTAAGAAAATTAAGACCTCCTCAGTGCTGATGCTGTGTTTTAGGTTGCCTTCAGTAAGAACAAGTTTCAGCTTTAGATGCAACAGATCACCGCCTGTGGGTTAGCATGGGAGGGATAACTTTGGAACCCATTAACCAGTTTGAACTGAATTCAACAGGGGGAAAAGGTCACAGAGAAACAAAGCTCAGCCCTGTTCAGCTGAGTAAAGAAGCAGGTCCCAAAATAACATCTGGCCTGAGCCATAAGCCACCCAGCATTCATTCTCATAGCTGGCAGGACTCCAGTTGATCAATGTATCGATCACAGCCAGCCTTCGGAGAGGCCCACAATGCTCACCCAAGTACACCATGTGCCTACTTACAGCTCCAAATGGGCAGCAGAATGAGGGATCATGACAGATGAAAGAAAACACCAAGAGACAGAAGAGCCCTGGAAGGGCAAGTCATTCAGTGGTTAAGTGATGGCTAACTTCTGTTGCTTAACAAATGACCAGGCATCTTAGTCATTTTTTGATCCTTTGGAGAGCAAACAGCTCTCACAGGCCAGATAACTTAGCATTTACCATGGCTACTGGGGCAGAGCCTCAAAAACACTCAACAGAAATCATAATCCAGTGGGGTGCTCTGGCCAAATCTGTCTCTGCTGTATTCCATATAGCATGCTTTTCTGAAAGCTTTTCTATTTAAGGCTCAGCTACCCAGAAAACTCTGGATAATGATTACTGAACCATCTCTATTATATCTCTGTAACACCTGATACAAACACTGTGAGTGCATGGGGCTCCAATAGTTGCCAAAGTACACATGGATATAGATTCTCCGTCTTCTAAGATCACCATTTTCTCTAGTAGCATGCCTACCATACTGGCTTGCAATCTCACCATCTCATAGGCAAGCCTTTATGCAGGCCAAATGTGGTTTTCATAAACCTCATCTGACACACAGATTTGTCTATCTGCCTGCCTCTTCCACCACACAGTGTGAGCAAGGATTTCTATGCACAGGGTCACCATGCTCCTTTACTTGCAGGCTCATCAGTCTTGTGTCTTACACCTGGCTTTCGGTAGCCAAACAGAGGCAAAATCTTGTCTCACTGCAAACACAGAGTTCATGTCAGTTTAGACAGTAGGTCTGCCCAGAAGCACAGCACCACAGCCCCAGACACCCTTCAGCATCCCCGTTCACACTCCCATTATAGCATCAACTGCTACCAACAGTTTCCTGATTGGGAAAAACACTATGAGTGGCAAAACAAGGACAACGCCCTTCACATGCTGCCCCAGCTCTACACCTTACAGAAGACTGACATGGGGAAACCCAGCTGAGGCCCCATCCAAGGGGGCAGGAGGAAGATGTAATTGCCCTGGCTCACTAAGGATTCCTTCACCTGCACCGGGTGTGAAGCAGAGACTTCTGCCCTTGGGCTATGAAGTGTACTACAAAGGGTGGGGAAGCCATCCTAATGATTCCAGAAAGCTAAGACCACCCTTGAACTTTGAATCCTACTACATTATTCCATGGCAAAATAGCACAAGCACGTGCCATGTGATGACCACCATCCTAAATTATTCCAACCCATTACAAACAAGTCACTTAATTCAGAGCCAGCTTGGAACCACCTCAGCAGACAGAGGTGACCCCTCTCCTGTCTCTGTATTTCCAATGGAAGCCCGAATTCATGGCTCCCACAGTCCCACTATGTCAATTCTCATCCAGCTCAAAAGGAGCTTCAATTTGAAATAACTGGGATCTGGGAAGCCATACTGGTCAAGTGATTAGAACAGCAGACAAAGAATGCTCCTTAAATCAGTTTCAGCCAGAATTTTGCAGTGCTTTAACTTGATCAATCAGTTAATGATTTTAGCTGAGCACATTCCGTTTTTCCATTATTGAGAGTCCTGTTCTTCCCCATCTTAGCTCCTCTTCTCATCTGTTTTTCCTTTCTCAAGGAAATCTCTTCTGAAAATAAAATATACCCAGCATCTGAACTGTGGCAGATGACGTTAAGTAAATCCTTTGTCATTATGGAACCACATCAATAAGGGACAGGAGTCGGAAAACCTGCCTTCCAACTTCAGTTCTGATCAGCAGCACAACCCAGAGCAGATCCCTCCTCTCTTGCACACCTCAAGTTTCTCAAAAAAGCCCCAACCAAAAACAACAACAAAGATAAGCTGATCTTCCTTTTAGTGACCTCTGAAATTCACAGAGGAAGGAGGCAGTATAAGAGCTTTATAAGTACAGTCATGTCTGTCACCCTGCAAGCACAAAACTGGAAGGTTTGGTGGTAAAGGACAGGAAGCCTAGAACAGAGAAATGCCCATGGATACAGTCATCTATCCCCCTACCTTATGCAGAAAGAATTTCTCCCTCAGCCTTCTAACAAAGGCAAATAAAGACTGCAGACAAGCAGTCCTGTTTGCCTGCACCTGATGGTATTGATCACAGCTGGGGGGATTTTCCAATCAGGCACAAACCGCAGGGAAAGACTAGCAACCAATTAGAGCTCCCACTCCTTCCTCCCTGCATCCATGAGGTCCTTAAACACTTTTGGCAAGAGCTAAATAATCATACTTTATATATTCTCACCCACCCAACAGCTTTTGCAAACATCTATCCATTTTAAGCCTCAGCAACAACGCTGCAATGTGAGTTAACTCTTCCTTGTACATAGGGAAGCCAATGCGTGGGGCAATGCACACCCCCATTAGGCATAATGGCAAATCAAAAAATCATGAAGAAAACCTACAGGCACAGCCTGTTCTCCTCTGGCACCCCAAGGAAGCACATCTGAACTCAACTCATGCTTTTCTCTCTGCCTTGAAAGTCAGCAGGAGCTCTGTGCTCATGTCTTCCGCTCCACTAACTCCTCAGTGGAGTCCCCTACCAAATCCTCACAAGGGGCCCAACACATTTCTGGAGTGAAATTTATGAATAGAAAAAGCTTCTGAAACCATAAACTGAAACACAAGAAGTTTCACCTCAACATGAGGAAGAACTTCTTTACATTGAGGGTGGCAGAGCACTGGAACACCCTGACCAGAGGCTTGTGGAGACACTCTGGAGACATTCAGAACCTGCCTGGACACGTTCCTGTGTAACCTGCTCGAGGTGGCCCTGTGTTGGAAGGGAGGCTGGACTGGATGAAATCCAGAGGTCCCTTCTGGCCCTAGACATTCTGTATCAGCAGCATCACTGTCCACTGAAAATGTACCAGCACTACCCACACATTACAGACTGGTCTATATAGAGGTAGTGTCTGAAGCAGTGCCGAGGCAGTTGTTTCTAGGATCCTGAGGCCTGTATCCCATCAATGACCAAAGTGATTTGCTGTGTCTCATTCCTAGCTTTTCCAAGTCCCAAAAATCTATTTTAGTCCCCAGGACACCAGTAAGCAGAACCAGTTTTCCCTGGAAGAAATGTTATTTTGTGCCACCATGCAGTGGCTGGGATGAATTCTGGTCCCTTCTGTCCCCCACACACTCATAAGAAAGAAAAGGAGAGAGGAAGAGAAACACTAAGATTTCTGCAACAATCTCAAGTTGATCAAAATGTTGGTCAAAAAGCCCTAAGTGGCAGGGACCTGTCAGGACAAGCACATCCTCTGCAGGTCAGGCATCAGGAGAGAAGCAATGAAGCGCAACTGCCCTGACCTCACCTATGAGCTATAATCGGTGTAGGAAGGATAGAAAATCAGCAGCTACTCTCAGAGGCTAGTCCCGAAGTCAAAATGGAGCATGGCATTTGAGGAGATAAAGTACACACTGCATCGGTCAGGAGCAGCCAGGATTCAGACTGCTGCTTCCTGGCACTGTAAATGTTAACATCATCTCCTCTCCCAGCCCAGCAGCACTGTGTGGGGAGGATGCTGGTTGGCTTTACAGGCACAGGACTAAGGCTGGAGGTGACCAGAGCAGATGAGAAATCACGGCACAGGGACTCCCAATTTCACAAGAAGGCCTGGCAGCAATCAGAGACCACATGAAAGGCAGACAGTATCAGCTGCAAGGAAGAGTGAAATGCTTTACCGAGGCCGAGTGCAGGCTAAGACGATTTTCCTCTCCCGCAGAGGGAAGCCCCGACAGCAGGAGTTTCACAGAGTCAATGACTCCAAGCAGGTTTTCATATCAATATTTCAGCAGCGCCTATCTTTCCAGCGTGCATCTCCCAGACCCCAGCTCCCCTCCCACCCTTTGCGGTGTTTTCCTTCCTTTAGCAAATGCCCACGCTCCCTCTAGCGCCCAGCTCTGCTTTCCACACACCAGCAATCCGGCACGCTTTCCTACAGCTTGCACCCCAAGGCATCCAGATCACACTGGAGCTAATTAAAAGTGATGCTATTTTGGGCACAGAGGCTCTGTAGTGCTCTGCACATCTGCCTGGCTAGCATTTCTGTCGCGTATCAGAACACGAAAGGGAAAAAACATCGTGACAGATTCAGTGTCAGGAACCCTTCTTGAACAAGAGGGTTTTGCTACTTATTTCAGTGGGAGAGCAATCAGGCCTCCTTGAAGGGTGAGAAGGAAGGAAAAAAGAGTGGTTTGATTATTCAGCATCAGTCTTTTCTGATTTTTAGTATACGCTGGGACTCTGCTGGCAACAACGGTTGGGAATTGATGCTAAAATTTCCATAGCAGATTATTTATCTAATATGTTTAACGCCCACACAGCCACCCTTCCAAACATGCAGCAAACTTTATACAGTTCCCTCAGTCTCACAACACCCCATAATGGCAGGAAAGGAAATACTGACATGTCCTTCTTTTTGCATAGAGAAAATGTTAATAACGATGCTGCAGGTTGAATCCTCAACTACAGTAAACTGACCTAAATCAATCCTACATTAGTTTAAGGATCTAACCAAAGACTTTGGTGCTTTGGGGACTTTCTACATTTACAGCATTCAGTGCTTTTAAAGGAACAGGTCATTTAATGTACTGTCTTGATTAAAAGCAGGATAAACTCCACACACCTTCGAACAGATTCGCACTGGAATATAAATTTGACCAGATACCTTCCAAACCCCAGTGTTAACTCCATAACCAACAGGTCCTTTGCAACTGTTCTGGAACCAATCCCAAACATGAGCTCAGGCTTGGCCTTTAATCCTGAAATTAATCTGGATTTGTAAGAGAGCACTGACTCAGGTAAGTATGTACTGCTCTCCTCCATTCTATCTACAGATACCCAAGGAACTTAAGGAGCACGGCATTATGACACAATCTAAGTAAAGTCTTGACTGTTTGCAACACTGGCTTCCAGTGTTTTTTAGTACAACCAGCATTAAAAAAACTTTAGCTCCTTAACCTGTTCTTTGCTCAATAGATGACTTTGCCTTCATATTTTTTCTACAATCTCTACTACAAATACAACTATGAATTTGGAAACTCTGAGAAAATTTCATCTCCCCCCAGCCTTGCATTTAAGGAAGTATTTGTCTCATCTCACTTTCCTTTTGTGAAAAAATTCTCCTTCCAAACATCAATTATCTGCTCAAACCCATTTTCAAAATACTTCTTCATCTAATTGGATGATTGGTTGCCATTAAAAAAAATCATTAAAGAATCATATTGGGGTTTCCTTCTGTTTGCATTTAAATCATTGTGAAAGCTTAGCCACAAATTTTAGGCCTCATCCCTGGTCATGAAGAACTCTTGAGTGCTGAGGCCTGGAGGGATACCGCTGACAAGCACCTAGAACAGGAGTAGTTCAGTTACTGGGCTCTAAGCTACACTGACAGCTTGCTGTGCTAGGCAGGGTAATGGCTCAGGGCATCTGCCAGCTTCACGGAATCCACAAGCAACATCAACGCTCATCCACTGGACATCAACCTGACTTTGTAATGAAACCAGTCTAGAGAGAGATAGCCCAAAAAGTATTTTCCAGACACCTTATTCTTGCTCTGCTGACTCAACACAATCATAAAAGCAATTGCTATGCAAGAGTTTAATTTTTATTTCCCCATCTTGTATTCGAATATTAATTAAAAATGGATTGGCAATGTCCTGGAGAAGGACTTTAGTGGCAAGTTTCATTACTAAAGGTAGTGGAAAAGTGGAAATGCATCAAGACATTGTGATATAACCAGCCTACCTTCAAATGGCAATGAGAGCCCAACCTAGCCAAAAGCCATTTGAGAAAGAAACAGTATAAAATAGCAATTAAAATATCTACCAAATGCAGTGCAATTAGTATGATTGCTCCATCACCATTTTGCACTCCAGGAGTAAACATTTTAGACTGAAATCCAACTGGACTGTTGGAGCAGTTACCCATGGCTGACAACTAAATGCAGCATTGCCTGCCTAAAGATTCATTTTCTCCCCTTCCTCCCTTCCAAGCATAGCAGTCTATTTGGAATTGCAAATACTGCCCATCTAATTCTGCCCATCACACACTGCACTGCTAGGCATCTTAATGAAAAACTACCTGGCACACAGCAAGCCCATCAGCCTCCCCAGCTTGTAATTCGCCATGGGAGTGAGTAATGTCTCAGCATCAAACCACCAGTACATTAGCAGATCACACCAGAACACTGCCAACAGCATTGAGAAGAATCATTCCCGGAAGAGACAGACATCACTGCAAGAACTTGTACAACCTGCTTTTCACTGCCAGAGCTTGCACAGGATTAGGGAATAGGATCAGTGGCAGCAGGAGGGAAAGAATCACAGAAGCCTATTCAGAGTAGGGTTGTTACCATCAGATCATGTGTATGTCAGGCTCGAAAATCTCCAAAGACAGACTCATAAAACTTTTTGGTGCCCTCCTGTACCAACTTCTTTGGGAAGAAACTCTCCCTGATGTCCAATCTGACATACGTTGTGGCTATTGCCACATGTTAATCCCTCTTCAACTGGTAAAACAAGCTGTATTTTCTGTGTGACTCTATTTCAGGTGGCTGTAGGCTACTGTACTGCTTAGCCTCCTCTTTAGCAGTGTCTTGTCCCAAACACATCTCATATTCCCAGTCTTGGAGTGACTCTCACAACCATGTTAACTGCAGAGATGACAGCCACAGGCTGACTAGACCTCTGGACAAAACAGAGTAACATGGCTGACAAGATAAAACAAGGCCTTAGTCCAGCCTCTCACCAGCTCTAATCCTGCCTTCCCCAACTTTCAGAACCTGGATCATAAGGCCAACCATGAATGCAGTTGCATGGTCTGCACAGTAGCAGCTATATCACTTGGGCACACTATACTTCTTGTTTAAATTCTGCACTGCTGCATCGCGTTGATATTAAGGATATGCAGATCACGTTTTCCCAATAGTATGAAAAATCCAACCCTTAGGATCATATAGGAGATAGGCCTGGCTGAAGCAATGTGAAATACTGCACATGCCTTACACAAATGCCATCTCCTGCTCTTACTGTGGCATTACAGTACATTTTGTCATCTTTAAGCCTGAAGTTTACCTCTGGTTCCTAGAAAGGCAAAGGCATGTATACATGGGATACCTATGTATCCCACACTATCTCAGACTACGATCATAAACTGAGGCCTCCACATAAATAATGGATTGCAAATGTCTTCTAGAGGTTAGAAGAAAGCTAAAAATGCTCATGTTTGTTTTGTATATTAAAAACAAACAAATGAAAAACAACAAAAATTTGCCCACAACACCACAAAATTTGTAGCACTTCCAATATGGAAAAAGCATGGACATAATTAAGTACTTCCTATGAACAGCTACATTCATCAGACTGGCTACTCTGAAACCTAATGACAACAGTCTCTGTTTACCATTCCACTAGTGGCAAACATATCACATGATCATATCAGGATCATATCGTATCAGTGATCATATCAGGAGAACAACCTGAGTAAGTTGTTTTATCCACTGCAGCTTGTTGCAATCTCTTGAGTAAACTATTGTCAAGAAATGAGATAGTGAGATTTAAACCTGTAACAGCATTGAAGGTGCTGATATGTATTTTTTGCAGGTCCTTACCCCAGAAATCAGGGAGAGATGAAGGAAAACAAGACAATCTAAGGAAACAGATCATCTTCACAGGGAGGTTGAAGAGAGCATCATCTGGTGAGCAGACCAAGGGAAATTTTCATGTAATGACATAATCATCAAGAGAGAGGGAAAACAAGTGTAGAGGGTACAACTGCTCACCAAATGGCACATTTGCGCACAGTGTGTGTTCAGAGCAGAATGGCTTTGAAAAAAGAAGGCCTTGCAGATCTTCTGGGAATAACAGCAGTTTTCATTAAAATTCTCCTTCCTTCGGAAAGGCCTGAGCAATAAAAAACCCAACATTTTAACTGATCTTTACTAGGTCCCTCAAGAGCTTCAGTGACCTCTCAATAAATACCATTAGGGCAGACTGATCCTTGAAGCCTAAGTACAAGTCTTGCTTTTTCTAGTATCAGACCTACTGAATTAAGGCAACTCCTGTTCCGAAGAGCACAGACAGCACAAACCTCATTTCCACACAGAACAGTATTCTTGCATTTTCCTAACAATTTCCACTTGAAGATCTTCAGGTATTGTACAAAGCAGATATGAATTCTGCTCCACATCACCACTTTGTGGTAGCTAAGCAGTACTATCCTCATTTAACATGGAAGAGGAGATCCAGAGAGGTTAATTGTCTTTCCTAAGGTCGCAGAAAAAGCCTCTGGGCAGGACAAAGCAGAGAACCCGAATTCCCTGATCTCACCAGCCTTTTGCCTCTATCCTAATCCTGACCTCACTATCTGCAAATGGAGAAACAAAAGTTTGTTGCCTGGAAGGGATTATTTTTTTAATAAGTTAATTTGAAATTTGAGGGACATGGGAGAAAAGGGGGCTAGGAGATGGAGGGAGAGGGAGCTGCTCTTAAAACAATAGCTATAAAAACACACTGGAGGTTTTTAATATTCCAGGTAACAGGATGTGCAGCCCCTGCAAAGATCTCCTTTTTGCAAAGTGTCTGTAGATCTATATGTCCCGGTAAAAGCATCATTTTATTATTACCATGATTTCCCCCCTTTGCAAATTCACCCACTTGTTAGGAATCCCCCACCACCCGTGTGTGATTTGAAATACACTGCTTCACTGCATGAAATGTGATTGATCGTGTTTTTAATAAGTCGTAAGTGGCAAAAACACAGGGTTTGAAGTCTATTCAAGGAACAGACCATTGGTAAAAGCAAGCTGTGTGCCTCTTCACTGCTTTGGTAGCCTGAAAATAACAACATACAGACATGTCCTATCTGCTCTCCTAAGTCATCTGGCATAATCATGACACAAGTTGCTATCTTTTGTCCATTTTCAATACACCTTCCTGCTGCTTTATATCTAACTATGACCTAAGAAAATGTATGCTTGGAAGGGAGAGACTGGGAACTGATGTGGCTGGCAAAAGCCATGCTGTTTCCCTGAGTGACCTTGGGCAACTTGCTTGACGTTCCTGTGCCACAGACACCCCAGTGCTCAGAATCAGGTAAAAACTAAACTGCAGCAGAAAAGCTGGCATTGGATTCAGCCTTCTCTGCTGCTAAATAAAAGGACTCAGGTTCAAGCATTTAACTTTCCCTCTAAACTGTTAAAAAAACCCAATTTAATCACTAAATGGAGCTGTTTCCTTCAAGAGATGGGACAGAAAGTCTCAAGATGTTAAGCTTCATATTAGAAAAATCACAAGAAGGTAAGACTAGTATTTATTAACATGCTTGCTTTTCCTGCCTACAAATACCACACTGGCAATAACCACCAGCCTTTTGCTTGCGCTTTTGAGTTGGAAGCTTTTAACGCACAGTATCTTGAGGTGCAAAACCTCAAGTTATTCAGGGTGTGAACAATTACCTTCATTACCTTTCTTAGTCACCTGGAGTTAAACAATAAAGGAAAGTAGTTATTTAAATAGCATATTTGTGTGAAAACAAAAAAGGAGGCAAAATTCTGTGGAAATCACTTTCTGACCTGCACTTTAGAAAAAAAATAACCTTTCTTTCCCCCGGTAAATGCCTACAGAATGAGTTTTCTCTGCTACTTCAACCAGAAATACTCAAAAATCCATGCTGGGAAGGGATGGGGGGGGATTTTAGCTTCTTTTGCTCAATGCCCCTTGATTCAGCACCAAAATGAAAGAAAAGAGAGAGAACATAGGGTGTTTTCTTCATTACATGCCATGTTATATTAAACATAAATAATCCTAGAGACAAGCATAGTGCTGAAATATACCACACAGCTGTTTTCTCTTGAATGTTTGCTTTCAGCTTTAATGAGAGTGGAATCCATGTCTGGCAAACACAACTGCCTTTAAAAAATTGGTTAAATCAAAGTAACATCTACATTGCTGTCAGGATTATTGCCTAAGTAATACTAAATAGGGAAAAAAACTTCCAGTCAGTAAAATAAAGAGGTGGTTGAACTGCACATTATAAAGCTATAGCTGATGCACAGATAGATAGATAGACAATTTGCTTTTTAATGACTAATAAGTTTCATGAAGAATGTATCTGAAAATCTAGCTGATCTGTTTCATGCTGTTAATTGCTTTATGCCCATTTCCAATAGTGGCAAAACAATAAAAGAGGCATTTTCAAGGCAATGACAAGCCATAATAATCAGAATAATGGGAATATTGTCACCAGACGTAAAGGTTTCCTGCAGACCTTTAAGTTATGCCTGTTCTCAGACTTCACATCAGAATGGAAATAGTATGGCTGATACCAAGTTAAAAGACAGTTGAAGTTTTGTCCACAGTCATCTGCCAGGCATTGCAAAGAAGGGTGCGAGGGAGGGTCCTGCACCACAATGGTGCGTGGGATCGTGGGACACCTACCCCACACACACCCCTATACAGAGTCCCACAGACTCTGAGGGGCACTTCAGTGACTCATTATTACTGCCTACAGGGAAAAGGCATGACATGACATGACATTGATTTTTAATAAACTTTTCACTGTGATTACACTATCTGCCTCCTTACCGAGACCTTTAACGTGCTCTGGGGCTTTCCACCCTTAAATGACTTAGTGGGAACTCTTGTCGCCAGCGTGCAGCGCAGGGAACAGGAGGGTTTTTCCACCACCACTGTACATCTCTCACCCCCCTGGCACAGAGGCAGCGAAGCGTGCCGAGGTGGATATTACATACGAAGAATCAGAGAGAAAGGGGACCCAGCCGTTCAGGAACATGGGACAGAGCAGAGTGGGGAGCAGGGGGTCTTCTCTGAGCAAAGGAAAAAGCTCCATCCACCCTTTGGCTGCGTTCCGATCGCACTGCCCCTGCGATCGCAGCTCTGCCTGGGGGCGGGGGAAGAAAGGTGTTCCCATTCCCCATCTTTCCCCGGGAAAACTTTTTTCTGCTGCCACCGCTCGACGTCCCCCTCCCTGCGGCGACCAGAGCAAGGTCCCCATCAAGCGCCCCTCTCTTCCGCGCACCCCCTGCCGCAGCGGCAAGCGCGGCTCCCTCCCCGCCAAACCGAGCCGGGTTGGGGTCGGGTCCGTGGGTCGGTACTCACGCTGCTGTTGTGGCCGGACCAGTGCACCATGGCTTGGTTGTGCGCCGCATCCCCAGTGAGCGCGAAGGTGGTGCTGCTCAGCCTCAGCTCCTCTGCCCCTCGCAGCCGCGCCGCTCTGCCCTCCTCCAGCGGCCCGCGGGGCTGAGCCCTGCCGCCGCGCTGCTGCCCCTCGGCCGCGGGCACCCCGCGGGAGCGCCCCTCGCTGCTCCGCCGGCTCCGCGGCGCCGCCGGGCCCCGGCCCCCGAGCGCGCCGCCTCCCGCCCCCGCCGAGCGGATCGGCGCTCCCCGCGGCCCCGAGCGGCCCCCCGGCTCCCCGCCCGGCAGCGGGTCCGCGCCGGCCGAGCCCCGCGCCCGGCCGCCCGGCCAGCTCCGTAATCCCCGCGGCGGCGGCGGCGGCGGCGGCGGTCGCTGCTCCTGCCTAAGGCGAGACGAGGATGCCGGCCAGGAGGGCGATGGAGACGAGCAGGATCTGCAAGTTATTTCGGCGCCGGTGCAACACCAAGAGAGGAGTAAGAGCCATGTCCAGGCGAGAAAAATGGTGTGGCAGGTCGGAAAGCAGTTGGTCCCCTTCTCCATGCCTTTGCGGAGCGAGTCGGGGGGCTCGGAGAGGGAGGGGGGGGCGAGCCGCTGCGGTTAGGGTGGTTTTTTTTTCTCTTTAAAGAGAAAGGGGCCGGCTTCTAATTATAATAATTATTAGTATTTGCGATAGGCTCCTCTTTCTCTCGCTCTTCTTTCTCTTCCCTCTTCCTCAGCCTCTGACGCTGACCAGGAAAAAAAAAATAATATAAGGACAAAAAAAAATAAGGGAAAAAAAAGGAAAGAAGGAAAAAAAGAACAAAAATCCCAACTCTCTCCCCGGTTGTTGGATTCTGTTCCTTGCTCTTGGTGGATTCTCTCTCCTCTTTTTTTTTTTTTTTTTTTTTTTCAAAAGTGCTTTTCAGTGAAACTGTTCACGTTCAAGGATTTGATCAAGTGAGAGGGTAACACCACACGGGGGGAGGAGCCCCGAGCCTTGCCAAGCCGCCGCCGCCACTGAAATACACCAGCGAGTCCCCAGCCGCGCCTCGCAGCCGGGGGCCGGGAGCGGGGCCGGGGGCGGGAGCGGGACACGGACCCCGCGCCGAATCAGCGGGAGCATCACTCAGTCTTTGCTCCTGATTTGGTCTGCGAGCTCCTGCCCGAGGCTGCTCTCCTGCCTGGGAGCAGCCGTCATTCAGCGTTTCTCGTGATGTGTATTTACATACACTCGTATCTACAGCAGCGTAGGTATTGCTCACCCTGTGTGCGTGCCTATATATGCATAAACGCTGGACTTGGGGAAGGGGTGCAAAGCAACAAGCCTGGGTGAGTGTGGCTTTTGGGTGACTCTCCCGTACCGACTGGCTCAGCAACCCAGCAGAGCCGGCTCCGGGCGTGAAGATGTGCCTGTCCCGAGCGGGGCTTCCCGGCCGTGGGAACTCTCTCGTGTGCATGGGAATCCCAGCAACCATGCCACCGTCCAGGAAGGGAGACTAGCAGGATTTATTTGGGGGGCGAATACCCAAGAAAGGGCAGTGTCTGCAGGCAGCTATCTCACTGCAGCAGCGTCTCGGGACTGTGTCGGGAGAAAGAGCGAGGGAGATGTATCTCTAGATGATGGCAGCGCAGCGCTCCCGCTCCCATTGCAGGGATGCCACATTTCCCCCGGCCAGGACACCAGCTTTCTGCTGGCAAAGCCCAAGGAGCCTTTGCAGCTTCAGCACCCGGGCAAGGTGTGAGTTAATCGAACTGTGCGAAGGCGAACCCCGTCGTCGCGGGGGTCACCCTGGTCACTGCCACCCGTGCCTGTGTCACGTTCCTCCGGAGAGATTCATTGCAGCAGCACGTCGGCACATATTCCCTTTAGATCAAACCCACGGCAGACCTTTCCCCGTTCTCCTCTGCCTTTCAAAAGTGGCAATAATTAGCGTTTTGTTAATCGTCCCACCCGCCCACTTACCACATCAGCCATTCTTTGCCGTCCAAGGACGGATCCACCAACTACACGGCTCTCCCCGTGGTCCTTCCCCCCCCCGCCTTGTCAGTCCCAACACAGGGACAGCTCAACAGTTTCTCCCGCCTATCTTGGGTCTTCCGTGGAGCCCGGGGGGGGAGCAGAGGGAGACAGGGACAGAGAGCGGATCAGTGATGGCTGTGCCCGCGCTGGAGCTTCTTTAGCAGCCTCTTGCTGCAGGCTCTTGACCGGGGCGGGGGAGTCCGAGCAGCCCGGCTTGGGGAGAGCGGGATGAAGGCAGAGGTGACTGCGAGCACCGATGCCTGTTGCGAGCGGTGGGAGCTGCCGCTAAATAGCTGTCCTGCCGGCCTGAAAAGGGGGTCCGGGGTAGGAGGAAAGCACTGACAGATCCGGGAAGGAGGATGAGGGGTGTGGGGAGGCTGAGGGAGCCGATCACTGCGCGGTGGGGGCTCCATCCCACGGGCACGGCTCTGCCCGTGAGCTGCAAATCCCCACGCAGAGAGGGAGAGTGGGAGGTGGGGGCAGAGGAAACAAATCTCCCGCCCCCCAGCCGAACGGATGTTATTTCTGGCTTGGAATCGGCTCCTTTTCAAAGTACGCTGCCAAAACGTTTAGGAGATGACATTTCATTTGTGTGGGAGCAGTGACGTGGGCCTCAGCCAGAATCTATCCATAAAACCCTGGGCGGAGGGACTGAGCGAGTTACACACACCTGTGTGCACAGAGCCAGGACAGCCCCCAGAATGCACCCCCACTGCTAATGAAAGAACAACATAGTATGCTCAGGAACAGGACCTCCATTGTCTCCCTAGATTGACTGCTGCAAGAACAGTGTCTCCAGGTCTGCGGCATCAGCAGCATGCGACCCCTGGATCCTGCCATTGCTCTGCATTGTGAAAGGATGCGCTGCCCACCCTAATGTCACCCTCCCACACTGAGGCTGCAGCTGTGACACGCAGAACTTGTCCTTACATTATGATTAAAGTTTCTCTGCCCAAAGAAGTAGCAAATGCTCCATCCCTGGCAGCGTTCAAGGCCAGGTCAGGCAAAGCCTTGGGCAACATGGTCTAGTGTGAGGCATCCCTGCCCATGGCAGGGGGCTGGAACTAGGCGACCTTAAAGTCTTTTTCAACCCAAACCATTCTATGATTCTCCAGTCCCTTAGGACCCAGCAGCAGCTCACTGCTGCTCCTGAAAATTTCTGCATGTTCAGAACCCCTGTCACCACAAAGTAAAAGCTACCGTGGGGCTAGCACTTGCAACTGCTTAGTCACTGTGCAGTCCACCCAATCCCATTAATCTTCTCAGCCTTTCTGGATAGTGTTTAAGACCCAGTCCTTGTTTACACTTGGATCAGCCACTCATTTGTGCAGCACTATTCCTGACTTCCAACCAAAGCCCACAAATGCCAAGATAGGACCCTGTGGACACATCTCCTTTCCTAACTCCTGCCAGCACCAGGCATTGCTTTGTGTCCACCGCATCACTCTTTGTCACCACAAGAGCCAGTCTGTGCTGGACATGGCACAGAATGTGATGGGCTTCATGCGCAGGTGTGTTCATCAACACTGTCTTTCAGGCAGTACTCTCATCACCCCGATAACAGATCTCTCCTACCCTGCAGACTGAAGAGTTTTTACTTGCAGCTAAAATCATCCTCTGTATCATCCACACCCGCCACACTCAGGGACAATCCCAAACATTCAGTTCACACTATCTTAGCAAGATTACCCCAGGCCTTTGTTTTTCGGACAGATACCCACAAGAAGGTGTTTCCAAAGAAAATCCTCAAAACCCTTCATCAGTGCCTGCTTTTTACTGTTAAATAACAGGACGAAAGCTGAAGTCTCACTGATGAGTTAGGACTATTCTATGATTCTATTAAAATCTCTCAGCTGCGGATTTCCCTGCTCTTAGCAGAGGTACCAGTGCCAAAGAGAGAAGCAGCAGTGCTGTTCTCTAGTCTCTTTCCTTCTCTAGAAAACAAAGGTAACGTGAGCAACACCCCCATCTCCTGCACGATTAGCGAACTGCGTGCCCATCTGCAGCACAGAGAAAAGGGGCTTTTCCAGTTTGTACCATTCTTGCTGCAGGAACATCAGATTTGCTTCAAAACCTGGCCTCTTGCTTGTCACGGTGACAGTGAGGATGTCGTCTGACAACCCTGGATTTTCACGGTCTATATCCAAGAATAGAAATGGAATAGTTCAACACAGTATCCATTACAGGCTGTTTTAATCACTGGTCTAATCCATTACAATCTGCTTTAATCCCCACCCAGCTGCAAACAGCCATTCAAAGAAGCAGGGGTTGGTTTTATATTCTGTTGGACCATGTTGACTTTTAATTGATGTAAGGCAACCATATGCCATAACACCAGGCAAGGCAGAAGATCTCTAAGTAAGCAAGTAAGCAAATGTTCCAGAAGGGAAATTGTGTCACAAAACTAAAGGAATAGAATATGCCTATAACCAAGGGGGTACTGGGTTCAACTGAGGAGAGAAAGACAATTGGGGAAGTTATATTTGGTTGGAGGAGATAATTTGGAGGGGATGGAGGGGAGTCTAATGACCCTATCTAAAGAAAGAAACAAATAAAGCTTGACAATCATTTTATGCCAAAGCCTTCTAAAGCAGCACTGATCATTTGGGGGGTTCTTTTATTTCTTTTCCTATTCTGTGATTTTCATTTCAAAGAAAAATAAAATAAACCAAGGTATTAACTGCCATAACACATCAATAACCAGTACCTCCACTGCTGGTTGTAGACCTGCTGTCCAGTACCCCATCCCTTCTGTTCTGCCTAGGTCTACCCATCACTGCTTCATGCCCCTCTCCTCCTTCAGCACTGCACATACTCAATCCTCCCTGTGTGTCTCACCATCATTATCACCCCATGAAATTTCTGAGTGGGAGCAGGAACCTTACTTGCTACAGCCTGAAAGAAATTGGGGGAGTTGGGTAAGAGATCATAAGAGGAAAACTTAAAGTGGGGAAAAAGAAATGCTCCAATACACGGCATTATCTTCACACACATACATCCACCCTGAAGGCTTCCCATACCACTCAAGCATTCCCAAAGGAGGAAATCCCACATGTACTAAGAGAAAAATCAATGCTTGCTTCAGTTAACTTTAACCTATTTATTATGTGTGAAGTCAGTCACCACAAAACAAAGCAGCTGTGTGATAATGCTGTCTTGTTTACTAAGGAAAGGCCTGAGTCTACCTAAACAAAAATCATTACAAGCTGGAATGTCCCCATATCCTCATAATAAACACTGCCTGCAGGCAGGGCCCTCACCATTTTTGCTGGTACAGTGCTACCCCAATGATGGGACATACTTTCTGCTAGCACAGCCAGTCTGGGTGTGAAGCAGTCTGCCTCTGAAGCACAGCAGGCCCATGGCAGGGAGCCTTCAGTACTGCCAGACTTGCTGCTAAGCTCCTAAACAGGGCTGCAAAAAAAGCACTCTGCAGATGCTGCAAAAGGAAATCTGGCTCCTGCACTACATGATAACATGGGAGGTCAACAGCACAGCACACAAGTATGCCATGGGTACCACATGCCAGCATGCCAAGAGAGGTGTTTTACACATCCTGTATCATGGGACAATTTGATCATAGCTTATCTTGGAGCAGGGTTCTCACAAATTAGAGAGTCCCATTCACTGCATCACAGCACCACCATCCTCTTGATCAGCACCATTCACACAATGCCTCAGAGCAGAAAAGAGTACCACAGGCCACACTAGAACTACAGTGGGTAGAGTTAGCAGAGGTAAGAACCACTTCTGGAGATTTCACTCAGGCTCAGGACTTCACCATCATGAGCAGATCCAGCCCCAGGTTTGGTGACCAGCCTGTCTGCATCTTTCCTTTTGATTTTTTCTATCTAAACATCGTGTCTAGGGGAGACAGAAGAGCCCCTTTCATTCAGGAATGCTCAGACTGCTCCACTGTCTTCACCCACTGCTAAGGCTACCCAAAAGCTGCACAACCTGCCCAAAGCAGGTGAAGGACTTTTTGACACCCAGAGAAGGCAGAGGTGTTTTGAATGCTCTGGGGAGATCCTGCAGGTTCTAGATCATGCTTCTTAGCTGATGTTGGGTTCTGGTGTTGGTCCTTAAGCCAAGATAAGAAAATCCCCTTTGAGTGATAATCAGCATCATCAGGAATTCCAAAGAGCTTATTGCAGTGGAATGGAATAAGTGCATGGATTTGCAGTATACACAAAGATAAGTGGCGCAGCACACAAGTTCATTGTGTTGAATTCACTGCATACTGCAGGTTGCATATATTTTGTATCTTGAAGACCCCAGTCAGAAATACAGGATCTCCTTTCTCCCAGATTTCAAGTCATTCAGGACCACAGTAAGATCCCAGATTTTCATAAGCATTTGCCAAGTTTTTGAAAGTCTGCTCCTTAGCATCACTTAGAAAGCTCCAGGTCAGGATGTTTAAACCTCCAGTCTTTCTGAATTCAGAGCTGACCTAAAAACCTGGTCCAACGGTGCCACATATAATAAAAAGAAGAGCATTGATGGCTTAAGATCTTATAATATCCAAGAACATGCTATGAGTACTGACATATCCTGTTTGGAGAAAATCCAATTAAAACCAGAGAATGTGACTAATATTCACATGATCATTGATTAAGAAAGAGTAAATGACCCTCATCTCCCTTCCTGTCCCAAGGAACACCTCAGTCTCACAGCTTCCATGGCAAAAAGGAATCCCCCTTACTGATAGAAATTCTGTGCACCTCTCCTCAGCTTTTCATTTCTGGTTGTTATTGAAGCCTCACGTCTGACTGTTTAGGAGTGGCTCACATGCAGCACAGTACTGGCTCCCAGGGCAACCAGATAACACTGTCCTCAGCAATCCCAGCAGATTTATTCCCTCCCTTAGTCTGGAGGAGAATCCCCCAGGGAAGAAATTCGAAGGACTTAGTAGCTTTAAATAAAGGACACCAAACATCAGCCACATCCAGGTCCCCACAGGCTACTGGCAAAAGAAACAGCAACAACCCACAAATCCACCAGGATGGAAAACTTCCTTGATAGCCACCAGCCAACCAGACACTGCACAGGAGATGTTTTAGAAACCTCTCCTGTATAAATCATGAACAAGACAGAAAACCAACACAAACTGCCTTTTCCCATCCCACAGAGCGCATACTGGAAGCGTGAAGTCTTTACGGTCACCCCAGGTACATTTTCTATTTGTATCCTCTTCCAGACAAATCTTCCCCTGTTTTACTCTGTCTCTCCCCCCAAGTTTAAGAAAGACCTGGACAGGGAAGGAGCTAGTTTTGTTTCTTCTCTACTCAAGCTAAATCCAAAGTAATTTTTACCGGTGTGCGTGCAAAGGCAGAATTTTCTTAGCAAGCTAGAGTGAAACAAGTCTGCCAGGAACCCCAGCTTTGATGGTGGAACTTCACAGGAGGATGTTCAACCTGCCACAGCTTGGTGCTGTTTTCTCTCCCGCAACAAACACCACCTTTTAAGATCCTCACCTATGGCTATTTTCTTGCTTTCTTCTAAGCACAACCCCAAATAAGAGAGAAATTAAACTATAGCACTGAGCAAAGACTTTATGTAAGGCAACATGAATGGAAGGGTGTATATATCTAGTGGGGAAGAACAAGTGTTAATATAGAGGAAAATAACACAGAACTACAGCAGCAAGCAGCTGGTGTTTCTTGCCAACAAAGTCCTGGTAGTCCCCCCCGTATCTCTTGTGCCCTGATTCAGGAACAACTGAAGGAGCCAATCTCATCTCATGAATCAAATGTCATGAAACTAGAGTTAGAAACATTCTGAAAGGGGAAGTCTCAGCCAAATTAATGCTCCCAACACCCCTTAGACAGGAAGGAGGACAAAATCGTCAGCTTTTACAGCCTTTGCTAGACTGTCTTGGCTGGTAACTTCAACTCACAGAGGGAGTGACTGAAGTTTCAGACAACCACAGGAAATTAGAATAAAATAATACCAGCCCCATGAAGAGAACAACATGTAATCCACACACAGTGTAATGAAGGCTCAGCAGTGGGCTGGCAAAGACCAGCCATTACTGCAGTGTGCACTTCCATGATGCAAATGCCAATTACTAAGATAATAATAATTGAAACTCTAGGAACGCCTCTATCAGATAGAGGCGTAGATAGTTGCCTCAATCTAGCAACATTCTTATCAGGCTCCAGAAAAAGGCCTGCAAAAGCCACAGAGAGGCAATTACCACCCTGAAGTCTAGATTATGACTTGCAGACAACACACACATTCACTGCCTTCAGACAGAGTGCAAATGGGAACAGCTAAGGAGGCTGGTCTTCACAAAGTAAGAATGCTGCTGGGACAAATCAGGGACCTCATCTGGAGAGAGAGGAGGAATAACCTGTACGAGTGTTATGTGCAATGTAAAAGCACGGAGCAGATCAATGTGTGCTAAGAGGAGCCAAAATCTTTCACTCTCGTTCCCTTAAAAGAGCATTTGACCACAACATTTGTTGCCTCAAACAAAAAGTATATTTGTTCTGTGTTCTACTGTGATTTAACAGCTGTTTTCTTTTGGTGGTGGTTCAAATCTACTCCTCAGCTTTGTTAGAGTTGTCCAGGTTCCAGTGTCGCACTGTAGAGACCACTGTTGTCATTCTCTCTTTTCTTGATCTGTCCAGCATTTGGCAATTTTAGTGGTATATTGGAGCTGAAGAGCAATCTCAAAAGGGTTAAGTTTTAGGGACACAAATGAAAATGCAATTAATAAGTCTGCTACATTAAAGATCCTCATGCTTATAATGCAATCGGCAAGGGTTGAACATTTTTCCTTGGGCTTACTCTACTCCATTACTGCAATAATGCATGGTAATATAGTTCGCATTGATTTGCCGCAAGGTGCATGTACTACATCTGCAAGCTAACAGAGAAAAAGGAGGGACTTTCTCTCCTTGAAAGGCTGAAATTACTTAATTATCTAAGGAAAATGACATGCAGATTTAACAGCACAGGGAAGTATAAGGACTGACTTGCCCCATTCCTAAATAATACCGAATAACACTTCTCTGCTATGTGATCTCCATGCAGAGCAAACACACCTGATTTGTTATTATTAATTACCCCAGCTCCTATCACTGGAATTCAGAGGTGTTGATACTTCACATCACCCCCAGCTATGCTTGCTGTTCATAAATCATACTGAGAGAAGTTGCCAGGAGAGGACAGGAAATACTAGAAGAAACCGGTAAGCATCTCTAAATAAGCAGCTGCTGTTTGAAGAGACTGCAGTCCTCTGTACAGAGTCAGATGTAAACCAGTATCAGTGTTACAAGACAGCAAGAGACATAATGCCAAAAGTGAGCATGCACTACAAGTAAACAATGCATTCAGACAGAAAAGGTAAAGGAAAGCAAATGGCCTGGGGGATTAACCTTTCATCTTCACATCCACAGGTTAGATCAGATCAGATGATCTGATAAAAGCTGAAAGGCACTACTGTGATTATTAACCTGTAAGGCTTGACTGTAGTACAGAGATAGAGGTGCTAGTTCTAGCTGTCAAACTTTCGGACCTTGGAGCCAATAATTTAAAACCTCTCTCCCAGTTTGCCATCTGTAAAATGGAGCTGAAATAGCCTCAGCACTTTGAAGGTGAAGTTCTGAGCAGGGTTTTGGTCATCCCATACCTCTTAACCCTTTATACAATTACACACTAGCTTTTTGTTGACTCTTTTTCAATTCCAAAGCTACATACAGTTGAGACTTGAAAGCAAGGGTTGCTGGAAGGAAATGGTAGCTTCTCATAGGTCACTCAAGGTACCTTGCAAAAAAGAGGAGCATAAATGCACAAAACCCCTTTATCTGGCCGCACATCACTGCCAGCTCAGTTTTCCTATTTTGGGTAAAGGAAAGGTTCTTCCCCTCTTTTCTCTTTTCTACTTTAGCAGTTTAACCTAGAGGAACTAAAGATTCCAGGGAGGGTTGTTCTTTTTCCATTGTGGATTGTGTATGTTTTCCTTTTCCTCACATCAATACTACTTCATCCCTGGAGCTTGATGGTGTGGCAACAAAAAAAAACCCAAAAAACCAACAATGAAAGTAATACAGAAACGGAAAAAAAAAATCAGCTGTTAGTTATTCATTCTAGTACTCTATCATATACTGGAGAAAAAAAGGGACGAAACAGGGTTAAAATACAATCTTCGAACACCATGGATCTGAAATTCTGAAATATTAAGATTTCTGGTCTCATTGAAAATCAGAGCCAGAAATTAAAATAAAAATCACAAAGACCTTAACAGAGACAGTCTTTTCACTAAATCTTCACATTTTTCTTTAAAGAATTCTTAAACAGGAGGTTTTTATTAAATCAAACGGTTTAGAATTAGCATATTGCTGTGTAAATTTTACAAATAGCATGTTCAGCCTGACACTGTGCTTTCCACAAGTGGATTTCTCATTAATACCATAATAGCATTTTTATGTTGCAATTAACTTTTCCCAGCCCAGACTGAATAACATATTTCTTATTCCTCTCGCTAGACTTTCCCCTGTGCTGCCATCACCACTGTATTACCAGCACAGGAGAGTCAGAATTACTTTAAACTGACAAATAAGTAGTCTTCTCTTCCTAGGTCTCTCATTGAGGTCCACCTTTATCACACAAGTAGACACAGGAGGGAGCTCACACAACCCCATTCACATGGAGGTTACATCTTTCCCAGCCACAACCAAAGTAATTCTAATTCTTAGTTCAGGGTACCTTTAGGTCTTGGACTTAGATTTCCACACCTGCTAGAATAGAGATCTCTCTTTTTTGGAAGCAGAACAACTTATATGTGGTCCGCTTCATACTGAAAATAGAAAATCTCTAATAATGTTGTCTGGGATGAGTTCAGAGGGCTAAAATTTTTGCTCACCAGGTTTATCAATCTCAGATGAGGCTGCACACACACTTGTAATGCAACAATGCTTTTAGTACTCCTGGCAGAACTTTCATCTGCCTTTCATATTTGCTGCTGGTCCTCTACTTACTTCTTTATGCCAGACCTCACAAGGAAAGCTGTAGGAATTTCTTTGTAACCTCCTCTTGTTTTGTCTAAGCTGGATGTCCATGAGTGGAGCAAAAGCCGTCTCTTGGGGATGAGGGAGTAGGACTTCCTTCTATTCAGAGGCCTTTTTTATTTGTGCAGCCACCTGGGCAAAGCTCCTGAACATAATTCCTACTGACCCCTTATATTCCTTTCTACAACAGGTTTTATTCCCCATATTTTGGCTCTCTTTCCCATTGCCCTTCATAGATATATTTCACAGAATCACAGAATTGGTTGAGTTTGAAAGGGCCCTTGAAAATCGTCTAGTCAACTCCCCTGCCATGGGCAGAGACCTCTTTCACTAGGCCAGGTTGCTCAAAGCCTCATCCAACCTGATCTTGAGCACTTCCAATGACGGAGCAGCCACAACCTCTCTGGGTACCCTGTACCTGTGCCTCGCCACCCTCATAATAAAAAAATTATTTCTTACGGTCAATATAAACCTCTTTCAGTTTAAAACTGTTGCCCTTTGTCCTGTCAATACAGGCCTTGATAAAATGTCTCTCTCTTTCTTATAAACTCTCTTTTATATATGAAAAAGGCCACAATAAGGCATTCCCAGAGCCTTCTTTTTTTCCAAGCTCAACAACCCCAAATCTCTCAGCCTGTCTTCCCAGAAGAGGTGCTCCAGCCCTCAGAGCATCTTTGTAGCCTCCTCTGGACTCACTCAAACAGGTCCACATCTTTCTTGTGTTGGGGCCCCCAGAGCTGGATGTGGAATAAAGAGGCAGGATCACCTTCCCTGACCTGCTGGTTGCACTTCTTGATGCAGCCCAGCATATGGTTGGGCTTCTGGGCTGCAAGCTCACACTGAAACATGCTCATGTTTTTTGAGCTATCAACCAACAACCCCAAATCTTTCTTCTCAGGGCTCTCAGTCCAGTTTCCACACAGGTTGTATTTTTCTTTGGGATTGCCCCAAATCAAGTGCAGGACCTTGTACATTACCGGGTCATGCTCCAGTTTTTCATCCAGCAATATAAAAGTATTTCAATCGGGTACTTTAACACAAGTTCCATTTTCTTATTACAAATTAAGCAGGACATGAAAATCCAAAAGAAATTCTTACAGGCACCCAAAATGAATTCACTAAAGGGAAAATCTACAGACATAGCCCTCGCTGCCTGTCATCACCCGTTTCCACATCACATACATGAGGTCAGAGAGCCCTAGAGGTTGCTTGCCATACAGTTAAATGAAGCTTCTGATCAAATTACCTTGAAGTCAAGCAACTGTGAGCAGACACTAAGATTAAGTGTTTGCTCATTTGCCAGACTATGGTCAAAAAGAGCACATCATTTTATTTCAGCAGATATTTCTACAAAGAATGGACCAGGCACTGACAGTGCAGCCTGTTATGCTAGTTTTTCGTTCTTTCTTTAGCATCAGCAGTGTCAGGTAAATTCTGGGGAGAAAGGTAGTTTTGTTCTAATTTTTTTTTAGAACAGGTTTTGGAGGATATTATTATTATTTACTGTATTTCTTTATAGTCCTCACACTATAAAACCTAACTTATGCACGGTCTTTAAGCACCAGACAATAAAAGTCTGCAACAGCCACAGCAGCAGGAATGCAGCTGGATGTATTAGAAGATCCCAGCAGAAAGCACATGTCCAAGAGGACATCGTTAGATGTAAAGAAGATTGCTGACTTTTTACTTCTTCCTCCTTCTATTCCTAATTTCTACTGCTCATGATTGACACAGGGATGTGATTATTAGCAACCTTCTTTCAGACCACTGCTGGGATGCTGCTGCTAGGTGTCCTCTTTCCAGTTAAACCCATATAGAAGCCTCCAGCTGGTGCATTATCTTGCAGGATTCTCATCATTTGCAATGTGATTTCTGTCTTCATTTGAGGAAAAAAAGGCCTGCTACTTTCATTTAATTTTTCATTTCTCCATTTCCCTTGTATCTACAGGCACAGTTTTTCTAAGAGGCCCATTCTGCATTTTGGTGGTGTACTTTACACCCTTGGAGAGAAGAGACATTCTACATTACCATCTGAGCAGGCTCAGCAGGGTATGAGTACAGATTTCTCAGGGTCTGTTCCTCTGCCTCTTTCATTACTGAACAAATACCTCCACAATGAAAGCATGAGTTAGCAACTTCAGCTGCTCTGAATATACCCTGCCACAAGAGGAGCCAAAAGAACATCTGTGACATTCTTATCCCCTTCTTCCAGGGGATCCCAGAGGATTTTGCAAACCATATCACTCTTGAAGGGGAACGCAGGCAACATATTGATTTTATATATATATGTGTGTATGTGTGTGCATATATATATATAATATTTTAATGATTTCAAGGACATAAAGTTAGAACTGGTTCAATTTGCTGGCCAATTTAGATAGCAGCAAATAGCAAAAGGAACTGAAAAGCCGAGAATTTTTGATGCTGCTCTGCCTTCTGACACAGGCATGGTCACGTTCTCTGCACCTTTAATTCATCTCACTCACTGCCCTGAACAGAGGTCTCAGACTTACTTATTTCTGACAGTGATTGCACTTCATCTCAAAGGGGAGTTTCTCTTTATTTATATGTTCCCTTTCCCAACTCTGCTGCCTTGGAAGTCTTATGAATTCTTTAGGCCTGCCACTTGGCCTTCCACATATTCTGCAACCCTCCTCATCTTGTGTGGTGCATTGATCTACTCTTGCTGAGACTGAAGGACATAGGTGCCTGCAGGACTAGCATTAATACTGTTTTGCATAGCACCTGACTGCAACAGTGTGCTCAGAGGAGGTATGATCAGCAATTCCTCACCAGTATCTCCCAACAGGTGCAGTATAAAGTCTGAATCATTAAAATATTCTCACTAACAAAAGGGTCTAATACTGGAAGCTGCTGAGGATCTTTTTAAGATATCCAAGCACCACCATTTAAATACAAATTTGAACCCAAGCCTTAAGACACTGAGAACTCAAAACACCCAGGGTACAATGTGAAAATCAAGCCATTTCATGACCACTTATTAACACTGCACACATGGCTGTGGCAGTATAAACCTTCTCTACTGCACCATTCCCTGCCACACAAACCCATTGCCTACCCTTTCCCTGCCCTTGTTCACAGGGAGAAACTCTGGAGTGCTCTTCCAGGGATAACACATCCAGACATGAATCCTATGTGTGCAAACCCCTACCCTGAAGCCTAGGTGTGCAAACCTCCAACAAGCCCAGCAGAGACTGAAGTAGTCCATTTCTCTGTAGAATGCTCTGTGCATTTACTCCCCTTCTCACCCCAGTTTGGATTGACACCACAGCAGTTGCACTGTAACAGTAGGCTATATCTGCTACCTGACTTTGACTGTTTTCCTTCTTACAGGAAAAAGATAGTGCAAGGAAACTTGAGGACAGTGAAGAGGAAACAACATTTTTACTAGTTAGTCTGTCTTGCCATTTTGCATTGGAGGAGGTGTAAAGAGGAGGTGGTATGTCTTTAAACATATTGTTGACCAGAAGTGCACAACTTCTTTCCTCTTCCTTCCCCTCCATAAGATTCTCTTTTAAGCACAGCTGTAGATTTTGTCCCCAGTTGTCTTCTGCATTTTCATAGCTATTTTCTGTCTGCCTGTGTTTCATTTCTCTAGAAAAGGAAATAAAGCTGATCATTTTCAGCTAAACTACACTTTTTGTTCAGTGGTTTGCACTGGTTTTACCAGGCAGGCTAAATACCTGTTATAAAACATATTTTGACAAAGGAGAAAGTAATTTCCAGCTAGTTCTAGCTGCAAGAAAGGTGAGAGCTCTACATGGCTCACTGAGTCTGTAACTGTATCAAAGATTTAAGAGGTGCCAATTTAAGATCTAATCCCAAAGCCCTTGCATGAGTGGTCCTATTAAAGGGAGAACAAATTTACTCTTTGCCCTCATGGATACATAGTGTTTGTCAATATAAGCAAATGAGAACGAAAGAAACTTGGAACCACAGCGTGTTCTAAGTTACACCACTTCAAAGAAACTCTCCAGGAGTTAAAGGATAGCCTTTTAATTAACATTGGCAACACATGGAATTGTGTCAAGCAGATCTGATTTTTAAGTTACAAAGGTAGTGTCATTTTATGCATTCCAATATCTCTGAATGATGATACATTTCAAAGACAAGTTAAGATGCCTCCTTCATAAGGCACTCGTAGTAACTGCTAGGTATGGATTCACCCTTCATTAGTTGTCGAGGTTTAATCAAACCACTTCTCTAAGTGACTCTACCTGAACATTGCATTGTGTAATTACCCCTGCATCTCGGTGATGTCTGTGCATAAGCACCAAGGCAGTGATTGCTCGATTCTCAATATTCCATCACTTATGATATTTCCAGAGTAAACAACTCCTTCTCCACTGGGAAATAATATCTAGTCTAAATCAAGTTGTGAAGTAGTGAAAGCAAGCTAGCTGCCTTCATATTAATCTTAAATCATTTATGATAGATCAAGGCATTGAGTTTCCAGATCTAATGAGACCTGTGTGCTCTGAAGCAACTCTTTAATTGATAAGTGAGCAAATGAATGACCTGGTTTTCATCAGGAGGAAATATACATATAACTGCTTGTTTCCAAGCTAGTTAGTGTGAAGGAATGCTTGACTTACACATTGAGTGTCAAGACATTCAATGCTTGCATGGGTTTCACCCTCCTTGGCCACGTGGCTCAGAAAATCCTCTGCATATCATGTATTTAGAAAAATAGAAACTGTACCCAGGAACTGTAGTGACAGGACAAGGGGCAGTGGGTTCAGACTTAAACAGGGGAGATTTAGTTGAGATATTAGGAAGAAATTCTTTACTGTGAGAGTAATGAGGCACTGGAACAGGCTGCCCAGAGAAGTGGTAAATGCTTCATCCCTGGCAGTGTTCAGGTTGGATGGCTTTTTGAGCAATTTGGTCTAGTGGAAGGTGTCCCTGCCTGTGGCAGGTGGGTTGCAACTAGATAAGCTTTAAGGTCCTTTCCAACCCAAACCATTCTATGATTTTAAATCACAAGTTTTCTGTATGCTAAAACTTCTTAAATCCACTTTGTAAAACCTCCTTAATATGGACAAAGATTACAGTCATAGTATGACATCCTAAACAAGGAACAGGAAACTGGTCTACATGAAAATGAGACCTGGTGAGTGACTACCTCTTGTGAAAATCTGACTATTGGCAACAAAAGGAGATAGGAACAGGATAGAAATTGTCTCTGAATCTTAGAAAATGTACTGGTATGGTCAGAGCAAGACACTGACAATATTTTATTTAGATGTAATGTGAACCTAGCTTCCACATAACACAATCCTGATCTAAAGCCTGTCATGTTAGAGTGCATATTATATCCATATCTACAGTCGAGTTTGTTCCTTACTGACAAATAACAATGTTGAGATAAGACTAGTGAATCCCAGAGGAGTAAGCAGAGAGTTATGATTTAAATAGGCCAACAGATCCAGTAGAGAATAAGATCCCACTGCCTGTGTATTCAGTCCATGAAAACAAAAGTGAATTAAGCTCAGGTCAGTTTGTCTGCAGCCCTTATACTATTCTAGCCAACATACACCTTGGTCCTGCAAACTAGCCCACCCTCCAGCTTAGCGCCACTAAGTCCAATGCATTGAAAAGAGAGCTTCCCACTTCTTCCCTCTAGAATCACTCTCCCAACCTTACTACCCATTAACTAGTCTGATCATTTTCAGATTTCCTCTTATTCCCTATTTCCTCACTGGTTTCAGTCCTGCATCACAAAATGGCAAAGGTCCTTTCAACTTCACCTCAGAAAAGTGATTTTAGCCCATGATAAGGCTTTCAACAGCTTTTGGCAGTGGCCAAAATTCAATTTAGTTAATCAACAGTAAAAATTTTCACCACCAGCATCAAGAGCAATATTTAGGTGCTTCAGATAACTCCACTTCAACTCTGTAACAGCATTTTTCTCTGTATTGCACCTTGCAGTCCTCCCTGCACTACAGATGCCACGTATATTACGAATCATAGTCAGGAATCCTACAGCATTCCTTTGAACCCTTTTTCTGCTCCCACCAAAACACAAAGACATCTGAAGAGCATAAAGATGTTTATTCTCCCAGAAAGAGCAACAGTGGGTTTTTTTAACTAACTCTGGCTTGGCACATAAACTCTGATTAACTCCTGTTGTGTTAAGTCATGTTGTTTGTAAACTGCCCCCATTTCCTCACCCTCCAGCCCTTCCACCAAACAACAAAAATCCCCCATATAGTCAAGGAAAAGAAGTAGGATCAGACCAGAAAGATTAAAGGTGCTTGATTCTCACTTTCTGAAAGGCACATGTTTCTTCAGAGGCAGAGATGACAGGGCTTTCATAATGTTTGCTGACCTGAAAAACCCCGGTATTTCCAGAATTGTGAAAGAAATCTATTCCCTTAATTCATTTGCATTTTATCCCCCATAACATTAGGAACATAACCCTTTCTGTCTGCCCCATCAGATGATATTCCACATCACAGCTAGACTGAAGCCACTGTCATGCCCCATTAAGCATTAGTAGACTTTTCTCAGCCAATACGAGTATTTAAAAACTCCATAGAAAACACATTAATCAAATGGATCCGCAGTTGTGTAAAATCAAAGTTTTTAAATGTATCACATTTAATAAGAAATGGACTGTCAAGCATCTTCAACATGCCAAATTGGCATGGCTCATTGAATCTCCTGGCTTATGAATGACACGTAGAAGCACAGCCACTTTAATATGCCTGCTTCTTCCATTTTTCTATTTCCTTAAAAAAAAAATAAATCAAAGTTAAAATCTAAATATAGAAGCAACAGACAACATTTAGTACAGAATGTAACCTGTGCAGGGTCATAAAGCCCGTGTCAGATTGGAACACGATTGATTCACCTGTGTGAGAAAACTAATACATATATTCACACGCCCCATAAAATTTATGGCTTCCATTTTAAAACAAAGGTGACAAATACTTGTGCAATTTAGAAAATGGACCACTTTTCATGATTTAGCAAAGACACATGCAGCATTCTGTGTTCCAATTACAAACTAAATGGCACGCATTCACTGGCAAATGAGAAACAGAAAATGATTTGGTTTGAATGCCTTGCATCATGAGAGAGAATTCCAAGTGGCACAGCACAGAAAACATCTTCTGCACACATTTATTCCACACAGATCAGCGCTTGAGGCTTCACATGTGAATTAGTACCAGAACAACATCAAATACTCCTGTCCCATGCCACAATAATAGCATTACCCAGCCCCACAATAAATCATTCATTCATTCGTAAGCCTCTACTTCCTCTGTGTTTTCAGTTGCTGGAAGCTCCTAGGAAGACCTGTCACTTCTGAATGCATATATGTGTATGCAGGGCATGGGCTCACCTTTAATGTGACTGGCTGTTCCAAATTGGAAGTCATAATAGAAACATAGGTAAAAGACTACATGTCAAACACTGGAGAGAATTGCGTTTCCCCCCCCCCCCCAACCTGTGGCATTAGAACAGCCATAGAGAAGAGACAGCAGAGAGAGCCATACTCTGATCCCCCAGGTGGTGTGGGAGGTAAAAGAAAGCTGCTTTAATCCAGTAACACAGTAAAGGCAATGGGGCCAGCAGCTGTCCCTGGAAGGTCATGAGCTACTACAGCACTGTTCCCAGATTCATTTCTGTTTTACATGGCTTTAATTCCACGAGCTACAAGAAAGCTGTTCCCAAAAAACAGCTCCACTGAAGTTAAGGCAGTTATACAAAATTCACACCAGGACCTGAATCTATCAAGGCACAGCTAATGTGTGTGGAGGCAAGAAGAACATATGTAATTATAGGAAAGGCAAACAAGGAAAAATAAGGGTGTAACTAGGTGAATAATCAAGAAAAAGCAGCACTCAAGCCGTGTTCATACCCTCCTACTTCCATGCAAATGAAACAAACCTGAATGTTTGCCTGAATGTGAGAGGTGGAAATGCCATTCATCACATTTACCCCCTCATCCAGCACCAGCTTCACAGCTAATCCTCCTGCAGTGTGGTTAACAAAGTTGGTGAAGCACACAGAAACACATCTTGCAGCTTGTGTTTCAAACACATAAGGGTGAGCCCACCAACAAGGGAGCTGATTTAGCAAACAGGAAAAATATGCATAAAGGCTCCTAGGAGAGAAAAAAAACAGTACAGCTTTACAAATCCCTGCAGAGTCAGGATGGCCCCGAGACAAAAGGAAAGACCTGGAATAACTCCACTGTCCTTTCTTGTTGTCATTTAAAATGAGTACAGGAAGGGCCTGAGGCAGAGCTATTGGCCAGAAGCACACACGAACCAGGGAGAGATCTTGCAGAGGTTGTAGAGAGATGTGGGGACCTCAGCAGAGCAGCAGTTCAATGCAACCCTTAGGTGTGAGGGAGAGACGTTGCTTACTGGGCTGATAAATATGGGCACAGATAAAAGACAATTCGAGGGTGCTGTCTGGTTCCATGTCTCCTTTCATTGACATCACCAGAGGATGGAGTCTGCCAAATGAGATCAAGCCACCAGGACTTCTACTGTTTTGCCCCTAAATTAAGGCCAGTATTAGCTACATCATAAGGAAATATATTCCCTCCCCCACCAAAGAGCCAAAGTAAGTAGTGCGTCACTCTTAAGTGGAAGAATGAAGTGTCACAGAGGTGAGAATCAAACAATACATGATGCCAAAGTTGAGAAATTCAGCTTTGTATTATTGTATAAATTAAGGGTATGCATTCCTTCAAAGCCCAGTGTCTTTCAGATTCTGAAAGCAAAGCCCTAGACCTTCATGCCCGCTTTGAAAAAAATGGCAAATCTCAGAAGAAAACCAAACTTCCTGAAGGAGCTGGTGAATGAAGTTGCTAAGCTACTGGCCATCATATTTGAAAAATTATGGCAGTCAGGTCAAGTTCCCAATGACTGGAAAAAGGGAATTATAACCCCCATTTTCAAGAAGGGGAAAATGGATGACCCAGGGAACTACAGACCAGTCAGTCTCAACTGTGCCTGGCAAAATCTTGGAGCAGATTCTCCTGGAAGGCACATGCTAAGGCACATGAAAAACAACAAGGTGCTTGGTGACAGGCAGCATGGCTTCACTAAGGGGAAATCCTGCCTGACCAATTTGGTGGCCTTCTATGATGGGGCTACAGAACTGATGGACAGGGGTAGAGCAGTTGATGTCATCTACCTGGACTTGTGTAAAGTGTTCAACACTGTCCCACACGACATTCTTGTCTCTAAATTGGAGAGACATCAATTTGATGAATGGACCACTCGGTGGATAAAGAACTGGCTGGATGGCCGCACTCAAAGAGTTGTGGTCAAAGGCTGAATGTCCTGCTGGAGACCAGTTATGAGTGGTGTCCCTCGGGGATCGGTGTTGGGACCGCTCTTGTTTAACATCTTTGTTGCTGACATGGACAGTGGGATTGAGTGCGCCCTCAGCAAGTTTGCCGATGACACCAAGCTGTGTGGTTCGGTTGATACACTGGAGGGAAGGAATGCCATCCAGAGGGACCTTGACACGCTTGTGAGCTGGGCTGATGAAGCTTAACCATGCCAAGTGCAAGGTCCTACACCTGGGTTGGAGCAATCCCAGGCACAGCTACAGGCTGGGCAGAGAAGAGATTCAGAGCAGCCCTGCGGAGAAGGACTTGGGGGTGCTGGTCGATGAGAAAATGAACATGAGCTGGCTTCAGTGTGTGCTTGCAGCCCAGAAAGCCAACCGTATCCTGGGCTGCATCAAAAGGAGCGTGACCAGCAGGTCGAAGGAGGTGATCCTGCCCCTCTACTCTGCTCTCGTGAGACCTCACTTGGAGTATTGTGTGCAGTTCTGGTGTCCTCAACATAAAAAGGACATGGAACTGTTGGAACAAGTCCAGAGGAGGGCCACGAGGATGATCAGGGGACTGGAGCACCTCCCATATGAAGATAGGCTGAGAAAGTTGGGGCTGTTCAGCCTGGAGAAGAGAAGGCTGCGTGGAGACCTCATAGCAGCCTTCCAGTATCTGAAGGGGGCCTACAAGGATTCTGGAGAGGGACTCTTCATTAGGGACTGTAGTGGTAGGACAAGGGGTAATGGGTTAAAACTTAAACAGGGGAAATTTAGATTGGATATAAGGAAGAAGTTCTTTACTGTGAGGGTGGTGAGGCACTGGAATAGGTTGCCCAAGGAAGTTGTGAATGCTCCACCCATGGCGGTGTTCAAGTCCAGGTTGGACAGAGCCTTGGGTGATATGGTTTAGTGTGAGGTGTCCTTGCCCATGGCAGGGGGGTTGGAACTTGATGATCTTAAGGTCCTTTCCAACCCTGACTATTCTATGATTCTAAACAAAAAAAACGATATCAAGGGGGCAACTTCAGTGCAAACCCACAAAAGCCTCAGTCTTTTCCCTAGACTGTGTTTTTCATCCATTTTTCTTTACAGCACATCACAAATTGCAGAGCTCCCGATTCCAAGCATAAAAGCGCAGAGTAACAAGGCCACGGTCTGAAGGATCATTGCTTTGCCTTTCTCATGGTTGGACAATCTTTGCTCTGTTCTGCACAGAGAAGGAAACTGTCCATCCTGTTCAAACCACATCCTCCCGGATAGACGAGCACCCAACATATCAAAGTGGCTTCCCCCAGCACACTCCCTGCATTTTTAGTTATTTAAAAAGAACAACAGCAAACAAAAGCTCAATTGTGAGTGTATCCTGAACTCCCAATCCTCTAGAAAAGACCTTCCTTCATTCACTGCTGTAGCTTTTTTATTGCTGCCAGCTACACCACAGTGCTCCAGGGTAAATCACAAAATTCTCCCTTATTTTAAGACAGGAACAGTTCAGCTTAGAGAAGAAGCCATTGACTGTGTGACTAGATACATATACCTGATGTCAGCACTGGCTTTGGGAAATAGAAAAGCAAGTTAAGAGAGAGGAACTTCCTTGTAGTACAAACACATGCACAGGACTTGGTTTAGTAGCTCTGGCAAGAACTCATTAGCAGAGGTACTGCAATAGCACTTAAAGATTTCACCCATATCTGGAACTGTGTCATATTGAATATGGTGCAGAGATGGCCATTGCCAAAAACTTTCATGTTAAGCACACAATACAAAGAGTAGGTAGAAAAAGAAATTAATAATTTGCAGCCACCAAAACAGGACTGTTAATAGAGCTGGAGTACAAATCCCTGTTTATATTGCATGCATAGCAGGAGCAGAAAGGATATGATGCAATGCACACTTGTTGAAGGCCTAGTCCCGTGCATCCATACTTAAAGAGCTTCATGTCAGCATGGCACATGAACCAGCACATCAGGGTGGGGATCAGCACTGCGTGTCACAGTTTTCATAGAATCATTTGAGTTGCAAAGGACCTTTAAGATTGAGTCCAACCATAAACCTAACCCCACTGCCTTTACTGCGCTATTGGATTAAAGTTGTTCTCTTATACCTCCCCCACCACCCCAAATACTATAGCATCACATGGGGTTGCTGCGGCCCAAGTGGAAGACCCAGCACTTTGCCTTGTTGAACCTCATACCATCGGCCACAGCCCATCAATCCAACCTGTCCTGATCCCTCTGCAGAGCCTTCCTATCCTTCAGCTGATCAACACTCCCAGCCAACTTGGTGTTGTCTGCAAACTTACTAAGAGTGACCTCAACCCTCTCATCCAGATCATTGATAAAGACATTAAACAATACTAGCTCAAATACCGAGCCCTTGTGACCAGCCACCATTCTTTGGGCTCAGCCATTCAGCCAGTTTTATACCCAGCAAAGTCTACACCCATCCAGGCCATGAGCAGCCAGTTTCTCCAGGAGAATGCTGAGGGAAATGGTGTCAAAGGCTTCACTAATGTCTAAGTCGACACGTACCTCCATGTCAGGTCTACACCTGAAGCAACCAGTGCCTGTGGTAGCAGGGGAGGCAGATTCTAGCAGCAGCAGGGTGGGGATGCTGCTTTTCCACCATAGCAACTGTTTCTATAACAGCATTTTCAGAAACTGTTATACCTCCCTAGTAAGGAGGTAAAGGGAATATAACAAGAACCAAATTAAGCCTACTCACACATTCAAAAGCACACACTTGCAGCCTATAGTTATGATACAAATGGCAACTCTAAGCCTCTAGCTGCTTTCCCTTCCCAGACATTAGCAGTCACTTGTGACGAGCATACACCACCACGGCTTGCCATCAGGCATCAGCACAGGCTGGAGAGGTGGTGGATCTATAAAGTAAAGAAGTTATGACCTAGGCTTATCTAATTTCCACCCCTTTTCTTTGAGGTCAAGGGCCAGCATTATCATCTGCCAGGAAGTCAGAAGGAGGAAATGGATATTTATGTACTTAATACTAATTTGAATTCATTTACTATGAAATTTAGTAATAATTGCTTGTCCTACGGTTTTAAAAGTGGTTGTGGACCAAGTCAAGGGTAAATGTATATAATTGCCTCTGCTCCAGCCTGCCTGTTGCAGCCAGAAACACCCTCCAGCTCTGAAGCACTCCATGCTACAGGCATGTCGTAGTCACAACTGCTACAAAGCCTGCCAGCCAGAGCTGTGACTGTGACAGAAGGCAAGAGACTCTGCAGGAATCACTTTCCTTGCCTCATCTCAGACACTGGTCAGACTTCAGGCTTTAACATGGCTTTCCATCTTTGCACAGCACGCTCCCCTACCTGCTGGTCAGGGCTCTATGCACTTCAGGCTTCTTGGTAACTCATAGTGTGCTACCCGGAGAAGCTAGATTGTGACATTTTCACCTTTTGATGTGATGCTTTGGTAAAAAAATAAAGGACTGGAATAGGTTGCCCAAGGAGGTTGTGAATGCTCCATCCCTGGCAGTGTTCAAGGCCAGGTTGGACGAGGCCTTGGGTGATATGGTTTAGAGCAAAGTGTCCCTGCCCATACCAGGGGGGTTGGAACCTGATGATCTTAAGGTCCTTTCCAACCCTAACTGTTCTATGATTCTATTATTCTATTTTGGGAAAAGTCTATTTACAACATTTTAAATGAAATGCGTAGTTTCACATCAAAATTATAAAAATTGGCAGGATTTTTTTCCCATAGAGATGATTCAAAACTAAGTTAAACATGTTTTAAAAAATCATGAGTTTTTCTGGTCACTTCCATTTTCTTCTGCTTGTTGCAGTTTGTTCCTATTTACGCAAAGAATAGGGAAAGCATGAAAGTTGCTCACTCCTCCCACCCCCCTCAGAAGGTTTAAACCCCATAATTTTCAGAAAACAACTTACTTTTCTGAAAACCAGCATTTTATTTATGTTTTTTAGAAATGACTATAAATTTCACAATCAAATCTGAAGAAAACAGCTATTCAGCAAAAAGTTATCGATCAGAGAACTTTGACTGGCAGCCACTGAAGTCTGACACAGGATGCTGCATGGACATGAACTTATTTTAAGCTAACTCAAAAGCCCCTGAGTTCCTCTTCTCATGTCTTTACTACTGTGCTGTATGTAGCTTAAAGCTCAAGGGGTTTAGTGTTGAGGCAATTTGACAACATATATGCACACCTTGAAAAGTTTATTTAAAGCTACAAGGCATGGTAGAGGCTACACATTGTTACGTTGCAATGTCAATCTTCTTTAGCAATTGTTGGGATAACTTTTTTGCTTTTTCTTTTTCACTCTGAGACATAAGTTACTCTGAGACATAAGTTTCACTGTTTCATTGCCTTTTAAATGGCTTCCCTGCAATTAAGTCTTTGTCTTTAGGACTAAGGGATACACAATGAGGTGCTGGTAGACAACGGTAAGAAGATTATATTTAATTCAACTTCTTGAGTCCTGAGATGGATTTTTATGTCTGCATGAAGCAAGATTTATGACTAAGATACCTTGTGAGTGGAGATAACATGCAAAAATACAGCCAGGTCTCCTGGGCCATTTCCAGCAACCAGAGTGGCTACGTACAGAGGTCATCTGCTTTCTAAATTTTGCATTTACACATCTCAGATTAGGCAGCAATGTGTTTTCTTCCATGCTGAGGTCAGGCATCTTCACCATTCCTTCTCAATCTTTACTTTCAGCTCATACCTCCAATTGCCTTTTCTCTTTTTACATTATGCTGCCTTCCCTCCTTCAAAAAGCCACGGCATGAACACATACCTTGTCTCCTAATATCGGGACTTGTTCCTTAAGAAACATGCAAATACTTAACCCTTACTTAAATTCATGGGAGTGTGGCACCCTCTTAGGTTGACAACTAAGGCCTCACTTGATCTTTGAAGTCTTCATTGCTAAGCACATATAGTATACCCAGAGTCTGTACTACTTTTGTATCTGAATAGGGCTGTTTAGACCAGACTGCAAACTCCTACAGTCACAGGGCCTACGTGCACTGGAAATCATAGTGTATGTTCTTACAGTGCCCCACAGTTACACAATGTGTCAAAGGGTTATGTGGATGGCAGGATGTAATCAGTAAGCTGTAGTCCAGTGGTGGCTGCTCTCTATGCAAAGCCATTTTTATTCTGGGCGTATCAAGAGTTCTGCCACTAGTGTCTGCTGGATGCTTCCATCTCCCTCCTGTGAGTTTTGCTACAAGCTGACAGTAGCCACTGTGATTAAAAAAAGTCCTACTCAGTTTTGCCAGCACAAGGGATAGACACAGAGGATAACAAATTTGCTGCCATTTACAGCTTCACTGTAAGACTGTGGTGGGCAACACACACTAAGCAAACAACCATGACCCATGAAGATGACAGTGAATATCTCTTTTGATCAGTAAACTATAAAACACGTTTCAAAGAAGAACTTTTCAACATTATTGGCTCAGTTTTGTAGAAGGGAAGTGGGGTGAGATGCTTTACACAAGGTCACCCATCCACCTGATGGGAAATTTGGTTAAGAAAAGTCAGAAATAGCTCAGATTTCCCAGTCTCCATCCAGTGATCAAGCTGCTGAGCTGCAACCTTTCACATACACAAGAAGGCAGTGAAGGTAACTTTGATCCACTGTGAAATCTGCACAGCACAGTAGTGTAGAGAATTCCAAGGATCCCTCCCTGCCTTTGCTTTTAGCTTCTCCTCAGCATGGTAGTGTTCATCAGGTAGTACCAGGGTTACAAAGGCTACAAGTAAAAATATGACAGAGGGCATAACCTAGAGGAAAACGGGACAGCATGAGCTAGGGAAAACTGCTAACTTGGAGGCTCTCCCAGAAAAAAAGCAGTAGAGCCATGTAATCTGAAGGATCAGAGAACAGATGCAATGAACCATTTTCTAACTGGAAATCATATAATGGAGAGGCTGAGATAACTCCTATCAGGAGGGGCATAGTGGAGAGATGGGTTGTCTTTAAGAATAGGTGTACTAAGTACAGAGTGCAGGAACATACGGTAGGACTCCACCAAACCAGAGTTCTTCTTTAGTAGAAGCAATTATTTCTTGTTCCACTAATGCAGCTACTGGTCATTCATGTTTTTCGTTTGGGATCATCCTTCATTTTGAGTAACCTTTTCCTGCCCCAAAAAACTTGAATGACAGAACAAAAGAACACACTCCTTCTGAAAGCAAATGGCACCCTAAGCAGAGTAAGAGGATAGCTGAAAGACAGTTTATTCTCTGCTGAACATCCTTTCTTCTGATGCCAAGCCAACAGTATGGCTTTCACCCTCATGCACTGCTAGGGAAGTGTGAAGCCTCAAGCTTCCTGGTCAGTCCCAATTTCCCATTTAGCATATATCACCTGTGCTGTGAGATCAAGGTACCTGAATAGGAACTCTTTAACAGGTGAACCACTCTTAGTGAGTGACAAATGCATAGACAAATTAGGAGGATGAGTAGTCTACAGATTAAAGCAGCCAAATTAGTGACATTGCAGCTCTTGGCTTTTCTTTATAGGTTTCCACAGCAGATTCTGTTGATTTAAGCTGATAGACATTTACAAAATTACAGCTGTTTAATTTCTGAATCTACCTGCCAAGAGGAGGGAAGAAGATTCTGACGTGATGGTTACAGAGGGCAGTTTACCATATGTAGATTTATTATATGTCAGTTACTCTGTTGTTGCTGCCTGTCTACATGCTTTTACCTCATGGTAAGGTAGAGGTAGTTTATCGAGCAGTGAAAGTGGAATTGATGTTCTATAAATCCTTATCTTGTCTAACCTCAGTATCTAACCTAGAGGAGGAAGGAGAAACTGGAAGGGAACTACCAGCACTGCAGCAAATCATTTCTGGCCTTTCTTTTTTTAAACCAAAATTGAACAATATCCTGCACTAGCTGGGGCTCCACAGAAGCATCTTTATCACCCAGGGCAGTAGTCGTTGGGACTACGTGCATTATCATAATTTGCAACCCAAGGGCAGCATTTCAGCATCTATGACAAATTTTGAAGGGAAACTGTCCTACCAGAAAAATGAAATCATATACACTGTGGCCACAATTTCCTATCTCAGGCTGATAGAATTTGCTCTATCAATCTACATAATATAATACTACATCTCTGTCCTCCCATGCTTGCTTGAGCAATAAGACAGTTGTCATTATGTGTGGACTGTGCAAGGCTCTGTAGAGACATTAAGAAATAAGGTACTTTTATAATCTAAAACCAAAGGCAACAAATAAACATGGACAAGCTATATGGGAAATACCCAAAACATGACAGTACTGGAGAATAACTGATGACATGACTATTTCACATCAGCTTTCTTCACAAATAATCATTTGTTTAAATAATCTAGCTGGTCAGAAATAAAGGCGGCAAATGGAAACAACGCTCAGTGCTGTGTTCCTGCCTAACTTCATTAGGAATTCTAGTCTGCTACAACTTTTCCTTATGGGTATGAGTTTTTCCTCTGTATCTGTACTCTTTTGCTGTGGAATGCAGCAAACTGAGCTCTCTTAATTAGGCAAATATGACTTAATTATCCAGCATGATCAAGTCAAAAAGACTTTCCAAACAAAATAATCATTGGCCCCATTATTTATTTGCAGATTTAGATCAACCAGCCATGGAACGTGGATAGAGAGGAATACATCCAACTCTGTTATACCCGTGAGTACAAATCAGAGCAATTTCCTTGACTTCAGCAAACCTCTCCCAGTTTGTGCCAGCACAGGATCCAGGTCACAGACAGATACCGTGGCATCAGGAGCAACCAGACAGAATTCTTGCACGCAGAAAAGAATGAACTGGTACACTCCCTTGGTCGATCCTACCCTGTTAGATTAACACATGGGCTGATATGACGTGAGGATGAGGACTCTCACATTTCACTCTCAAAGAAGAATGCAACAGAAAAAACTTCCCAAAGTAACCAGGCTGGCAGTGGAAGCTCACCAGAAATCACAGTTTTAAGGCAATTCTGCTGCACTGCTGCTGGGACACAGGCAGGGAAACTCAGTACAGATTACTGTACACTTACCCTGTTGAACAGTTCATGTGTCTCCTCAAATATTTATCTCCATCACTACCTCTTGCTAGCACACAGAAGGTTTATCTGCTTGTACTGAATTCAGCATTTTGTATGAAATGGTCTCCCTGGTCACTGCATCTCACATAAGTATAAGGCTTTATCCTTCTTCCATAAGTAGGCTATTTTATTTAGGTGCCAAATATTTCAGGCTCATATAAGCTTCTGCTGGGTCATTGCACATTTCTTTTCCAAATAACTGTAATTCTTTATCTTACTTGGAGAAATAAAGAGAATGAGTAAAGTTACTAGGGCCAGAGAAGTCAGGAACTAGATTCCCTATCAGATTTGGTAACTGCTTTTCAAACTGAAGTGAAAGGATTACCTGGATCATGTAACCTCAGAGAGCAGAGAAAAACTCATAGGGAAGGGTTCTTGATAGAGCTGGATGAACAGGTACTTCAGGAAGGACACAAGAAACAATGGTAAGCCCCAGGATCGGGTAGCATAGAAACACAAAGCAGGAATTGTCTAAAACTAAACTGGGTTAGATATGGTAAAAGAATGAAAACCAAGGACTTCACAGAAAAACAGGTTTTCCAGGATTGAAAGCAAAGTAAGAAATGGATCCATAAACACAAGCAAAGATTTACAATAACTGAGCTAGAACATCAAAAGAGAATAAATAGTCTACCTCAGCTTTTCTTAAAGATGATAATGAAAATAGGGTCAAAACAATGTTTGTAAATACAAACAGGAGGTAAATCTTCCATGGAAAAGAAGTAAAACTACTCCTGATTAGCTTGTGCCAGTCAGAGAAATCAGGCAATCTACATATGAATTCATAAACCTAACTTCAAGGACTTTAACTGGTTTCTTGGTTATCTAACTGCACCAAGGAGATTTAAACAGTTGTATCTAGGTAGCTACAGGCCAGTTATTTTGGCTTCACCCACTGGCAGGATTTTCCAATCTGTTCTGAAAAAAAGTCCAAGACAGACATAAATTGAAGGCAGACTTTCCCCAGGCTAGATCTATAATATTACAATAACTGTGTTTGATAAGATAACCACATCCTCTGCAAAGAAACTGGAGTAAATCTCATCTACCTGGACTCCATATAGCTGCTATGGTGCTAGATTGGAAGTTGTTAGTCAAGATGGAAAGAGAAGGGGTTGGGGGAAGAATTGCAAGAGCTGCTGACAAGGGAAATGTGAAGATGAAGGGAATTTACTAGGAGATTCTCAGAAGGACCAGTCTAGCTCTGTTTTTCCACTTACGAAATTACACCTTAAAAGTAACAAAAATTGGCTAAAGACAAGAATGGAGGAATCATCGTAAGTACACTGAGAGATCACAGTCAAGGCAAGCAGCTAAAGCCTAACAAGAATTGTGGCTTTAAGCCAGGAGCTAATCAAAAGAAAAGACAGAGCATGCTGTATTAGTTGCTCAGCAGATGACACTGCTGAAATGGGAAACAAAGCTCAGGAATAGGAAAAAAAAACCTTCATTGTAACACATGAGATGCCTTCTTTCCAGTAAAAGCTGTTAGACCATTACAAGAACTCTCTCCTGAGATAAAGACAGATCCTGTCACCTATAGTCACAAAGATACATTAAGATCAGAAGTGGTATGAAATAGGGCTAACAGTATGATCAGGAAGAGAAAAATCTATCTCAAAAGGAGAACCTAGTTTAGGAAAACAAAGGAGAAAAGGGATATGATTGTTCTTCATACAAATGTTAGGTGATTAACACTAAAGAAAGAATTAACATACACTGACATTTACACTAGTGAATAAAGAAAGATTTTTAATTACAAGTATTGAACTATGGAACAATTTATTCCTAGCAGAGATCCCTAGCTTGTTTTAAAGTGAGTTTGATTAAGTTAGTGAAACAGTTAATGTCTTTGACAGCACAAACATGGACTTTTTGACACAGAAGATTCATTCTATGCCTTTGCTTTCATGTTTCTGGACTCCTAAACACTAACTGAATCCATATTTCCATCTGCTGGCTTGAAACATTTGTTCAATAATGATATTCTTCAAACATTTATCATTGTTATCTGTTCATTAAGCCCTGTATACGGGATTTCAGCTCTACTGAATTAAAAACATATTTAGGCACTTCCGATTTAAACAGAATTCACTTTCACCCTTTTATGTAAGTTTCCTTCTCCCAAAAGGAATCTCAAAACACTTAAATGCCATGGATTGCTTTACTGTAAAAGAAAAGATTTACCAATTATAGCATGCAGTTCCTCTAGGGTAAAACATGTCAGCCGTTTTACAGCACACGATAGACATGCATAACAGACAAGAGCATATCCTACTGAACATGCAAAGGAGATTTTTTTGGTAGACAGGCTGGGACTTGGACTCTGGCCCGGACTTCGTATTTAACAACAAGAAACGGTCCCATAATGTCTTTGAAGCGTCAAGGAGCCTTGTTTTAGGCTAAATCCAAATGAGGCTCTCTAGCGTCCCAGACAGCAGGATGTACACAAATGGTCTAAAAAAATATCTGATAAATGAGCATTAGAACCTGGGACCACTGTGAGTCAGGATAAGGATATTTTCCCAGTTTACGTATATGCCAAGGCTCCCTGAATGTAGATGTTTTCGCCATAGTACCCAGGGAAGTTTGTGATGGATTAAACCCCGGTTTATACCCCTGTTGTTCCTACTTTAGCTGTTCATCTGCCCATTGCTGTGAAGGATAAATGTGAGGTTTTTCCATGTCAGTGAAAACCTCCCATACTTACAAGGTTTCTCTATACAAAAAGCCCAGAATAACCACTTAGGTTTCAACAACATCTATTTCACCATCTCTAGCATCTGAAGCACTCAAGTAGCCTGTCCTTTCAAAACAGGCTGTCTCCATGCATTAGTTTCCATGTGAGCCTTGAGACTCTATTTAATATCTGAACACAATAGATTTACTTTTAGTCCAAACTATGCCACCACAAGTACTGAATGTATTTTGTCCTCCAGAATAGCTAAAATAAAATTTTCACTTACATGGCTTTGCCCATCAAAATTGCTGCAAATGCTTCACAAACACTGATGCATCAGGAGAGTCCATCAATCACATCTCCTCCATGAGAACAATGTATATAGACTGTAAGTGAAATCTGCTTGTGGTCTCATGAACGGAGCACTGTTTTCAATCTTGTTTTAGAGCTGAGGTAAGAGAGATCCAAGAAATCCAGTACAGAACAGGAAGTTGAACTTTGATTACTCAAGTCACATGCAAAATCTTTACTGGACCAGCCTTCCCTTCACTAGAAAATAATAGAACAGGGCTGTTGAGCCTCAAGAAGGCTCTGGGGAGACCTTAGAGCAGCTTGCAGTACCTAAAGAAGGCCCTACAAGAAAGCTGGAGAGGGACTTTTTACAAGGATACCACAACAGGGAAAGGCTTTAAACTGAAAGAGGGTAGACTTAGACATTAGGATGAAATTCTCTGCTGTGAGGGTGTTGAGGTGCTGGCACAGGGTGCCCAGAGAAACTGTGCCTGCCCCATCCCTGGCAGTGTCCAAGGCCAGGTTGGACGGGGCTTGGAGCAACTTGCCCTAGTGGAAGGTGTCCCTGCCTATGGCAGGGGGCTTGAACTGTATGAGCTTTAAGGTCCCTTCCAATCCAAATTGTTCTATGATTCTACAAACAGATCACAACGTGTTCAGGTGATAGTATTACACTTCTCAAAATTGCATATTTCTTTAACTAAAACCTTCAGATTACTGGAAAGACTGCTATCCCACAATGGCCTTTAATAGCCCGACTCCTCTCCCCTCTACTCCACTTCCAAATTCTGCTGCATTTGAAAATGTCACCGTTCACTTTGTGACACATCCCAGCCATGTGGAGTGGCAGCTGAGTCATCTCACTGCTGTGAACGAGGTGTGATGGTGACAAGCACCTTACAACTGCACAGTCCATTTTTGGGCACATCGTGTTGGAGGCTGCTCAGTCTGTTCTATACAAAGGGGTGGGTGGGAAGAACAAATTGGGATGGGTGAACTCCACACACATTAAGGAGAATGGAGGAATTGGAGGTGGCTCTAGCAATCAGATTACATCTTCAAGCACAGTGGAGAAATAAAGGGCATGTAGGGAACCAGGCACAAAGGGTAAAAAAACTGGAATGAGTCAGAGACTCATTTAGGTTGACATTCTGCTGATGTCTACTGCAGGCACTGAATTTAGGCACTCTATGATGATCTTGAAGCATCTATGTCCCTCCACAGACTCTGTAGTGATACTGGGATGTAGGATGACAAATTCGACATTGATGCTGGCTTAAAATATTCTTCTCTTTCCCCCAACAATTCCATCTCACGCCCTTCTTTAAGAGGTTTACCTACTTCTCAAGTTTGCTAATAATGCTGTTTGTGATGTTTTCCTGGAAACTGAACAAGCAAATTATCTGAATTAAAACTATCCCTTTTGTGATGGAAAAAGGGCCAGAAACCCTTCCAGACAGCTTCACTGTTAAGACAGCAGACTGGTACCTCAGATCCAGTTTTGCAGGTTGCCTACAATTCCCAAACAAGTTTCTGCTTGACTGTGCCTTCATGCCTATCTCAGATGATCATACACCATCCACGATAATTACTTCTATCTAAAAAGCAATGCAGAAACACTGAAGAATCAGACTGTTTGGTCTAATCTGGACTGTGATGGCTAGGTGGGGAAAAAAGATCTTCCAAACAGGTAGCAGTGGGCTATCCCAAGTACCCTAATTCCATGATGTGCATGATTTTGTGTTGGGTCCTCAAAGCCCTAAGCCCCATATGCTGTCATGCATCAAAGAACCTGAACCTGTGGTATAAGCCCTGGTGCTCAACATCCATCACCAGAACTCATCTCCTCCATTGCTGCCCCACATGACACTCCAGTCCACATGGAACAGGGAAACCTTGCCATCTGCCTTCACTCATTAGCTCTTTCTTAAGAGTCTGTCAATTACCTTATCAAGCAATTGACAGAAAAGCTCAGTGAGGGAGCATTAAATCTACACTCCAGTAAACCTGAACCTGCAAGCATGATTTCAAGATACATAGCCAAAAGCAGATTTGATTTCACCTCCTCAAGAATGAGTGCTTCTACCATCTAGTGGCACTAAGATAACACTATCATGATATTATTAAACTCTGCTGTCTTCCTCGTTCAGGTGTGGTTTGCATTCACGTTACACCTGCACACCATAGGGGAAAAAAAAATGTTAAATACATTGTCCTTTGCCTATACTTTCCAGAAAGCTCTTTTAATAAAGTTCTTCCATTGCAAGTATGTCTCCACTTGCTGCAGGCCAAAGGCAGAGCCTGGAGAATCTTGCCTTGAGAAGCAGAATTACATTTTCTGCTCAGGCAGCAGCCGCCTGTGCACTGAGACCAAACACATGGGCAGCCTGCACAGCTATGCGCTGCAGGAAGCACTGTATAAAGAGCCATGTCATAACTAGATATGTACATACACTGCACCTGTAGTTTTGCTGTATATTCTGTTTGTGCCGTACACGGAGCAGGTAATAAAGCACATCAAAATGATATCATACATCTCTGAAAGCTATTTGTCAGCTGCCCAAAAAGTTGTCACTGGGTTCCTCTATCCCACAGTTGCACCTCTCAGTTGATTATCCAGTATCTGACGGGGGCCTATAGGGATGCTGGGGAGGGACTCTTCATTAGGGACTGTAGTGACAGGACAAGGGGTAATGGGTTCAAACTTAAACAGGGGAAGTTTAGATTGGATATAAGGAAGAAATTCTTTACTGTTAGGGTGGTGAGGCACTGGAATAGATTGCCCAAGGAGGTTGTGAATGCTCCATCCCTGGCAGTGTTCAAGGCCAGGTTGGACGAGGCCTTGGGTGATATGGTTTAGAGCGAGGTGTCCCTGCCCATGGCAGGGGGGTTGGAACTTGATGATCTTAAGTTCCTTTCCAACCCTAAGTATTCTATAATTCTGGTTTTCTTTACTAGGAGGAAAATGTGGAGCCACTTGTTCCACCAAAAAAAAACATGAAAACTAACATGGCTAGATCCTTTGTTCTCAAAACTAGATTTGCTTATGAAGGTTGGCCTCAGCAGGACAGCAGATCAGCTATGCATATCTACTTTGCTTTTATAACGCTTGGAAGTCTGACGGTTGGGTTTCCTAGATTTAAAATGAATGGGTTTATGCAAAATACTGTCCAGACAATGTGGTACCTCATTAGCCAAAGAAACAAACCTGGAACTTACCACTGAATGGTAAATTTCTTGCACATTTATTTGTACCTCCTTTCTCTGAATTAGAAAGTGTGTAAGGATAATAGTTCCAGATGGCATAATGATGTCCTGGAAATAATAATTCCCAAAAGATTCTGGAAAAAACTTTCATTTTCTCTTCAGCCTGCACCATGAAAGATTTATTTCCTCCCACCAATTGGTCTACCAAGTTGCTGGACCTTTCATTAGCCCAAATTTTTACTATCTAAAAAGAAACAGGATAACTACAAGCAATGCTAGAGGGTCACTGACAGCTGTGGACTGGAGGCTTTCTCCGTTCTGTTAGTGTTTGCCACTGAACTATAAGTCCATTTACTATGCCATGATGACCTGAAGACCCTTATTAGATGAAACTAAATGTCAGTGATTCTTCTCTACTTCAAGTCAGCTCAGAATCAATTTCAAATGCTTTTAAAGTAAACCCTGTACAGGAATCATTTATTATCACTTTCTTGAAACTTGAGCTGAGCAATTCTTACTGTGGAGGTCATACTAAATATCTGCAATGGGCATGACCTCACAGAATACATCCCTTATGTAGTTTTTGTCCAGGTCACCCTCTGGGGGAGAATAGAAAAAGGTATAAGAGCAAAAAGGCAAATTCAGTGCTCTGAAGAGCTCTGTCGCTGGAGTAATTGTCTTGGCTGCACAAAAGCAGAGAGAACCTATTTCTGGGCCTTCTGTAAGAATCCCAGCTTAACAGCTGACCCTTTCATACAGCATAGTTAGAAAAAAGACCGCTCCATCATTCACACATCACTTCCTCACTTTTGGCTGAAGTAACTGGAGAAGAATCAATTACAAAGATAAAACCTGAAAAATCAGACATATATTCCCATAAGGCCCAGGAGTTACATTTTACCTGTATTTAAAAAGCCTTAACAAATGTTAACTGTAAGTTAATACAGACAGTGAAAGAAACACAGCTGGACTGCCCCTTGCTCCCAGGAGCAGGGAGACGAGACAAGGACACAATGCTTACACAATAAAAAGAGATCTGCAACAAAGTCAGTGCCTATCTTAAGCTTGCAGCAGGCCACAGTGTAACCATGAACCTAGCATGTTGTGTGTGCTGCCGTAATCTAGCTAAAAGCAGCCATTTCATTCTATGTGCCTCAGTGCATTTGGCACCATTTGTCCTGGTTTCGGCTGGGATAGAGTTAATTTTCTTCCTAGTAGCTGGTACAGTGCTGTGGTTGGAAATCAGTCTGAGAAGAATGTTCATAACACACCAATGTGTAGCTGTCGCTGAGCAGTGCTTACACAAAGTCAAGAACTTTCAGTTTCTCTTGCTGCCTGCCAGTGAGGAGGCTGGGCAGGCACAAGAAGCTGGGAGGGGACACAGCCAGGACAGCTGAATCAAACTGGCCAAAGGGATATTCCATACATATGATGTCATGCTGAACAATAAAACTGGGGGCAAGTTGGCTAGGGGATGGTGCCTACTGCTCAGGGACTGGCTGGGCATCAGTCAGGGACTCGCAGGAACTGCATTGTGCACCACTTGCTTTGTGTATTCTATTATTATTTTCCCCTTCCTTTTTTATCCAATCAAACTGTGTATTTTAATCCATGAGTGGTATTATCTCCTCCATCCCACTGTGACACTGTGAAGAAGTGAGCAAATGGCTGTGTGGTGTTTAGCTTCCTGACAGGTTAAGCCACACCACCACTGAAGATAGAACATTGTAATAAGCATCAAAAGAGAAGCCATTCCAGCATCCAGCTTCTTTAAAGCCAGAGTCATAGTCCTGGACTATGGGCAGTCCAGGACTAGCTGCCCACATACAGGTTTCATGCAAGCAAGTCAGCAGACACAGCAGCAAGCCTGCAGACTTCATGAGAGATTGTATTGCAAGAGAGGGACAAGGTTGATTCCCAGACTTCCACCATCCCAGACAAAGCAGAGGACCCAATTCAAGCCTATAAGCTCAATAGCAAACCATTATTGACAGCAGTAGCAGTTTTGCTGCCCTGACACAGCTTCACAATTATAGGAGCCCAGATGCTCCCTCCTAATCAAGGAAATACAACTCTAATCTGTCAAACCAAAAATGAAGAGCAAACAGAAGCCTAGAGAATGCCATGGAGACCTGCACTGGCTGTGGTAAACAGGACTGCAATACATCCTCACTAACCACCCTGTTTTGACACAGTCCTCATAAGACACCCTTATAATGAAGCACCAACTCTGGGGCTGAACCTAGAACACAAGAGTTTTATGTAAAAGATGCTGACTTGCTTACAGAGACCCAAACTGAGGGGGTACAAGTCTGGTACTGTTCACTAGGTTCTTCCAGGAACCCCAGTTCTGTGCTGAGAAGACAAATAGGAAACAATTGCACACCCACCTCCAGCTGCTAGGCATGGTGCTGCCTCCATCCTAAAGAATCCTGATTGAAGCTGTGGCAACCGAAGGTCAACATGCCCTGCCATAATCCAGTGGAGCAAGCTGGCTATACCACACACACGATACCTGCGTGTGTTGGGAGAGGACAACATTAAGCCCTGTAGCACCTTCATATGGACAAAGGCTATGGAAACATCACCACATTCCTGGCGGTATCTGCTGGAGGGCCCAGATTCATTACATTTCAAACCTCTGTGCAACATCATCCCCAATCCTCAGAAATTAGTCTTCAGCGTTAGCAGCCCTACAGGCACCCCTCTTAAAAGGCTTCTTTATTTTCTGCTCTTTTTGTGTACATACCTAATCAAACATGGTAAGTTTATTCTATGCTCCCTTTTACACCCTCCCTCTTCAAGACATTTTTTTCCAGCATGTGCTCCTTTCTGTCTCTGTATTGCTGCTGTCATTAGGATTTTTCTTCTCAACATCAAGAGAATCAACACAGGGCTTCCTAAGATAGTTTTTTGGCTGATTACACAGCACTAACACGGTGGCTATAAGCAACACATAAGCAGCTTTTTTGCAGTTTTGCTTCTCTGGGCTGTAGAACACCAAAAACACATTAATAATGCTGCAGACCTGTCCCTCAAGGCACGGCTATTAGAAGTGGACAGTTCAAATGGCTGCCTTGGCTATTGAGGGTGAGGAGGGCTGTAACGTGGTCCAGGCCACCGGCATCTGAAGAGGGCTGGCCATAAAGAAAAGTCTCCAACTGTCCACTCCATCCAGATCGTGCCTTCTTCGAGGCAAGCTCCCTTCCTGACCACAAACCCACTCACTGAGTTTTTTATTTTCCCCTTAAAAAGTAAAAGGATGCTTTGGTGCTCCCTTGTGTTCATGTTTAGGCAGCAAGAAAGATGCTGGAGAAAACACCCCAGTCAGGTCAAAAAGAAACTTTTGCTGAGAGGGCCAGGCAGGCAGTACTTAGAGAATAATTTCCTGAGCACAAAATATCTTAGTTTCTTGGCATCACAGTAACCAGAAGTTTTGTGTATCACAAAAGGACACAATCTACAGTGCTGCTCAAAGGGGCAAGGGTGGATGGAAGGATGAAGAGATAGACAGGAGGTGGAAGGGCAAAGAGGTTTTCATGGGAATCAGAGCCCTGGTCTGGTTTTGGCAGGTTCAAGAGTCTTCTTTAAAATACTTCACGTGATGTTGTATACAAGTGTATAGAGATACAAGTTTCTTTCCTATGTGACCATTATGGCACTGTTGTAAAATACAGTGTTTGTCAGTAAGTATTTCTTCTGGAGAATAATTTAGTTACATACCTGAGTCATCTACCAAACTGCAGTTACATCTAGACCTCTATTTCTGTGCTAGTTCATAAGATTTTCATGCAGTAGCACAATTTTGCTTGTATTCCTACGACTGCAGGCAAATATTTAAATATTTTACAAACAGAAACCCATTTTGGATAAATTTTTTAAGCCAAGATGTAAGGTTTCCATTCCTATTTACTTTGAAGAGTTTCATACAGTCAAAGAATGCCCGGCTGGGGCTTAAACTGAGAAAGCAATGGCTCTTTCAGTTCTTTTCAGCTTTTCAGATGCAGACAAATTCTGCACTGAATGCATGTGATCACGTTTGAGATTCTGGTTATACTGGAAACACTTAATTACAAACGCATTTCCATTTTATATTCCCTCACTGGCTGCTTTCCAACTCCACAGAATTCCCAACATGCCTTCACACAAATATGAGCAATAGAGAGGTGCAGACCACATCTATATGAAAACTGAAGTCTTAATGAGATGCCTGGAAGGAAGGAGCCAGCTGGCAGACATCGAGCTGTTTTCTGTATAGATTTTCATCCATGTCCTTTACCTGATGAATGGCTACACAAGTCTAAATTAGCAGTTTCCTTGAAAACACAATCCAAAACTGAGAAATTGTCAGGTTGTTTGAAAATGAAAAATATACCCTAGAAAATAGATCAAGGTGCTTGCTCCTCAAACAGTACAAGGCAACAAAGCCAGAGCAGAACTGCTAAGCCAGGCCCAATCCTGCACAATATTTGAAATAATACAGGTAGAAACTTCTTAGAATCTGCTGAAGTAAACAGAAAGGAAGTCTTTGAGATTTACAGTCTTCAGCCCTTGTGTTTCCTACTCTTTCCTTAACTCCTTGCCAGAAACATCCCCCACTAAATAAGAGGATGTCCTCACCCTGAAATCTTTTGAGCACTTTCAGTTCCTGGCTTTTGCAATGACGTATAATTTTACCAAAGCCCTTGAGGTCTCCTGTGTTCTGTGGTACTTCACTACAAATAAATAAATAAACAAATAATGGATAAATAAATAAATAAATAAATGGTGCTTAGAAGCAAAAGCATGTGACAAGGAACTGCAGTCCTTGTGGAGATGTGGTGGGAAGGAAGAGTGAGTCTTTCATCATCCTTGAAGAGCCCATAGCTATAACATGTTTGCCATGAACAGAAGCAACTGGATTTGATGAGCATTCAGCCCAGTGTCCTACAGGAAGAGTAAGTGATGTCATCTACCCGGACCTGTGCAAGGGATTTGACACTATCCCACATGACACCCTTACCTCTAAACTGGCAAGGCATGGTTTTGATGCATGGACCACTCAGTGGATAAGAAATCAGCTGGATGGTCACACTCAAAAAGTTGTGGTCAATGGCTCAATGTGCAAGCAGAGACCACTGACAAAGGATGTTCCTCAGGGGTCAGTACTAGGACTGACACTGTTTAATATCCTTGTGGGTGACACAGATAGCGGGATGAAGCATAATCTCAGCAAGGTCACTGATTACACAAAGCTGTGTGGTGTGGCTGACACACTAGAGGGAAGGAACCTTGACAGGCTGGAGAGGTGGGCCAGTGTGAACATCATTAAGTTCAAGAAGGCCAAGTGCAAGGTCAGCACACAGGTCAGGGCAACCCCAAGCACAGATACAGGCTGGGCAGAGACTGGATTGAGAGAAGCCCTGCTGACAACATGGGTGTGTCAGTGGATGAGAAGCTCAGTGTGTACTTGCAGCACAGAAAGCCAGCTGTATCCTGGGCTGCATCAAGAGAAGTGTGACCAGCAGGTCAAGGGAAGTGGAACCTGCCCCTCTGCTCTGCTCTCATAAGACCCCCACCTGAAGTATTGTATTCAGATACAGAGCTGGTGAGGAGGACCACAAAGTTGATCAGAGGGCTGGAGCACCTCTCCAACGAAAATAGGCTGAGAGACTTGGGGTTGTTCAGCCTCACAGTACAAGAAAAGGATACACAAGTCTACCGGTTTGCTACAGAATTCCCTTCTAATGTCCAAAACATTTTTACTTTCAAGAAGCAACTGTCACAGAATAATTTATATTCTGTTTTATATGCTACCTTGCAAACACTGAAATCAATCATGTCTAGAAACCGTCAGATCCAAATAGGAGAGGATCATGCAATAGCATGTCATTAGTGAATCAATATTGGCTGACCAGGCCATGTGCTTGTCAAGGCTCCATTGATTTCTTTAATGCCATATTTTGCAGCTGGCCTGCCTATCAGACCCATCTGTGTTGCAGTGCCTACAACTGAGGAGGAGATAGTTTTCTGGTCCCATAGACTGAGTTACTAGTAACAACAAAACCCTGTACAGCAAGCAGTATATTATTAAGCAAAGAAGGCATTTCTAGGATTCTGCTCTACTCTTTGCATAAAAAGTGCACTGCTGCCCATACAGCTACATTCACTCTAGGAACATTCTACCAGCACATGGTATTTTTCAGAGATCCAACACAGGTACAGACTCATCTCATTACTTGCTACGCTGCAGGATGCTTGGTAGCTTTTCCAGCCATGGCAAGTTTTCACCCTTTATCTTAACTACTATTGTTCTCCATATGTTGTACCCAGCTTCAGCCAACCCCACTACTAATTGGATCCTGCTTCCTCTGTCTGGACACACACAGCTTCTAAGATAAGTCATAAACCCCTGTATTCTGAAAGCACAAGAAGCTACATGCACTTGGCATGCAGTAACCACACCATTCTTAATGGAAAACCGAAAAGTAGCACATCTCTAGGGTGTGATCACAGAAGTTTCAGCTTTGTCCATCAATAAGTGGTGCTTATTATCCATTGGGTACACAGCAGGAAGTAAAATGAGAACAATTTAATAGAGTCAGAGATTGCTCACCACTGGGAATATCACTTTTTAGGTTAGGGAGGGATTAAAACTTGTCCTCCTGATCTTTCATAGCATTCTGTTTATGGGATGCACTGAAGAAAAACAGTTCAGAACGTAATTATATGAAGGGCAATAAACAGGAGCAGGGAGCTGGACTTGGTGATCCTTGGGTCCCTTCCAACTCCAGTTATTTTACAATTCTATATTTATTAACTGATCTCAGGCACAAAGCCTGGCAGCAAAGACCAAACCCAACAAGAATTGGGAATAAAACCTCTTCACACAGGTGTGTTATGTCCCAGGCTCCAGAGTGGTGTTAGATATTCCAGCAGTATTTTACCAAATGGAGCCAAACCAGGGTGCAACATGGGAGTGGGATTGTTATTTCAAGTCGAAGTACAGGCTGGTGGCAGGCAGAAGGACTCCGTGTGCCAAGCAAAACCAGTTAGCCAACTGTCTCTGCTGATTGAGTGTGAACATGTTGCTTTTCTTCTGCTTTTTCTTTTTCACAAATGCTGCCCTTATCTTATCCCAGTTCTTGGTGCTGCTGAGAAAAGAACTCCCATTAAACACTAAATTAAAAAAAAAAAAAAAAAAGAACAAAGGGGAAAAAACCAACAATGAAATAGGTAAAAACACAGCAACAATTGGCTGAGGGAGATGCCTGCTCTAGGAAATCTAGAGCAATCAGGGAACACAAACCAGGTTGTTTATCCTGCCAGCAAAAAGATACCACGCGAAATGATGAACTCGTTTCCCTGGTTAATACCTGATTAAGAGCTGTATCGCCATAAATCAGTGATGAAAAACGGAAATGGACTGATAGAGTCTTCATTAAAATGACACAGATGATGAGGAAAAGATTTTTAAAATCATGACTAGTTAACACAAGCTTATTCCATTCCCCAGTCAAGCAGAGAACAGAAAAGCACTCAGAGTTCGGAGTAACAATTCTCAGAATAAGACAAGTGCCAAGTCCCTTTCTGCTTTATATGAAAATATTAAGAACTTCAATATCAACTGTTTTGAACAACTCTTTTCAAAACCAGTGAGTTGAACCCGTTCTATGCACAGCCCGGTCCATCTTGGATGTCAGTTGTAAAATGAATATATAGGGATTAGTACAATTCCATAATGACATCTGCTGCTGAAGCACAAGCAACTCTTAAAAGATTAGCAAGGCCAAATTTTTGAAAGAGGTCAGGCCTCACTTCCATTGCATCCATTGAACACTGGGAGTAGTCTATACATGCCACTATACCATTAACCGTATCCTGGGCTGCATCAAAAGGAGCGTGACCAGCAGGTTGAAGGAGGTGATCCCGCCCCTTTATTCTGCTCTTGTGAGACCTCACTTGGAGTATTGTGTGCAGTTCTGGTGTCCTCAACATAAAAAGGACATGGATCTGTTGGAACAAGTCCAAAGGAGGGTCACGAGAATGATCAGGGGACTGGAGCACCTCCTGTATGAAGATCGGCTGAGAAAGTTGAGGCTGTTCAGCCTGGAGGAGAAAAGGCTGCGTGGAGACCTCATAGCAGCCTTCCAGTATCTGAAGGGGGCTTATAGGGATACTGGGGAGGGACTCTTCATTAGGGACTGTAGTGGTAGGACAGGGCGCAATGGGTTCAAACTGAAACAGGGGAAGTTTAGATTGGATATAAGGAGGAAATTATTTCCTGTTAGGGTGGTGAGGCACTGGAATAGGTTGTCCAGGGAGGTTGTGAATGCTCCCATCCCTGGCAGTGTTCAAGGCCAGGTTGGACAAGGCGTTGGGTGATATGGTTTAGAGCGAGGTGTCCCTGCCCATGGCAGGGGGGTTGGAACTTGATGACCTTAAGGTCCTTTCCAACCCTAACTATTCTATGATTCTATGATTCTAATGCAGTGTGCTTGTCATCTATGTAGTGCCTTGGTTGACTTAGCTGAGTAACTATTTAGACCATAACCAAACCCCTATCTTTAAGGGGAAGGTGTAGTCATGGCTGTAATATGTTTCTACTAAGTCCTTCCTGTTTCCTAGCTTACCGCTATTTCTAGCAGTGCTGCACACAAAAGCAAATACATGGCTGTTTTGTGCATTACTCTGAAAGAGTCAAAGAGTCCAGCGAGGATCCCTCTGGAGCAAGGCAACAGAGTAGAACAGTAAAAGACTGCTCTGGCAGAGAAGGGACTTCCCAATTAATCAGTGTTGAGAACTAGTCCATTTATTATCTTTCAAGTTAAAGCAGTGCTGCAACATGGTCTGCTTCTAGTAAAATGAGTTCTAGTGCTTAATCCAAAGTTAGCTGGTAAAAGCATACAGACAAATCTGTTCTCAGATACATCTCCTGGGACAACAGCCATGGTTGACTTCCATGTCATCCCAGAAAGCAGAAGCTCTTTGGAATTCGGTTTAATTTATTGTTAACGCCTCTGTAGAAAATCCATTGCATCAATCCAAGCATCTAGCAAAGGCAGCTACAGTAAACCCCACTATCTCCAGTTTAAAAGCACAGTCCAATACCAACCTATCTGGAGATGAAAATTCCTTGGTTCTGAAAGCAATTCTCCACAGACAAATCTGACTCCAGGCAGTACAGGGTAATGGTATTAACTCACCCACCTGTATGCCTCCTGACATGCTCATTACAATTTGTAAATCCCTTAAGGAGTGCCTGGCCAGCCGTCCTTCCCCCCAGCCCTGTTGCTTTTCAATTAACTGGTCACTTTCAAAACAGTTTCATGAACTACTGAAAGCTTCAGAGATACAAATTCCCTGAGGAGAGTTTCACTGCAAGCAATAGGACAGAGGAGACTTCTGAAAGTTATGATACATTCTGCAAGATTGGCTTCAGCGTGGGGACTTTTCATTACAAGGTATCTTGTTTGTAAGTCCAGAAAACAGGCTGGTGGGTATCACTCCACTGTTGTCTCCAAGGGCTTTGCAGACATGAATTTGCATGTGTGTGTATTCTCTGCTTGCTTAATAAACCCCCATCATCCTTCAAATAGAGCAGCTTCTGGGAGAGGTCAGGCTGACAATCTGTGCAGCAGTTACTGTGGAAAGCTGCATATAATGGAGACACAAGCAAGGTGCCTAAGTTCAGAGCAGTTTTAATCATACATGTTTAAAGCCAGCAAGACAACATCAACATCAAAAGTTCTCTGGGTGAAGGCTAGTGCCAGTTCTGTCACTGACCCTTAAGTGTTTTGGGGCAATTACATCTCTTTTGTGGACCTCACTTTTTCTTACCTGTAAGGTGGGAAACTGGAACCAAAGCTCATTGTTGGCACAAACTCGTGCAAGTTCCCAGTTGTTACCCCATTACTGAAATCAAGTTTCACCTCCTTGCTGTAATATGGGATTCGTGTAAGTGGGTCACACAGGCCCTGTTCATACTACCTCTTCTGGCACCAAAGAAACTCTCAGAGCGCTAGTGTGTTTAAAATGAAAAGAATGATGAATGAGAAGCTAGTGTAAGGGCTTAATCTAGTTACTGTGCTTGTCTCTTCTGCACTGATTGGTAGCTAGGAGCTTTCCAAAGTAATCCCTCTGCCATATTGCAAGATGCTGATGATTTGAATATATTAATGGCTGAAATTAGCATGAGCATAGAGAGAAAAATGATTCTGTGAGAAACACGAAATTCATTAAGATCACACAGTATTTGTTACTGTTACTGTTCCACATGTAATTTATCATAATAAACCTTTGTTCTCAACTAATGCTTTCTTTATAAAGGGTTAAGGTAATTAACTCTGAAATGAAGATGGGAAAAACTATAGCACAGACAGGAGGCCAGCAATAGGTTAGGGATCAAAAGCCAGATTTTATCCAGTATCTTTGCTGTGGGCTTCAACCACTAGCAAACCATAGCTGAGCCATGGACAGCACAAGCCTATTATGAACATGAACATTCTGTGTTATAGCTGGCTACACACACCTCTGGAGAAAGTCCTATTGATCTGCTGGAGAGGAAGATAACATTTTAATAACCATTTAATTAAAACAAACTGTTTATGAATTGCTTACAAATGGAAACTTAATGTGTGACTAAAAGTAATTGGAAGAAAATGTCTGTCTCCTTTTAGGGCAGAGAAGCATCTGTAACAAGTGTTATCAACTAGCAGAGTATAAAATTAAAAAGGCTATGATGATTCTCTCTTCTGTTAAAGTTGGGAAGAATTTATGGCATTTTATTTGCACAGAACTTTATTGGTTTAATATCTGTTAAATTGCCTGGAAATTTTATGTAAAATAGATACAAAACTCCAGCAGATTATTTCTACAGCTTTCTAGAAGTAGCACAGTGTGTACTCACATGTAAAATGCTGGCTACCCATTGATCACAGATGAACAACATGAGCAGTCCAAAACTGGTCCTCCATGAATGGCTGTTTTCAAACTATTTGGGGTATTTCTCCAAAGCACAACAGAAACAGTTATGCATCTCAAAGCAGAAAGAGTTAATTCACATTGGTAAAAATATTTCAAGATCCCCTAGAAAGATGAATCAATTAAACCCACCAGGCCATGCATAAAATCAGCTCTGTGGCTTTGTTGCATATGCAGTAGATAGCAAAACAGAGGCCTAGGAAGCCAGTGTTTGTAACTGAAGAGTGTTTTACCCAGGTCTGTTTCACTTGGCATTGCGAAGGACTAAGATCAAGCAGAATCTCAGCTGCAAAACAACCCTGAACTGATGGATACTGAAGCCTTCAACTAACGAAGACATTTTTAACCACTCTGAAGGAATGGACAGACTTCAGTATAGCACTGTCTGAGGACTACTTCCACTGGACCTTGCCGTATGCTCCAGAGCAAAGACCTTCGTTTCTGTAGAATAGCTGCCAGATTCTAGCATCAGCACAACGCACTGCTGTCAAAGGGAAATCAGAGAGCACTGTTTATTGCCCGAATTAAAACTCTCTTGCTGAGGAAGAGGCATGCAGGTATTAACCAGTATCCTTTATCATTTAACTTTGCTCAGTTTCATGACCTGCTCGTATCATTCCAGACTGAACATATAGCCAGATGTAGCTTTCCCATCAATCAGTGCCAAATAAGTGGGAAAAATATTAGTCCTCTTAATCCACACCTATTTATCATAGATCTGTTGAGCTAGAGGAAATACAACACTACAGATAAAGAACATATTCCTCAAAATTCCCAACTTTATCATGTTGGTTTGGTTTTGGTTTGTTTTTTTTTAACCACAAGAAAATCCTTGTGGAAAAATTCATATTGGAAGAATTTAGCATTGGAGGAAAAGAGCTATGTCAGCTCACAACAACAGAAAGGCTATTCAGAATGGGAGAATTTCCTGCATTGTAGCCTCTCCTCACTCCAGAACTACCTGATTTAACAGCTTCCGAAAACAGCAGGGAATTTGCTGTTTTAAATTGCTTTCCATGTGCTCCTGTGGATCACCCCTACACATGCTCATCTGAGTAAAGGTGAAACCTGTCCCAAGGGAAGGTAGCTCTAGCCTTGAAATAGGGCAATTATGCTGCAGAGTGAATGAATAGTTGCCTGTAGCAGGAGATTGAGTGAAGCTTCCCAAGAACTGCAGGGTCACTGTGTTATGTTAAGTCTGCCAGTTGAAGGGGACAGTTTTGTTTTGAGAACATGGCTTATTCTGGTAAAGCAGTTTATAAGCTTTTGTATGAATTTCCATGTTCAGAACACTCACCAGGCTAGAAATGTCTTCAGATGACAGAACAGGCTGGATCAAATCAGATAGACCCAGTGACTCCCAGAAAGTTACAACAGCTTACAATACTGCCCTGTAAGATGCCTGAGGCCACTTAAATCCTGCACACAGACCAGAGACCTGCTATAAGCACCTCAGCAGTTGCAGGTACAGGATTTCAGCCCTTCTACTTTAAAATGGTAGCTGCTGGCTCAAATTCACAAGAGACTCCAACTGAGCAGTGGGATGTGCAGAACAAGGGATATCCAACCAAATACCTTTGCTACTATCAGGTGGACAGCTTGGACAAGCATCTGCCTCAGACACTGAACATCCTTGTTTCCACAGTGCTGTCTTTCAATACTCATAAAGCAACCACCCTTTCCAAGAACAGAGGGGGGAAAGTAGGGGTAAAGAGTTTAATACATCTCAGTAAATTTATTCCTTTTCCAAGCAAGCTATCAGAAATCAATCAGCAGTCAGCAACAGCTCTAACTGCATAATTTAGTCTTAGATCTCCTTCACAGCTCATATGACAACAGAATTGTCCTGTGTTCTGCTGGGGACCACATATTATTCAGCACACTGTGATAAAAGGCAGAGATACAGTCAAAATGGATGAGGAAAAGTGTATTCGGAGTGGGAAGAAAAAGTATTTTTGATATGCTGCCTAAAGAAAGCCTTATAAATAAATCTATTTTCTATATGCCAACATCCAAATATGGTTATATTCAAGATCCTCTGTCCTACTGCTATGCTGTTTTTATCTATAGGTACCCACTTCACTTTCCTGGAGACTGGCTTCGTAGCTTTCTTTCACTTGGGTGGAATGAGTGAACCGTGAAACTCCCTTCTATTTAGTGAGAGTGAAAAGCAAGTCATGACTTGAAAATTAGACTGACTGTATACCCACATATGGGAGGTTCTACAGGTGACTACACATGCCGAAAGAGTGAGCAAGCTTTGGTGGCAGACTAATAGCTGAAGGAGAAGCTTGCAGACACCCACTGGAGAGGAACGCAAATATCTCAGGGAGTGCCTGGTCCCACCAGCATTTTCATCACCTAACCTAAACAATCTTTAAGTACTCAAACACTGACTAAACACTGAGCAAATCTGGAACTACCCATCCAGGTCTAGACCAATCTGAAATAAATAACCATCTCACGAGACCTACAGAATTCAGATTGGACTAGCTAAGTTCCCTCAACACCCATACTTTATGCTGTGTTTAACATAGGCTTTCTAAATTTAAAAATGGAATCTCGCACCCTCCCCTTTGAAGGAAACCATTTAAATCACTGATGCTAACATCTCTGTCAAGAAACTGAATATTTCATATCTGAGGAGCATCAGCCTAGTTTATTTTAAAACATTAAAGAGCAGGTAAAACAATGTGCAATAAATACAAGCTACCCAGCAAGTTACTGAGGCTGAGATAGTCAAAAATGCTCATGAAGAGATATTTAAATTCTACAGGAATGTGGCACTTTAACCTTGAGGCAAAATTTGCTTAGCAAGTCACATAGGCTTTTAATGACACAGGGCCAGTCCTATTGAGTTATGCCAAGGTGACAAGTGTCAGCACGGTTTCCTACAGCCAGCAATATCTCAGCCCTCGTATCACTAAGAGCTCTATTAGGTTCTTCTTCAGCCTTATACAAAGTCTGCCATTTCAAAGCAGAAGCATTCAGTTTTCATTCCTCCGCTTAACATGAGATTTCAAGCAAGCCACCTATACAGCAAAGAAACATAACAAACATGGAATGGACCAACATTCACTACAGCTTCTTGAAGTGTTTTTCTTATTCCAGTTTGAAACCATATTAATCCTATAAAAAGTCAAGCTCTGGGCAATTAAAATGCAACAGAGGAGCCTGGAAAGCTGCTCAGGAATCTGGCTAAAAACCTGGCAAATCGCAGCCCAACACTATAAGAGAAAACAGAGGTTCAAAGTGATGCTATGGGAGAGTCAATAGAGCAGTGCAGCCAGGCCAGATCTCAGTCCTTGTGCTCTAACCAAGCAGTGTCTCTGGCTCACAGTTGCCAGAGTGGGAAAAGCACAGCAGAACATGGCACAAATGTTTGATTGCTCTGCTTAAAATATTTAGCTCAAACTCCAGCCTTGTTCCATAAAGACACATTTCAGGGTTACAGCCTCCTGCTGCCAGGAGCAAAGGAAACAGAGCTTTGAAAGTAACCAAAAATAAAATGCCTTTTAGGGAGGGAGACATCATTGTATCTTTTCAAAACCCCAGGACATTAGGGACTTCATTTCACTTCACCTGACGTCTGGTATTTGATGTCAACATCTCAGAGACCAAAAAAAACCAACACCCAAAAAACACACCCAAAAACCAAAATAAAGCAAAACACATCCCTACTTTAGTTCTTCCTTTCTTTCTCTATACAATTCATTCTTTTCCTTGCAGCTAGTGGCATTATAAGGGTCTCATAAATTGCAGGAAATAAAGTATGTTTCTGTTGCCATAAATACTTTGCAAAGACAGAAAGGGCAGGGAGCTTTGTAGAAGCTGTATTTGGTGCAAAAAGACCTAGGAATCTCTACACCAAAGACTGTCTTAAACTGCATGTGTGTTTCACACACAATGTCCAACCCTTTAAGAGTCAAAAATCCCACACCGTTTTGTTAAAAAGAGAAGCATGTCATGCACTAATTGAGTCAATCAATACACAGAGAAGGCCATGAAGAGAATGAAATGTTTTTGACACACACAAGCAGTTGTTTTCAATGTGCATAAGAGGAAAAAAAGCTGTTTGCCCTTTACACTTTAATTAAGACAACCTCAGGAGCACAGGATAAAAGACCTTTTCCTCTGCACCCTCCTTGCCATTCTGCTCTTAACTCCCTGCTGTCTGACCATTAGTAGTGGTCAAAAGCCTGTAAACACAAAATGAGTCACTGCAGTCTCTCAGAAGGGATTCAGCCACCATATGGGTTCCCACCAAGCTCCAGCGGCAACCTCAGAAATTCGTGAAGTACATGATGGATTGTTGCCATAACAGGGGCTTGTTATAAAGTGTATTTATAGGGTCCAATCACATGAGTTATCTGAATTCTCTGGGATTTTTTTCCATTTACAGACATTCTACATCATCTTGGAGATTTTAAAGCCTCCAGAAGCTTTCCAAGGAGATTCTTACAAGGCTTTTGCAGCCAAAGGACTAACAAAGGCAGCACTTTAGGTAGACATGTTTCACCAGAACCTGTCTCTAGGCTGATAGGCACCCATGAAATAGCCTAAGACAATTTGATTTGAAAACACTGTAGGGAGTTCCATGGAAGCCTGGCTTTTGAAGCCACTGAGACTTGCTCTTTCCCAGAGCTTTTCTTGTAGTGTGTATCTCACTCTACTGCAACACAAAGATGAGCAATCTCCTCTGGCAGCTGAAGCTTTGGGCCTCTGTTGAGTTGTTCTTGGTGCAGTGCTTTCCTATTCCATTTGTGCTTCTCTTGGCGTCAGGCAGCAAAGCACCATGCCTGTGAACTGCTGTTAGCAAGCAGCAGAGTGCATGTATGATGCATTATGGGGTCTACAATTAGTTTCTCTGTCCCCAGTAGAACCAGTTGGAAAATCGTACTCCCAAAGCATGGCACCGGCTTAGATTAATCTCATACCTTGGACATCTCAGTCTGTTTTCCCCGTGCAACCTAGCTTTCAAAGGCAGCCTCATGTGGACCAACAAGAAGCCACTCCAGCCTTCCAAGGACTTTCATCTTCACCTGTTGTCTTTTGCTTACTCTCAGCTCTGAGATCTCCATGCTGGGATCAAAAAGGAAAACAGTTTTAAGGCAAATAATAGCAACCATAGTCTGAGTTTACCTAAGACTTGCCTGACTGTCCCTGCAGCTACACAGATAAAGGAATGAGGAACAGAATAATGGTGATGGATTTTCTTCTAGTCAGCAAATGATACTAAGAGGCCTGAATCCTGTGAAGTGGTGTATTACCAACAAGATACACTGTGGAATAAAGCTAGAGTGAGATAAGACCAAGAACTTACTCTCTTACTCTCACCCTTCACAATTTGAAGAAAACCTGTGCTAGAACCATTTACATTCATTCTCACTTCTACATAACACCAAGGAAGAAACAACCCTGTTAAGATGATGCAGCTCACAGTATCCATCAAGCACCTGGTTGACCTGCCACTGTTGTTATACATGTAATTTACTGTCATGATAGACTGGAATTCTAAAAGGCCCCTTAAGCTTTTCATTTTTATGACTTCAGAGAATAATACAACTCTAACTTCACTCATAACTTTTTGTTACTATGAGCAACATCAGATAATCTCATATGCTCCATGATCTTGGGAGCCTGGGGCTGAGAATGCAGGTTTGGAAGTCCTTAAGGTCAGGGAATTCAAACAGAACTTTCCTAAGCACGAAGTCTTCCTTCTCTCTGTGTGAGTTTCATAAATGTGCAAAGCTCTTACCCATAAGACAAGACTCAGGAAACAAATCAACAACAGCTTTCCAGTATAGCAAATGCTACTAGGAAGACACTACTAGCTGACAGACAAGATCAAATTTCCATGATAAATACGAATTAAGCCAACCACTCATTAAACACTTCAGCACTTTTATCTTTGCCTACGTAGCTAAAAATTATCATTTAATGTCTCTTTAGATTGCACTAAAATTAAGACTCAAGAAATCAGGCAAAAGTTAGGCATAACTTCAACAGTACCATGTATTGTGTCTTCTGTAGAGGTCAGTTTATCAACACCTCAATGTAACATATTCCAGCAACGTGCCTCTTAGTACCAACCTTGCTATAATGTGAGTGATCAAAAGCAATCACTGAAGAGAAGATGCAAGTATTACAAAATTCTCACATCACTGGATACAGTACAAAATGACAAGTAATCAAAGAATTACAGAAGATACAGCTAGCGAAAGATTTTGTCGGGTCTATTTCTATACCCTCAGGAACGACCACTTTGAACTAAACCAATACCCAATAGATCTTAATTTTTAAGAGTGTTAAAAATCACATCATTCAAGTTGTTTAGAAACAGGTTTTCTTCCAAAGCTTTTGGAAGTGAAAAGTTAGATCAAAGCCCTTTAAAGAACTGTTCCTCCTGCAAGATTTCAAACACTTTATACTCCCAGCGAAGACTGGCGTGTTGAAATAAGAGTTTCTTCACAGCTTAGAGTAAGAATTTCATACATTTCACCTTGGAGAAGTCCCATACTCAACTCTCTTTTTCTTTTCTAGAATAGTTTCAGCAGTTCATAGAGACTGAGTTTTTACTGATACTGGAAACTTCACATGAAAGGTTGTAAGAGTGAATGATTCCTCTGCTCATGACAAACATTCTGATTTGGTTTTATTTTTCCAGTGAAGTTCACTAGAAATTTCCCTTGTACCATCCCTAACTTCCCCATATAGACAGAAGCATTTAGTACCGATCAACTGCCTAGGAAGGGTAACAGACAAGAAAGTATCAGACAGCCAACTCTTACTGCAGTGTTGCAGATACGAAGTCAACAATGCTATTTTGAGCTATCCAAGAACACAACCCTTAACTTGTAAAATTATTCAGTGTACTACTGCCTTAATTCTATTCTCCATACTCTGGGAGCCAAAAGCTTCTTCTACACTGAATGCTAGCACTGAGGGAAGATTAATTTAACTACTTCTGAGTAAGACCTAGTATCCTTCACCCTAAATGGGCACAGTTGAAAAAGTTGCAAAAGGCTTCACAATAAAGCTTTCTCTTATTACCTCCTCTCTGGTTCTAGTGAATTCAGTGCTTAGATTTTCCTCCTTCATTTTACTTGATAATGAAAAAGAGAAGGAGGAGATGGCCAGGCTAAAATTTTAAGATGTCTCTTATCAAACACTAACTGCAGTGTTTCTGAAGGCCTCCAGAATTCAGGAGCTGATAATACCCTGAGGATAAGAAATGACTGTGAGGAGTGTTGTGTTTTACATACTAAAGTGGTCCAGGAAGCCTACTGAGAAGAAAATGAATTTAATTTCCCTTTCTTTGTACATGTAATGTTTGCCACAGAGTATATTGTGCTTGCAGCTACATTGGTACACACTTTGATCAAATTGGATCTCATAAGCTAAGAGGGGTTAAAACTAAAGAAAGGCAGGAATTTGAGTAAAAACCTGTATTTCTCAAGAAATTGTCAAATCAATCTTTTTTTTTCTTTTCAAAAGAAACTTACCTTGTCAAGGCTGGAATTTCTGGTCACTATCTAGACATGGATGTGCGTGCAACCCAACACACCTCATAACCTATCAGTGGGAGAATCTGTGGAAAGTCTGTGCTGAAGTTTCTTCTGTGTCTGTTTCAGACCTGGACCTTTGTCGTCTTTGTTGCAGCTGAATGCTTTAACTACTGGCCTGTGGAGCTAGAATATGGATGCTGCCCAATTCTTCATACAAAGAAAAGAGTATGAGAAACAGAGACATGGAAACTATATCCTCACAAGCACATCATATACAGCGGACACTGAAGTTGCGATACTTGTGATAGCTAAAGCCTCTGACCTCTGACCTAAGGCCTCACAGGCTTTTGTCACATACTGCAGTAATTTGCAGGGGTGAATTTTCTTGCCTGCCCATTACATACACCTTCTTCCAGAGATTACACTAGTCATTCTATCACCAATATATCCAGGAAGTTCTCAAAGAAGAAAAGCTTTCTACTTTTGAATGTCCTGAAAATATAGTGAAATGAAGAAACTACCTCATCAACTCCAACTAGAAACTATCCACCAACTTCAGTCATAGGTGCTTCTAGCAACACTGTAGATTCTGAATGTAATTTACTGGTTTCAAAACCAGCTATTAGATAGGAGAAATGAATTGCAGTGGAGACATTGCCCTTTGATTAAGAGCTAAAAGTCAAGATGATTAATCCTGATAAAACAGCAGTGCACTGACTGAAAGAAGCACGGCATAAGCCTTCCTCTCCCAAACAGATTTGAACCCTCTGAACCACAGCTCTCCTAAGTTTGTTCCAATTTTGACTTGTTATTTCATAGCCATGACTCCTAGAGTTAAATCTGTGTAACAAGAGTCACTCACTGTTTAGCTGCTGCCATGTTCAACACTATCAGATTTACATTACCTCATGTTGGGTATATTTTGGGGAGGGAATAGGGGAGAAGAAGAAAAAATAATTCAAACACAAGATTCATAAAATTTTGTAGAGAAAAAAATAGTGGTTTTTGTGAGATTAATTTTATGCAATCCAGAAAGGAAAACAAAAAACATCTCATTTTAAAACAAATGCTGGAGCAATCCTTTAGGTTTTTCAAAATATGCAAGTTTTTTTGAAACTTAGCTCTTCTCAGGTTGCATTTTAATGTTTGATTTCTCGCTGGCTCTGGTTAGTATATCCATCTGCAAAATGATGTGGGATTGAGAGGAAAAGCTTATGCATATGAAATCATTTTTATGTATGTACTTATTAGAGGCAAATTCTAAAGTCACTTCGAGCATGTCAATGTTATTTCTTCTAGAGCATGAATTAATCTAATGTTAAAAAACATCTTTGCTATTCTATGATCATGAATCACTTATGTGTTAAAACTTTAGAAATAAATATACACTTTACTTGAAGGGTTATATTTAGACTTAATTGTAAGCTTCAAAATTCAAAAAAGCTGCTTTAGGAAGAAATACATGAACTGATTTGGAAACTATAAGCATCACTACCCACCCTTGTTAGCTGCCATGGTATATGGAATTAGAGATTTCTCTCAAAAAAAAACATTTAAAAGCACCTATTAAAGGTAACAGAAAGAGGCTTCAGCAAAACTTTTGCTCTGACTTTTTCTTGGTAACCATGGAGTGCTTTTTCCAAGCTGTTTTCAACAGCAGGAGACTTTCAAAGGCCCAGTAACATACAGCAAAAACCCCACTTAATTCTATTCAACAGCCTTCTCCTTGAACACAAAACAAGTATACTTCAGATTATTACACACAGGGTTACATTACTAAGCTTACTGAGGATTGGAAGTACACAGGACAATTAATATCTTCATCTATATTCTTCGATTTGAAAATTCCTGAATTGGGCATTTACTAGGAAGAAAATCTGATTTCAGTTCCTTGTGCCCAATTCTATTCATTTAATTCCCATGGTTTAGTGGGAGGTGTCCCTGCCCATGGCAGGGGGGTTGGAACTAGATGATCTTAAGGTCCTTTCCAACCCTAAATATTCTATTATTTCTGCCAAATCTAGAAACCTCAATGCATCCAGAGGGAAACTATTTTTAGAGATTCAGTAATTATAAAGATAGGAGAAGCTCATAGAGGCATCTAATTGATGACATTTCTGAAGTCCTATAAACACCCATGGAAACACTCTCACATCTCAGAAAGGGTGAGTCTACCCAGCACAGTTTAGACTGCAATGAAAGGAGATTAAAATGAATTGCATTACTTTTCTTTTGACCAAACAGTCAGGGACAGTTACTGCAGCTCAGCACAATAACCCAAGTGAGGATGCGTACCGCACAGCCACGTCACAGGTGATATAAATCAGCACACTGAAACAAATCTGGCATCATCAGCACTGCACCAGCTCAAGGCAGCTGAAAATCCGAGCTCCAGCCTGCATATCTGGACCTAATCTTCAGTCTCACAAACACCCCCAGGCTCCTAACCTCCCTGGGCAGAGCAACTTCCAGGCAGCTCAGCAGCAGCTTCTCTTTCAGATACTTCAGACTATGTGTGCAAACGCAACCCACATGAAATAACTGAAGTTTGGATGCTGGAGAGGGACTCTTCATTAGGGACTGTAGGGATAGAACAAGGGGTAACGGGTTAAAACTTAAACAGGGGAAGTTTAAATTGGATATAAGGAAGAAGTTCTTTACTGTAAGGGTGGTGAGGCACTGGAATGGGTTGACCAAGGAACCTGTGAATGCTCCGTCCCTGTCAGTGTTCAAGGCCAGGTTGGACAGTGCCTTGGGTGACATGGTTTAGTGTGAGGTGTCCCTACCCATGGCAGGAGGGTAGGAACATGATAATCTTAAGGCCCTTTCCAACCCAAACCATTCTGTGATTCTATGACAAGTTACAGCCCCCACCCATCTCTAAGCTACATAAATCTCACCAGCAGTTTATAGAACAGCAAATCCTGGGGCCAGCTATGAAAAGCTGTCTCTCAGTTCAGATTGTCATTGTGCCATTTGACACCAAATAAACAATGTTTCACTGAAATAGACAATTTACATAGCACTTCAGCAAGAAGAAGGAGAAGGTAACAGCATCCCTCCACCTCTCTGGCTTTTCCTGTTGGAATATTATTCACTTGCAGCTTATCAACTAATTATACATGTGCCTTGGTATTTGAAGACGTATGAGCATACCCTATGTAATGGCTGGTAATTACACAGGCCTCCTCTGATCCCTCTGCTCTAACAGGAGGGCTTTTCTGGTTTCATCCTCACACTGCCAACTCTAGAGGTTAAAGATCCCTGGACAGCTGTTTATCTTGTTGCACACAGAAAGTAGGCTTACACTTCATGTCATAATACAGGCTTCCCTAATAATTCACTGTTAATGGTACATATGAATTCCTTCAGAGTCAAAAGATGACCTCAGTTTGTTCACAGTGTGTGTTAAAACAGCTTTTATTTTCATGTATAGGTTAAAAATCTCCAGGTATGCAAAAGGCCATATGAAGACCAAGCCACTGTTACTTTTCTCTGTGAACAGGTAAATACATAGGCCTTGCACTTCAGTTCAACATCTACATAACCTCCTGTTGCAGTTGTCAACCTAGTTATACAGCACCATGGGGATGTCCCTGTGAGACAGGGCGTGAGGCTCAAAACATGTCAGTGTGACAGAGACATACAGATATGGTAAGATTCAAAGAATTCTTCTTGACATAGACCATTGAACAGCACAGCTGGAGGGAATGAAACTTCAGGCAAGAATGCTGCCAGACAGGGGAAATACTGAAAACGGAGTTATGGAGAACAGGTTTTGAATTTGTTGCCATCAGTGTTTGCAAAGGAAACCTCAGCCTTAGGATTGTGCTCAGATAATTGAGTACCAGATTTAAGTGTGGCCCATTTCATCATGGGAATGCTCAGAAAAGATGAGGTGAATCAGCAAGTGGCATGGAGGCAGCACAGACAAATTAAGGTTCTTTAAACTCCTCAATGAACATCACTGTTCCAGAAGTTTTCAAGCCCTGCCAGTCATTCCTCTAATTTACGGCCACTTTCTTTCTGGAAGAAGGGATTTATGTGAGTTTAGGAGACTAATTTACTCCATTAGTTGGCACCTTGTATCTCAAGTTTACTTCTGTAGATGAGCTCTGTCCCAGATCTTTATTACTAAAGAACCTTTAAAGTTTCCAGCTTCCAAAGACTAGGAAGAGACATTTAAACACCTTTAAGAAGTGAGGACTTCAGAGACTGATATCCAAATTGAACTGTTTCATCCCTACCCTCTCCTTAGAGTTATACTGCTGAACACCTCTGATTTTGGTAATGGATTAACTCCAGAGCAGAGTAAAGAACTTGAACCTACCACTCTGAACCCAGCTGGTAGTTAAACCAACTTGCATGAATGGCAAGTGATCTGCTAAGCTTTTTATGATGGAAGCCTTTCTTTCTCACTTGAGACAAATAACTTTTTGGAAATCATCCCAAGCAAGATTGCAGCAGCATCTAATGTAATTAGTTTATACTTACAGCTGAAGAACTCAAAAAGGAAAGATAAAAGTGGCTTTCAGAAGTAGTTGGGTCAAAAATAGATAACACACCTCAACTTTCCAGTTACTCCGAGTTTTGAAGCTGTTAGGATTCCTAATTTCAAGCTTCTCTGTGCACCTGTGACTGTTTAATTTTTGCCAAATGAAAAAAAGCTAAAATGCATGCAAAAGCAACCCAGTCTGGGTGCTGCATGACTCAGTATGAAACAATAGCACATGACCTATGAGAGTCTTCTGAAATTGCCCAGAATGAGCAAAACACTGAACTAAACGTTATGCTGTTTTAAAGGCAAAGTAATAAACAGCACTGGAACAACGTGTGCTTATGGCTTTACATCGTGGTTAAAATTACAAAATATGCAAAATGTTTAAATACCTAGAAATGTAGTATTTTACTAGACAGGCAGATCTGTAAATTCCATTATATGGAGCAGAGACTGGAAAAAGCCCTCCCCCACCACTTTCTGGGGAGTGACATGTTGAAGCATCTCTAGCTAGGAACCAGAGAAAAGGTAACTCTGAATGCCAGCCTTCCAGGCCTGAATCTGAACTGGGCTGTTAATCCCTTGTTATCACTAGGAACCTTTCAAAAACTGACCCACTGAAAAATGAAGTACAATGCCAGCATTCAGCCTTAAGCACAAGGTGATAGCAGGCTTTTAAGCATCTCATCTCTCCTCTGTTAATGTATTTTCCCTCATTAGTAAGGTATTCATCATGCCTCCCTTCATCACAGGTCCAGAATCATCATTTAGTGTAGCTACCAAAGTAGGGAGCAGCAGATGTTTCTGCTCTAGTGATAAATATTGCAGATGTTACATGAACACTCTTGGGTCTTATACATGCAAATATCTAGCTCATAGGTCCTGTGCTAGTGGATACACTTACGGATATATCAAATGGTGCAGGCAGTTGTAGGTCCAATAAAAATTATTCTGCTTCTGCATTGTTTCCTTTATTTAGCCATGCTTCTACTGAAACTGCTTGCTTCCTTTCACATCCACCTTTATCTGTTCCTGCTGCTAAACCAGTGGCACCAGTTTTCACCCAAGACCAGACAAGCTTCAAATACACTTTATTTGGGAAAGAGACTTACTCCGTTTTCAATGACAGCCAGCAGAAGCTCAATTGTAGACACTGTGAAGGGAAATGACAAATGAAAATTGATGCTGCTTCTTAAATCCCAGAGCTGACCAGGTACCTGTGCTCTGGAGAAACAAGTAGAATCATTGACTCATTTAGGTTGGAAAAGACCTTTAAGATCATTGAGTCCAAACATAAACATAACACCAATTCCAGCACTAAACTACTGCATTGAAGTGCCACATCTACACATCACCTCCAGGGATGGTGACCCCACCACTTCCCTAAGCAGCCTGTTCCAGTGCTTGATAACCCTTTGGGTGAGGAAATTTTTCCTAATATCCAATATAAACTTCCTGTGACACAACCTGAGGCCATTTTCTCTCACTCTTATCCTATCACTTGTTGGTAGTATCAGAGGCCTCAAATTAAATAGTAAATACAGCCTTTGATGCAGCACGTTAAGGAGAGGGGAAGATAGCATTCAAAGCAAAGCTGTAATAGGCCAGCATTAGTTTACCAGCTTTTATATTGGATCCCAATAACAAGTAGATATGTTTCACAGTAGTTCAAAGCTCACTGTGAAGAAAAAAGCAATTTCTGGAATAGATTATACAAGATCCTGCTCTGCTTTCACTTACTTGGTCTGTAACTTTGGGGGCCTTCCATACTTAAAGTGATGTTTTCGGAAATAAGGCCACAAAATAAAAAACATAGGGAAAACTATATATACATATATATCAATGGAATAACATGAAAAAAAAAGGGAAGGAGTGCTGTACTTCATGGCAGCAGATTCAAGCAGATTGCTTGAAGCTCAGAAACAGGAGAAATATAAAGCCCTGTTCCAGATCTCTTGCTCTAGGGAAAGTGGGGAAGAAGGGATCATCCAAAAAGAAGAAAATAGATGAGTCTTTTCTGGGTAAATAGAAGAAATATCACCTTTCCTGGAGGATTTTGGTTACTCAAAGCAGTACAATAAGACACCGGCAGTCTAAGTTCCCTTTGATGGTCACAAGTCTCTTTTCTAAAGAAAAATCCATTAAAACTGTGGGAAGCAGGTGGGCATTTAGATTCTACTCCAATATGGAGAAACTTAAGGATTGAAATATTAAAGACAATGCAAGTGGAAGTGATCATAAGACAGCAGAGGAAGGAAGAGAGACCAGGAGAAGGAGGACAATGGACTTCAAAAACAAGGAGGAGGGGGGGAGAAGCAGACTTCAACACGTTTAGAACTCTGAAGCACTGTCTGTTGGGAAGATAATCCGAGACAGAGAGGAATGCAGGAAACCTGCTGCAAAACCTACTGCTCAAAGAGACAGTATCAAAAGAACAATAGCAGACTATCCCAGTACAGAGGAAAGAGAGTGCGCATAGCTTGAAACCAATATGGTCACATTAGGAGAACTTTAAAGACTGAACAATCAAAAAGCAACTGTATAGAAAGTGGGAACAAGGACAGGCAACTAAGAAAGACTATAAAGGAATAGCACAAACACACAGGGATAAATCAGCAAGGCTAAGGCATAAGATGAATTACAACTAACAAGGACATAAAGGCAACAGAGAAGCTCTATAAATACATTAAAAGTAAGAGGAAAGCAAAGAAAAGCAAATGGAGAAGAACAAGTCCGATGATGCCAAGAATGCAGTATTAGCTCTGCCACAGCCTCCAGAAAAAAAAATAAATGTTAGTTATGACCCAATACTTAATACCATTTTAATAAGGAGACAAGAGAGCTGTCCAGAATAGGAAACAAGCTGAAGACTGTTCGGGTGACTTAAGGCTTGCTTGCCCAGGGACATAAAAACACAGTCAATTCAGGTGTGAATTTGCCCTGTGATTCTGCACCAGCCAGCACCTACTTTAAGTGATGCACATCTGTAAGTGGGCAGGAATGTCGTATTGCTCCAGAAGCCAGTTGGTGTCTAACCTTGACATAGAGGTGCTGGTGACAGATTCAGGATATTTCTAGAGATAAGAAAATAAATATATTCACACTCACAAAATCCAGCACCTTTAAGAGATAATTTCTTTTTGTTTTTTTTCTTTTTGGCTAACTCCTTGAATATGGTCAGCTGAAAAATATGAAATGACCATGGGTCAGGGCCCCACAGCTACCAGCTCTGTCTAAATGGACAATGCCAGCTTTGCTCTACCATCTTCCAAGGAGGCTGGCCCTGCAAGAAAACAGAAGCAAGAGTTCCTACAGTCAGAAACTTGACCCCTTGGTGTTGTGGGATGGGTTACCCAACAGTTTCTGCTGCTCAGTCAAGGTACTGACAACCTCTTATGCTCCAAGATCTTGTCATCTCTCTCCTGGCTGACCAGGATGTGCCCCTGCCTACTGTCCTCCATATGGCACAGACCAGATGAAGCCTGTGCTCTCAGGACTCCAAGTTATAGCTGTCCTCTATTAATAACACATTCTTTCTGCAACACAAAGTGACTCCACAGCATTTTCTGGTAAGCCAAATTATAGCTTGGCATCTGTTCTTTTCACTGCCAGAACCAGATTGCTCATCTTATTATATCTTACAAAATTGCTCAAGACCTGCAAGGAGAAAAGTGATTTTCAATATGGCCTTTTTTTTTTTGTTTTAATAGGCACACTTAAGATCATTAAAAGCCCAATGCCAGTTCCAAACACACCACAGCTCTTTTGCAGGGACAGGCACTGTGAGGATGTTAGAAAATACAACTGAGGAGCTTCAGAACGTTACATCCCAACACTGATAGCAAGATTTGCTGAATCACAAAGCTCTGAGCAATGCTACCCCATTTCAGCTCAGCTGGGGATGAGTCTCCCACTTAACCTCAGGTGGTGAGCAAGCACAGCACAGAACATCCTCATACCACAAGAAGAGGTATGCAGCTATTCCCTTCTGCTGCAATGTCTCCACTTACAGGTGAACTAACTTCCCAAAGCTGTGACTCCCAACTGATCCAACACAGTACCAGGGACACTAAACACCCTTCACACTTTTTAAAAGGTGGCACAATGGCACAGGTTCAAAAGAGGAAGCACCCTGACAGCTAAGATTGGTATTCCTACTATCACCCATGCTAAGGGGTGGTAGGACCACACAGCGGGGAAGAGATATATATCTGCATTTAACTGTGTTCTCTGCTGAACAGACGTTGTGTTAAATCAATAGAGAAGATCATTCCTGACTTTCATCCTGTTGCCGCACCTTGCCAGGAAGATGAAGTCACCTGCTGGCTACAACATGGCTTTCTTAAGCTTCACACTGTGAAACAACAATAGAAATAAAGTTGTAAGAGGTAAGGATCTGTGGAAAATGGCATACCCTTGCAGGTAATGTGCCTTCTACAAAAAAACCCTCACAGAGCAATTGAATGTCTCCAATCCCAGAAGTCTTTTTTATAGACCAGTCCAGCTGTTTTGTTTTGCCAAATGGCAGCCAGAGGATAGGTATTATTAATAAATAGCTGTTATCCATATGGTACTCGTACCATTTACTTTCATTTCATGTACTATTACTCCTACAACACAAACCTACAGAGGTTGCAGACAGAGCCTATAACTAGCAGAAGCATTTCCAAGAGGCAGCACGTGCACACAGACCCAGGAGCTGTAGACAAGCTCAGGACAGAGTTCAGTTCCAGCATACATTATCAACCTTTAGCCACTTTTGAAAGAACCAAAATACAAAAGCCAGGAGAAGCAAAGTGACCTGACCTCAAGCCAAACTGTCACTCTTCCCCTAGGCTTACAGTTTGGATTTAGACTCTTTACATGCCCCCTTTCCTCTTCAAGTCATGCCTTAGCAGAATCCAGGAGACAGCCACAAATCTCCTATGAGGTTCCAAAAGAAAATATTAACCCCAAAATTGACATTCATATCATTGAGGAACTGAAATCAATAAACCTGCTTAGAGATACCCTTTCTGTTATCTCCTCTCATCCCCCAGTTCAGCAGGTACATTCAGCTTGGCGACACCCCTGATTACTAATGTGGCATCCTAGAGCACAGAGAGCTTTCTTCCCTGTGCTCAAGCATCACATCAGCTGCACAGAGGATTCTTTCACCTCCAAAGGCAGGGAAGGAAGAGCTCAGTAAAGCTGATGGGTCAAGGTGAGCAGCACTTTAGCCTGTGGAGATGCAGTCCTATTCAGCTGGCACATCGTACAGCTTAGCTAGTTAATGTTGCTGTGCTGGTTTGATACATAAATCATGCATTAGCATCTTTGTTCTGTCTGCAGGGCACACATAACTAACCAGCATGGTGCAGAATTTGCTTTGGCTCAATAGCGGAACTGCTATTCTCAGGGCATTCATTAAGTGGAAGTGGCCAAGGGAAACAACCACAGCACAGTGGATATTTCCCTTCTAATTGCCAGCAAATATCTGTTGAAAGCCTTCCTTTTTTTTTTTTTCCTCCTGTTTAGCAGCTGAAGAAAGGACTGCATATGGACACTGAATAACTGGAATTTCACAGCCTTTCAAGATTTATTAAAGTAACTTTTTCCATTCCTCACCTGGGCTTGTTTCCTCAATTTCCCTTCAAGTTACTTGGAGGTAAAGACTAGGGCTGCCACTCACAGCCAGGACTTTGTACCATTCCCCTCTAAGTGACTCTAGTCATTAATATTTTTTTCCAGAAGACATTGTTATTTTTCTCATCTTTCAGTATTAATACATCACTCCATCAGTTTCATCTCCTTACATCACTGTTCTTCACTAGCTAAAATCCCCACTCCTCTTATAGCATACTCCAAGAACTTCACTAATCTTCATGCGGGCAATCACATCCCTTCCCATGCATGCATAAATCCTGTGTTTCACTGAATAAGTTAGGGATGCAGTCTGCCCAGATCTCTTTTCAGCATAATATTTGTGCTCTATGTGCCAATAAACTAACAGCTAGCCTGAACTATAGATCACTAATATCAGTGGTCCTATTCCACTCCTATTTCCTTCTGGTAATTTTGCAACTGGGTAATAGCGAGCAGAATGCGTAAGCAGTGAAATAACGAAAGGTAAAACATAAGGGGAATCATAGGAGCTACAGGCTCCACTGGCACTTGCCAAAGTTGCTCTGGCCAAGTTAAATGCAATCTGTTAAGAAGTTCCAAGTGAACACACAAGCAGTTTGAGAAGAGAAACCTTTGAAAATAAGACTAAGGCTGAGTTCAGACACACAGAAAATACTGGGACCAACTCCAGCCAAGGCTCAACCTATGTAACCCCACACAAGGTTAGAGGGACTGAAGATGCTCAGATCTACAGACTCTGGAAAGAAATCATGAAATCCAGAGATCACCTCTATCAACTGAGCAAGTTTTCATTGAATGCCCTGAGAACTCCACCATATAAACCTGAACAAACCCACCAAAACACATCAACCTACAGTGATTAAAATTGTTTTAAAAAGTCAAGTTTTGATTGCGGGAAGGTAATGTGAAGACAGTCTTTGAATCTGAATTAGGATGAGTCATGCATATTTTATTTCCTTCTTCAAATGCAAATGCATGTCTAATGTATTTAAAGTTTCGTCTATTGCCAGGCTGTTTACCAGCAGATGTACAAAGGGAAAGGGATGGCAAGGAAACTACAGGGAGACAGTTTTCTCAGCACTTGAAGTGCTAAGCATAGCAGCACAGTAGATGTAATGATGACCAATATATCCCAAATGGTACAGAGAGAGACAAAGAGAAGGGTTAACAGTCAAGGATGTCCTCCATTATCACAGGGATGAAATGAGATAGGTGCAAGACCCAGCTTTGCGTCTTGCTGTGTTTACCTCCAACCACCTTGATGTTCTCTCAGTACTGGACAGGTTCTGATCTCTTGAGTATCTTCAGCATCCTCAAGTTTTCTCCAATGCACAGGAAGTATTTTCCAGGCACAAAGAATACCAAAACACAGCCATTGTGCCTTTCTTTTTCCATGATCACGTGCTTGATTCCTAGTTAGGACATTTGGGAACTTAAGCAGCACAGGAAGCCTGATAGATGGAAAATACATAGGGAAGGAAGAACCATATTCACAAAGCTTCTTGCCTGTTTTGCATCACCAGACAGCCCAAACCCATGAGATCTGATGTGAAAACAATGTCTATTTGTGCCTTGAAAAAGCCCCAAACATACATGCAGAAAGAGTAGGTTGACACAACCCAGCCAATAGATGTAGGGGTGACAACGAATTACCATAGCTTTGTAAGAATAACTTGCTTTAGGCCAGGTCTCAGGATAATAATCTGAGAGACAGAAACAACTCAAGGCCTTATAGGGAAGGCAGAGAACAAGTTTCAGTTTGGCACTTTGAGTCCCGCACCCATTACATCTCCTACAACACCAAAGCTTTCTCATGGTCAAAGAGAAACACTACTACTTTCACCTAGTCTTATTCCTAATGACTAGAAGCGGCTGCTCGCAAAACAGTAGCCATGAGATGGAAGGAAACTAAAGGAAGAGTTAGATCATTAATCCATCAAGTTGATCCAATTAAGCTTCTGATGACAGAAGATTAGTCCTTGGATCATATTCCTGGTTGTATCCAGTTTACTTTTTAAACAACCCCAACAACAGAGTGTCTGTTGTTTCCCTTGAAGAATACCCACAGCTCGTTGAAGATCTCTCACCAAGACAATTTCAATTCTTTCCAGCCTAAAGTTTCTCCTTTTTTTCATTTTATGTTACTGCTCTCAGCAATCTTTTGTGGCCTGCTTTGTAGGGCATTCCTCAGCATGCATTCTGCATGTGCACATGGATCCTTGTCTTCTAGCTTTGTAAACTATGTCCAGCATTTTCAACCTTTCCAAAGACATTTTCCAGCCCTTTTAGATTTAGGGAAAAGCAGTGGCTTTTTCTTTTTCTTTTTTTTTTTTTTTTTGATGTTTTTTTCTCCATTTCCTTCCCTCCCACTTGTCTCTGTTTTGCTGTCCCACTGTACTTGAAAAGCTCAAACTGGCACGCTGATCTGTGGAAAGAAATAGGACAAAGACACAGCAGACTACAGTATGATGTCAAGTGCACCAAACTCCTTCCAGAAGGGAAAAGATAAACACAGACATTTTTCTTCTCCAGTGGAAGAGAGATTGGATGGTTGTTCACTCCTCTGTTGGCAAGACTTGTGCTTTGAACACACCTGTGCCCGCCAAGCAGAAGGATCAGGATAACCTCTGATACAGAGAAAAAGCAAGCACAAGCACAGAAAAAAAATGCATTCAGGAAAGCATGTTCCATATTGACATCAGTACTTCAACAGCAAACCTCAGCAGAGGTTTGGATATTAAAGCACCACTCCTGTCTCTGGGAGAAGTCTCAACCTCCCCATGTGCTGAAATAAAGAGCAGCTGCGTTAAATCACTTGTGGGACAGCCGATGGCAGCCAGGGCCTGGGCTGCCCTTTGCTAAATGTCAAAAAGCACAGCCAAAGACTAGCTACATGCTGGAGATATCAGTGGAGTCAGAGTCCCTTCCAATCTGAGGGCTGGAAATCAGAGAGGGACTGAAGATAAGAGAGGAATCATCCAACACAGAGCCCCAAAATGAAATGAAGAGTTCTTACAAGATATTCTTGCTTGAATGGGATATAAAGAGTAATGCCTTAGCACAGCATCAAATAGAGTTGGCACCTGTAATTACAGGCAGGAGTGCCACAGAGAGCACAGCACGATGCTGAGTATCCCCAGGCAGAGATTCCTAGGAGAGGCAGTTCTTCAGAAGCCAATTGCCTGCTGACTTACCCAAGTAGTAGTACTGCAAAACACACTTACAAATTACTCCAGCCCTGTTGAAGCAAGAATCTTGTTCAGATATAGATCTAATGAAGGTCTGGCCAGGAGAGCACAGCCACACAGGACATTCCCTGCAGCCCCATTGACTTCAGAGGGAGTGGTATGCACCAGTCAGAGCACATACAGGCAAGGATGAGCAGGAGAATGGGCTCATGCTGCTGTGTCTGTCCACTGCAGGCCACTTTGTTCAACTGAAGGGGAAAAGAAAACAGGACTGGAGAGCCACTGGAAAGTTCAGAGGTGGTTCAGCCTTGAGTAGCAATTGAGCTTCCTCCTCCTCTCTTCCTAGTTTAACAGAACTTCAGCATCATGAGCTGATTGTTTCTGTTCATGAAATCTGTTCATGACTACACCAGTTCTGTCTCTTCCTTCAATGGGTGGATGAGATCTCATTAATGCATTTTTACACCACATCATCATAATCTGTCTTGACTTTCAATGGCTTTGAGCTACAACCACACACCTTGAAGAGCTGAGCTTTTGCATGCCTGATAAACTCAACTTTAAACTGATTATTGAAATACCCAAGCTGTTCATGCAATGACTGCCAGCTGAAGCTGCACTCTCTTCACTTCTTAATCTTCACTTACAGCGTCAGAATTCATTTGTTCTTTCCCACTGCACTCCCTGTTCCCAATTGTTCATTCCCACCCCTTTTCCCACCTCCCCACCTCCACTGAGCACACTGCTTACAAGATTTCTGGAAATGGCTCATTCAAGAAAGAACTTATTTGTTTCAAGCAATAAACTAAAAAAAAACAACCAAAAGGAACAACTCAATTACTGTTTACTTGAGGACAAAACCAGAGCATCTTTGATACCTTTGTGTGCAACAGAAGGTGAATTTTATATTTAATTCTTCTTTACTTCTTCTTTTGGATTTCTGAACAACAGTAAGTAGGAATCAGCTCTTTACTCTGCCAGAAGTAATCGCATTTTAGAAATAAGCTGTCCCAGCAAAAGTTTTAAGTAGAAAGCATAAACATCAAGTTGCAGCTACCATGCCCAGAAAGGGGGATGAAGCTATTTCACCACCACCTATGGCTTCAAGCAATGCATAGACTTACCTGAGCAAGAAACACTCATATCTCTGCCATGCCAGACAAGCCCTTCCTCTGAGTTGCCTCCAGCTCCTTTTGTTCTCACCTCAACCAGGAGGCAGAGGGAAGAGGAACTGTGAGCTCTCAAGCCCAGAAGCATCCTCCACATTGTTAACCCCTTGCTCCTCCTCCACATTGCAAATATGAAGGATCTTTTCCTTTGCAGCTGACTCCACTCTCTCCTGAGGGCCAGGGAAGCAAAGGCAGACAGCTGTAGCCTTTCTACAGAAAAGGGCATTTGCCTCTTTCTTGCCAGCTGAGGGACAATGCCCAGCCCCCTGAGGAAGGCAGATATCATCCACTTCGCTTGACATTTGCACAGTGCTTTGGAAGACAGCTATGTAAATGTAAGACAATGAGGGGATATTGTTCAAATCCTGTAAACCTATTTGAAGCCAAGAGGGTAATGTCAGTTTACACCATCCAAGTATCTAGGCCTGTGTAATTAATAATTAGAGATGAAGCACAGGGGCTGTAAGTAATAAAGCGAGGTTTACTCAGGTCTATGGCCAGCACTTAAGCACAGTTTTACTGTGCAGTTTTAATGAAAAATGGAATTCTCTCAGAAGAGAACAAAATTTAAAGCAGTTGAAAGGATCATCCGACATCACATTTGTCATTGCAATGACTGGAAAATTATGCAATCCATTGAACAGCACATATGATCTTTCCAGGTGGGTCAGAAAAAGCCTAAGGCACAGAACGGCAGGTATGGTAGAGGTCAAACAGCACTATGCCACCGGCACTGAGGCCAGCAGAAGCTGTGAACACACATGGGTTTGAGGACACCACTTGGCAAAGTGGCATTTTCTACCTCTCTTCTACTGAAGCCTGGAAACACTAACACTGCAACGCTCCCCTGCCTTCCCTGTCCTAGTTAAAAGACTTAACAGAGGTGATTTACTCAACCCCCATGTGCAATACCATCAGATTGCTTAGGAGCACCCCAAGTCCTCAATTCCAACTATAGTATTTTGTGCTTTTGCCTCACAGATCAAAAAGCTTCTTTCACACATTTCCTCTGTGCAACACGATCCATTGGCCTAAGATGTTTGCCTTATTAATAAATACTGCTATGATACCCTGAAAGTCACAGGTAAATGTGCTGGTGCTCCACAGGGCAATGTGTGTGAAGTATCCCAGCACTTTTGTCCAGGGCTTTCCACGCAGCTCCATGTTTAATGAGCCCATCACCATGTTTAATGACCTGCCAGAGCTTTAGAAACATTCTGCCCTCCTCATCAATGATTCACATGCAGTCTTAAACCGTGCGCAGATTAAAGAGGCTGCTGCTCTCCCACCTCGATTCAACCCAAAGCGGTTTTAAATATTTCATCTCACCACAGAATTCTTCTGTACACATCCCAAAGGTGCTCTGAAGCTCTTGATGGGAGTTTGGCTTTACCTGGCAGAGGGCCTGCTGGCACCACAAGAAAGCCATCGCTGCCAAGCCTGCCCACATCCTTTATTTACTTTCCTTAATGAGTCCTGCATGACCCTGGCTGTGCAGAGTGGGGATAGGATTTTCTGAAGTGGTTGGTACTTTCTGTTTATGGAAAGCAGATGGAAGCTCTGACTGCTCAGAGAAGTACCTGATCCACAATTACCTGATCAGCAGGAGCCTTCCTTTAGCTTCAAGAGAACAGTCACGACTCAATTTTCCTGTCAGCTCTGGTGGGATTTAAGGAAAAGTAGGCAGGACCTTGCCTTTCACAGATGAGCACATCCAGGATGATCAGTCTTTTTGGAACGCTTTATAGCTCTTACTGCAAAGCAACTGTGATGTGAGAGATCTCACCGTCCAGACAACCATAGAGGCATCACTCCTTGAACAAAGCAAGACTGTGCCCTGTGATATAGACTTCATACACACATTTTTGGTCCCAAATGAAGGAGAGCAAAGCAGCCCAAGGCTGAATGAAAGACATAAAGCCATACCTCAGCTTTGTCACCAATGGCAGGATGCTGCTGATATTAGTCTCAGCCATCACTTTGACATCTATGCTACCAGCAGCTCTTGCTGTCCAAGGCATTTTGGGAATTACAGATCCCTTGTACAGTACATGCTAGTGCATTACCAGGAGCAGCTGTATTTTCAAGACATGTAACCATGCATGCAGTACACTTCTGGCAGACAGAGGTCTGTCCAACATGCTGGATTTTCTTACAGGTTCAAGTTCTCCACAATTACTCTAGGCAGATTCTTATAACTTCATATTGTTTTCCCAAGAATTCCTATATATATGGTATACATGCTAAATAAACAAAAATCATTAAAAAATATCAGGAAACATAATAGTGAGAGAATTGTGCTTATAAAGCACAACATACACCCTTTTACCTCTTTTACCTACTGTTTTACTCTGCTCTTACCCTCCTTTCACCAGCAGTGCACAACAGCTTACCTGCTGGCACTCGTGGGTCGTGTTCCCCAAGCATTCAGACTTGACAGGTCACCAGTTTCATGGAAATCCTTTTCCCAGGGATTTGGCTATCTCAGAGACAAATGACATTCTCTAGGTAAATGATTTACAATTTTTGGTTGGCAAATCATTTTTTTAGGTTAGTCAATCAGCTCTGAACACAGACAGAGAAGGACAAATCCAGGGAAACAGGCACGCAGAGAGATAAGTGCGCACATGCAGACACATAATTTCTATACTAGCTCCTTCAGCAGCTCTGGATTTCTGCCCTCTTTTTGGCTTGTTTCTCACCGAGAGGCCTTGGAACAGGCAGGGAGCAGCCTGAAGCCACCTGAACACCTGCGCCCACATCTTTGCCTTTGTTTACAGATCTCACAGCCTGTAGGAAGTGACAACCAGCCTGCATTCCTTCAATATTTTACAGACAAAATTCACTGGCAGTGGAAGGTGCCTGCTGAAAGCATGAGCAAGCAACCCCTGTCCTCACAACAGGGGTACAAGACAACCTTAGTCCAACGCATCCATCCACCGTTTCCAATAAAGACAGCCTCAGTTTCCATGCCCATTTAACCTCAGGAGTGTTTGGAAAGGAGACATTCATCACAAGGGGTTGAGCTGGGACCACATAGGTTGCAGAGAGGCATTAAACCACAGTGACTTTAAGATCTCCATAGCACAGAACAGCCTGCACCCCCAGAGCTCCCTTTACAGCTCTCATCCGTGGCCAGGACTGTGGGGGTCAGGGACCAGACAATTCCCCCTACATTGCCAGGGACAACGCAACTGGCAGCACTTGGTCATGTCATTTCCTTGTCCTCATTTCTTCTCTCAGCCCCTAATAGGAAATGAGGCAAAAACTCCTCAATGGGTGAAAGGGGTCACACCAGTCCGTGGCAGATATGATCAAGTAATGAAAAATTTTGTTTGTTGGTGTACTCAGAAAATGAAGCCTTGCTTTCTCCTTCATAACTCAGCCTTTCCTATATTGAAAGATGAGCTCTGTGGGCCTGCAAGGGTAGTCCTGCCTGAGAGAGAAGACAAAGATCCCTTTACTTAATGCAAAACCAAACAAAAGCAAGCAATAAAGCACCGTAGAAAATGAGCGGGTAAGTACTTGCATTTTATCTTTAGTCAATAACTTTTCAGCATGGCTGATCTCTGAGATCTGATTTTGTGTTGTACTGCAAATCCATACCCCCTGGGAAGCCTGCGTCCCCCTTGCTGAGCATTAGCTCTCACTTCATTTGTCCACACAATCTCTACACAGCTGTCATCTCGGCATCCAAGCAAGCTTAAACAAAAACATAATCTCTCCATAAAGAACACCTCTATACTCGAATAGCTGTTGCTCTCAGGTGTCCCATTGCATGAAACCCATCACCATACCACTTCTGCCTTCCTCAGTGAAGGGAGGATATTCAGAGAAGAGCTCTGTAGTGCATCACGGGCTCAATTTACTGTGCCTCATTACCTTTCCCTGGCTCACTCTAGTCTTTTCAGGGGGTGAGAGGGCCATAGTATGAGTCCTTGCCCAAACCACTGCAACAGCTATAGAAGGAATCACTGTACATCCTCACTATACAACGAAGCCATCATGCTAGGATGCGGCAAGAGAGAACTTGTAGTTCAAGGGTTTTGTGATAAATAACTAGAGCTTGAGGTGGATGCAGGAACCAGGTGATGAGGCAATAAAGTACCCATTGCCATAATGTCAATTCACTTTCTTTTTCTTTCATATCCCTTCCTGCCTAGTGACTCAGGACATTCAATAAAAGTGAAGTGATCAATGTAGCTCAGCTGCTGTTCAAGCTGCATCTAACAAATATTGTTTCCCCATTACCTTCTGTTAGCTCCAGCTATCTTATTATGATTGTTGCAGGGTAAATATCCACATTTCTGTATAACCCATCAAGAAATCCTCGCCATTTACCCACAGCAGCAAAATGTTACACCAAAGGGAAAGATGCAGGTACTGAGGCTGTTTCCAAGCTGCCTTCCACCTAGCTGTTCCCAGTGCTGCTTAGCCAGAGAACCATCACCACAACCCTCCCGAGGGGTTCACACTGGAGTAGCAGTGCTAAAGCCTGAGCACCACACTAAACTGCCAGGTGCATCAGGGCTCCTAAAGCAAAGAGATGTCAGGTGCCCACTGTTTCTATTCAAAACCTTATGCACTTAGTCTGAGTCATATGAAAATCATGCTTGACATATCCTGAGGATCAAAAGAGCACCTCCATCCCTGACAGAAGCAGGGTGACCTTGATGTTTTATCAGGGTGGATTTCATCCCAGGTTACATAAAGCCATTGCAGTAGTCTCAAAGATGTGAAACTTGGGTATGAGAGGGCAATGGTGCTAGTTAATTACACTGAGGAGTTAAGGTTAGTGGAACCAAACCCAAGACAGTGTGAATCATCGCAGTTCCACTGGAGGGAACAGTTACATTATTTACTCTGGATGAAAATGTGTTTCACTGAGTTGAACAGAACAAGAAAGGGCTATAAACAGAATCAGAGTTATAAAACAGTAAAACACAGTTTTGTGTCCTTAAAGTAAATCTCTCCCCTACACTGGATTTCAAATCCAAGGGTTATGTCAGGTGAAAGGCAAAGCCTGCCATTTGCTGCCTTTAACAATAGAAAGGACATAGCATGATGAAGCCTGTCAGATATAACTCACTTGCCACATCAGGAACCATGGTTCATAAAGCAATGAGCCCAGCCTCCCCGGTCACCTCAGCACATCACTGAAGTGCTTCCTACAGATGCAAAGCCAGCCTCAAGGGCTGCAGCACAGGTATGGGATTTCAGAGGCCTGGGCTCCACCCTTGCTTCTACTACAGCTACTCCTCAGCAAGGTTGTAGGTTGTGTCTTACCCAGTCAGGACTATCTTGTACTTACACCAATAAATATCTGTGGAAAAATCCTCAGCTGAGGTCCAGGGACTGATGCCCATTACACTCAGTGCTTCCCTGCTGGCCACCCTTCTCTCATCTTCCTGCTCTTCATTGCATCACTGGAAAACCCCTGTCCTGAGCTCTTTGCCACAGGGAACCAGGGACAAGAGCAGACCCACAACTCCTCATTCTTCATGCCCAGCTCTGCCATATCCTGCTTCTTTCCACAGCCCAGGAGGGGAAAGCTTCTGGGAGCTCTGCTTTCTGAGCAAGCAGCATGCTGCAGGCAGTTTTGTGTGCTGCAAGGTGTTATATAGACGGAGCAACACTAGCAGTCAGAGGTAATCTCTCATGTTAAATCATCTGGGTTTGGGGGAAGGGACACGACACAGAAAAGCTTTTGAGCTCATTAACCCTTGTCACACCACTCCACCTACAAAAGGGCTTAGATTATTCCAGCCACCACAGTATTGCTGCTACACCACAGCTGATGGAGAGCAACAAAAGGAGGACAAGTACTTTGATTTTACAGTGCCGTGTCATGCTAACAATTTACATGGACCTGAAGTACTGACCCTCAGCATTCATCATTAACCCAGGAGACCAAGTAATGCACTCCCTACGTGTCCTACACAGGGACAGGCTTTGCACATCAGGGCATTAAATCAGCCATCCACTACTTCTATGATACTGTCAAGGGACTCCATTGCTCTGGTTTGCCTCTCACAGGAGTCCGATTCACAGTACTGGGCTCCTCAGCTATGGCTGTCCAGCTGATCTGCATATTAATCCAATAACCCTTTACAATTGAATAGGATGAGAAGGAGGGGAAAGGAGAATGAAATAATGAAGCCTTCTGCAGATGTTGCCATCACATATGGTCTCCCATATGGTTGTATGTCACTGTTGTTCACTTTGTAAGATCTCTCTCTCTGAAGAGAGCAACTCCAGCCCTTTCCATACTGCAATCAAGAGACTGATTAAGAAACAGGTAACACTGCAGGCCACTTTGTCAGTGCTTACAGAAGTGCTGAACAGCCACTGCTAGATTACAGCTATCAATCTCCCAGACTGTACATAGATACATTAATTATTTCTCCCATTCCCCACAGAGACAGATGTTTCCATTTTCTTGACATAAGCCATGTGAATCACTTGCCCATCTGGCTCACCTACGTTGTTATAATGGTATCTTTCCTCAGATGTCATCTTTCAATTTCTAATAGCCTCCACAGAGAAGCAATATGATTACTTAGCATTTCTAAAGGATGTGTCTCTAATCCTCCAAAATTTGTTAATTCACCCTGAAATTACTGCGTTGTGTTGGGATGCACTGTTTGCCCAGATATACAGGGTGCGTGTATAGCCAGGGGTTTGGTGGCAATTACATGAATTGCCAAACATCACAGTGATGACCAGTGACAAAACAGAAACCAGAACAGAGGTTTTGAAGTGGGTTTTCATGCCAGTAGGTAAGGATAAGAAAGAATGAGATGCAGCAGTCCATGGCCTGCTTGTTTAGGAAAAATGGAGTGCACACACACAAAATGGCATGGCTTCAGCTATAGTCAGGTCCAAGGAAGATGCTGTTTCTTTAACAGTCATGCAGGACATCTATCAAATCCTGGCAAGTGAGGAGCAGCCGCACAGCCTGAAGCCACAACACTGGCAGAGCCACCATCAGCAGCTTGCCAGACTTCACAAGCTCTGCAGACACAGAAAGCTCCAGGGCTTCTGCATGGGGAGAAAGCCGCTCAGCATGAACTTCATCAACAAAACTGGAGGTCTATGACTAGCAGAAGGAGGAGCTGGTTCAGGGATTTCCATTTCAAGTTCACACCTGGTCCATAACTCTTAAAGGAAAGATAGAGTAGATGTGACATTAGAGCAATTCTACAAACCACCAATCCTAAGCATCAGTTTCTCCAGGCAAAGAAGAATGGGCAATTTTTCCAGCAGCTCCTTTTTTATGACTCACTCCATCTCATTATACCAATAAGATTCTGTCTCTCCAGGGTGTTTTTCTCCAGTGATTAAAGCTGTGAGCCTTCGACCTTGTGCCTTATCAACACTACACAACACACACTACAACCACCTAGAAACTTGCCGCGTTTCATCCCTTATTGCTTAATAAACTTGCCAGCAGACCTATAGCAACAGAATAATGAAGCTAAGCAGTTTCATTCAGCTCAGTAAATCTGGGAGCAGGGCCTGTTAAAAATAAATAAAAGAAATTAAAAGAAAACCAACAAACTAATTGCAGAAATGTGGAGTGTTGTGAAGAGATCCTGTCAGTTCAGCCAGAGTTCACACACCATTCACTCCTATCTCAGCTGCTGAGAGGAGCAGCAGTGTGACAGAAGATGACAGTAGGGGGTTGCATAAAGCTGGAAGAAGAGCAAGAAGAGGTGCTGGGACAGTTCCACACACGATTTGCACCTTAGGAAGCTGCTGTAGGGGTTGCAGACAGCACTGTCTTTGAAAGCATGAAGTGCTCAGGAAAGGAAGAGATGTTGCTCAAACATGCTTTGGCAGAGTGACGTGGAGAAGGCAGCCCAGCACCTGGCTTCTGAAGCTTCAAATTTAGTGAAGTTGCAGCCAGTTGACACTAATAACCTGCAGTTTACGTTGTGCTAGTGCTGTAATTGAGCATTTGATGGCATGAAGCACAAGACAGGTTCTCTTCCAAAGCAAGGCATGGGCAGGGCAAAACAGTAAGGTGCAGGGTAAGCATTGCATTTGCAGGAACATCCAACACTCTGCTATGCTGAGTAGTCATAGAATACTTATGGTTGGAAAGGACCTTAAGATCATCTAGTTCCAACCCCCCTGCCATGGACAGGGATGCTTCACACTACACCATGTTGCATACAATGGTCCAGATGCCTGACCAAGCTGCTCAAGGTATGGCACTTTCTCACTACTGCTTATGCACTGAGCCTGGGATGACTACATTTCCACCTCCAAATGCCTTGTTTGGGTCTTATGGCCAGGCCCACAGAACATCAAGCCTGCAAGATCACACACAAGCATTTCACAGGGCACATGGCTACTTGTCATGTGCTGAGCAGCCCGAGACTGTTAGCATGCAATACCAAAAGCCACATAAATGTATTCAGCCCCCATCAGACAGTAGGAGAAAGCAAGAGCCGTGTTATTTCTCATATCCAATTGCCTCCAACAGCAATAAGCTCATTAGGGAAAAATGCCAAATTATCCCAGGTTTACCTAGGACTACACTAAACCTCTTCTGTACTGCTCCCTGGCCCACTGTTTTATCAGCATATATTCCCTGCTGCATCCTTCCTCAGGCAACAGTATCGCACTGTAAGACCCTTACTGCTTCATTGCTGCGGTGAGCAAGGGGGTTCAGAATGGGAAGCACTAACTTTTACCTCTCATAGAAGAGCCTTCTTGACCAGAAAGCTTGTCAGGACCACAGGGAAGAACAAATGCAACAAGACCACCACATCAATTTTTATACAGTGATAGAAGCAGGTCCAGAGGCTTCACCAATCCCAATAAAGAAACAGAACTGTCTCCAGTATCCAGAGCCGTATCACAAGGAGGCTCCAGTGGTTCCCACCACCACCATCGCCCCAAAGCACTTTCTCCAGCTACTGAGATACTCGTAACTGAAGCTAGAGCTGGGTCTGGCTTCCTGAGAGAAATTTCTGCTGCAGGTGTAAGCTGATGCTGGGCCTTCCCACCAGGATATGCAATACATCTTCCAGGTAGACAGGGAATGATTCCATCACCACAGAGCACTTCACAGTAAGCACTACAATTTATAGCACATAAATACTGTATATATACAACAGTGTTTTGCAGACATTATCATCTCAAAGGGTAGGTAGGAGGTGGGAATAACAGCTTGTAACAACTGTAACATAGACAGCTGCTTTCTTTGCCATGTCTAATGCTGTTTGGGGAGGCAAAATAGGTCTACCAGCAGCGCCTCTGCTTCTGCTAGCATACATTGCAGCTCCACAGGGGGCTTCTGGTGAATAATTAGGTTAAAGGCAGCACAATCATGTAAACAATCTTGTAGAGGCTTTCTGGGGAAAAAAATCAGGCAAAATCATTCATAACTCCAAGCACATCCAATCCCCAGAAAGGAGAGATGATGTTCTCATGCTGGGCTTTTGCACTGCATTTAACACAGACTGTCTGACCCAATCACTGCGGTTGAAAGTCAGTGGACAGGATTAATCTCTTGTAATGCTGGATGTCACAGCTAATAGCAGGTTTCAGCTGCACACAGGATTACATCAAAGTTCTCTGACACCAGAAACGTCAGTCCCAGTCTTCCTACACCTCCTCCTCTCTTTCCCCAACCTGATTATCAGTCCTGCTCCCACCCTTGTCCTTGTGTCAGATCTCTCATAGAGCCAGTTCAGCTCACTAACCTGACAAAGTGCTTCCTTTATTTTATCCTGGGGGAAACTTGTGGCCAGCTTGCTTTTCCTGCCAACTTAGTGAGTTGAATCACATCAGCAGGAGCAGGCCAGCAAAACCAAAAAATCAAAGCTGACAATAGCTGTCCTACCAAAGGCATACAGATGGAAAGTAAAAGTGTTCAGGATCAGGAAGACATTGGATAGTTCAGTTGCACCCTGCATTAAAAGTGAAGCATCTCGCTTTTGACAGATAGGTGGTCTCTTTCCTATAGCCCACAGGATATAAGTAATTATATTTTCACTGGTCTAGCTTATTCTATTTGCTGGATAGCTCAGCTCTATGGGCCAAAACTGTAGCATTTTCTTATTTGCCCTGAGGAAATTTGGCAGGGTGCAGCTAGGACATCTGTAATGGTAGCAGCATGGGATAAAACTTCCAAGGTGATCCTGTTTTAGAATCACACTGGACTTACACAGCCTTAAAGAAAGCAACCTGGCCCCGGATATTAGCATACAGATATTAACATTTGTGAAAGCTTTTGCAAACTGGCTGTAGCTGGAATGGGATTTAGCCCATACTGAGGGGCTATTCCATACAAAGACACCATGTCTGGTTCTGGCAGCCCAAGATCACCAGAAGCACTGCAGACAGGTGAGAAGACCAGACCACTTTCTGCTCGCCCTGCTCCTACACATGTGTTTGCTGCTGGTGACTGCACAATGTCACCACAGACCCATCAGGTCTGTCTGTGTCTAGTCTAGACACTCAGCAGCCAGTGGCTGTAAGACCTACTTAGCTCCTTCTATTCTGCTTTGAGTTCTCAGAGCAAAGAAATCTTTGCTTTTCCCTTTAGGGATGTCACACTGAGTCTTCCACATTGATGGTTTGCCTGAGCCACAACATTGCCATGGTTACAGCCTCTTTTGTGGACTCAGGGAGAGCAGCAGAATTCACGGAGCCAAACTCAGAGCTCACTTGAACTTCAAAGAGCCCCAAATGGAGATGAGTCAACACCAGAAAGGAAAGGAATTGCTTCTCTCACCACACAAAATGCCAAAAGAGACAGTCAGGAAACCCAGCATCACATCAGAGCTTTGATAAAGGTGAGCTCAATTACTCTCATTAAAAGGCTTACCAAAACATACAGCCATCATCAGAGCAAGCAGGCAGTTGCAATCCAGTCAATTCCTCCTTGAGGGCAAAGTCTGATTATTCTTTTAGAAGTGCAAAATCCCTCAAGCAGTTCTCTTCTCCCCTTATTTTGTTTCAGCCAGAAGTTGTGATGTTATAAAGGCACCACATGCCTGCTGGTATCTTTGCTTGCAGCAGCACTGAAGGAGGCTGCAAGAGAAGCACAAGGTAGAGCTCAGTTTGGGAGAAACAGCTTGACTGCGTGAGCATCCATATCCCAAGTGTGACATGACACAACCACAGCACAAGCCTGCATGACCATGTACAAGAAAGGCAACCATGACCTGACTGCCCCTTTGGGTCATGCTTGCTTCTCATCAGCAGCCAGCTGCTGAGAAGGACCAATGTCCTTGCATCGGTATTTATCTGCTGTAGCTGAAAACCAATGTTCTTGATGGCAGTGCAAAATACTGCTGTAGCAACATTGCAGTTCAAGGCCTCAAGAGATGCTTCCTGCCAGCCACAGACCTATACACCAGGATATAGCTGGGGTCACCCTGTAAGCTCAGGAAACAATCCACAAGCTTCTCTATTTGCATTGGGATGGAAACCCCCTCCAACACCCAAACACAAGCTGATGTCTTCAGTCACAGCCATTGGAAAACATCTATAAAGCAACAGGAATCCACCACACTCACTTCTAGAAGCTGCGCCCACATGAACTCCTTTTCTAGGCTTCTTACAGCACAAGATGAAAAAGAATGGCCTCACCCCCTCACATTTCACTGGGCAATAGGCAGTCTGATGATGCAGAAGAGCAAGGGAACACCCTTCCCTAGTGCAGTATGCCTCACCTCTGCAGTGCTGCTGGTGTGTGATTGGCATTGCCCCTCTGAAACCTGCTTGTCCCCACCAAGGCAGTAGCAGTATAACAGCTTACAAGCTCAGAGAAGACACTTCTGCTGGCATGCATACCCCTGCTTCCCAGGAAATCAATGTATTTACAGCCTCAATTTAAACTGCTATAAGCACTATCTCTAAAAACATATTTGTGTTATTATCATTACTCTGCACAGTTAATTGCTATACAAACATTTGTGTTGCCCACATTCATCAGAAGCTGCTGCTGCCTCAGGGTGATCTTACTGAAAATCTGATGTGTTTTCCCAAGACTGGAGATCTTAAAGGGGATGTGTCTATTTTGTATGCTCACAGAAACACTGCCCCCTGATCCAAAATTCCCTTCCACTGAAGTGGATCTAGAGCAACAGGCACCATTTGCTTCAGAGGAAAAGCATATTGGGGCAAGATGAAATCCAGACTTCCCAGGCTATAGTTTTGGACCACGAAATGAAGTTACAGTTACCTTTCCTCTTGTCAGCTCATTGTGGTTTGTTTAGATTTATCGCCAGTCTTCCCTGCTCCCCTCTCTCCTTTCTTTTTTAATAGGCCATTGAGGCCTTGTTTTCAGAAACTCTCTGGATCCCAACAGAAGCTTTTAAGTCTCAGACATCAAATGGCAGGCAGTTTAATATAGCTAATTACGGTAATTTTTGCTTAATAATAGCTTCCCTCTAAAGAGTCAAAACTACTTAGAAAAAGCTACAGCCCAAAGCATGAATTTCTAAGAACATTTTTTGCCATTTATGATTTTACAAAGTTTAGTAGCAGAAAATTAAAACCCAAAGGGAAAAAGAAAGAACTGACAAGCAGAATAGGCTTTTGGGATTTACACAGCATCATGTGATACACAACCAGACTATGTTTGCACCTTCCATAAGCATCAGGCATCACTGTGCTGAGCTGCAGTACAGGGTCTGGGTCTTGGTCTTCTACAGCAGCCCAGTTTCCTACCACAGCTGTCCTCTGCTACCACGGTTGCTCTGAATTCCATAGCAGGACAGGCAACCCTCCAGCGAACCCCAGAGCAGAGAAGGCATAAAGGTATCCTGAAACCGCATACAGTCTGAGGATGGAGACCAGGTGGATTGTCACATGCAGAGCATTGGTATCTGGCTGTCCCAAGCAGCCAGCCCCACAGGGATGCTCACACCTTTGGATGCAGAGCATTAGGTGACACACTGCATTCAGTCCCTGCTGCAGGCAGACAGGACATTTCATGCAGCTAGCAACCAGCAAGGCCACAGAAATAACAGAAAAACACTCCCAAACACACCTGTAAGAAGACTGTGCATGGCAACAGGGCTTTGAACCCTAAACAGTCCCTGTGTCTTCACAAGAATTAAGCCTGTGGTTGAGACCATATTGCATATTGCCCCAGACCCTCATTGGCAGCGCTTTTACTTGCTGTTGTGTCACCTCTATGTGCAGGTGTTTTACCTAAGCTTTCAACCCAAGCTTGTAGCCCAGGATGAACCAAAAATCAACATAGCCATGGTGCTCACAGATATGATCCATTGCAAAGAAGATGGAGTTAATTTATGTAGGCAGGCAAGCTTCTTGCACAAGGAAAAGACACTTGTTCACTCCCAAATCAGCAGGCCAAATGGTGAGGAATTAAGTCACTTTTCCAGTGTCTGGGCAAACCATCACCAAGCTGCCTGCAGACTACTCAGCCCTGAACGAGTTAAATATCTTGTTTCCTTACCCTACTTTTTCCGTGGCAAGTCAAGGATATTAACCTCTATCTGTTTTCCAGGATTTCCTTCTAGGTTCCCATAGAAAAATCTTTCCCTTTGAAGAGAAGTTCACCACCTGGAGAGAAAAACAGAGGGAGAACTGACAGTCTGCCTTTGATTTCTATAGCTACAGGTCTGCCCAGACAATCTGGGGCTTGCTTTCTTTCATGAAGGGTCTGACATTGTGGTACGTTTATCAATTGCTGAAATACGCAGTCTTCAGGTCTGCTTTGCTCCTGCAGTTTGATTCATCTTCAGGCTCCTCTTTTAGGCAATTTAGCATTTCATCTGGGAATCTGGAAACCACTTGGAGCAGTTTAATTCGAACTTTCAAATATTTATTACAAGATGGGTTCAGAGGTAGGCACACGAATGTAAAACAGAAGTTCAGAGCCTCCTGCATAAACCACCTCAGATCTGGAGGAAAGGAGAGGGGGAAAGAATTATCTGTATTTCTAATTAAATCAAAAGACAAGTATCTAAGCAATCACCATGGTCCTTTCCAGAAGTTCTCATTCTCTGGATGTTACAGCTGTTTGTTTGCCAAGTGGTTTGAACAGCTTAATCATTGTTGAGTGTAAAAGCAAGCAATTGATTTTTGAAGTTACACGGAGACATTGCACAGCATTGAGAAAATTGGGTTTTCAAGAACATCTTTTTTAAAATACAGTTTGCCTCCTTGCAGCAAAGTGAGTCTGGGTCTCTGCCTACTTGCAGACAACGACATTCTGACTCTCAGCAAGATTCTTTATATGCAAATATGACTTGGTTCAGTTCAGCTATTGTTGGTACTTTAGGTCAAACTCATTCCTCACAAAAGTCAAATGAACATGAAGGCCCCCTCCAGTCCTATTCATGCAGAACTCTGGAACAACCATGGGTCTTGTTTCCCTTCTCACCACCCCCTCATTGAATGCTACAGCCAATCTAGAGATCCACCAAGCAGCAGACAAGGGTTTGGCATTTGGCACTCACAGCTCCATCAAAGCTTTTCAGCACTCATGTGACTACACACAGATAACACCATTCTATATGTACTGCTTTGAGTGTGTGTGCCAGTCATTAGAGGCTATGGGACAACGGACAGGCTGGCATGCTTTGGGGCACTAAAGAGAAAAGGAGCAGGCATAAAGGCACCAACCAGCAGGGATAAAGCTGAAGGTTTCAATTTCCCAGGCCACACAACTCTAGTCCCTGAGCCAATACTTTTTCTTTCAGCAGGCAGGGAAAGGGCTATGCCATTTGCCTCCTGTGCCAATTACAGACCAGCCAATCTCTTCAAGAAGACCTTAAATACAACTCCTGCAATAGTGTCAGTGGTAGGACCAGCTGAGGCAGAGAGAAAACAACCATTTCTACCTGCCAGACTGCAAAACCCACCTAACTCCCAGGATCAATGCCCAAGGATGGCATGTCCATGATCCCTTAGGCCTCAGAGACAGCTTTGCTTTCCCAGGACAGAGCTTGTCTTCTGTCACAGTTCTTTATTCCTGCCCAAAACCTTACAGGAAAGCACAATGATCAAAACTGCAAGACTCACCTTCACTGCATTAACCACTCAGTGAGTAAGGGAGTCCAACAGGGAAGTGGTGGGAAAACCTCAGCTACCCTACAAGTGCCCCTTGGAGAAGCCCATGGGGCTCAAGCTGCTCAGAGACTCTCTTCCTCAAATCCAGACACGTTGAGAGCAATTCCTGCAGTACCACTTCTCAGGTCACGTTTCAAATCTTCCACTTCATGACTGGAAGATTAGACCACACAAAAACCCCCATCATGCTAATATTTAGTTCTTAAATAGTGCTTTTTAGCCACGAATCAAGGTACTTTACACAGAAAAGTTCAAAGAGAGTTATAACAAGGTCCAGGGCTGCTCTAATAGTCAATGGAGAAATCTCAAAGTGCTGTGTAGAGATGCTTATGCTGTGCAGTCAGCATGCACACTGAGGAACTTCAGTTCCGTTTCCCAGTTTCTGCAGTGCACGTTCAGAGCGGCAATATTGCACCCAAACTTTCCTTCCAGATGCTCACCCTCCACACAACCCACCCCACTGCCACATGTGGCTTTAATAACCAAACACAAAGGATAACATGAGTCAGTGGCTGCCTTCTGGGTTGCCATAAAAAAGCTGCCCTCTCAATAACCAAGATTCTCCCCTCCATGCCACTGCCAACCAGGGCAAAACCAGCACATTAAAGAGACACAGAGCATGACTTTCTACTCATGGATTAACCCAGACTAAGAGAACTGCCTCATGTTCCTCTCAACTGTGACAACACACACTGCAAATCAGGGCAAGACTTCACTTTCTCCATCCTTTCAGCAATGCCATTACATTCTTCTTGGCCAAAACATACCCTGTGGGTCCACAGAAGAAATCTTTCCATGCATCTCAGCTCATAAGACCCGCTGAGGTTGTGGACAGAGATACAGTAAAAACCAGTGTACTGCTGAAATCAGTAGCTTGGTTGGGTGTGCTTGCCTGTCCCCATAAAACAGAAGGAAGAAAAGGAAAAGGGTTTAAACACACAAAAAGTGAACCATGTACTTCAGCAATCCCTGCTCAGGGTCAGCGCAATCCAAGCCTCCAGACCTCCCTCACAGGTACAAAGGAGTCACCTGCTCCTCTGCCCAGCTGCAGATAAACTCTCACCCTCAGCACAGCACCATTGAACTAACACCAGCAGCTACTACCATCACAGAGCAGCATCCCAGGAGAAGAACCTGTGATGGGAACCTCCATTCACCAAACACCAGACTATAGCCACCAATTCACCATCTGTTTTAGTGTTGCTGCCTTTTTATCAGCTGCTTTAGTTTTGCAGGGGGCTGGGCTCCCCCCACCCCAATAGTGTTGCTTTTATGGGCTGACCTGAACCATTGCTGTTCATACAGCAACCCCAAGGGTAGCTTATTCAACCAAAAGCACTTTTCTTGTGCTGTGCTCTCCTTTGGCTTGTTAAGAACTTGAGTTCAAAAGAGTTTCCAGCTGCCAAAAAATCAATTGCAGTGGTTATAGGAGATACAGAGGGGAAAGATACAGGTGCTCTCTGCAGGCAGACACAGTGATTAAACAGGTTCCATCCCATTGCTTTGTTGCCATCTGCCAGCTCTCCCATGTGTGCCAGTGGAGGGGTCTCTGCAGTTTCCCTTAGTCCAAAGGATGGGGGAAAACAAACAAAATCAACCTAGGGAGTTTCAAGCCCATTTTGTGGCTGTGTTTGCTGGTACACTTTACTTGCAGCGGATCAGACAGAGCTCAGTTGGGCCCTTCCATTAGTAGGGCTGAAGCAGTTGCATCCCTCCAAAGGGCAGACAACAGGGTGGGTAGGACCTGCCACCCATACTAGTAGATGCAAAGGAAGCATTTCCCTACCCAAAGGACCCTTTAAGCTCTTCAAGTTGTTGAGAAAACAGTGACTCAGGTCTCCCACAGACTGCTGCCTGTGATGAAACCTATTCGCCCTCTTCTACTTGTGACTGTGGCACCATCCCTCCCCATAGCCACATCACTGAGAAGGCCCATGTCAACAACTTGCATTCCCCACCTGCAACACCGGCAATAAGAGGATATCTCTTATGCCACCTAGTGCCATACCCCGCTTTCTGATGGCTATCTGGGACCAGAGCAAAGTCGACAGTATGGTGTTGACAGGAGTTTCCCTTTGGGAACACCAGTTCTGTGCTACCTCTTACCTCTTGAAATACACCACTTCAAAGGCCAGGCAAGTAGAGCAGCCAGCCCATCTACCTGCTCTCCTCAGTGATGCCTGCAATGATCTCCCCTCTCCTACTTGGTTTCTCAGCTGCCACGATGTCACCTGACCACCAGAAGAGCCCATCTGCAAAGGGTTCATATTAGTACTTCGTTTTATTCTGCTCCAGAAGCACAGGAAGAGCTGTGGGATGGCAGCTGCCTCAATACCTCACTATAGCTCTGAAGCCAGTTCTGCTGTAAGGGCAAGTCAACATTGGTCAAATCACGTGAATTCACCATGTCTCAATCAAGGACGTGTCAAATGAGGTCGATAGTAACTCACTGGGTTGAAGCTTAATTATTTTAATACACCGGATTTCTAGGTATTTGTTATATGCACACACATAGGCAAAACATCAGTGATCCTGTGAGCGCCAGCCCTTGACTGCCTCAAGAAGTCTGTAGCAACAAGCAGCTGGTTAACAAATAGTAAAGTACCAAAAGTATCTGTGAAGAGATGGCAAAGCCCCCCCATCCTCACAGGTACCTGTCCTGTATTTGGGAAGTACCTGGCCCATCTCTAATGAGAGACGGTCCCACCTGCAAGCAAGAGCTTCCTTTACCCATGCAGCAGGATGATGCTCCTGCATAATAAAAATTAACCAATTATGTTGTGCAACAGCTTGCTCACTTTGATGTGCATATCTAAATGATTATTGCAGGTGGATGCAAAACAGATGCAAAAAGGTTCTAGCTTAATAGGCTCTCTATTTTGTATGGTTTTGGCCAGAATGATTGCCTATGAAGAAAAATCAGAGCTTTAGGCAGCTGTTATTGTTTAAAAACACAGTTTGCGGTGAGAAAGGAATTTGCAGTGGGGAAAAGAAGTCTCATTTGAATAACAAAACAATTTTTGTTGATGATGTTGTTGTTTATGAGCTATTTAAGCCCTGGGGTGGGTAGAAAAGGGGAAGAGAAATTTCTCTGTCAAACGTATTTTAAACAGATAGTAGCGATGATAAAAACCCCATTTTGAGTCTGAGCAATGAGTAGCACATCGTACAGTGTCTAGGAAGGAAATTAAGAAAAAGGACTTAATGAGCCATGAAAATATTGGAAGAAGTGGTATGTGTTTTTAAAAATAAACACAAGCCTCGTCCCCCTTTGAGCCCTCACATCTTTTAATTTATTCAGCCGAACTCACCATCATCACTGTTTGGTTTGGAAAACACAATGACGTTTATCTTCCTCCCTTCAAGTCACAGGGAGCAGTGTTTCCAGCCTGAAGCACACGAGATGCCCCTCCAACCCCAGCAAACCTCCTTCTCTCTTGCTCTGCTTAGTTTGCAGAGCCAAAAGCTCAGTCCTTGCTCTGATGAGCTCTGCCGTCCACAAAGTGAGAAATAGCAACTGGTGCCCCAGGCAGACAGGTTGGAGATGCATGGACAAAGCGAGGCAGCATGGAGTGGTGGTGATCACTGCACAGTGCCTGCCCTCACACCACACTGACGGGCAGAGACCTCTGTGGTTAGGACGTTTGTAATATAACTGAGATATCCGAGAATAAATAAGGCTCAGATGCTGTGCACATGACCTCTGAGATCAGTTTTCAACTCTACCATGAATCTTTACTGCTCCAATCTATCACTTCAACTGTTGCTTTCTGCTTCATTGTAAGCATTCACTAAAGTAATTTCTCCTCACTGCACAAAACGTTTTGGTGCCAGCTCTATTTCCATCTTTTGGCATCATATAAAAGAGTCAAGCAGCCCACCATTCGTAGCAGGCAACAAGCTGGGCACCCAAAGGTCACAGGTATCACATCTCATAACCAAGCAAGGAAGAGACCAGAGTCCGTTCCATCACCTGTACATGCAGCCAGGCATGGAAGTCAACAGTAAAGAAAGAACAAGTCAAAAATCCACAGTATGGTATTTACATGGCAATGTGTGTTAACAGAGGCCTTTACGTATCAGAAGTCTGACACAGTTTAAGCAAACCAAAATGTCCCTTTCATGCTGAGGAGTTACTTGTATTTGCTTCTGTGCTTTGGGCTGTGATTTTGTTTCTTGTGGGTTTTTCTTTTTTAGCTAATAAAAGCCACATTGCAATTACAAAGACCTGTCATTCAACAAGCATCTTGAGTGTGCTTTGATTTAAAAATTAAGAGTAAACTCTTTATATAGAAAGGGAAAAAATATTCTCTGTAACCGCTTTGCAAGTGGCAACTTATTATAAATGGATCAGTGTTTTCTCCCAAAGAAATACTCAAAGATACTCCTAATTAGCAGTAAGCTAATTGCCACACAGCCTCCTGCATTCAGCAGTGACATGCTAAGTCACCCCTGCTTGCAGCTTCTGGAGCTTGACAAAAGCCAGAAGCAGGAAGGAGGAGCAGTGAGAGGAGTCACTGCCTGCTCACATGGGAATGGGCTGCAGCTCCCAGTGTAAGGTGAGGAGTGTCCCACAGGCCCCTCACACCCTCACTCCCCTCCCAGCCTTTCCTTTAGGCCCACTCCATCCGCTCATCCTCACTGTCTGTGCCCATCACAGCTCTTTTCTCCCATTTATCCAGCACTGTTTTCACTGCCTTGGTTTGATCCACTCTGAGCCTGGGTATCCCGACAGCGCAAGTTCACCAGAGCCTTTCTTACGAGGCCTTTCAGGATATCCCCATCAAACCCCATCCTAATCTTCACAACCTGGAAAAGAGAAAACCAAGTAAAGAAAGGGTCAGGAAATTAACCTGAAAGATTAGAAAAGTCAGAATATTTGAATTCCGACATCTGCAATGCAACCTCATTATTTAAATAGAAACAAACTGGTGTTGACTTGGTTAAGAAAAAAAAAGCAGGAAGTTTCAGCAGAGACAAGAACAGAATTGTGACAGTTTCTCTTGTCTGCCAAAGATCAGGTTCAACATTTCTCCTCATTGCACTCATTTAGCTCAGGGGAAGGCAGACCATGCAAGAGTTTCCCTACTCAGAACTACTCCCAGATATGAAGTAGGTTTATCTGGAGGTTTCCCCCGATCACAGATTTCATAGAGAATCCCAGATTCCCTAAATCACCACCATGTGACATGGAGAATGGCAATGGAGAGGCTGTCCCCCTTGGGGGGGGCAGGTTCCTCCCTTGGGCTGGTCCAGCCCTAGCCCCATGGACCTGGAGCACCCCAAGCCCCCTGTTTCTCACAGCCATCTCCAGGCTTTGAGCTGTGCCCCAGTGGTAGTGCTCGAGGCTGGGAACTGCAAAGTGAGTTGCCCAGGAGGCTGATTCAGAGAAAGAGCTTAATTTAGCCCCTCTGAATCACCCTGCAGAGGAGATGGCTGCTCTCTGACTACAAAAGGAACTGGAAAGATTAGTGGAAAGTTTGCCTCTGTGAATCCCTCATCCCCAATGTCACACCAAGTCTGCTCAGGACCCAAACCACACGGCCCAAGTCTCAAACTGCAAGCACTGTCAGGCAAACAACACAAAAACAGCCGGGACAAAGCAGTGAGTACCAGGAACCACTCTGTGCTATGCACCATCTCAGTTAAAACATCATTAAAAGTAGCTTCCTGCACTCCCTGCCCAGGGAAGCCCAAGGCTGCATTTGAAGTTCAGGGACAAGCTCAGTGGTGGACTGGACATGCCAAGGCTTTCAGAGACAGGGAGCAACCCAGCAATGCGCTAATCACCTCTGTCCCCACTTTAGAAACAATAGACAGTCAGGGCTTATTTCTCGTGCTGTTTTGTATAAAGGACCCTGAGCTATTATTAAATCACAGAGAGAAAGTTAGAGGGGGGCAGAAAGGGTTCCCAGCTCCAACTCTCAGGTCAGCCTCTCACATCCAGAACATTTCCTTACCAAAAGGCTTGGTAAAAGGGGTCAATGTCTGGGACACAGGCTCAGGAGAGCTCTCTTTCTATTTGGCTTTGGGAAGTCTGTCAGTGCTTTTTATCTGGTTGATAAACGTCAGAAGTAAAGTTTGCATGCTCACTGTCCATGGGGCAGTGTCTGCACCCCCATATACCCTCCTTGATGACACACGTTCCTTCTCATTACCTGAAAGAATCCTTTGCATAAGATCATCTTGTTTATAGCAGTTTTGCTTCTTGCAAGCGACTGGAAGTGTAAAACAAGCTGAAAAAGCTGATGTTTTGCAGATCAGACACTGCTCATCACAGAATGTTACAGCTCCTAAATTATTAATAGTAAAAAATGAGGTGTCCCAGAGCTGCTCATTTCTGAGTGAGGAAGAGTAGGAGGGGGTAAGAAGAAAGGATTGTGCCATTGCAGGTTATTTTTATCCAACACTTCTATGCTTCTGTCATTAGCTAATTGATGACACAGCCTGTTTAATATTATGTCTGCTTTTGGTATTTATAGCTCACCAATTACTGTAGTATCTAGGTGCTACTAACAAGCTGCTCTCAGATGGATTTGGATGCTCATAACTATTCTTTGGTGCAAGGAAGTGCAACTCGCTTGAAGTCGGCTGTTTCACACTAGCTAAGGGTTTATTGAATAGCCTACTAAATCATGCATGGTGATGCTGGATCTCAGATCATGCATTACTAGGATCAAGGAACAGTCGGAACAAGGCACCACATTGCACAACAGAGTCCACCATTAGACACCTCCAACATTTCTCCTGCACTAGCCCCCAGAGGATCCAGAGCCCATTGTGCAGCGGGACACCTCTGTGTCACCATTGCCTTCAGTGGGGCCAGGAGAACTCAAACCATGCTGTCAGACATTTGATCCAAACACCCTGAAGAGAGGGAGAGAAGAGGAGCTAATTTCCAGGCAGCTGTCCAGTCAAAGACCTCCCAAATTCCAGCAGTCTCTTTGTAGCTAAACTCCCAGCACCAAGCAGCAGCATCTTAAGCTGGCTGAAATCTTCCACTTGCAGCAGATGGCACTGACCTTTGGGTAGTGCTGCTCAGCGAGAGAAGTGTTGCTATCCACATACAGAGCAACCTCCAAGCATCAGAACTGCTCTCAGACACTGGACAGCTCAATCAGAGCTTTGCACAGAACCTCTTCCTCCTACAGTACATTAGCAGGAAAAAACATGCCACAGTACATATTAATTTCTCTGTCTGTCACCAACCCTACAGCTTCCATCTGATGAAGACAAATGCGCAGTCCCGAGGATGCTGTGTTCACAAAGAGACTGTTGTTGAAGACGCAGGTCCCTTGGACTACCAGCCACCAGCAGGTCCTGGTGGCCTGTGGAGCTCAACAGAGCTCAGCACAGGAATTTAGCAATTCAAGACCCACCAGGAGCAGGCCTCAGACAAGAGCCTGTCTGCTTCCAAGTGCTATAGATGGCGTGCACAGGAGTGGTTGGTTACACTGAAATGGCAATTTTCTGCTAATTGTAAACAACGTCTGTGCCCATGTATTTCATTCCTGCATTCACTGAGTAAACCTGGGAAATAATGAAACCTGGGGAGAACATTTGAACTTTTACTGTACAGGGTAAATGCTCTATAACATTAACAAATCAAAAAGCATTACCTTCCTGAATAGCAAAACGCCAGGCCATTAAGATTAGCCATGCTCAGATTCCTGCTGCGATCCGTGTGTAATTGTCCACCAGCAAACAACAATCTCTCAAAATTAGTGCTTGTCACAGAGCTCCAGACTGCCTAGAGCTGCACTTAACGGTGCTTATAGCCAAAATGCACTGAAATCTGCTTTTAACCCCAAATCAAAGAATAGCTTTTCCGGTGGCATTCTCTCTGCAGCTGCCCCCTGCCTCCTTTTCATCCCTCATTCAAGAGGGAATCTAGTTTGGCCTTAAAAAGCATCTTTGTGTTACAGAAACTGGCACATTGCAACGCAGCTGCATGTGACCCACTGATTGCTCCCCCCACAAAACCCACAGGGGCTCCAGGGACTGATGTATCTTGGCTCAGCATTACATTACAACAGATGCTGTGCAGAAGTGACAAGTCGGGAGACAAGGCTAAGGCTCAATAACAGCTGTAGGGGACATTCCCTGTTCACCACCAAGCTATTTCCTCAAGGCACCCAGTTACAGTGCTTGGTCTGGCTGGAGCATCCCCCATAGAAGCAAACAGCCCCGTACCAGGGCATTATTAGCTGCCCCAAATCCTTCTCCATTTCCAGTCAGAAGCTTTGTAATAGAGCCAAGAGCACCATGCCACCGTGGGCTTCATTAAAAGAAGCACGTGTATATGAAGAGTTTAAGTTCCAACACGTTGTCATATCCTGGTAAAATGGGTTTAGTTTGAAAACTACCAACCAGCTGTAATAGCATTTAACATTTGTGTGAATTATTTCATCCAGACTGACTGTATTTTTAAGTTAGGAAGTGACAGAGAAAAGTTCATGCCTACAAGACTGCATTCTTCAGTGACAGCTCCTCAACAGGAATAAAACCAGTAGCCTTAATTTTAAGAGGGATGGGGAAGGCTGCAGAAGCATCAATGGAGAAGATCAGGTGGGCTGGGAGGAAAGACAGCACAATTAGCTGCACCCAAAGGATTTCTGCAGGCTCTTCTAGCTAGGCTAGTAACAAAGCAGCACAGTCAGGCGGCTCGGAGAAAGTAGCTTTGTGCTCCTTCAGCCTCCAGCACACAGCTCAGGGGCTGAGCTTCCCCTCCAGTTTGCCCACATTTACAGGCTGCTCCAATTCACATTGTTTTCCCTGGCTCCTGTTGCACTTGAAGCTTCCCCAGTCTGTGGGTGCACACACAACATCCAGAAGCTTACCAGCCCCCTGGGAGCACACAGATAAGCCCATCTCTAGCAGTTAGATGGAGGCATTTTACTTCCTCCAATAGGTTGCAGAGGGAAGCAGAGGAACGGTTCTGCTTTCTCTCTGCATGCTTATTACAGGAACAACAGTTATCAGCAGAGGCATTGGCCCAACAGATCAAGAGTGGCTCAAAAAGCTGAATAACCCCTTCCCAGACAGGCATTTCAGGATGGAGGAAATCAAAGTAAAGAGCAAGGTCCTGCAGGAGTTATGAAATCATCTGCTTTAGCAGCTCAGTCTGACAGGACCTTCCCTACAAGGCACATAAGAGAATCTTGTTAGAAGGTGGAAGCCCTCCAAGCTCCTCTCCTCCCAGCTGGACAAAGAAGGGTCCAGCCCTCCATGCACTTAGGGGTGAGCAGAGCACAGGGGAGCTCAGAGCATGCCCACTGCACTGTGCGGCAGTGGGGAGCAGCTCCTGAGCCAGATGGTGAAGAGAAAAGCAGCTGCTGCACAGAGAGCAGCTATTTTCTTTCCCAGCACGCTTCCTTCCTCAGCCATTCCTTGCCTGCCACGCTCACAGCACCAAGGCTCCCCATGAGGAGTCCTGCCACATCTTGAACATCAAAACCAGCAACACAGGCTCCAGTTCTGCTGGAGCAGCAGGACCGACACCTATCTTGAGCCTGAAGAGGGGCAGATCTGCTGCAGCATCAGTCCCCTCTGCTTGTGCATGGTGCCACTGGAGGGGGAAAAAAGGCTGGAGCATCTGGGGACAACATGAGCTGTGCCTGTCTCTCACTTCTGCTGCACCCTGGGGTTCAGAGTGTCCAGCAACCCTTCATGAGCCACTATCCTGGATGGGCCACCTCCACAGAAGCCCCAGTGAGCGACTGAGCATCTCCTGTGCTACAGCCTTCCTGCCGTGCTGGGCAAAGGAAGATTGTGCCAGGGCTCCAGTGTGCTCACCGGCATGCACACAGCAGCTTCGGGATGAAGGTCAAGATCTGCCTGGGGTCAGGGTTCCCTGGTTAGAAAGCACTATCCACCACCTCTATCCAAATCCTGCTTCCAGGTGGACATACAGGGCAGGACACGTCCATGAGAAAGGACGAATGGACATGCATGAGAATGGACATGCATGAGAATGGACATGCATGAGAATGGACATGCATGAGAATGGACATGCATGAGAATGGACATGCATGAGAATGGACATGCATGAGAATGGACATGCATGAGAATGGACATGCATGAGAATGGACAGTCCAGCCACAAAACAGAAAACTACACACTTCAGTTTGATAGGGATTGAATAATCCCCTTTAAACCAGGCATTTGGAAGAGCTGGATAGTGATACACTAACACACTGGGCACTGTTTAACAGAGGATGGAGAAGATCACTCCCATGGGCTGTAAAAAGGCTGCTCCCCACCACTGACCCCAGCTGCTGGGCTTGGTGACTCAGGCAGGATACTGGGCAGGACACCCACTCCTGACACCCCAGCATCCTCACTGCTTGCTCCTTGGCCAGCATCATTCTCCTCTGGAGTTTACACTGCCACAAGTCAACAGAGCTGCAGTGACACTAGCACCGAGCATCCTGCCCTCCCTACAATCCTATTGTACTACGTTTTGCACACCCCAGATAAAATAATACAGTGTCTGGAACCTAAGCTAGCTAAATAGCCAAGCTCTTCCTCTGGATTAATCATACTTAGATACATCACATTGGACTGGCACAGTCTCCATGGTTGGTGAGGTATTCACTGTCTCACCTCATTGGGAGTCAGGAGGATGAAGCAGCTGTGTGAGGCATCCCATTATTTAAACAGCTTGTCCTGAACCTAAAGTAAAAAACCTCCTCACAGGGAGGCAGCCAAGAATTTGTCCTGTTTCCATAGTCCTGCCCCTTGTCAGTGTAAGAGTCTAAAGCACTTAAACACCCCCTACAAAGACAGGAAGGTGTTTGTTATTGCCCTACACGTACCCCCTGTTCCAAATGGAAAAGCCCTGAATACGTACACAGTTTATGAAGTGTTCTTTGGCTATAAGTCTGATTTTGCCCAGGACTATGTCAGCAGCAAGAGACATGTCTAACTCCTTGCACAGATCTTCCATTGAGGATGCTTAGGGCTGGGGCAGAGGATGGTATCTCCCTGCTAAATTCAACACACCCCAGAAGCTCAGGAGACAGGGCTGTAGCAGGCAAAGCTCAGAGGAGAATATTTCAAGTTGGAAGGGACCTTTAAGATCATTTAGTTCCACACCCCACACCCCCCCATCACAGACAGTGACATTTTCCACTAGAGCAGGTTGGGTGAGCTTAACAGGCAAGAGCAGGGGCAGAGAGGAACCTGAACTTGATTTCCAGACCCAAGAGGTTTGATGCAAACTCAGACAAACCTCACCAGCACATCCATCACCTCATCTGCATTATACAAACCATACATATAAAGTACCACCTCAGCTTGAGAGGCTTCCAGAAACCTCACAAGAAACAACTCCATTAGGGACCAAATGACAGAACATTGAGTTTTTCCCTGCCCAGGGGCCACCCGACACAGGAAAACCCTTTGTATGTGGTCCACAGCCAGCTCCCAGCCACAGCTGTGCACAACACTACCCTGCAAGGGGCAGCAATATTGAGCCCCCTATGGCAGCAGTACAGCAGGGCTGTTCTCATGCACCATCCCTCCAGCCAGACTGCAAAGGCACACAGCAGCCTTCCGCTGGTTTAAATGCATCTTCATCCCCATCTCTTCCCCTGCTGCTCCTCCCTGCTCCTCTGCCCCCTTTCTCACCCACCTCACACTATCTCTTCTCCTCCCCTGAGCCCTTCTTTGTGGCAGGTTCCACACAAAGAGCTGTATTTTGTCGCACATTAAGGAGAGATGAGCCAGAAAACAAGGGTGCCAGTCCTGCTCCAAAAGGTAGGAATAGAACCAGCCCTCCTGCCACTACAGGGAGAGCACAGATGCTGGCAGCAGCACTTCCACAGCAAGTTCCACTGTGTGAGAGCACAGAAGTTATGTTATTGGCTAAAAAAGATGTTTGTTTTTAGCACAGGTGATAACTGCTGCCCACTACATTTATCTCCTCACAAATCAGACATTAATGACTGTACAGCAGCACAGCCCATCAGAATACATGCTGGCTGGTGGCCCGACACAACCTTAGTGTCTGGCCTATTTAACGACCCTATAGAGCCACATTCTCCAGGCCTCATCTGAAGAAAAGCCCTGCAACTGAGCAGGGAGGAGGAGTCCAGCAGGAAGAGGTCATCACAACTCTTCACTCATGTTTCTCTCCTTCAAAGGAACGGCACAGGACTGATAGTGATGGATGCAGTTGGACTCTAGGCACAGGGCTGGAGCAGCAGCACTACAACAGAGCCAGTGTAACCAAGTTAAGCCTTGACTGCAAATCAGAGAACTGATAGGAGGCAGCGTAACTCATTGCTGCAAGGGCTCGGGTCTTGCCTGATGCTGTTCAGGTAACGTGTACTGGAGAGGAGCATAGCAAAAGCCTCAACCCACCCATACAGGAGCAGCTCTCCTTCAATCAGCTCCTCCTGCACCCTCAGACCCACCCAGACTTTGACATCTCTGCCTTTCGCACCAGCCCATGGTGCCTTGCCTGGCTGGCAGGAAAGCAGGATTATGACCCATCACACATGCAGAGCACAGTAGAGACAGAATTGCCTGGGGCTACAGGAGGGCACAGGACCCTGTAGGAGGCAGCTCTCAGGCAGCAAGCACCGTGGGTGTAGGAATGAATTGCATGGAAAGTCTCCTGACCCAAACGTCTGCTGCCCAACCAGGGCTGCCCCTTCCTTTTGCACTTAGGGGTTTAGTTTCTGTACACTTTTTGTTGTGTTTCAGCAAGCCTTCCTACTACCAGTTAAGTTGTCCTCATTGGTTTTGAGGCAGAGATAAAGGCTGCCCTCACTAAGCCAAATTCCAGTTATGTATGAGAGAAGAAACATGCTGAGCTCCCAGTGCCAAAAGACATCACATTTGGTATGGGCATCTCGCAGAGCCTGGCACAAATAGGCCATGATCCTACACATAGCCTGGGAGCAGGAGGGGACCCCTCACACACATACAGCACCTCTGGGGCAGCCTTGCTGCAGGGAGGCAGCACAGCAACAGAGGAGGATATGACGGACCAAACCCATATGTGTATGGTTACTCCTGCAGCCCTGGCTCCTGCCACAGGCCCTGAATGACCGTTGCTGCCCCTCTGTGCTCCCGCAGCTCTGCCCTTCCCATCTCTTTCCCTAAATCCCCCACATCTGGACTTGAGCTAAACCCTTATAGCCACCTTCACAGCCCATTACTGAGACAGGTCCAAACACTTTGCCCATCTGCTTTAAACCTGGTGCCAGGCTGACCTTGAGTCAAGCACCCACATCAAGGCTGGAAGATCACAGTCCCTCCAGGCTGATGCGGTTACTGCTGAGCACTGTATACACCAGGAAATCTTGGCAGCAGAACAATAATAGCCTTGCCATCCTGTCTTTTAAATATGTGCTGTGTGTACAGTACCCATACGTCCATCACCAACACAATTATCTTTAAGCATTTATGCAATTTGCTGCAGTCCTCTACAATAAATCAGGCGGCAGTATCAATGTCAAATCATAAGGGAAGATCATTTTATATACTAAAGCAGTGCTTTAAAATTGCTTATGGCTGCTGTATTAAAGAAATAATAAAAATAAAATCTACCCATAGTTCCAAAACAGCAATGACTTTGCTTTTAAAAATGAATTAGATATTAAACAAAAATTACAGCCCCAGAGGGGATAATTGCAGAAATGTAACAAAATAAAATAAAATTACAAAGAAGAGGGGAAAATACAACTTCAGCTCTAAGTCAGAGCAGCTTTCCCATCCTGAACACACAGCAGCGCTGAGGAGCAGCGCATTGGCACAGCTGTGCTGTTTTCCTTATGATCTCAACACCACTTCTGGTTGAATTCAGAGAAGTGACATTCAGAGCAATTGTGTGCTGTGCCCCTGCCCAGGCAGCCAGGGACGAGGAGTCGTGTTGGCAGCAGCACAATGCTATGGTCATTTCTCTTCTGAGGGTGTACAGTGGGCCTGAGTGCCTTCAAGTCCCCAGCAGCCACCACTCACCCATACAAGAAGAGGGAGACAGGCACCACAGACCTAGGGAAGAGCCTTCCCTGACACAGCAGCTCTTTGGGAGGCAATTTAGGACTCTTCCTAATATTATTTCTCTAACGATAAAGAGTGATACTGTTTGCTTCTAGGATCAACTTCTGTATTATTTCCCATCCTGGGTGTATATAGGGCCACTCTTGAATGAAGGTTGGAGACAGGGCCCTCTAGGAGAGGACCCCAGCATTTGTGTGTCAGTAAAAGTAGTGCAAAAAATCCAGCTTGCTCCTACCTGCAGAGGCCCCCAAAGCAGCGAGCTTGAAATAGCCAAGGAGATCCAGGCTGCTCCAGTACTCAAAGTCCCATCACACACATAGCTCCTTTGCAGGACCAGAAGCCTTCTGACTCAAAGAGGGAGCCAGGACACAGCAATGATGGGCTGTATGGGAGGAAGGTACATAATGGCCACAGAAATCCTGCAAGTCAGAGCACTGGCCAGAACCTGGTGCTCTTAGAGAGAAGGACAATGTTCCTCTTCTCACTCGACTCAAAAAGCAAAGTCCTTGTCTAGACAATTCATACTTGCTTGTGGCCAGGGTAAGCCTGTCCTTGTGGCTCAGTCACTGCCCATCACTCTTTGTTTATTCTTGTCAACCTGTGCTCTCCTCAGCATCTGTAAGGTCCTTGTGAATGAGACTGATTCTTGTCTGTACACTGCATATAGGACAAGGCTTTGAAGCCCCAGCACAAAGACACTCCACTCTTTGCACTAGACGTGCTGCACACCTCTTCCCTTCTTCCTCTTTTCCCCTAACAAAAAAATCACTGAATACTTTTCCTCTGCAGGGTACAATCATTACACTCGCATATTGCACTGTAACAAGAACCCACAGTTTATACTGGAAGTGCTCTTAGCCAGTTCCTCAGGGACAGGCAGCATGTACCAACTCTTTAATAATAGCCCCAAAGGAGCTATTAGAAGAAAAGCACTGTGGAATTAAGTAGAGATGGGAAGACTCTGGCATTACATGAGCAGGGCTGCAGGCTCTGTGCTTGCGGGCATCAGCTCAGGACACTTGAGGACTTCCAGCACTCCACCAGCCACCTTGTGTCCCTGTAACATGCTCTTCCATTGCTGCCATCAAATTCAGCTATTGCACAGGCATAGCTCTCCATTCCAAAGGGTTTTACTTGGTTTTACCAATTGCCACGAACCTGGGAATAACTCGGGAACAATCATATTGCACCAGCTGCCTGCCTGCCAAATGGCAATAGCCCTCAGCAGCCAACAGTCAGCCCTCATCCGTGCGGCTCCACATATTCCCTCTATTTCTCAGGTCCTGGAAACACACTGGGCCATAAGAAAACCCTCCCACCAAGACCACACATAAACTTCTCCCATGTGGTACTCACCAGCCAAGGAAATGGGCATGGCTTGGAGAGCAAAACCCTAAACTCACAAAAAGTAACTGAAACCCTTCAGTGGACTCAGTACTGCAGGGTTTGACCCCGGGCTGGCCCAAAACCATAGGCTGGGTTATAAATTCTTCTGTTGAGCAAGACATGACCAACAGACACCCAAAAAGGGGGATCCCAGAGATCTTCCCATCACATGGGTACCACGACAGCCTCACACCCATTGCAGCAAGTGGGTTTGCAAAGCTCAATTTGCCCTCGAGGAAGCACCAAGAAGGCGGCAAAGAGCAGCAGTCACTGAAGGCAGTCACAAGACAGCTGGGCCAAACCCCTCTGGCAGACACACCAGCCTGGAGGCACGATGAGCACTGGGGTGAATCCTTTTGGAGGACAAAGCAGCTTCTGCCACTTCACAAGCAGAGCAGGGAAGCCCAGAACACTGGGGGCAAAGGGGCTTTGGCACGCGATCCACACAGTAAATCAGGTTTAAAGGAGGAAGATGGCATTAAAGGGCCATAAATGCACCCTCGTGATTTATGCAGAGCCTCAGCCCTGAGCTGTGGTTACAACCCCGTTATCCAGTGGCTGTGTTTATCACCATGGCTCTCACTAAACTCTGCTTCAGCTCTGGGAGCAGTTTCCCTGGAAAACAGCTCATGCTCCTGTGCTGTGCCTTTCACTTTGAGGTTCCCTCCCTCCCTGCCCTTGTTTTTTTAATAAGCATTGTTCTCCATAAATCCCATCATTCGCTCAGGCTCCCAGCCTTTCCCACCTTCCTCACTGCCCTTCTCCTCAAGGGGCTCCCAGCCTGTCCTGCTCTAAAAATAAGTCAAGAGAAATTACAGACGAGTTATACTCCATCTGTCTCTGAAAATGGTCCTTGCACTCATATTATTTGCCAGTGAGACTCCACCACCACAATTACCGCTGTTATTTTATCTCTCCCTGCCTGTAATGCTGACAAGGGAGCAGCAGACAGTGCTGGTATTTAAGCTGAATAAGTCACTTAAATACATTTATACCCCTGGATCACAATATGCAGCATAAATCTAACCATCTATCATGCACTGACTTGATACAAATACTCACCACATTATCAGGCAAAGCAATCACAAGAAAAATGCAGGGTGATTTGAGCTGCAACTGCCTGGACGTCTTTGACAAGGGTATTAGATGAAAAACGTCAAGAAGGGATGAAGTATCTCACCTCGATATGGCTCTTGCTGTGCTGGCTCCATGGGGAAAACAGGGACTTGAAAAGGTAGAACTGCAGCTACATTTGTAATAGCCTAATCCAGCAAGGGATTGCCCAAGGCTTGGCATAGGAACTTCACTCTTTTCAAGAGCAAATCAAAGAGGAAGAGGGCCTGAGGCCAGGATGGCTGGGATGAGGACCTGGCTCTGAAGCATCTCCCCAGCTCTGCTCCCTACCCTGTCTGTTGACTTGGCCTGGGGAGGTTTGTGCCCAGTGGTGCTGTGCCAGGCAATGGTTAGAAACTGGAAGATGCTTGGATCCTGATGCAACAACCTAGCACACCTTAGGCACTTCTCTAAGGGGTTCCGCCATAGACTTGACTGAGAAGAAATCACCTTGTGCTTCCAGCTGCCCAAGACATGATGTGGGTATCTCTCCTGAGCAGGGTTGCTATGATGTGGTCAGTGCTGGCCCCATTCCTTTTAGTCATCATCTAGAATGCTTTAGAGAAAGGTGAAATACTATTACAGGCCTCATGGTGTCTGGAGTGAAATCCTCCATCTCCTGCAGCAGCACTGAGCCAGAGGACAGCAGGGTGGGAAGGTTCCCTTGGACATCCCAAGGGTCAGATAAAGCTCAGCAGGGCTCAAGTGCTTTGCAATGGCATGTTGTAGTCTTAGGCGAGAGCCATACTCTAAGCAGCCAGATAACGCTTCATTCCAAATTCCCTTCTCCAGCCTTATCACAAAGCCAGTGCAGGATCGGGGAGCAATGGTCTGGAAGCCTTGCATGGTAACACACTTCTGCCTTTCTCTGTTTTGTTGCTGCTCAGAGAGGAAAGGGATGAGGGCACCACACGCTCAAACTAGTGACAACACTTCAGCCTCTCACCTGCCCTGAGGGCCTCTGCTCCCAACACTCACCTGCTCATCTTGCCTGCAGCACATTGCTTTATTGACTGTGCTTTAAATGGCAGCATTTGCCAGTGGAAACATTGCCCAGCAAACCCAGTCTTCCTGTTTTTCCAGAAGTACAGTTAAAACCCATGGAAGGGTTAATTTGGGGTTAATGGGGGTTGGAGCAGGGTGATCTTGATGTCCTTTCCTGCTCAGCTTCACCTGGGGATTTGCCTGTGCATGCACCAGGCTGTGGGCAGAGGTGATGGGAGGCAGTCAGGCAGGTTATGGTGCCATGAGAGCAGGATAAAGCTGTTTTTAATGATGCCAGGAGGCAGGGCTGTAACACAGTCCCCAACACTCCTCTGTGCTGTGCTCAGGGGAACGTTAGCTCAAGATTTGTCACCAGAAGTCTCAGGTTCCCATCCTCAACTCCAGCAGAACAGACCTTTATGACCCATCTTGCCTGTGGCGCCCATAGAGCACCAAAGGCAGCACATGGCCACTGCCTCCTGCTTCTCTTTCCTCAAACCTGGCTTCAACCCAGGCAGTGCAGGTGATGAAAGCAGATGCCAAGCCCTGTGGTGCAGCACCGAGCACCAACACTTTTCTCCCAGGCAGGTTTGGATGTATCAGTTTAGGGGCTGGATGCAACCAAGGGCAAAGCAGGTGCAGGCCTGGGACACAGGATGGTGCTGGGGAAACCAGAACTGTCAGCGCATGGAACAGAGTGAAGAAAGCCAGGCTCCAGCTGCAGAACTCCATCAAAGCCCAGCAGCAATCTGCATGCTGCCAGCAAAGGAAACAGACAGGGGAGACACATCGGGCAGCAGAGGGCTTGGGTAATTTGCTGCCAGCTTGCACTAAAGCAGATAGGAGAGAAAAAAACCAGTTATCCCTCAGCCTGAAGTAAATTACAAGACACATCCCTCAAGAGCACAAGGTGAAGCTCTTGATCAGACAAGTGATGTTGCATGTAATTCCCTTTGATATCACCCTATTTGAATTTTAGTGCTGTGAAGGGTGCATGACTGACAGCTCCAGAAAAAACAGGCATCTGTTCCCATGCAGAAGGGGCAGGACCCACAGCCCTGAGCACCAGCATCCCTGCGCTGGCTCTGCTGTTGGTGGGGCCACAGGGAGAGGATGCACATGTGGGGAAGGAGGACCGAGCTCATCCCCTGCTCCATCCAGCCCTTGCACACATTGCCAGAGCTCGGCACATGGGGGCCAGCTGGTGCCTTGTGGAGACGAGCATCTACCCTGCGTTATGCAGGCAAAAATTGGGTTTGCCAGCAGAAATAAGGTCTCCCAGGGTTATGAATCACATCCTTCTGACTCCTCCCCACAGCATGGGAGCTACAGAGGTAAAGCCTGTATTCAAACATTGGCCCAATACCAAAGAAGTAATCTCTCAGACATCCACCCTCCCTTTAGTACCTTTCCACTGCAGGATCCACCATGGGGTCTACCAATAACCCACCAGAAATGCCACCATCGCCAGAGCCCCCTCACTCGTGTAAGACAGAAGCAACTGATTTCTGGGGACAATCCCCATGTATCCATCCAGAGAATCAAGCTACTTATCCTGTATTACTGACAGCAGTTGGTCTGGGAATAGTTTGCATAGCATCAACACTCAATATCAATGGTAAAAGACAAAAAAAGTAAAACCAAATCAGACTTGAACTCAGTAAGCACACATCATATTAAAATCAAAGAAAGAATTGTAGCTGATTGGAGCCAAATGGAAATACACTAAACCCTCAGCTAATGTACTCAGGCAGAGAACTGTTGACTTCTGTAACCAAAGTTCACTTAATTGCTCACTTCTTGCAGTTCTAACTCACCTGCTGTGCTGCATACCAATGAAACACTCGTTTCTGCAACAAGGACAACAGGATTCACTCCAAAACCAAGCCACAACAGGGGCTGCTTTAAGGAATTTTGAAGGCATTTTTGGCAAGAAAAGCTGGCTGGTGAAGCTGCTCCCAGCTCAGGACTGGTGCAAGCAAATAGCTCACCACTAAGCAAATAAAGCAATGCACGACTGTTAGAAAAGGCTGGTAGGAAACACTTCAGGTCTGCCTTTTTCCTCTATAGCACCTAAATCAGCAAGGGGCTTGGTAATTTCAGGAAGAATTGTGCATGCTCAGTTAAAATCAAACTCCAGTGATGAGTTTTCCTAACCTGCCAAGAGGGAATATATCTGAATGGTAACACAGAAACTGCAGCAGACGAGGTAGCTCAAAAAGGGACTTGGAAGCAAGAACATTATTACCCAGCCAGCCTCCAGAGTCTGCCCTGCTGGGCAGCCACACCACATGCCCCTGCACACACGCACATGCCCTTCATCAATAGGGCTGCAAAAAGGTACAGCTTTAGCAGAGCAAGACCAAGCAATCCTGAGGATGTTCAGAGAGCTGTGATTTATCAGCCTTCAGGTGAGATGCAGTAGCTGAGCATGTTTGCTCGCAGCCTGCCTTCATTGCAAAGTAAACCAGGCTTACTTAAACTGCTGCTTCAGGCACCTTTTCATTTGAAGTGACAAAGATAGTTTAAGCAAACACATTTCACCCTGCAATCAGGGCCAGCTAAGAACATACCCACGGTCGATTCCTGCAGCTCAGCTGCCACAGGGTAGCTTCTGGCACTATCACTTGTGTTCACATGAATGTCAAAGCAGTCCTGGAAAACCATGCTTTCCCACAGGAGCTGGGCACCGTGCTTCAATTATTTATATCAAAAACAAAACATGCATTTAGCCTCCAGAAATCCTCTGGGCTTAGAATAAGATTTCAGAGTGTTCCTGAGGAGGGGACACAGGAGCACACGTTGACCACTATCGATATCTTCTGTAGGGAAGAATGATCGATCACCTGCTTTCCAGTGCTGATCCCAAGTACACCACTCCCTTACTGTTGTTGCTTTCATTATCCTACAGCTCTCAAGAAGGCTAAGCTGTGTTTTGCCACTACACAAACACACCTTGCTCCTACAGGGACACTCGGAAAATTAAGAGGGATCAACAAAAGTTGCAAATACATACTTCACTTGAAGTGCATTCAAACCCCATGAAGAGATTCTCATTACAGATTAAAATGGCTTTAAATTACTGCTTAGTCTTCTGCCAAGAAAAAGCCCTGAGAAATGGTTCTTGCTGTGAAGAGCTGTGAAGTTTAAATAGTCAAGACCGCCTGAAAGCACAGTTGTTTATATCCACCTCACACCTGGGCAGATTAAAGTGCCCACCATCAGAAAGGGAGGCTCCCGACCACCTCGGAGAGAAACTGAGATCTGCCAAAATCCACACTACAAAAATAACATCCTCCAAAACAGCCTTTACACCCCCTTTTTACCTCTCTGGATGTTCGGTAAGCTGAAGAGCTAAAAAAAACCCAAACACACACACAAAAAGAGAGAAAATACTGACGATATCTCAAAATAACAAATAACAGTAAAAAATAAAGAAAATGGCTCATCTGGGATTCACAAAGAGGGAACAAGACAGCCCTTAAAGCCAGCATAGGACATGCAAGCAGGAAAGCCACCGTTACAAGAAAGCTCTGACCAGCCATGACAAGGCCAGCCTTCCATCGGATGCGGTACCTCCTTGAAAGCGCTCAGGCTGCAAGATAAGGAGGATCCCAAGCAGAAAATCCACAGACACACCGTGGTTAAGCAACAGTTCCACAATTTGGCCATGATTTATAGATCTGGGTTCATCATTGCTCTCTCAGAGGAGGCTCTGCAGGACTGAGGATCACAAGGCAGCAGAGAAAATAGGAGCAAGTACAGCAGGGGCTATTGGATGCACAAATGCACCGAGAATACCAATTGCTCTTGAAGACCAAGTTAAAACCATCCCTGTGGAAGTGCCTCCCCACACTGCCAAAGCCCTGGCTGACAGCAGCTAACCTGCAGAGAGCTGACACCAACGGTGCACATCCCATTCCTGCAGTTAGGTGTAACAGCCCAAGAAACGTGCTGTTTCTAGCCAAGGTAGACCACAGGAGCAAAGCTTACCTGCACCTTTGGTTCAGAGCAGTCTGCAGGGTTTAGCAATTCCTCCCCTTCATCTTAAAACTTACTGTCTCTTCCCCTCCTGAGCATCCTGCTTGTGGTCACTCACAACCCAGTTAGCACCCAGTGGGACACCCACATTGTGAGCTGTGTCATGAGACAGCCATGGTGTAGCTCCTACCCTAGGGGTGGCCACATTACAGAGGTTGCTCAATATTTGGAGACCCCCACTCAGCCTCTTTACATCAGGGTGAGCTGTGGGCAAGACTGCTGCTTCACCTCCAAACCGCCTTGCTCCTGTGGCTGCCTGCAAGGACCTGGGTACCGAAGGCAGAGCAGCCCAGGGGAAAGCTCAGCACCCTGTGCTCCGCAGAGGAGAAGCAGCAAAGGGCAGGGGAGGATCTCAATAGGTTTGGAGCCTGTTCCAGCCCCACAGCTGCAGCCCCACTCATACAGGCTTATCTGGCTGGCTCCATATACCCATGGTGAGGAATATAAACCCACTGAGGTCAGCAGAGGGATTATAAGGTATGTGGGTCCTGTAAGCCCACAGAGGTGGTCCAATTCAGGGACAAACCCAATTGAAGGGGAAGGCTGGAGATAAGAAAAGGCAGCTGCTTTGACCTCAGCCATGTGCAGACATCCTACAGACCCTGCCCTGCTCCCTCACACCAGTGTGTGCCATAGGCAGAGCTCTGTATCCCACTGGGAAAATGAGGCTCCTCAAGCAAGCCCATGGGATGAGATCCTGACGTCTTTCTGTATAAGCATAAGTAGCTGATCTGCATGGAGCTGCTTAAAAAGCGCACAAGTGCAGAACAGAAAGAGCATCAAAATCAAACTCCTGCTTTTAGAAACACACTAAAAATACACTCTGCTAGAGGAGATGGCACAACAGCTAAACCACCTGCTAGGAAAATAATACTCAATTGCTAAAGTGCCTAAATACAAAGATACGCGATTTAGAGACTCTAATTTGGGTAAAGACAGTTAGGATGGACTAACTTTCAGGAAGAGCCATTAACACTTCAGAGATGGCAGGCACTGGCTTGGCTGCCCACCTTCTCTTTTTTGACTCTCCTGCTAACTTTACCCTCTGGTAACTTCACATGAGAGATAGGGAATAAGCCAAGGATTTAGCTCTCACTGCTCTTTCTTGCACCTTCTTTAAGGCACAACAGTTTCACCCTAATGCAAGGGAACAGAACAACATCTTGAGACCCACCACTGTGAACTCACACAGTTATTGGTAACCTACCTGCAAGCAGCATGGTGGGACACACATCTGAACGCCGCTTTAGCAGTTCCTTGTCCACAGGATATGGGAAGGAAACCTTTCCTCTTGTTCACTTGAGCTTTCAACACTCATCCCCATCTCCTGTGCAACCCATTATTCTCCATCCTCTAGCAGTTTACATTTAAAAACACTTAGAAAACAACACTGAACGTTCTTACGCCCTACTGCCACGGTGCACCAAGAACCAGCTGCTCCCTCAAGGACAGAAAAGCACAAGAAACTCGCCCATGGGGCTGAGCTTGTTAAATGAGGCCCATGGGCCCAGGTGGAGCTAATCAGAGCCATTAATGCTCATTAGTGCCCCAAGGCCCAGCACCTGCTGCTCTACTCACTGCAAAGCCTCTGCTCTGTGGGTGCTATGTATTCAGCCTTTCCTTCCGCCTGCCCTGGAGTTCGTAGCTTTTAACAACAGAGCCTGAGCTCTGATTTTCACTGCCATTGACTCAAACAGCTCCCAGGTTTACAGCAGCAGGACATGCTATCAGGTGTGTAGTATGTGCTCCCGTTGCTCTGAATTCACAAAGCAAGTGTAAATTAAGGGCTAGATTCTTGTGCCATATCTTTGGTAGCTGGCAGGTTATCCCAGAAGGGTTGTACCCCTGCTTTTGAGTGGATAGTTCAGTGTACAGGGTCTTCTTTGTGTCCTGCTACACAACACAATGAATACAGACCTGCCAGACAAGATCAGAGCATAAGTTAGATGTGAAGTTACTTAAAATGTTATCTATATATTGCAAAAGCTCTGAAAATGAACAATATCGCATACTTTGCTCACCAAAAGGGACTCTGGGATAAATATACTGTGCAAGCTACTACAGCTCCAATTGGAACCAATTAAAGTGAAGAAAGATTTCCTCCAACTTAAGTGCCATGTATCATAGCCCTTCGCCTCCATCTTTTCACATATCTTTACAGGAACAAGAAGTTAAAGATATACTCGCTACTTCTAGGCTTACATCTTGCACAGACTGGAATTCAATTAACATTTTTCTGCTACAAAACTTGGAGGAGCACTTCAGAGCTGCTGCTCACAATGCAGAAGCGACTGAACAAATGATATTCTCATTAACGCTCTGCCTTTCCCTGCTGCGCAAGCCAAATCCTTGAACACTAAAAGCACCTCAGCATCAGCTGGGTTCACAGACATCCAGAGCAATTTTTCAAGCTCCCTGACTTTTATAGACCAAGGGGGAAGGGATTTGGTGTGCTTTAATCCATTCTATTATATGAACTCAGAAATGGTTTTCACTCTCTAGCACTATAAATTAAGCTGGCTGCAGTTATTCTTTTCCTGATTATGCTGAAAGTTACTGGGAATAATTTGATGACTACATTTCCTTGCCCTTCTTTTTTTACCTTCTTTTTCAGAATTAAGCTGTGAATTTAGTTTCCCAGGTAGTAAGCAAATAATGCAATAAAACTGGAGATATTAGCCAACACATTCACATCTGTATGCCTGAAACTGTGGATTAGCACGGTAAAAGCTCTTGTACTTCGTATGTGGAATTTACTACACTCACTTCCAAGCCCTACAGACTGGAAGGACATATTGTGCAAGAAAATCACCTTTTCTTTGCATTCCTCTGGGTTTTTTTTTAATCTAGAAGGCTAATCACTTGTTAGAAATAAGTGAATTCACCTTTGCAAGTCATCAGACAAATCCTATCCCACCCATTATAGAGGCTGGAAAGCTCAGGTAAAGAATCATTTAGGGATGGAGTTTCTTACTCTGAAAATGGTCCAATCTGTGCAATGCGAGCTACTGTTAAGTACTTCTAAAGATGGAAAATAATGTGTTTTGTTAGCGTAGTCATAAAAATACATGTCATTAGGGACCAGATTACATCTGTTTGACTCCCCCTCATTTGCTCTGACCATTGTAAGACCTTGTCTCCTAAACCCTGGTAACAGAGGGAAAGATATACACAGACTTGGATTACTCTGGAAAGTTAGGGGGTGCACTGTACAATTCAGAGTGTAATAAAAAGTCGCTTCTATACAGTATGATGGTATTCTGGGAGTCTAACTGTGCCTCTCATTCATGTGCATTAATAAATGTGACTTTGATGATTTATTTGAGTGCAAATTACTTCACAGTATCAGTAAGCGTAGCAGAGTCCAGCTTCAGGCTGGGTACCGTTAACAAATATAATCTTTTAAAAGCTTCAGTAAAACCTACTTGGGATCCCATCAAACTCAAGTGCCCGTGTCAGTTATTCTCAATTATTCTAACTATAAGGACATGTCAGGTACACCAAAGATGCAATTCAGACAGCATGACTGTCCTAAAATGATAACTTTAGCATAATGCACTTGACAGTGAAAAAGCAATAATAGCTATTTTGGGAACAAAAGAAAAACACAATGGATCTGATGACTAAGTGTTCTGGTCCCCAGTGTAAAAGCAAAGTAGATCCCTGCCGTATTTAACTTGATTCCTTTGAATTAAACACTTCCATTAAAAGTCTCCCACAGTAGCTTTAATATTTAATTATGTATTCCACCAAAGGAAAGAACAAAATCTTTGCAAAGGCTTTTTTTTATATGCATGTGAAATATTTATCAGCATATCTCTTTGGACAAGTATTTTTATCCCCCAGGCTGGGAAAAAGCTTCCGTGTACAAATCAGTTTCAAAACATTTTATTCTATAGCTTGGAAGTTTTCTATACTTCAGCACCTCATGCCGTGACTTTGTTATTTCACTTGTTAATGAATGGTAATTAAATCTCTTTTGGCTGAAAAGGTTGGAGGGCTCCTGCTGCATTACAAAAACAATTTCTGAAAGTTACAAAAATGCCCAAGTGTCTAGAAATTAAAGAGTGAAGTTTGCCGTGTTCTGAGTCCAAGTTTGAATCACTCAGAAGGGTTTATGTGGGAAAACAGCGCATCCCAGTCAGTGTGTGCAGTCTCCCCAGTTGAACAGACATAATTATGCCACTTTGTGTCTACCAGAGTAAATAGAATCGTATTCTTAATAATGCACAATGTGGCTGCGAACTTCCTTGATCTTACTAACTGTAGCAAACACTGGATAAACCCTATTATATACTACCTGCACAAAGAACTGCTACATGTGTACATCTAAGTAAAGACTTGTTAATTTTGCATTTGCTCAGCAGGGCTTGAAACATCAGCTTATTAATTTTGATTCTTTTCTGTTTTCTCTTTTTTTTCAGGTGCTTTCAGTCCGAAGATAAATGGAGTGCTTACAATAGAGGCAGAGAAAGGGGAAATAACTACATATTAAGGCATTTTGTGATGTTACAGTGCTAAATAAAGACACAGTATTGAAGAAGTGTGTGCATGGTCTCCATTATTAAGTTACACCAGTGTAAGCTTCCGCTGGCATTATAAAAGCAGACTTGGTCCACAGTTTTTAAACCAAAACCATGTTTATTCTACTATAAAATACCTTTTACTGAAAGCAATACATGGATTTTAGAGAGAAAGTTGATTCTGAAATTCTTTTAAAAGTACAGTTTCTCAAACAATCCAACACAAATAGAGTTTAGCAAAACATGGGGAATGGGAATGTGGTGAGATGAGTCCGTTCCTACGTTGTAAGTTTGGGAAGAGGTCCGCTGAGTGCAAAGCCTGCTCCGATGAAGCGAGGAGCATCAGACCTATTGTGTGGAAGCTTTGGCTCCTTTTCAGTCAAGAGTCGTTCCTTCTCCCTTTAAATAGAAACAAAGAAAAGGAAAACACATCTTTCATTCTGTAGCCCTTTGCAAACCAAGGAAATCTGCATCCTCCAAAGTCATTTTCATGCCATCACATATCAAGAGATCATTAAAAAATTGTTGATTAAAGCCTGTTGGGCTAAACTGCCAAGACTAGGTGTCTGTTTGGATCTAATTACAAGCTTACTGATGCTTTTTGGAACTACTAGAAATTAGAAATAAATGAGCTCTTTACCTGCTACTTCCCAAAATGGTCAGAGCACCTCATTAGAGCAAGTTTGTATATGAGCTCGGTGACTTCAGACTCCTAATCACCATCCCATTCTAGCAAGTATATGCTTGTTTTCAAACAAACAGTTACATTCATCAAAGGCACAATGGGGAGATACTTTTTCTTTGTTGAATTTTAATGAATAAATAGTGTTGTCTGTCTTCATATTTTAACAGAGTTCTAGTGATAATTACCCTGCCTGTGACACTGGCAGAAAACTAACAACATGCTGTGGGTGCACTGATAGGCCCAGGAATTTTCTCCATCAGAGGATCCAGGGGTGGTTAAATGGCCTTAGGAGGAGGGAACAAGGGTTAGCTGTTTTCACTCTTATGAGACTGGGGATGTAAAAACAGAAGAACAAATAGGAAGGGCACTAGTTCACATTTACTGTGATATACCTGGAGGTTTCAGAGAAAGGTCTTGAGACATTATAATTAACCAACTGAAGCTTTATGAAGTCCTAGTTTATCTAAACAGCAGAGGTCTCAAGGCTTTACAAAGAAGCTTGATGCCACTACTTTTATTTTAGTCTTTGAGACTGAGACATAAGCGTGAGTGCAACCACGCTTTGGCCAAATGTAGCTTTGTCATATCAGTACCCTTTCTCGGGCCCCACTACAGGAAAAGAAAACACTTTCTGGAATTAATACTTTCCTCTTTGTCCCTAAATAACTGTGTCAGGAGAGGAGGAAGTTCAGAGAAACACTGTAGGATGACTAGTCATGCTTCCTTTTCCAAATTTTACCCATATGGAGGTGGGAGAATAGGCAAAAGATGGCACAGTTGAACTTAACCATGACAACCATTTATAGCTGGTTTTAATTGTATCACTGTGGCACTAATGGATGTGCCAGCTGACAGCTCTAAAATCTAACATGCTATGTTTAGATGGCTCATCCCATCTCACTATTGCGCTTCCAACTTTGGGAAGATAAAATGATCCAGAGTCCATGTCACTCCTTCCCATGGAGACAGCCAACAGATGTGCTCATTTGTATGGAATATTCTACGCAGCTGGCTACTGTAATATATTATGCAGAATTAATGTGCAAGCAGCCACGTGCAAAAGCTTCGAGTTACTACTGACATCCCTCAGTGCAGTTATTTACTTAAATAGGACCACAGGATCAGGTCTCTGGTATGGTTTTAGGCTCCATATTTTCTCACCAATCCTTATCAACATCAAACTGGAACCCTGGTGTCAGAAGTAAGTAGAATAAGTAGTGAAGCAGAAAGGGTGCAAGAAGCAGAAGGAGAGAATGGAAAGAGTAAGAGAAAGAAAGCCTAAGACACCTGGGAAATACTACATTCAGAATCAGAGAGCAGAAAAAGAGGATTTCAAATTCACAACCAAAATCTTAAACATTGGATTTTCAGCTTGAACACAAAGCTAAATTCCTGTTGTCACTCATTATATTCCTTCAGCATCCCATGGAAAGCTGCATTAGGTCAGTATCAAGACTTTAAATCACAAACCACAATTGTCTTGTGCAAATCAATAAAAGCTTTTGATGATACCTTTGTGTGAGGTTATCTGAGAGCATTAATTCTCTTACATACCAGGGTAGTCAATAATGCTATTAATGCTATTGTCCTGACAGAATCCTCTTTTTATTAGCAAACCCAGCCACATCTATTTCAGACACGATGTTAACATTAGCCAGCATGATAGAAATCAAGTCAGTGGGTTTGTGTCAGCTGGGATTTACAGCAACCTGAGACTGTAGGAATCATATGGCCCTGGCTCTTTGGCCAGCATGTACACCCCAAACAGTGCCTATTCAGACCAGCCTAAGGCGGGTATAATGTGGAAAGGAATGGCTATATGTCAGGGATGAAGCACTCCTTCAGAAGGATTTGGCTGTACAACAGTCACTCTGTATTGCAGAAAGCAAAGGACACATCATGCAAAATTGACAGTTTGGAGAAGGAAGGCTGCACAACAAGGTTGTTTCCTTTGCACTGTTGCTGGGCAACACGAAACGCAGCCTGGAGATTAGAGAAGCTGCAGTTATCCAGGACTGATATGCTCAGTTATGCCTTGGGGTGTGCATATCCTTCAGAGCAGGATGCAGTTCAACAAGTTTGACTGGAGAACAACACAGTGAGGGACAGAGGAGAGGAGAGCAAAGCCCAGCACCTGACTATGTCTGCCACAAACACAATAGTAGTGCAAGGCAGGGCAAGTCAGCACCGTGCCGGTAGCTTCTGAGCTTGAGATGGAAACTATGAGGTGCTATCATCCTGTGGAAGCGCCACTCACAGAACGTGCATTCAAAACATGTATGTCACAAAGACACCATGCTCACCAGGCTACAGCCATGCCTGACCACAAGAACAACAAGCCTCACTAATGGCAGATATTTATCCTGAACCTACAAACAGCGTTATGATTTCAGCACTAATTGACCTACAACACGAAATTCCATTCACTGTGCATGATTAACAGACCCAAGTTCAGTCACCATCACCTCACACACTGTTTTTGTTTTACTTTAAAGCAGTTACGCCCCTAAGAGTTATTGGGATTTTTCAATAGTTATGACAGGAATCAATTCTAGGTACAATGTAACAACACAAGATGGGTGAATTTCTTCTCATCTGATGAACAGAAAGAAACCTGATGCCAGAGTCCAAAATGGAAACATTAAAACTATTGTGAAGAGGATACTTAGCTGCTGGAAATGGATTATCAGGCATTATGGTGGCCTCACATATTGATCCTAAAGCTCCAGGAAAGCCATTAGCACTGCACAATTCTTGCTAATTCCAAACATTAAGGTAACATTATGCAATTTTCAGATAGACACATGTCACTGTTTGTCACTGACAATTTCGCTAATTTAGTGATCAAAATTGTTTGCTGGCTGGAATATGATTAAGGGAAAAAAGATACAGGCAGCTTTGAATCATATTCAGCAACACAGAGAATTGTTGGCTTTTGTGTGTGAGGAAGGGACAGGCTGAGGATGGAAAGGGGTGGAAAGATAAAAAGCATATACAGAAAAACTTGGTAACAGATCATGTCATGTAACTGCAGAAATCTAATTAAGAAACTCTTTAAAAGTAAAATTCAATCACTCCACTTTCAGAAGTCACAAAGAGTTTTGGTGTCCCAGCTTGGGGACTGTTATGAGAATAGTCTCATCTCTCAGACTGTACAGATTAGGTCACTTTATTGTACCAGAAACTGGGCAACTAGGATCCTCGTTATTTGCTTTTAATCAAGAGGAGCAGCTGAATGCTCAGTTGCGGATTGAGAGAAGCAGGGACGTGCCATCAAATTGCTACTGGTTAAGGAGAGTCAACAGCTACATACAGGACAGTTCTTAGGCTCTGCCATCAAAAGGGTAAGACATCTGACATCTGATCTTCATCAATCACATAGTGGGATCAAGCGCATCCTCAGCAAGTCTGCAGACAACACCAAGATGAGTGGTATGGTTGACACACCTGAGGGATGGGATGCCATCCAGAGGGACCTGAACAAGCTCGAGAAGTAGGCCCATGTGAATCTCATGAGGCTGAACAAGGCCAAGTACAAGATCCTGCACATAGGTCAAGGCAACCCCCAGTATCAATACAGACTGGAGAATGAAGGCATTGAGAGCAGCCCTGAGGGGAAGGACTTGGGGGTACTAGTGGACGAAAAGCTGGACATGAGCTGGCAATGTATGCTCACAGCCCAGGAAGCCAACTGTATACTGGGTTCCATCAAAATAAGTGTGACCAGCAGGTTTAGGGAGGTGATTCCACCCCTTTACTCTGCTCTCGTAAGACCCCACCTGGAGTACTGCATCCGGCTCTGGAGTCCTCAGCACAGGGCAGACATGGACCTGTTAGGGGTGGGTCCAGAAAATGGCCACAAATAGGATCAGAGGGATGGAACATCTCTCCTATGAAGACAGACTGAGAGATTTGGGGTTGTTCAGTTTGGAGAAGAGAAGGTTCTGGGGAGATCTTATTGCAGCCTTTCAGTACTTAAAGGGGGCTTATAAGAAGGACATTTTAGCAGAGCCTGTTACTGTTGGACAAGGGGTAACTGTTTTAAACTAAAAGAGTGTAGGTTTAGAGTAAGTTGTAAGAAAGAAATTTTTTACAATGAGGATAGTAAAATACTGGAACAGGTTGCCCAGAGAGGTGGCAGATGCCCCATCCCCAGAAACATTTAAGGTCAGGCCAGATGGGGCTCTGAGCAACCTGGTCTAGTTGAAGATATCCTGGCTTATTGTAGGGGAGACTCAGTTAAAGATGACCTTCAAAAGTCCCTTCCAACCCAAACTATTCTACAATTCTATGATTCAACATTGGAGACCAGACACTAATCTGTGTCCTCTGGGCACCATCGGTATGAATAATTTAACTGGACTGCAGAACAGGTCAGCAACATCTCTCCTGGATGTTCTTGTCCAGGCCATAGATCATGATAAATCTAGACCAGACTGAAGTAATATGAAGGATAATACTCAGGAAAATTAGGCAATAATATTATATCACCTCAGTCAAATTTGGCCATGTTCCAATCAGAAGGGTAAAGCAGGATCTAAATAAAAATCTAGTTTATGCAAAAGCTGTGTAGACAAAACTGTTATTTTCCCATACTTGGCCTGTTGCTCCTTGCGTTTCTGAGCCAGATATTTCTTTTTCACATTCATAAGCTCATTGCCAAGACTTTCAATTTTCTGTTTGTATTCCTGGTTCTGTGATTCACGCATATTCAATTCTGAGGACAGAACCTAACAAACAAAAGGCAAAAAGCAGGAACAGGAGCTGTTAGTTTCATTTACACATAAGTTAGTACTTTTACAAGCACTTTTCCCATTCACATTGGATAATATAAGAAATCACCATTCTGTACCACATCTCATTTTCTATCACGTTATTTCACTTGATCACCTCTTCTCACCTAAGGATAATTTACAAAATTAAGCCTATGCCATTTAACAACAATAAAACATGTAAAATATGCTCCAAACATTAGGGGTACGGTATTAATACACACGTTAGCTTTCAATGTTCTGGCATACAAATGTGGGTGAAAACCTCAACTGAAGATCTTATAAATAAAGCACATATTTATTTAATAATAATAATAATAATTGGTTTTATCACCGGTATCCACTTGATTATATGAAGTAATTCAATCCACACGGGCAAAGTAGTGGTAGGTACTGCAAATATGAATACAATGCCACTTTCACATGAATCAGCAAACTTTAAAGAAAGTAGGAAGATGTCTAGTGTGTTTTCCTTCTTTAAGAAGAATAGCTTGACCTGGCACTACAAAATGGCATGCATGCCAGTACACTAGAGCATACTGTGCCTGAAATACACAGTAGCAGTTGACTGCATTAAGGACAAATGGGAACCGTATGGAAAACTTGAAATCACATTCAGCTTAGCAAAATTTTGGCTTCTATTTTACATTTTCTACATTGTTTTTCTTCTCCATGGAAAGCTAAGATTTGCATAACAGCCTCTTTGTTTCCTAAGGGCCCATCTGCTGCTGCATTTTTTTCCTCATGGTTAGTATAGACGTGATTATGATGCAGTGAACAGGAGATGATGACTTCAACAATGAGAGGAGCAGTAGAAGTAGATGAACTCCTGGGGAGACTGATCTTTCATGCAGGCAGGAACAAGGGAAGATCAGCTTATTCTATCAAAAAATCACTTTTTAATATCATGCTTTCAAAGTTTTCCACAAGATACCTTCAGCAGGAAATCCTCCTTTCTAATGACAAAGGGTTAAGACAGGTTACTCCTGTCATCTGTTTAAAAGTTGCAAGCCTAATATGCACATGCATATTGCAAGAGAAATAACAAGAGTTAAAGACTGGATTCCAAATATATCCCCACTAGTTTGTTAAAAGGAAAACAAAATGGCTTTGATTTGCTTATTAAAGATCTTAAAAGTTTAAGAAAAGGGAAGGAGAATAAGCTTAATGGAAAACTGCTAGTGTCCCAGAATGCCCATGCTCAAAAAGCATTTACAGAATCGTGATGCATGCTCGTATCCTAATAGGACTTTCCCTCTATTTTAATGGAACAAACTAGCATAATGTGAAAAAAAATTTCCTCTACTGCTATTGATTTTTCCTTGGGGAGATGCAGCATTAACCTTATTCTCCTGATCTAATACACTAAGGCATGCACACTGTTCATCAAAAACCTTCCTGAGGCCCTGCTCCCCAGGATCAGTGGTGAAGTCATTCTGCACTCCTGGCAGCCCCCCAACCAGAGACAGAGGGCATCTCTTACTTTCAGCTGCTTGGTCTTCTCTTGGAGAGTGTGCCTGTAGTGTTGCAACTGTTCTGCAGCTTCAGGCCCAGGCTGCCGGGCTAAGATGTGCTTCAATTCCCCATACAGTTTCTCCTTTTCCTAAGAAAAAGGGAAGAGGGAAAGGTCTTATAAAATTACTATAGAATCAGCACAACCTGTGATGAAATAAACCTCACTGAAAAATGCAACTTAGGAAGACATCTGCAGAAACAAATCTGCCTGTGTGTCAGTCTTTCTCACTAGCCATAAGGTATTTAAAGTTGTTGTGATAGCAGTGGGAGAGCTCATTAAGAGAAACATCCAACTACTTTGAGCCACAAATGAAATACTCTTAAACACTGTCATCAGTGAGCACTCTCTGCCACAGAGAATATAAAACAGTCGCTGGAGGAGTATCCAGGGATGGAAAATTAATTACTAGTAACTGTGCACATTGCAATCTCTATTCTTATGAGCCACATTGCCTTACATTAAAGATCATAGCTTCACCAAACAGGATGTAAGCAGGCTATAGAAATGTCAGGGAAAGACTGTACAAAAGAATAACTTCTTCCAAAGGAAATCCTGCAAAGCACGTGTACACGCACATGCACACACATACACATATATATATAACACCTTTCATTTTAACCGCAGGGGCTCTGGGAAAGGGAAAGAAAGTATAAACACCAGCAACTATGACTAACACAATTACCACCAAGTAATTTTTCTTTGTCACATGTCTCTTCTTCCTTCACATTGGAACAGTATACTTGTGGGAGCTGGATATAGCCGTGCCTGAACAGAAACCACACCACGGACCCACTTATAGCTTTACGTACTGAAATGCTGCTTCAACTGTGCTTTGAGCATGTACTTGGTTTTAGTCTGAGGAATAAAGCTCTGAACAAAACCACCTTCATAACTTTGCACATTACAAGATTTTCAGTATCTGCCCTGTCAGACTAAGATTTTTATTATTATTTAACATTATTTAGCAAGATCCCATCCTTGTCTGGTACCCGGAGAGCTGGAATTAAAAAGGACGGTTATTTGACTGGAAGTCAGACTTGCAGACAAACAATTTAACTGAAGCAGACAAAAATGGCAAGTGGGAGGTAGGACAGGTGATTATTTACTCGGACTCTGACAAAACCCCATTTTGCTGTCTTTTTTATAAGCTCTGTCTATGACTCTTACCACAGAATTCTTTCATGGGGAATGTGGGAAAAGGTGCCACCACATCACCTAGAACTGCTACACGTGGCCTTGCTGAGTGGTTGAGTCAGGTTTTTCAGAAGTGTCTCGTCACTTTGAAGATGATGTAAAATTATAAGGGTCCAGTCTTCAAGACTTCAAGAAGCTCAAAGGTTTTAGACCTCAGCATGTTCTGAAAACTACGCATTACAATGGTCACAAGCTGGGACCCAAAAATGGAAGCACTTCAATTCATAAATTACTCTTGCAAGCATTGCCCTTAAACTCTGAATTTTACTGAGGAGAAGTTCCTTATAAATGAAGTTGCTTACAGGTTTTCTTTGGAAAAATCAAAACCTCCTGAGACCTGGACTGAAATTTGCATAGTGGTAAAAATTGAGAATTCATTCTCAGTAGAGAGCTGTTACGTCACTACAAGGGGTTTCCACTACCACCTTTTCCTTCTGAGGAAAACAAGATTATACTGCAAGTTAAAAACAACGGCAAAAGAAAAATAGGCCCTGTCAAAATCTGGCCAGCCAGTATTAACATTCCACCCCTGAATGTATCACAGATTTGTATTTTGGAAGAGCGTAATGGTAATTTGGATAAATATGGAGCAGTTGATGGATTGAAGGTCTTGTGTGCAATTGTTTTCCGATTTATTTCTCTCCTAAACCTCTACAAGGGCCAACCAAGCTCTTCAAACATTGTGCAATGGTGTGTATAATAACCTCATTTAGAGACAAAGTGTGCAATTCTATTATGAGGAGAATCTATCTTATTCTCGGACAGCAACAGAGACTCATTAGCTGTCCGATGTATATTGTCTTCATAATCTAACAGAGGCAGAACCAGCTGTCTTATAATGCATATCCTGTCCTTCTTTGCTAAGCGCTGTCCATCTCTTTTACATCTACTCAATTAATTTGTCACTGGATTAGAAGCACCATATGTCAGCAAAACATTAAAAGAAAAACCTGGCTACTTCTTTCCTCATCAGCAGAAGTTTGCATTCACAGGTTGGCATTTCTATAATTTCTGACATTTTACCCCAGGATGAGAAAAATAATTTAAAAAAATCAACTGATTTCAATTAATTTGAAAACAGCAATGATGAACGTATCTAAGTCACTCACAAGGTACATTTGAAACTACTACCAAAAATGCATTGCTTATAGCAGCTACTTTTATCTTTACACATAAGAAACCAGAAATGCCCCGGGGGGGGGGGGGGGGGGGGACAGCACAAATTAATAAAGCAAAATTTTAGTTTCTACCTATATTCAAGAGACAGACAAGATGTGCAATGTGTATTACACAGGGATACCTTACAAATAGCCAGCTACCAGCATAGAACATGCTGAAAGACCAGTAGGGTTTACCGACTCGTGAGTTGTATTCAAAATATCTTTCAGCTGTAGTGCATAATATCCCCAGAAGATGGAGCTACGTTTTGGTGGGGGATTTGGGGGGAACAAGTAAAATACCTGTACATTCCTTTAAATGTCTGAGAACCTAATGGGGCCAGACAAGAGAAGGCATCCTCACACTGTCAAGAAAATCATAAGTCAGCAGTGATAATCATCAGTGTAACACTAATTTAAAGAGGGTAAGCTGATCTGTTTGATGCCTATTGTAAGTCAGTTAACACTATTTTGTCAAAGTAGAAGTCAGTAAGCTTTTATTTCTGTTGGTGCCTGCACAGATGATGTTGGAGAAAAAAGCTACCTGAAATCCTACACCTGTTGGAATAAGTCAATCCACTGCAGCATGTGTAAGATTGACCCCCAACCACCTTCCCTCACACTCCCCTCCGTCGTTGTGCCTAGCTGCAATCACAACAAACATCTTGCCAGTGTTACATGTTCTTGAGATGAATAGAACTTAAAAGTCATAAACATACTGTGAGGCACTACTCTTCTTGAGGTGGTGAAGGAAGATCCATCAGATCCCTCCATAACTCCATGCTGTTAAGCCTTCACCAGTAAGAGTAATGTACATGTCTTCAGATCAGGTCTAGGCCACTACCAAAGCTTTTTTATGTGATCTTTTCCATTGCAAAATTCCCATGGAATTCAGGAGGTGTTTGATTGTAGGACCAAATCCATAATGTCAACCAGCTTTATTGGTTTATGACATAGAAACTAAGACAAGCCACTGGTGGAGAGACGAGAGCACATTCATCTTGTGCATGCAGGGCACACTGGGAGACTCAGATTGAGGGTTACAGTCAAGTTTCAGGCATACCAAAGAGAATTTCAGCACCTCTGTGTATACCTGCTGTAAAAATTGTGTAAACAAAACTCCGCATTATTTTTAGAACAGCCCTTCTTGCCTTAGATTTGTTTTCCAGGGGAGCTCCAAGGAGCACACACACCTGCCTTTAGGCTTGGCCATGACAATAACTCTCTGCATCCCTAAGCCTCTCAGCCATTAATTCAGGGGAAGGTGGGGGTGAGTGGTGCTTTCCCCTAAATTTACGTAGCTGCTGTCTCAGCCAGAATCTGGAGTTCTCCCAGTCTGCAAGCTCGACAGCAAACTGAGAAACATAATTTTCTTCTGCAGGAGACTGGCTGGTGTTTGGCAAATTTCAATCAATTCTTCCGGATTCAGTGGTCGCAAGTTGGCTCAGTCTACAGCAAGAAGATTCACTTTGCCAGCATAATCCTGCTTCAAAAGAAACTATTGTTGCCAACTAGCACACAGCATATTTTGCTCAGTTTTCCCTGTCAGAGGGACTATCAACACCATTAGATGCATTCCCAAAGTGATACCAAAGCATTTCACTGCTTTGACAAGGAGTGGGAAGCAGTCACCAATGCTGGGATAGACCAGTGCACCTGGTATTAGCTCTAAAGATGTGACTCCATTTTATGTCATCTTATCCCTCACCATGACACCAGGGAACTCTTGAAATGACCCATCTTGTTAGTTAGCCCAGGGTATCATGCTGAGCCGGAGACGATGAATGACTGTACATTTAATGAAGATGCATTCACACCAGAAACAGGCCACAAAGTCCCGGCTTCCTCATTTTTATCAGCTTGTCTTTCCAAGTAGATAATTCAACAAATTTACCTGGCTTAGCAGCACATCAGCAGCCTTCTTCACCAGACCCACAAAAATCCTACTGTGCACCAAAAGCTTTCTATCACACATATTATTAAAAACACACACACAAAAATCCCAAAGCCTCTGACTCAGAGTAAATTTCATTTATGTTAGTGCCTTTCTCCAGCAATTGAGCTAAAGAAAAAACCCAACAAGGTAAAGATGTAAAGCAAAAGTGTGCAGTGTAGTGTAGGGTTGCAAACCCCAGCATATTTGACCTAGCTAAAAATCCTTATTTTAATTAGTAAGGTGGAGAAAGCAACATCATAACCATGTAAACAGACTACAGTTTCTCCTGGTTTGATGAGGCAGTCAGTCAATGTGCCACAGGGGGGTTTCTTGTTTATTGACATTATAACCAAAATGTCACCACTAAGCTGAACTCCAGAGCCATTTTGTTTACGATGCCATGCAGCAGCAGAGCATCCTTAAGGGGTTGTGATCCCTTTTCAGAAGTGTTAAACAGGACACTGAAATATGGCTTAAATACATAAATAGACACACACATCTAGTCATAGTCATTTTACCTGCATAAGCTGCATGCTTATTTGTGTGTATGTGTATACCTGTTGTCCCAGGACATCTATAATTAAAAGTTTTATGAGGAAAAAATTAGCATATGGTAACCTTCATGAATTTTAAAACAATAGAAGATTGTTGCCTCCAGCACTATGAGAAATGTGCAGGGTAAACTTTCTCAATGAAGACTCTTCAAAAGCTTCTGCTCTTTCTTGTGTATTCTATATCCATCAGCAAACACCTTTGCAAGCATGCAGTTCCCTAGGACATCTTATATTTCATCATCTAGACCCTCCTTTAACTGTCCAATGTGATATTTCTATTGGGGAAATTAATTCAGGTTTGAATCAGAGCACTGAAGCCCTTTCACAATGTGTCAACACTAACAACACATGAGACACTTTGGGTTTTCTTGTTAATATGCTGCTACCAACTTGAAGGAAAGGCTGGGATAATCTCCCCATCTTTGGTGAAATTTGCACCAATGTAGATGGACTTAAATTAAACCTAACGACATACCCCTCCATTTGATATTAATGCTCCTCAAGAGTTAATCCATTTCCTTTGGCACAGAGCAGACTGCACTGAATTGACTGCCATTTTCCAAACAACTTAATGAGAGAGGAAAAAACACCTTGGAGCACCTTTTAAGGTCTTCACCCTTGACTCTTTTTTTGTAACAACAAGAGCTGAATGCTGCATTATTACCATCTTCCAGGAACAACAAAGTACAAACATTTCCAGCTAAAGTGCAATTGCAATTTATTATTATTCTTTTATTATTATTGCTAGGTATTGTGCTTTTTTTTCTCCAAAGGAAAAACAAATAGGTTACATATCCTCCCCTCCTTCAGCTTCTGAACTCTGACACGCAAGGATAAAAATCTATCAGAAGAAAAAGGCATGGATGCCTCTTGCTGACATAACAGCTGCAATTCCCTTTTTACTACTGATAGCACACGAGTTTATAAAATCATTATCCAGAGTAGCTCATTTAGTCACAGCTTTTATAGTTTACATTACAGAAGATGACCAATTAATTATCCCCTGCGCTTCTATGTGTGTGAACAAAAACACACATGTACTTATATACACACAAAAGAGAGCTTTTCCTTGAAGGTGAGAATTACCCTTGACAGGTCATGGATTGATGTAAATATTCCATCCATTTCCACTCTGCCTGCAGCTTGACAGTTGGGCTGAAGAGAGCTCTAAATAAACCTTTGTTTCACATTCTACTAGCAGCTTGTCTTAAAGTGTCCTGGAGGAGATTCAGAGGTTGATATGATTCTTATCAATAAGGAATCTAAATATTCTAAATAAATAAGTCTACAAACAGCGGGGAACCTTTTACTGGCTAATAATTACTACATACAGGGTTTCAAGCCAAATGTAGGCTATTTGACTTAAAACCTCTGTATTTAAACATCAGTGTAACAGCATGCATTTTAGCTATTCAATAACCATTTAGATTTTAAAAGTATCAGATGAATCAAATGAGAATTATCACAGCTTTGCTACTAATGATTAGCTGCTCCTGCAGGTGGAGGACTGTGTTAGGGATTCCCAGCAGACCCAACTTCTGCTCTCACTTCTGACTGATCTGACAGATGACCTCAAAGGGTCAGAGTAACTGCAGAGCTGCTTCTAGAAATACCTATCTTTACGTTAGGTACCTACATCACTTTAATCACCTGCTTGACTCAGATCTTTAGATTTCCCTGGAAGATGAGAGCACTTAACTTCAAGTCCTTTCATGTTCTAGAATTGCTGCCTCTGAACAGCTGTCTCAAAGTCAAGCCACCACTTAAACCTACAAATATCTTACAAGGCAGTAAAGCCTACATACATCTTTCTGACATGATAGTAGAGTTTGCCTGCATATGCCAAGTACCTCAGGGAAGAAAGAGTAGTCTCCTGTCACCTTTTGGAACCTATTAAGAAATAACAGTATATCTAAGAAACACATATGGCAATTCAGAAATCATGAATGTTTCAACATACGGCTTCATTCAGACTCGCTATAATTAGAGCTGACCCTCTGCTATCCTTTGAGGGGTTCTGTTTCAGCTCCCCTTGCCTGTTTCTTAAAATTCAAATGAACAGAAACAGGACTAAAGGAAGGGGAAAGAGAGTGAATCCTAATGTAAAGACAACTGCTGTGCTGAAGTGTGCCATCCCCTGTTTTATATTACAGCTAAATCTAATAAGACAGGCACAGGAAGACTTGAGCTCTGAGTTTAGAGGATGTAGAGCAACTGGCAGAGTCCCCACAGTGCTTGGCTCCTGTGCACTCCACAGCTTGTGTCTGGTTGTCTCAGAGTGAAGAACGGAGGAACAGAGTTCTTCCTATGCATGTTTGTGTCCTCATGTGTCCAATTTTAAGCTACTTTTTAAAACACAATAAAAAACAACACAGTGACTCTAACTGCACCCTCTCACTGCCCTAAAACAGCCTTAACCTGCTGCATCTTTCTGCATGTGTTTTCTCAACAAGGGCACCATTCACACCCTTATAAGAATAAAAATAAATTATCCAAAATAGATAAAATATAGTCTGTTGCTGTGGAATGTCTTTTTTGTTGTTGCTGCTGTTGTTGTTGGGTTTTGTTGTTAAAGTTGCAACCACCATATGAAATAACAATCCATCACTGAAAGGGCTGCTGTAGATTGTGCATATCTTGGTGCTGAAGGAAGAGCAGAACACCCTTGCCTCAATGGAATAACGCCTGCCAAAGGGTATACCTGAATAATAAAGATTTGCAGCTGGCTCTGGGCCACACTATGTAATATAGGCTTGCAAATGTACTGCTACATTGCTGCTGCACTCCTCCAGTATTTTAACTTCTCTAGCAGCTCCTGGATGGCTGACAGTATCGGATTGCTAACAGCACTGCAAAGCTTGTGCATTTCAATGTATTCAGTCAGCACAGCGAGTCATTTATTTTCCCTTAACAAGATAACTGGTTGATTAATATACTTTACCCTGGGGTGCATGGCAGATTTATTTCCTTCCCAGATACATGCTGAATGCAGGAATGAGGAGCAAACAAGTTTGCTTTTCGTTATTTGTTATTTACTGGAACCACTCCTGAACTTTTTACTCTAGCTTTATTCTAGCAAATTATCATTGAGGCTAATTGCAATTTTGACCAAGTAAGAACTTTAGGAATGGGCCATTTTATGGGTCATATCCATGCTCAAGGTTTCTTGGCTCAAACTAGATATAATGCATTTGAATAAAATACTTTGGTGATCACTGTTCCTGTTTTTCTCATGCAGATTGCAGATGACCCTGATGTACCCTGGGTACTCACGTGGCCTCCTCCTGTCAGTATCTGAATGTAATTAAATCTTTAATGTACTTATGCTGAAGTACTTCTTCAGTGCTCCTACTCTTATCCTACAAGGGGTCTGGACACGAACAGTCGCTACATGAATTTGCCGAAGTTCACTAAAACTCCTGGAAGGTACACAGACATGAAGCTCACTCTCCCAAGCTCCCAGGACCACCACACTGAATAAGCCAATACATCTGCTCCTTGCTTTTCAGAAACACCAGGACAAGAAAAGTCACAACCATAAACCAGAGTACACTTCAAGACAACTATCTTGCATGCTAAAATTCATGAACTAGGAGTACCTGTACTGGAATGAAGGAAATGGCCTTCATCAATAAAGGATGGTATTTGTGTCATTAAATCAATCTTGCATGATGTACAGGGATGGCATCTGAGGACCCAACTAGAGATCACTTCCAGATTCAAACTCAAGTAAATGTATCAATTCTCCTAAAAAACTTCAAAACCAGATTAAGCATTCATCTACATTTGCCACCTACAAACCCCGGGGGACTTCTACTCCACCTGCAACTACTTCATCTTTGTAAATGTCATCTGAATATTTCTTTACTAAAACACCATTATAGCAGATAATGGTGCAGGACCCCTAAAGTTGTTTCGATCTATTTTCCTCGTATTTCTCAAATAAATTTGCACCTTGCTTCTATCCAGAACCATCTAACACAGGAAATCTGTTTTGTTTCAGGGCAATGTAGTTCCACAGAGATTCAGTGAGATTTAAACTCTTTCACTAAGAAAATTTTCCCCAAAAAAATTTTTGATCGCTAAATAATCTGCTTTGCTTCCCATTCCCAGTGTCAGAAACACTTTTAATGGAAAATTATTTTTCTACCCTAAGGAGTAGTCTACTAAACCTGATTAAAGTGATCAGTACTTTTCCTATGTGGTTTTTCAGAACCCTGTTTAAACAAACATACCCTAAACAAACAAAAAAAACCCTAAAAAGGCTATTTTTCTGAGAAGACTTTATTCTCTTCCAGTTGAATTGCATCAAATGTGGGAGGAGGGAAAGAATGTAAATGTCAGCGTGTTTTTAAGAGCAGTTTATCATGCTGTAAACCTTCTATAGCATAGAACATCTTCTAATTCTAGATGAACTGAGATTAGAAGGGCTAAAATAAACTAATGCGCCAAGAAGCATATTTATAATATACAGAAATAGAAATCAACTCCTTTCTGAGGAGAGCTAGGGCAAGAACTGAACATTCCCCAGATTCCCATTGAATTCTTAAGGCGTACTTGAAATTTTCAGTTAGATATATAGACCCTCAATAGACCCTTTACACAGGTGAATCATATCTTTCCTGTTTATGAGATGTGATTACTTATCGCATCATCACAGGATTGCACTGAGAATTAACACAATGATCCTACAATTTGCTCAGTGTGAGTGGTTCTAACCTACTCAAAGAACCCTACTGGATATGCAATCAGTTTAAAAAGAAATCAATAATTGAATTAATTCAATGAATTGGAAAAATAATATCCATGTCAGAACAAAATTGCATAGGAAATCATCATGCCAGGCATAAGATCTCTAAATGACACTAATCCTTCAACTTAATACCAGCACTAAAATACAAAACATTTCCACCTACACTCAAAGACCCCAGTCAAAGCTCTAGTTCAGCAATGAACATTTCAAGTACAATAAAAGCAAAATAAAAGGGCAGTACAACCAGGAGCGAGCCTCAAAAAGTACTCCTGAAGGATGAATCAATGCAGTAAGTACCTCGATATGTCACTCCATAATACATTGGAGACCCCAGTTCAAATCAGATTCAAGGCACTGAAATCAATTCAATGGCACTAACTCAGTAAACTGTTGTGCATCAAAATATTGTGCTGATAATTAGATATTTTTTGTTATCACTAGATAGAGCTAGTTACAGCCAGAGTTTACGGAAATACATTAGTTTTTCATTTGAAAAAAGAACAGAGAATCTCTTTGGAGTCCAATTCTAAATCAAGGCAATTCTTACAGCATGCTTTTGACACACCAGTGTCTAAATCTGCATGGCACAGGGGAAGTAAACTTTTTCTTCATGATTCATACCCAGCTGAAAGCCAAAAAGTAAATGTTAGGCCTGAGTCCTTACTGTATTTCTCATTCCTATATTCCAATATAAATTCTTTGAAGTTCTGGCCACCAATTTACAAATGGAATCATAGACTCAAAACCCACACTCCAGCAGGTACTGTTTTCTCTTTTCCTCTTCCTTAAGATCTGCAACAACCCTCAGATTTTTATGAGGACAGGAAAGAATTTTTCTGCCTTTTTTTCACCATGTCAGGAGCCATTTGATCAATGTTTAGAAGTCTTGCCAGCTTCGCTTTCTCAGTGGTGCAATTTCTTTGTGCTGACATGGCTATGCCAGCTACTTGCTATACAATTAGATGCAATTATACTGGCAAGAAAATATTCTGCCATTCAAGAGCTGGTATAAGCTAAATCAGAAAAATGGCCTTTTTTTGTGAGTAGGAATGGTACTTCTAAGCATAGAAAAGGCCTCAGGCTCAATATACTCACCCCTTTAATTGAGGGCTGAGAGAACCACTAGCTTCAGCTGCAAGGTAGGGCACTAATCCAGTGCTTCCAGAGGAAGTCAAATCCTCCAGGAAACAGAGAGAGAAAAGAGCCAAGTCCCAGTGAAGTATTAAAAGCCAGGAAAAAAAAAAAAATTCCCTTTTCATTTTGGATGGAAAAATCCCTTCAAAAGGTTGACTTTATATATAAATGATAAAGGAGCAGTAAAGAAAGGATTGTATTTTGGCAGTGGATTTTGCAGTTCACCTGTAAGTTTCAGTATGTACAAAGCACACTCCCAAACTACCTCTGCTAAAATCTCTCTAAAGGCAAGATGACAGAGAAACAATAACGGGCAGGTCAAAAGAGACTCTTAGGGATTCTACAGTCATTAGCTTCCTGAAGTGAATTGCAGTTATTTTTATGAAAATAGACAATTCTACCATAAGAAAAAAAATCTCCAACTCTATCTACCCTACATGCAACACGGAAGTAGGTTATACTGTCAAATCCAAGCAGAATCTATGCTCAGTACCAAAACCATATAAATGCCACATTTGAGTGCATAAAGTAAATCTCAACTATTTTGAAGATGTACAGATAAAACCTAAATTAAAACTGAACAGGGCCTCAAGATTACCAAAATAAAAGCAGGTAATAGGAGAATATTCTCCTCTTTTCCCTAGCAGGATGTCTGATGAACAAAACTCTCTTACTCGGCATTTGAGCACACTTTTTTGTATTACATGCTGTATTATGGAAGTTACATGAGCACTGTGAGAGCAATGAAAAGCCTAGCAGAAGCATGCTTCATGAAACTGCCAAGCTAGTGAAAGAAATTACTTCCAGAAGGATGAGGCTCTCATAAACTGGGCTGAAAAAAATGAAATAAGATTGAAAAAAATAGTATTTTTAAATAATAAATGACCAGATTTTTTGTAATAACAACTACATGGAAGCAAATCCCAGTGCTCCTGTGTTAGCTGGGAGAAAACTTTAATTCCAGTAGCTGCCAGGCTGCAAAAACCCACATGGTAACATGCTGTTCTAAAGCAGATTTCCTTATGAAACTATAGTACCAGCTCTGAGAAATAAAGGTGGTTATCTATATGTTCAGAGATTATAGCAACAAACAGCTCAAACTGGACAGAACAGCTCTACTACCAAGTTAGCATAAATGCCATAAAACATCTGCCTATTTTGAGTGTTCAGCTAGGTATTGTTACTACTGAAGTGAGTCATGTCTCTACTATATTCATTCACACACCACTGTAAGAGTGGAAATTATTTTATTCCCTTTTTTCTTGCTGTGCAAAAGCTATGGAACATGCCCAAGGTCGCAGAGAAAGTCTCTTTTGCTCTCTCCTCCGTGTATCTCGCAAAACCCAAAATGAAACTCTACCAATAAATACTGGAGACAGCAGCACCCCCTCTACTCCTACTCTCTGTCAGTGGGACCATCAGCTCTTTGGGGGGACTGAAATCTTGTCTCAATACAAAGGACATGTGGGTGCCATCTCACTGTAATCTCTGAGTCAGATATATGAGCTAATCATGCCTTTTGCCCTTGCACTCTTTGAAACTATGAGCTCAAGATGCTAACAGTCTGGGAGCATCACATCCTGACTGCCTGGTCCTGCACACTGAATGCTGACAACTTAAAACAATGGTGATTAAAAATATATACATACAGAAAACCAGTCCTTTTGTTACTACGTGCAAGGCTTAAATGAAACACATTTGCCTTTGCCTCCCTTCACAAATAATCTTGGTTGCACATCTCTTTCACCGTTATGAACAATTTTCTGAGATGACTGACAACGGAGGTAACTGACATGTAATGTGAATCTTCCCACTGTTATGCATTCTAGACGTGCAGCTGAATAAAATTCTGCTCAGTCAGACATAAAATCAAATTAGAGTAGTTCACTCTGAAGAGAAAGAACTAAATTTGAAACAAATAAAGCAGTGCATAATTCACTTTTAATGGGATAAGTTTCTAAAACCCCACTAATCATAATCCTAACAAGGTAATCCATTACATTGTGAGTTTACCACATCCCTGTTCAGTATGCAGTAGAGCTTCAGGCACATGAGGGATTTGCCCCACATGCAAAGTGAGCAAGTATATTTTTTCTTTGCAGCGGGAAGTTGCTCAGCAGAGCACCTCTGTTTATTACTAATTATACCTTATGGACATACAACACGTTTTGTTCATATCACATGTGTTCCCAAACATCTTCACCCCTCATTGAAAATCCTTGGCTACCATAGAGTGTATTTCTCCACAAAATCCGCCAGTATTAACCAGCAGCTTAGAAAAAGAACCAAAAAAAATGCTGTATCTTAACTGCACAGATTCAGAAGGAAGGTAATGACTCAAAACATGGAAGCTGGATAACCCTGAGGTAACATTTCCTGTGTGTGGCAAAAATGCCTTTGCATTCTTATTGACCATAAGTATTCAAGACCTTTGGTCTGGACCTGATTTTTAAGACAGCGTTTTTCATCAGCACAGCAGCTCACAACTGTGAGAACGCCCGAGTTAAAGTAGAAAGCATGACTGCCTGCTTTGCAGCTACCCTTCAAAGTCTCAGGGTGTCCACACTTATTTGGTGTATGAGAGCTGATAGGTTATAACCTAAGATGCTGTGGCTACAGGGCACAGATAAATCAGAAACAAGAAAAGAGTTTAATAGTTTCTGTAACGTGGGATATCTTTCTATGCTTTATTAAAGTGTTCAACTCTGAAAAGTCATTCTAAAAGACCAACATTCGGCATGTTGCATATTCAATGCCTCTCAGATAATGTTTCACACAAAAAATGTGCCCTGCTGACATGTTAAAAGATATTTTTGTATGGGATTTTAGAGTCAAGCTGGGTTCTTTCTGTACTGTCAGCAACCAAAATTTTCTGACTGAAACATAGTGAATCTTTTAATCACATAGCAGGGATTGTAGCAAGCTTTTCCAGCTGCATCATTTCTAAAGAAAGAACTAACAGGTGAGAAATACTGAAAAACCTAATAAAAAGGATATAATCAAATACACATCAGGAGCAGGTAAAGTAAGCAGACACTTTTCTACATGAATCTATATACTGTAATCCTTTGCAAAAATTTCCATTTATATATCCAGCTCATCCTGAAACACTGTTCCCTGCATAAACCAGCCTTATTTAAAAAGAGCATTAACAACAACAACAACAAAAAAAGTCAGGAGACAGAACTACAGTGTATGGAATTATTTTTTCTTTACACAAACGTTACAGCTCTGCATGAGGATGCCGCAAGGTGAATACCCTATAAATCAAACTGCAGGTTGCTGACACTGGGCTCAACCATTATCAGACATGGGTTATTTCTAAATTCCAAGGGTGTTTTTAATACCCGATATTCAACCCACACAGGTTTTTTGCACTCCATTTTATTACTACATTTTGATGTGAGGGAATTTAAGTTACATAATATGCATACATAGAAATCATGGACACAGGCACTCAAAAGCTTCACCTTCAACAGATATCCTATTTGCCAGCATGATGGCCACACACACATAAAAATGGTTGGGCATGGCAAGCAAGAGATTAAGATCATTTTAAAGTAGATACATACAATTGCTATGCCCTCGCCATAGGGCAAGATGTGGATAAAGGTGGCTCAGAGTGAGGAGATGTGATTTTGCAAGCAAACTCAATATGGGAAAGCAGTTCTCTGAGCTAGGAAGTTCATGTCCTACAGTCATCTGGCTCTAAATACAGGGGATGTTACACCAACTCTGCACAGGGCAAGTCATCAGCAATTTGCCTACCCCTGCAAGTGAGCAGAGACTGAACTGAACTGAGCTAACTTCAAGGAGAGACCTGTAAAAAAACAGATACTGAATGCCTTTAAACATGAGAGGATTTAAAAAAGGGGGGCGGAGTGGGAATAAGAAAATCATAATTAAACCTTATGGACGAGCAATGCCTTATCACTGACTGTTGTATAGACCACACGAAAAACTCACTAGCCAAAATGAATTATATTGATGGGACAAAAATTAAAAATTCCAGAAATGGCAGCTAAACTGCTGCATTTTCCCACAATCCTAAATTTCAGTCAGGATCACAGCCTACACTGTCTATTGAATAAGGAAACACTGCCCAGAAGGAGGTCTGGTGAAGCAACCCTCCTGCTGTGTACAGCTCAGTTCCCTCTGTAAAGTTAACATTACTGCTCTCCATTCATTTCCTGCTGCTGGAGGTGCTGGAGCATGATAGCATCATTTTCATAAACTGTTAGTGAGGATTTTGCCTTAGTGAGCATCAGAATATCACTTTACGAAACAGATATTATCATAATACCAAGGAAAACCTGTCCAAAGAGTAATAAAATGACTTGTACAAGGTTATCCAGGCACAGCAGAAGAAGCCTAGATAGGACACTTAACCTGCAGCTCCTAAACCAATGACCTATCCAGTAGGAAACCCCTTTGAGGAAATAAGCTGGGGGATCCAGCTCCATCTATGGTTACCTTTCCTTACCCACACCCTCCTACGAAAAAGCTCTCTCTCAGTCATTGTGGAGGACTCAAAAACACTGTGGCAAAACAGAAAAGAGATCAGAAATGTTGATGATAAAGCCCTAAACAGAATGTAGAGCATGGTATTTTGGCCTTCTCTTTACTGTCAGTCACTCTGAGGGAGATTTTCATTTCAGCATTGTTGCACAGGAAATAGGTGCCTGCTAAGGAATTCATTAACAATTCTAGCTGTAAGAATTAAATTTCATATTGCCAAACTCTGACTTAATTCTAGGAAAACAGAAAAAAAACACCCAAAGCCAAAAAAATAGTAGAGTTGCCTTAGAAAGACTGCTGCATAGACAGATTGTGCCAATGGCTAGTATAGTAAGAGGCTCAGGTACCTATCATTTCAAAGATTTTCTTGGGCAGGCAATTTAATACTTCTACATCTCAGTTCTTCATTTCTAAATAAGGACAATAACTAAATTGAAGCACACTAAGGATAAGGCAAGATACGCAATACAGACTACATAAAAATCTAACAGAACTGGATTTGTGCATGGGTATAACAGTAAATTTGAAGCTATTTTTGCTACATTTTGTTTAAGCCTACAAACTATTTCACTGACAGCATTTCAGTGCGCAGCAGGGCTATGCAGCAAAGATTAAATTTTTCCAAGCAAAGGCATAATACACCATACATTACCTTCAAGCGAAATTGCAGATCCATTTTTTCCTACAAAACAATAAAGAAAGAGAGACAAACCCAGCCTTGATAACATCTGCTGAGCTGCTTCTCAAAACACAAGGGAGATTCAGGTCACATTTGACTCTTCATTGAACAACACCCAACACAGACTTCAAGACTATTAGGGTATTAAAGACTGAGATGTTAAAATCATACCTAGAGGTGGCAAACTAGCTATCCCTACAGTCACTAGGGGAAAGGAGATAAATTTCACAGTTCTACACCTATGTTGAAGCCCAAAGGTGGTCCTTTTTTGTCATATTTAATAGCAAGGTTTGCACTACAGGAATATAGTCTCTCCTTGATTCTACAACATAAATCTCACTGGGAGCACTGGGGTTAGGGGACATCAGACACAGTTAAAAAAGATAAACTATCACAAAAACTATTTTTTGGCAAAGTTCAGCATGAAGACCTTGAAGATGAACATGGGCCAGTCAGCAGCATATCTAAATCACACAAACTCAGTAGTGTCACTTCTGCCAAAAGCCAAGCTAAGCACAAATGTTACAAGCAAGGATTTTCCTTCATGTTCCAGTCGTAACAGGAATGTTCAAAAGGACAGAAAAGCCTTTCCAAAGGTCTAACACTGACTTGAAGACTAATCTATTACATGAATAAAGTAATCTTTTTTTTTTTCCTGGATGTTTTTTTTTTCCCTAAAAGTTGTCCAGGTAACAGTAACCAGACTATAAAAATCAGCTAATCAGATGCTATTTGTTCTCTTTCAGTGAGTCAGTGCTGCCATCTAAAGCTACCTAAAAGGCATGCAAAAGAAACGCATCTAAATAACAGTCAGGAAGCACACCTGAGTAAACAGAGAATGCAGGGTAAGTCGAATGTGTTAATAAGATACAACAAAACAATAATGCTGCAGTACCTGAAGGAGCAATTCTTTCTCTATCACTTCACCTGTCTTGGCGATAAGCTGCTTCTGTAGTCTTTGTATTTTCTCAATCAGCTCATAGGTACTTGGGTCAGTGGCCTAGATAAGAGCAAAGCAGTTTCAAAAACTGTAAGTTATAATAACAATAAATAACAAGTTATTGTTTCTCACTCGCAAATTAAAACCATAATATCTAAGTGTTCAAAAGTGACAAATATGAAAGGCGGAGGGCAGTGCTGATTATTGTTTTAAATGACAAGTATACAAGCAGTCCTGAAACTGGAAGCTTTGCCTCTTGAAGATCAGTTGGAGCATGTTTATGTTTAACACTGTTACCCTCCTGAAACCTCCTCAAAACACCGAAAAATAATAAATAATTCTGTGAAGAAAAGCCAGCAAAGCTTACTTTCCCACCACTTTCTATCTTCTTGTTGGATCCTTTAATGAAGAGCAAACTCTGAATGAAGCTTTTCCCCACTCAGGGATTCACAACACCTCTCCCAAGTGGTTTCTCCTTTCTCATGTGATGTCTCATGAGAATTAAACTCACATTGCAGTAAAGGCTCCAATAAAGTCCTGTTCTCTGTACGTTTGCTTGAGCTTATAAGGAACTTGGTATCTCATGGCTCTTAATCCTTTGTCTGATATTATCTAAATTGACTAATCAATTCAAGTGTAACCAGGACACTAACATGGATACACATGCAGCACTCACAACAGAGTATCACCTCCTGAGAAATCAGGCTAAAAAGTAGTTCAGTCCCCATGACCCGCACGGTCCCTTACTGCCCAAATGATATATAGTATATAGCACAGCCCAAACTATATATAGTATATAGCACTGCCCAAACATGGTGCCAGTTTGTGGCAACTGTAGTGATACAAGAGTATTTTTTCATTAGGAATTGAACCAAAACTCTACAAGGATTGTTTCACATGGATCTTGACATCTTTTTGTTTTCCAAATACAGATCACGAGCCTAGAATGGAAAGGCATGATTTCCTGCATCAGTCTCTTCATAAATTCATTTCCCCAATATGAAATGTTTTGACCAATTTTCCTTTGTTACAAGGTGCTGCTGGAGATTGTACCTAGAATGTCTTTAAGCTACTTCAGCATCCTGCATTTTATCTCCCTTCCATGAGAAAAGCTAAGTTCACTATTCTGCTTTAAGCTCAGCATGAAGAGATCAGAAATGAGCTATCATGCTAGTAAGCACAGCCAAAATATTCAGCTCTGCTTCTGTAGGGACTAGCATGTTACCACTCATTATTAGAGCAGCTAAGCAACCCAGGCTGGCATCAGATCAAAGATCCACGCAATAGAGAGGTCTCAGCTGGCACTGACTTCGAAAATACCCAGTCATGCCAATTGATGTTCATATATTTGGTCTGTGCTTGATGGATTCTTTATTTTTCCCCTTCATTTGGCAGGTTCAAATAGTGTGAAATTTAGATTTGCTGTTTACATAACAGCTGAACTCACATTACCTGGCATGGCTATCTTTGGGAGTCCACCACTGTTATGTAGAGGCCTCTTCATTTTCTCACAGACGTAATTTATCATTTGACTTTGTAACTGTTCATCCTCCATTTGACTCCATAACTGTTCATTCTATACCTGCATACGCTCCTTTCTAGTTCTGGCTTTTTTTTCCCATATACTTCTTAATTGATGAGGGTAGAATTGTATCTTTCTCCTATCATTGTCTTTCCCACCATCCATGTTAAGGAACCACCCCTTTCTAAATTCACCTTATGCATTCTTATTTCCTTTAGCATTTGACTGGCTCTTTACATATCCCTCTGCAATGTTTCATTGAGAAAGTAACACAAAAATAACACTGATTGCATTGTGCATGGAAACCATTCGGCAGTTAACCATTCCGCTGGTACTATGGAAATTTCAGTCTGCCTGCCCCTCCACATAATTTGCATAACAGTAAACGAAATAGGCTTTGTGCTGTGTCACTGACTTGGTAATATGGGCTTTGGGGACTTGAAATGCTCACAAATCACCTGTAATTTTCTCCATCTGTGAACATTCAAGGGATTCTTCAGTTCTTCTTCCAAAACTTTGCATCGAGTCTGCTCCCTTAATAGTTCATTCCGCATGTGATGAACCTCCTGACTAAAGACCAGCATAAAACAAAAAGATAAAAACCACATCAAAACCACACCAGTGTGCCCAAGGCATTAATATGGATGATAACACACCATTCTTCCATGCACTACAGCATGAGCAAAGTGACTTTTGTGGTTAATAATCAACACTGATACCACTATCATGGTATCACAAGATAACAAAGTTAGACCTCTTCACTCACTTCAGCAAGACTGGCTTAAAAAAGGGACTTTTCTTCAGTTCTTAGGGAATCTACTCCGTTGCCTACTGGATCTCACTGCCCATCTCTTCCCACATACATTAAGGCCAGAAGGAAAGTTAATTCATCTAGAGTAACCTACAGATCAGTTTTGGAGTCATATCTAGTTAGCCCTGTATTGTATCTAACAGCCGGTGTTTGAAAAAAGGTTTGAAATCTACGTGGCCCACATAATCCAGGCAATAAAACACACTCTAGGACCTAACTACTATGGACACTGTTCTTTAGAGAACGCAAGTTTTATTTCTTTCATTACTTCTCCTCAAGGAATTTCAGGGGTGATTTGCTGCTGAATTTAAAATTAATTGAGCACTTCCAAAATGTTTTGACAACTAGGATAGGGGATCAAGATGCAGGGAACATAAATGCACATTCTGCAATGGTCCAACCCTTACCACTTTAGTGGGTGTACTCTGTAAGCTCTCCAAGGTGAAAAGGGGGTGGAGGATCAACATGTGCCTACTCTGCAGCTGAATCTTTTCTTACTAAGCTCAGAGTTGCATTTAGCTCAGTACAGAGAAAAAGACCTTTTTTTTAACTGTGAGATTGGACAAGGTTATGGAGGAGGAAAAAAAACCCCACATCTCCAATTGGCAAATCAAGAAAGCTAATTAGCAACATAAGTGATAAATGGAGTCTTTCAACAGGCAGTTTTCATGATGGTTTTGGACTTCATTAAGTATGTGATTGCTGCTGCAGTTAGCAAGAATTGATCCACCCATCATGGCATGCATCGCACTATATACTTCAATACCATCACCGAGTTTCAATACAGTAACAGACTTTCAGCTTGAATGCATTTGGGCAGCAAGTTCAAATCCTATTTCTGTCTACAGTCAGTCAATGAAAACTGCAATTGCTAATGTTTTGTGCCCAATTCGCTCTTCTGTCTCACCTAATCAAACTGGCATAATTCCACTGGAGTCAATGGGACTGACCATGACTGAAGTTAATTTGCTCTACTGAAAACCATGGAAATGTACCGATACAGTTAAAGATCTCAGTCAACACTGTGCTAGCTACATAGAATTAGTATGACAGTTACCTGCTAAAAACATAGCTGCCCCTCCTTACAAACTAAGACTGATTCTATAGAAAAGGACAATAATTTCCCATCAGCAAAGAATGCACCTCAAATACAGGAGAGTTAAAAAGAGAGAGGAAGCATTATGACAGAGAAGGAGGAGATAAATCAGGCTGGGGCTATTAAATTTCTGTATTAAAGAAACACAACCTTTGATGAAAATGTAACTAAATCTTTCTCAGAGAGCAAGTCTTCATATAAATCTGGAAGAAGAGAGCTGTGAAAATGTACAGGGGTTTGTTATAAATATGTCAAATGCTCCCCATCCTCGGTGGATTGCCTAATAAAGAGCAGTTCCACTAATTTGGGCCTTGGGTACCACTAAGTAGCTCACTGAACTATGAACATCTTTTCTGCTGCTGTCTGTCAAGTTTAGTCTGTGGGCAGTAACTCACAGTACAAAGGGAAATAGGGAAACTATTACAGCTTTGGCCAAGATCTCTTTTCCTCCTTTCTTCCTTCCTATATTATGATTTTCTTAATTGCTGTTGTTTCATGAATTTAATCCAGTATGTGTTTTGAAGTTGAACCAAAAAATTCCCTTCTCCAAGGTATAATGCTGTTGATACAAATCTTTACAATGCATAGAACATATTTCCTGCCTCAAACACAGAATCATGGATGCAGTCACTATGGAAACGCATTAATCAACTTTTTCTACCTGAGTTTCTCCATATTAGCCACACTTTTGCCAAGTATTCCCTTCTCCCGGCGAAGTTTTCTGATCTCCATCCTGAGAAGCTGGATGTCTTCCATTCTCTGACGGTATTGGGTTTCACCCCTGTTTAGAATGGACTGCTGAATTTTAATCTTTTCATACAGCAGAGCCACTTCCTCATTGCACTGAACAAGTTGGCACCCAAGAATGTTTCTCTCGTTGCTAACCTAAGGACCCAGGGCAAAGCAATAATATCAGTTATAGTTCCTCAGCACAATCCCAAAGAATCATGACTGTATTTGCGTTAGTCAAAATCATGCGCATTAAGAGGTTTCACAGTTACTAGTGAAAAAAATATGGCAAGGGCCCAATATTTTCCCCTATAAGGGGTCACTTGCCTGAGTAGCATAAGCTACATGTTCCTTTCACTTCAGTATCTTAACATTTTTGTTTCAATGGCACTATAAAGCTTTAGTAGTACCACATTTACCGTAGCCAAGGATCTCAATCTTAAAAATACACTGGACAAATGAGAGAACAGAATGCAGAGTTTTTGAAAAGCCAAATCCGAGATTCCTACCCGTTCAATTTCACTCTTCTGCTTCAGACTCTCAGCATCAGCTTCAGCAATAATTTTTAGAAGCCTTTTTTCTTCTGCCTCCTGATTTTCTATAAAGTCTTTGGTTTCCAGAGCCTGTTTTTTCATCTGAAGTAGTTCAGCCTGATGGAGTCAAAGAATACAGGTAAACTGCACTTAGTATCAACTTCCCGTTACATAAACCGGGGATCAAGAGTTAGGATTTTAATAAAATCTCCTACATTCTTTTAGATTCCTGAGAGGTACACAATTTTTTTTTGTTAGTTTTTGAGAACAAATCACTAAGACAGAAAAGCATGAACATCCCTAAAGAAACGTAAACAGTATTTTAATATTGTTATGTTATACGTAATAGAAATTTGAATGGAATTTTATCGATTACAATGATTCAAGTTGTAATTCAGGAGCACTTCATTTAATACATGATGGGTTTTTTTTTAATTAAGTAGGTCTTATTTGATAAGCCTTTTAATGGAGCTGATATTTAAAGTTCAAAGTCAGTCAGAGATGTGAGAAATGATAGCTCACCTTGCTGGAAAGGGCAACAATCCTTTTTAACAAAGGATTATGTAATCCAAATCAGCATCAACCTGAGACAGGCTTCAGACTGGAATAACAGAATAAATGGAGAAGATGGCAACGAGGCATGGAACAGCAAAGTTAAAGAGCTCTAGCATCTTTTTAGTAGATGTGTAGATGAGGAAGACTCAGGAAAGAGAAGCTGTCCCTAAGCGCACAGTTACAGTAATTACATACCACTAACCTAAAATAACACTGGAATGTGCCCAATAATTCTATCCCACTGTCATGTCTATAATTCAAGGCATGTATGTAGATAAAGCCTAATAGGGTCTTCTTGGATTATAGGGAATTTCTATCACTGCTGCAATTAGTCAGAGCCAAGATGGAACTAGCTGACTACAGTCTATTTCCACAGATAGACAGGAAAACTGTCAAGCCTTCACTCAAACACTTTGCCACAGCTCTGACCCTTATAAAGGATGATGTTCAAGCTGTCTTTTGGAAAAGAGCATCATCCAATGCTGAAAGAATGAGGCTGTGATGAAGGCTGCACCTGCAAAAACAGTGATTTAAGACAGAAACAGTTCCATTGTCATAATAAAATAGCTTTGTTCCATTCTTATTTTCCTAAAAAAAGAAACCCAACTCTCATTTTCCCATATGTGCAACACTCACATCTCTCTTACTCAGTGTTAGATGTTCATCAGAATCCATCAGCCAAATAAAAATGCAAGCCACTTCATACTGAAATGCAATCAACACTGTGCAAAAGCTGTCCACAAATGTAAAACTGCTCATGCGTTTGGCATTGCTGGATAATATTTTTTTAATATATCAAAATTCTATAGTCTCCTTATGTCAGAAAAAGTATGAGTTGTAAACAAAGGTGGCATTAGATGTTGGCAGCAAACATTCGTATAAACAAATCTCCTCACTGGAATGCACTAAGCTAAAATAAATCTGAACTGCCTTGTGTAGAAAAGAACATAAACACTTCAAGCCACACAAAGGCCCCACAAGCTAACAGGACTTTCAGTTAGACTAAATATGCTAAAAACTGGAGTTAGAGGATCTGAGTACATTAGGTAAGAGAAAAGGAAATGAATTAACACAGTCACTGTGCAAGCAGGAAAACAGGTCTGAAACTGCTGTAAATCAGCAACAGCTCATTTGAAGTTGGTTCATAGAAATTCGAAGATCTCTGAAGAACAGTTGGCAAGAAAGAAGAATTTATGTGGGACCTATGGCAATATCTTAAACCAAATTCAAACCAAATTCTTCCTTAGATTCTGAAATACTAGTGTAAGTGAAGAAAGGTTTTGTTTGTTCTAGAGGTGGAAGCAGAATATGGATTTGATAAAAGGTATAACTGGGAGTGGACACAGAATGCTGAAATAACAAGTCAGAAGTTTTGCTTGCAGATTTCTAGAAAATACTAAAAAGAAATAAAAGACATGCAAGAACATCTACAAAAATATACAAAAGCACTTCACTGCAGTTCAAACATGAGAGCCATATTTTTTACAGCTTTCAGATAGGCATTTCTCACCATTCGGATGCTTTGTCAAACTGCTCTGATCCACAAGCCTGTATGAAAGCCAACTGAAACCAAAAGATGGCATTGTCCTGGCTTTAATGGAGCTTGGATAATGCTGCTTCTGTTTCATTTACCATGACTATACATTATTAAGATCTTTACGCTAGCTGAGGCCAGCATAAGTCCAATGTCTGTATGACCTCATCCCTATGAAACCCAGTCCTCCATGATTTAGCACATTCTTTAAACTGATCTCCCAGGAACAGCTTGCTTGTTTGCTTCACATCAGTGCGAACAGGAGAAATTGAAGCTGCCTTGCTACACAAATAATTGGGTTCTTTTGTGGCTGTATCAATCACCTCCCCCTTTGAATTCTCTTCAACTTTAGTATTCAGCAGAGACATTCAGGTAGAAGTACACAATGCCCTTAAGCCAGTCAGTAGTGTGATGTCAGGGTATGGACATACTTGCTAGTAAATAATTGTGTGCGTAAACCATCTAGCAGTCCTATTGTTGTCAAATGGATGGCACCTCTGTCTGAGATGATCAGACAGAACTGAGGACTAGTTAAGGCAGAAAGCTATACACAGGAAATGAGACACTGTTTGACTTCTCCATCATTGATAGAACAACTCTGAGACAGATCAGGTACAAGAACACAAATTCATCACTTTTTTACAAAGCTCTATTGACATCTTGTCATAACTGTAATGCGCTGAGAAGGGCTGAAAACTCAAGGAGTCATTGCAGCATAGCAATAAACTGACAAAAGAAAATATTGTGGAAAGTGGCAGGGGACTTCTGGTTTTGTGGGGGTTGTTTGTTTCCAGGTTTGGGGTTTTTTTTCTAGTGCTTAGTGAAGAGAAAAAATAAGCTGCTGTGAACACTAACTCCTTCATTCTTTTGAGAGTGCATAAATTGGGTTGAGGTATCACCACAAATCTAACAGCTTATGTAAGGATGGGCTGCAGCCAACGCTGAGACGAACAGAGCTTCAAGCTCAGATTTCCTTTGAATTAAAACATATTCTTGCTGCTTTATACCACAATATTAAAATAACTTTCTGCACAGAGGGACCTACTAAAATGCACTACCTAACTCCCAGAAGGCTAATGCTCGCTAGTCACACAGAAATACAACATTGTGAAGTATAACAAAATGGGGTTTGCACTTAAAAACAGCAGAGAGAAAAAAGTTCTAAGAAGAAAAACTTGAATTATAAGGGTCTATATTAAAAGTTTGCCAGAATCAAGCTGGCAATCAATCACCAAAACTGACATTTCTTCAAGCAAAATGGAACTTTATAGTAAAACTGTTTAATCACCGAGAGATTAAAGCTTCCAATAGACAAACCAGGATGTTTTGGACTGTAATTATAGGCAGAGATTAAATTTGGCAGATGCATAGAATATTTGTGTAACTAATACCTCTAAAGTGTAAAGGATCTTATGCTTCAGTTACAAAATAGTTTATTAAAATACAAAAAAAACAACTACCACAGACCAGGAACACAATGCAGGCTGTGAAATAAGGGCAACCATCCTTTGTAAAAGGGTGCAAAGGCTCTTACTTTCAACGATTGCTTCTCCGTCTCTGTTTTCTCATTTTGCAGCTGTGCGTTTGCAAGGTCATCATCTTTGGTTTTGATCTCGTGTCTCAGCTGATCCCTCTGATGTGTTACAGATTTAAATTTCCTCTTCATTTCTGATACCTCATCCTAATAGGACAAAAAGTGTGATTACACAGAGGGATCAAAAAAGAGTAAGTTTATGATGTGAGTTCAGGCTATTTAGATGTTGGAAAATGTAGCCACAGTGCTTGAGAGGAGATACGCTGTGTGTACCACAAGATAATTACTTTTTAATCCAACAGAACAGTTTCATTAAATGGCAATTTTTCATTTATGACAGAATGACACTGCAATAAAAAAGCTTTTAAAAGATACCTTGACAAAAATAAGGACCATCAATTATGAGTATAATAATTTATCTAAAGTGTTGAATATATAATAAGAACTAGCAGTCAATCCAAACTAATAAGATTCTGATCCTCTCCACCTGTTATCATGTTTCTAGTAATGTGCTTTTCAATAATGCTGCATGCAATTGGGCACAAATATTTGGAGAATAGCTGCTCCATTGTGTAAATGAACATAATCATAAGTAAGATACCTATATGCCTGCAAGGGAGCATAGGAAATGCTTATCTCCATTTTGCCTATGTGCTAGCTTGCACATAGGTACAAGGGGGAAAAGGGTGCTCAGAGACTTAGAAGTCCCTGATAGGAGAATATTTAGCAAATATTTTAAGCTCAAAACAGAACAAAAAGTTTGGTAGCATGCAGAGAGATCAGGTCACTAGGAATACTTCCACTCACAGCACAGAGGTGCCTGCCTGTACAAAAAAAACTTGTTTCAACTCATTGCAGTGGTGGCTCATGTTGTAACATGAAATGGAAGCTAATAAATTCAGTGCTTAGACAGGCATGATTTAGAAGCTATTACTCCTCTGCCAGAGGCTGCCACCTCACAGAGAAGATATCATAACCTTTTATGAGAATATGATCATTTCAGTAAAAAAACAGGGTAGCATAAAGCTCTTTCAACACTGTCCATCACAGGGGTGGATTTACTTGACAGATGAGTGCTGTTTTCTTGCATGAAATGTTTAACATAATTAAGCTAGATCTTGAGTCATAGCAGTCTTCACAAAGAGCACACAGAAAGTACTGACTAGCCTTCCAACAGTCCTTAAAACCAAAATCCATGGATTCCACATTTATTTGGGAAATTAAATGAAGCAGAAATAAAGGTAGCAATGTCATTAATCCTACCTGTTTGCATGTCCAGTCACTCCTGTGAATGCAAAAGTCATATTAAAAGTTGTCATTGCTAAATAGCTTATAAATATCTTCAGTATTGTAAGAGATGAGAGATAGTTAAAACATGGTACCCAGACATACACACAAATACCCTCTAATTCTATATTTAATGAAGAATAGTAACAACACAAAATTTTTGCAAACAGGTCTCCTAATAAACTTGCTTAAACAAATGAGCTCCTAACACTAAAAGAAAGCCAAAGGACAAAAGCATCAGGTAATTATCTCATATTAACAGCCTGCCAGAATGTCTTCTTCCAAGAGATTTTACTGAGTTGAACATTATGGTATTTTAGAATCATCTGTCTTCACACACAGCACTTGCTAAAAAAGTTCTATGGTAAGCCAAGTAAGCTATTGAAGTCTGCAGACCAGCCTCTAACAACTGGAACCATGAACAGTATTGGTGATATCACCATGTAATATTCTAAAATCCCAGAAGGCTTAGTTCATTGCTTTATTTTGTAACTGAGCACATAGATGCCAGCTCTTTATAAGTAAGCAAATTTATGTTGTATGTTTAAAACAAAAATTAAAAAAATAATAAAACTCAGTGTTGCAACTTTTCATCCTTATTTCTCCTTGTAAGCAGCAAGAATCCCAACACCATATCCAGTGCTGAGAGGCAGACAAAGGTCAAGTAAAGCATCCCACATAAATGGCAAAATGGTTCATTCCTCAGCACACCGCTGGATAAGATCTTGGATAGTTCATTCCCGTCTGCTTCTCAAGCAAAGCACCTACCTATTCAAAGCAGAGTATAAATTTATAATCTACTGTATATGTCTATGTTATAAATCCTTACTGTGAAATAACCCACAGCTATCCGAGGTCCCAATCTCTGATGATTACAATAGGGTTTGTGTAGTATTTTAGATTGTTACATCAGAATAACAGACAGTGATCTGTTCTTTTCCTCTAGTATTGTTAGTGAGATCCCCAAGGAAGAGATATGAATGCAGAGAGCATCGTTAACTGAGGAAAATTACACTCCCTGAAAGGAACAAGTGAGGTGGAAGCGTTAAGTTGTGTCAGAAAACATCACTTCAGCTGGGAAAATTTTCCCTCTGCTTTCTAATCATGATTCACAGTAATGTGCATACACATTCAGGGCTAAGGAGGCAATCTTATTCCCCTTATACCCTATTTCCCGTAAATGCAGACACCTCCTAAAGGAATAAACAGAGTGGAGCTAGAATGAAAAGAAAAAAGTTTCTTCTCTGGTAGGGTTTTGTAATTCCATAGCTCCAGTGTACTGTGATTTTATGCATGGGTTGAAGCAGGGAAATTGCCATATGATGACTGCGGGTTCCTATTTTCACTCCAAATACAAACTCTTCAGATAACATGTCAGAAACCTAAAACATTAATTCCCCAAAACACACAGAAATAAAGAAACCGCTTCTGTCATTGACCCAGTGAGCTTTCCTTTTATCAAATTAAAATTAGATCAAGAAAGAAATAACAAGAGCAGCGAGAAAAACACAACAAAAAATGTATATTCTACCTTAGCGTCAATCAGGTTTTTACTGAACAGGTTCCTCTCTGTTCTCATAGCTGCACACTGGCTTTGTTCCTGTTTAAGTTTAATTGTAGACTCTTCTAATTTCTTCTCATACTCAAAGATCCGTAAGTCCCGTATTTCAATATCTTTCATTTTCTGGAGGACCTGGAGCAGAAAGAAAGTGAACACAATTAAATTGTCATCACAAGGTTATAAGGATGGGGAAGAGTTTATGATTTTCTTCTAAGATGACAAGTTCAGATCCCTGTGATAAGAAGCTTTATCTACAGCTAAAAACCACTTCAGTCTATGTACAAGTTTAACCTTCCTGGATCGCTTATGTGGGGCAACATTCTGCTTTAATCTGATACCTAGCTTTCATTCAAGACTAAAACTTAAAGATGGGCACACATGTAATTTAAAAACAAGCCACTGAAAATATTGCCACTGAGCAGATTCAATAAAATCAATATAAACAGCTTTCATCAAGAATAGTGTTAGGTTATGTATAGAGCAAAGCTGGACTTTGTATGTTGGCTTGCATGTCAGCTGTATGACAAGATGAACAAAACCACACAGGTTTTCCCAAGAAGATCTGCATGTACTCCTATATTCTAACAACCCAACCTTCTTTTAATGAACACATGATCACAAACAGTTGATATATGATCAAAATAATAAGAAGAAAGTCAGTTAAGGTAACTTATACTTGATCTAAACAAGTAGGTAATCACCCTTAGCTGCTTCTATGAAGGGTTAGAAATAATACTGTGAAGGTTACCTAAAGAGAATGGAGTATTGCAGACTGTAGAAAGCAGATGATCACATGCAGTATCAATATGCAAAACCACAAAATTTTACAAACACCTTTACTAACAGTTACACAACAATTGTAGGGGAGAGGGACCTGGGGGTCCTGGTGGACGACAGGGTGACCATGAGCCGACACTGTGCCCTTGTGGCCAAGAAGGCCAATGGCATCCTGGGTGTGTTAGAAGAGGGGTGGTTAGTAGGTCGAGAGAGGTCCTCCTTCCCCTCTACTCAGCCCTGGTTAGACCTCATCTGGAATACTGTGTCCAGTTCTGGGCCCCTCAGTTTAAGAAGAACAGGGACCTGCTGGAGAGAGTCCAGTGCAGGGCAGCTAAGATGATTAAGGGAGTGGAGCATCTCTCTTATGAGGAAAGACTGAGGGAGCTGGGTCTCTATAGTTTGGAGAAGAGGAGATTGAGGGGTGACCTTATTAGTGCATATAAATATATAAAGGGGGAGTGTCACGAGGATGGAGCCAGGCTCTTTGCAGTGGCAAACAATGATAGGACAAGGGGCAATGGGTGCAAACTGAAACACAAGAGGTTCCACTTAAACTTGAGAAGAAACTTCTTCTCAGTGAGGGTGACAGAACACTGGAACAGGCTGCCCAGGGAGGTTGTGGGGTCTCCTCCTCTGGAGACATTCAAAACCCGCCTGGACACGTTCCTGTGTAACCTTATCTAGGTGTTCCTGCTCCGGCAGGGGGATTGGACTAGATGATCTTCTGAGGTCCCTTCCAATCTCTAACATACTGTGATACTGTGAATTCATAAGGATTACTCGATTAAAGGATCAAAAATGCAAATAGTTGCTAGTTGGTATGATGGGCTTCCTAATTGTGTGGGGTTTTTTTTAACATAAGAGCCTTCTTCCTGCTGTACAAAGTGGAGAGCCGAGGAGCGCAAAAAAGCAGTATTCAAACAGAATCCAACGTTAAAAAGAAAGAAAAGTAGAAAAAATAAGAAGAAAACTAAGGAGTACACACATCGAGAACATATTTTTTCAGGTTCATTGCCCATGGGAGAGCAGAATGCCGCCCTTCAAGCTGGGAAAAAGATGAAGCATTAAAAAAAAAAGCTGAGGAATCACATAGACAAAATCCAGGGCAGAAGTCCATTTACAACTGCATTTCATACTCTGTTTTCCTGACTCTCTTTTTGATAGTAGCAGTTTGAGGTAAGGTTTATGTTCATGTGTCAAAGCAGAAGAATAAAAAAAATAAAAAGACAACAAATAATCAATAACGGCAAAGTTTGCGGTTGACAGTGCTGTCCCTTGCTTAGCAGTAAACCCTTGTGAGGTGGAACAGTGAGGGATGAGCTTAATTAATTGATCATTCCACCAGCTACCTCCAACCAACTTTGAAGATAGAGGAGAGCTAAATATAGAAAATTTTATTACAGTGGCAGGAATACAATTCCAGCATATTTGTAGCTGACTGCAGAGGATCCAAGGAACTGCTTACAGTGCAATACAAAAACACAGTCCTAGTTTATAACTTACTCCTGCCTTTTCCTTTTCTGTTAAAACAACCTGCCAATACTAATAGCAGGGAGAAGAAATCAATGAGGCGTGTATTCTATGGTGATCATAGGCTGGAGCAACATTTGAAAGTAGGTCACTGCATTTGTAAGTCTTTTACTTGGTTTTGATACAATATAAGCACAATAAGCTTGTGGACTAACTTTTTTGAGTTGTGCTCACAGGTTGGATGCTGACACTGCTTTTTTCTGGAATGATTAATCCCAAATAATCCTCCCTTATAAATACAGAAACTATACATGCAATGTTTCCCAACAGAACCCTGTGGGAAGCTGAGCATCCTCACACCACCCCTCAGATTCCGCAACAAGGGGCCAAGCCTAAGCAGAAAGTATTAGATATTCATAGTTTTCTTCTGTACCACACACTATTTCATCTGTACCACGCAGTATTTCATCTGTACACTTAACTAGCATCTACTGCTGGTTACCTTTTAGTTCAATGAACATACTCAAGATCTCAGTAAAGGCACCATTCTTTTTTTCTTACCTTTGTTTAACCACTCCTAGAAGCACTGCCATTGTCTTAATGATGTGTCTGCTGAGCATTAGATTTTCCACAGATTATGTGAATTTAAAAAAAGAAATATGGGGTTGGTTGTTTGCTGGTTTGGGTTGGTTTTGGTTTTTTTCTATAATTTTCCTAGCTATGTTGTTAAACTGTAAAACTGAACTTTGAAAATGTTGTTGTTTTTTTTTTCTTAAAGAAAACAACGCATTACAGATAGTTTTGTGACCTCTCATAAGGCGCAATTTAGGGAACACTTCAGGTGAAACTGAAGGCTGTACTTCACTGCTTTCCTTTTCAGCAGCCTAAACCTTCCACAGGGAAACCATGATTTCATACTCTAAGAATTTTAATTAAAAAAGGAAATAATCTACTAACACTTGTAGCTCAGTAATACAGGCTACACAGCAAACAGCAAAGAGCCAGATTTTGTGTTGGCTAATCTCAAAGTAAGGCTATTCAACAAGTGACACTGGCTTAAAAATGATACAAATGAGTGGTCAGCCAGGCCAATAATTAGAAGAGCAAATCTAGCATGAATTTACATCACTAAACTATTTTGCTGTTGTGGATATAACTTTGCTGACTCTATTCATCAGTTACTAAATAGTAAATGATAATTTTAAATGAGGAATTCTGCAGCTCTATAGATTCTGTCATGCTGTAAATAACCAGACAGCTTTCAGAGCCAGCACGGGTCTGTCTGCCTTGCAGGAGCTCCAAGAAGTCTTTGGACTTAGATCAGTTTGGCTCTTTACCAGCCTTTACACAATTCAGAAGGTATGCAGTGAGCTTCTTCAGAGCCAGCTTGATGGTAAAAGGTGACAGAAGAGCCTTTATTGGTCATATGATTACTGCCCATCAGAAGCTCATTCCCCACCATTTGTGAAATTGCTCCTGCAGTTTTGCCACGGTTTCTCAATCCTGCATAGGTCAAACAGTGAACCTAAATACTACCTAGTGGCTATAATAATCCTGATCCTATGTCCTCCTGTCCTGTCTTATCCTTCCGAACAATAATTTCATGTAGGGAACCACTGCAGGGAAAAGACTATTGTCTCACATACTTTTATGCTCAGAACTGCTTCTGCTGATCTTCACCTGCAAGCCGAGTCAGGAATTGCCCTTTCAGTGAACCACAGAAGCATGCAAGTCCTTCAGAAACTTGCAATCACAATGCAGTCATCATTATATGAACAGCACAAGTGCCATAATCCATTTACTGAGAATCTGCCTTATAATAAGTGACAGCAAATTTGCACCCAAAGTGGCAGGGAAAAAAAAAAAAGTAAGCAAGCAAACATCTGTCATTTTCACCCTCAAAATACTGCAAGCAACCTTAATCAGAATTGAAAGCAAGAGCCTTGTAGTTCTGAGTGTTATGAATTACTCCCTCGTCCTATTTTACAATGTTCTTAACTCATATCTATATTGTTAGAAATGCACTATGATGGAAAGATGCAAATATGACTTTGCCACAAAGACAAATCTCATTTTCATGGAATATTATTCCGAGGAAATGACAAAAGGTAATCCAGACAAGGGAGTATATACCATTCAAAAATGATTTAAAAGCTGCCGGTCACATGTTAGAAAGGATCATTTTAACTTGAAGAGATAGCAAATAACTTGTGAGTTGAAACAGCTTGAAAGCTAATCCCAGTAAATCAATGAGCTTCTTGAAGGGCCCTTCAATGTGATCTTCAGCAATTAATGGAACATGTTACAACCATGTTCCCAAGTATGCCATCAGAAATAAAGTTCTACATAATAACGCGTAGAAGGCAAGACAAATTTTATGCAGCGTTTCTCTGCAGCTGTTTCTGGAAGACTTTTGGTTTGCAGGCTAGCTTGAACACATTCAGATGTTTTCATGCAATGGCAGTAATCCTTCAGAATGCTAAGACTCTTACAAAGGTGTCAAGCATGGTCATCTCTCACTTGCCTCAACAACATGCAAGATAAGGTCCTTTGCAGATAAGACAGAACAATCAAAGAATAATTTCCAAATGCATATGAGGGTTTCAATTGTAGGATTTCGTTATAGGAAGTCAGAGGCCTTGCTTTGAACTCCAGTTCTACTTTAATTTCCCAAATGATCACTGAATAAGAGAAATACATTATAACTCCAAGCCTCTCATAGAACACACACCCCTTGATGTTGTTCCCCAAGGAAGACTGAAACAGCAGCAGGCAATATGCACTGACAAGAAGAAATCTTTGTAAACAATGTGAAGACCACTGATCTAAGCTTCCTCCCACTGGCATGGTAGGAAATGAATATAGCATCTTTATAGTTTTGAGAGTAAAACAGGAAAGAACCACTTGCACAAAAATCTGTCCATACCTGCTGTCTGAGCTCATTGATTTCACTGATGAAAGAATCCCTCTCCTTCTCCAATTGGTAAATAATTTTCCTTTGTTTCTGAGCTTCAGTGTTATAATTTTGGATTTCACTTTCCAAGTTCCTCTTTGACTGTTCGTGGAGCTTCACCAGCTCTGTCTGCTTCTCAGTGGCACTGGTGGCCTTGGCCAAGTTCTGCAGAGAACACAAAACAATGACTATAGAGCTGACAAGGCAACACTGCCATCACTATGGCAAAAATATGCCATATGATTACAGACTTTGTAATGTCATTACTCCTTAGCTAATTTGTTCAGTTGAAATACTTGAGACTCAAATCTGATTTTAAAAAATACTCACCTCTAACAGAGCTGCTAAATAGTGCTTTTTCTGATTCGAAGTTAAAACACTAGTGTCTGCATTACAACAAAAAATGGATAGGATTGTTTACAAGTGGATATAACTAATGACTGGAAAAACCTTACCAGCTCTGAGGCATTTAGATTGCGAAGCATGCCAACAGACAGAAAAAATAATAAAGGCAAATACCCTTCCTTCTCATGTCCTAAACAGCAAGTCCAAAGTGGAAATTAACCAAGCTTGGTTTGAAATTATGCATAAGGTTTAAACAGAGACTACTGAGATATTATTTATAAAATCAGCATTCTGGTCCCACTTAAAAATTTACTTTCCCTATACAAAACAGGTTTTTGTTACTTGCCAAATGTGAACCTCTGCTAGAGTTGAAACCCACAACAGCGAATCTATATAAAGTAAAGCACCTCAGAAATCATCTTTTAGCACTGAATTTACTAGATTACACTTCAGGAATGCCCATAAACATGAGATGCTACCCTGCAGTACAAGATCCTTGGGCTGATGGAAAATGACCAGTATGAGAAATGGACCTAAAAGCAAGGATTGGTATTAACATAGCCTGCCAAGCTGCTACACGGTGCATCAACATTTTGGGTTGTTCTTTTACTAACGACGACTTAGTTTGCCTAGATTAATATTAAACTTCATATACTTCAGAGTGTAAAAGCACAGACGTAATGAACTCTGGATATCAAATAATGGATTTGCAATAAAGGTGAACATATGTAGCATTTTTTAACTCCCTAACAGTTTGTATGATAGAACTTAGAAATCTTTTGTGTGTTTATTGGTACACTATTTCAATGCATAGGAAAGAAGCAGTGTGAGCATCTGCTTAAGAAAATATGAATTTTTTACTCAACATTGTTTATTCTACAACATTTATGAGCTGCTGTATTTAAACCAGACGTATTTCATTCTCAAGCTGGGATTAGTTTATCAGTATTACCAATGCAAGCTCACCTTGTTTAGTATACGTTTTTCCCTCATAAGATCCTCCACAGCTTTCTTGTCAATATCCGCCTGCTTTTTGGCAGTCTCCAACTCTAGAAAAAAAAAGAAGAAAAGAGACTAAATCCTGGGTTCAACCTGTACAGCTGTTAAAAATAAAGAAACAACTTAGTGGACTTCTTAAAAAGCTTCAACCTTACATGAACAGTTCAACTAGTTGTGACCAGGTTTTACAACCTCAGGCTTCAGCTAATAATGCTGATATTTATTTGGGTACTTAAAAGAACACAGGCACAGTAACTAATGGTATGAGGACTTATTATATACCAATTATACCAAAAAGAAGTGTGTATTTAGAAATCATGGAGCACACAGAAAATCAGAGCCTTTTAAGAAGCTTCAATCTGAGCATTCAAAAATTGAGGCACTTTCAAAAAACAGGGATCTTCAGAATTATCCTTATCCCTCTATATGAAATCCAGTTCTCCTTTGAGGCAGTGAAATTCTACTGGCTTCAGTAAAGTTAAAACTACCTGCTATGGGTCAAGATTAACACTGGACATATATTATCAAAAAGATGCTAAAAACTGGAGTCATGTTTTCACTACATTTTGAAATTAATTAAAACCTGCTACACTAACACTGCAACTCAGGAAATGCAGTACATTGGAGTGATGGGTCAAATACATTACTAATAGCCATTCTCAGGCATTCCAGTACAGATGTGAATTTCTTAAGTTCCTCTGCTTTCTAGCACAGCGCATGACCTTAAGCAGTACTAGCACAATACTTGTGGAAAAGCTCTTCCACCCTCGCAGAGATGCATGAAAAGCAGACATAAATTTCCATAAATATAGTTACATGTAAGGATTCATATCTCATACATGCAGTCTCTTCAGAACATAAGCTAGAAACAAACAAGAGCAGCGAGAGGCATTTATGCCCGTACGTACCAACTCGAACTAAAGGAAATTTATAGCAAAGTAATTTTTTCCACCCCAAAAAGTCTCAACAACTCTTAATATTTTGCAAACTTCATAATATAACTTCAGAAAAAAAAAATCACAAAACTGTTTTGGGATTTTTTTCTGAAAAAAATCACTTTGTAAATGTGTCTGTATTTCAAAGCATATTTGATTTTGAAATGTATTTGCACTTTAATGTTTAAAAGGAGGTGATTTTAAATGCTAAAAAAAATACAAGAAAGTTGGTTTTGAAAGTTGAACAAAATATTGTATTAGTCCCAAAGCATTTTCTTCCAAAATGACTATTTGGCAGAAATGTTTAAAGTTCCTTCTTAAAGCTTTCCAGATCTGCCAGCAAGTCAAAGTCAACACTTAGCTGTAGCATCCACACTGACCAGCTGAAGTCCTGAACACACCAGAACTAAGCTCATCAGCTTGCTTGCAAAAATTTACTTCCAGGCTGTAACTATTCAGCAGAATCAAAGGAGGGGGAAAAAAGCATGTCCTAACAGTATCTGCTTTCAGTAAGTTCTAAGATTGCTTCTCTCACAGGTCAGTTTAGGAGCAACGAAAGTGCATTGCGGATGACATGGCACCGACTGGTGCATCACAAAGTTCAGTTATGCTTGTTGTATGTTCACCCCACATATGCTACATTATGAAAATTCGGTAAGTGTACAAGGTTCTTAAAATGCTGTTATATATTCCAAATGTTATTTATACAGTCTCCTACTAGACACTAAAAGAGCATGATCCTAACAGGACAACATACCCCTAATAAATAAATTACAAGTCACAAGACAGATCCACCCATCAGTTAGACACATACCTTTCTCTAGTTCAGATATTTGATTTTTTAGGTTGTTTCTCTCATGTGAAAGATCAGTTTTCTGTTCCTCTGCAGCATGCAGCTTGTTCTGGAGAATCTCTCTTGTTTTGTTCAGCTTTGAAATTTCAAGGTGCATCTGAGCCACTTCCTCATCTCTGGCCTACAGAGATGCAATAAAGGGGAGAGAATGTATCTACAGAAAGAAAACGCCTCTGTACTTGGCATATGATTATTCCTTCAAATTCAGGAAGCAAAGGTATAAGTGCCATGGGTCACCTGAGAGAAAATAATTAGCTAGTTTAACAATATTAAAAACAATTTATAGCAAAGGCAGCTAGGGCAAAGGAAATTATAATCAAACCTCATGCTTTAGGGCTAAAGATGATCAATAAGGAATCCCCAGCTGCAAACCTTGCACAGCACTACCCAATCAGTCCTGCAGATTAAACATGGGCAGCTCTAATTTCCTTTGAAGTATCAGGGACAGTGACTGTGATGAGAAAGTTATCTGTAGTGCGATCCGACTGCATGTCCCTAATAGCAAGTATCTGTTATCCCTATCTCTTTTATAACCTATGGCTTTGCTGTCATTCAACCCAGGACAGGCTTTTAAAAGAAGCAAAATGAGGAATTCATCTCATTTGCTGTACAATCAGAGGAGAAAATAATCAACCAAAACACTGCATAGCTAGTTACCAGGAAACACAACCAATAATCACAAAAGAAATTAGTATACTTCCTTTTCAGAAGTAAATATAACTTCCTCGTACAATTCAGTGCCACTGTTAGGTTTTACAGCCATCACAGACTACAGTCTTCCACTTACAGCCTCAGTTACTGATCCTGTGAGATGGTGAATCCTACTGTTTGAGTATCCTCTGGGAGAGTGTGAATGTCCTCAGTTCTTACTAACAATAACCTTAAACACACATATGAGTACTTTCACAGTTCAGTGAACACCACAGTGGAGGCACTCAGCATGCTGCAGGATGGAACTGCAAGCACAACAGCTATTAAAAGGGTGTCTCAGTTCATGACTGGGGCTTGTAGAAGTTTTAGCAATTGGCTTAATTAGTAACAACTCAGTAAGTTCTATTTTATTTTGTTCCCAGAATTCCATCTGCATGATTCTACAAGTTCTATCAACTTTTCTTGAGGTTAGGATAAGATCATAGAATCAAAATCTTCCTTTTGACACTCTAGAGCCTCAAATGTAAGTCACAATCAAACACATTGCTTGTGAAGTTTTAAACAATTATGGTATTTGTAGAAGGAATGAGAAAATCCAATAACCTGGAAAAGACAGCAATTTGGTTTTCAAATAGGTAAAAAAAAATATCCTCCAGTCTGCCTAACAAAATACAACAGGAAACAAGCTCCTACCATACAGTCCATTGAGGATCAGAATCATCTGTGGTTTAATCTGTCACTGGTTAGTTTTTTAGTTTTCATCATTTTGACTAACAGTTCCCTTTTTATTTAGGTGAACTGATTACACTTGACTAAACCTTGGTAAGATAATTATTCTCTACCTGAATGTTTAGTGTTTTAATCCCAATGATAATACGAAATGCAAGATACGGTAGACTGAGTAATAACATCTAACACTTACACATTACCCTTTCTCAAAGGGTAATCAAAGTACCCTAAAAGGCATATGCAGGTATCACTTAATCATTCCCCAGCTGAAACTCACCTTCTTCTGGGTGGTACAAAACAACTGTTAAACAATGTGAAGTCAGGCAAGAAAACAATTTATATCAGCAAGTGAACACCATCTTAGTTACATATATTTCATTTTCCAAACTGATACTGGGGGAAGGGGGAATTTCAGTGTTGGAAGCAACCCCCTTCAATGGAAGCTATCCAGGAAACTGCCATTACAATTTATTAAGATCTGTCAAGGTTTTTGGCAAAATTCAGATTATGTTAATCACTGTAAGCAAGAAAGTCGTTGCTTTTATCTGTAGATCTCACAAGCAAAATAACCATCGTGCTTGTTCAAAGTACCATGCATCCTTTATGAACACAATGTACTGAACAGCTTGGTTTATGTGTTTTATGAAACACAGCTCCTCCAGCAGGTCAGGTGCTCCACTGTCAGGTGACAGGGTTGGAGGCATGGTACTGCCACACTGAAAGAGTGACACCCAGTGACAGCCAGATCTATTCCCAGAAACTCCTTAGCTGAGATTTTCTCCAAAACTACCCATAGGGAGCTACCAGTACAAGAACTGAGGTTATCCCTGTCCCAGGCAGTAAGATTGCCATCAGAGCAACACAGCTGATAGCATGCATACACCTTCGGGTACTTACTTTCAGTTCTGCTGTCTTCTCATGCATGTTCTTCAACACCTCTTCAAACACCTTATTGTGCTCCTCAGTCGCTTTTATGAGCCTGCTATTTTTCATCTGTAGTTGCTCAATATCCTTACCAGCTTTTTCATTCAAGAGCTGTTAGATTAAAGAACAATCCTAGTAATTCTTTATAATCTCATTATAATATCTATATATAAAGACAGAACTTTCTATCTCACCAGGAGATAAAGCCTGCTACAGATTGTTGGCTGCTTAAAAACCACTCTTCATTGCTGATGAAATTACTAATGTGAAATATGATACATGCTCATATTGACTACAGGAAATGATCATTTCTAATAAATAACACAGCTAGTGTCATTTCAAAATTTTCTTTCTGGGAGGGAAAAAAATGGAAAACATTTAGCAGGTCTCTCTTGCAGGTGGTAGATAAATATTTTACTTCTTGTTAGGCATTTGGCAAGCATCACGTAACACAACGTGTTACACATAATTGCTGAAAACGAGGATGAGATTCAAATTACTTCAATCAGCAGAAGGCAGGGGAGCTCTGTATCTTAGCAAGCAAATCCTACATTAATATGCTGATTACATTTCTCTGGGTACATGGTTTGCTGAGACCAGGACACAGCCATTTTCTTCTCTAATTTGCCATCAGTCAAAAGCCTGCAACAGCAGTTTCATGGTCTGTGTGGAGAACATATACTTCAATACTGGAACTGCCAGTCTTGTCTTCTGCTTTATGGGACTTCCCGTAACAAATATTACTTTGTAAGTGAGGAAAGAAATAGCATCATATTTTTCACTTCAAGCATTTTAATGTGTGATAAACTCGTGAAGTCAGTATAAACTATGCCCTTACAAACATTCAAACAAGTGGAATCTCCCTCTTCTGGACTCATACAGAAGCAAAGATAAGTTGCTTCTTATCAAAACAAAGGAATATTGGGGTTTGTGCTGTAGATGTTAGGATAACACTGTGTTTCAGGTGACTTTTTATTGAGGTTTGGGTGGGATGGGTAGGATGAAGCTCATAGTAGCTGTATCAGACCATCTTCCCTGTCATGCAAGCAAGCCAGCTACCATTCAGTTGAGAAACAGCAACCCAATGACACTGCAATAGCTGAGTCACCTTCTCTCACAGATCTCTACTCTAGCTCATGCACAGTTGGATAGCCTGTGTTTTGGACAGACTTTTTGCAAAAGAAAATGCAGGGCATCTACACACACCTTCCTGCCAGCACAAGTAACAAAGACAGTGCAAAGCCTGATTAATTAGCCTAGGCGCAGCACTTTATGTGAATTATTGGTTTCCAGGATAGCTTGGACAATTGAATGCCCCTAAAATCTGCAGTTAGAAAGGTTGAAAGGGGCTATAAAGAAGAGGAAGAAAGGAACAGAACCATGAAATGTGGGTATCCTATTTTAAAAAAATGTGATTTCCTGGCAGATCATGGAGCTGCCCTCAAAAGCTGCATCAAATGAGTGATATTCAGAGAAAAAAATCAAGTCTTCTCTGTACCTCTTTATGTGAAGTATTTTACTAGGATTCTTTGTTGACAAAAAAATTGTCACAGACATCTACCTTCACAAATTCAGGTACCTGAAGAGGAAAAAAGCTATAAAAGTAATAAATTTACAAGATACACACAACTCACAAAGAAGTTTCCCTTGAGGTAGGACTGGTTTACAGTGATGAGATCTCTCCTGCCGTTTACTGAAATTGCTTCTCTGAGAGTTTCTTAAAGTCAGGGGAAATGGACTGAAAACCTTGAAATTCAAACACTTGAAGAACACTATGTTAGGGCATTTCCAGATAAAGTTTTTAGAAACAGAATGGAGAAAATCAATCAAAAAGGTATACGAAGACACCTCTCTGCCCTTTCACGGAAACTCTTCCACAAGCTTGAGGTAGATAAAAATTATTGTGACAGAGAAGAAAGAAGGGGTTGGAGGTAAAATGACTTTTTTACTAATGCCACTACAGTCAATCAGTGGCAAAACTGGCAATACACATCAGAAATTCCACCTGGCAGTCTCCTGTTACTATCATTAGACCATCCATGCTCTTCACAGGCTGTGTCTCATTTGATGTGATCTTTCCAAGATGATCTCTTACAATATCATTGTGATCCACTACTGATTCCTATGAGTAAATATATCTGAAATCTGTCAGAAAGCTTTACATATTTATTTATTAGTAAATTAATATTTATATTAAAATAATTATTTGTTAAAATTTATTGACTTAAATTAATATTCCCCACTCTCCCTTCAGGAAATTCCATTTACTTATTTTAGCAGGTTAGACCTGACACATACAGTGTACCATGTACCCTACCTTCTGCTCTTTTAGGTTCTGTTCCATTTTCAGTTGTTCCTCTTTACTCCTCTCTATATCTTGCTGTAAATTCTTTATCTTAGTTTGCTTATCATCCATTTCAGCTCGAAGATCTTTCAGCTCCTTCTCTAATCTTCCCTTTTTTCGAGCTTCTTGTGATACCTCATACTGTTGCATCTGGATGTCTTTCTGCAGCTGTAACAATAGACAAGACAAAGGTTTTGAGTTCTGCTGCCTTTTATTCCAGAAAACAAGGCCTCTCACCTCTCCTTTTACTGTGCTTAATTTTGAAAACAACAGCCTCTGTATGACTGTACCACTACTCCATGTAATATGCCAGATCTTCTCAGAAGAAAATATGTTCTCTAGGGGTTGAACAAAATACCCTGCATGAGGGAACCTATTCACTGATGACAAGAATTTATTAAGCATCAGTCAGTTCACCTACACAGAAGGGTCTGACACAATTCAGGCAAAAAAGCATTCCTCTGGACATGTATTTTCAGTTATAAGGTATTGTAAAGTGGCACTTTCTGAATGCAGCATTAAAACTAATTAGGGCTTCATATTGTACTGCAAGGATTTTTATTTTTCTATCTCACCAGCAGAAACACTTATTATACTGATATTAAAAGAAAGAGAGAGATGTCAGACCAGTGTTCATTTTCACAACTGCTCTCAATCTTCTGTTCTCAAAGTTCCTCTGTGGGAACTTTGAAAGAGGAGCTTCCTTTCATATTTAATAGACTGTCTTGTGACACTTGCTCTCTCCCTCCCCAAAAATGTGATGGAGCAGAATCAGCAGAGAGAAGACACAGGGGGTTGATCCACATGGAAATTTTCAGTTCAGCCAGGAGCCAGCAATTGTAAAATGTTCATTGCTTAAAGTTTCCTCTCCTTCTGAGCCCACAGATGAAAAGTCGCCAGAACAGACAGGGTCTTTGATAGGATCTTCAGATAGACATTGTCATTTAAGCAGTCTGAAGTGGAGAATAATTTCTCCAGAACTGGGAGAATGGGGGGTAATTACAAATACTGTAACAATCCTGTAAATTTAAGGGCTGATAAAGTGAATATCAGAAGGTTAAAGCTGGTAAGATTCAGTAAGTTTTGATGGGAGTTTCTCCCATGCACACAATTCTGTCAGAAAAGCAAAGATTTATGTTGTCTTGTAATACACTCCCAGCCATCTGCTTTAGAAACACAAAACATAAACTGATCATTACTTTCCTATATGTGATTAATAAAAACCTGTAAATTAAATGCTGCTTCTATCTCTTCTCTGTTAAGTGCTCTTTTCTGCTTTTCCGTTCTCCTGTTGTCTTGCTCCAGTCCCTATTTACATTCTGCTTTAAATTCTCTTATTCTTCATTATTTTGATTTTATATTTTGTGTATCAATCAGAGTTCTGCATCCCATCTTCCATTCTTTTCTACTTTCTTTCCACTCAGTGGCCATACTATTGATCCTCAGTCTTCCGTATCTCTAGCTGCTATACGCATTTAAAGGAAGCTGTACAGATTGATCACTAAAGTAGAACTGTCTGCTCAGATGGTCAGAAAAACAGAAAACCTAACTTAAAAAGGAAACAAAAAAGTAAAGCTGAGATGGAATATAGAGACCTCATAGCAGCCTTCCAGCACCTGAAGGGGGCCTATAGGGATGCTGGGGAGGGACTCTTCATTAGGGACTGGAGCAATAGGACAATGGGTAATGGGTTAAAACTTAAGCAGGGATGTTTAGGCTAGATATAAAGAAGTTCTTTACTGTTAGGGTGGTGAGGCACTGGAATGGGTTGCCCAAGGAAGTTGTGAATGATCCATCCCTGGTAGTGTTCAAGGCCACGCTGGACAGGGCTTGGGTGACACAGTTTAGTGCAAGGCATCTCTGCCCATGGCAGGGGGGTTGGAACTAGATGATCTTAAGGTCCTTTCCAACCCAAACCATTCTATGATTCTACGACTCTATAATATGACTGCTCCCTACAGGTAGTGGTGATGTGAAAAATTATTTAAGCTGAAAAACAGTAGGCAGGAGTCAGTGTGAAGAAGAAAGGAGGTCTCTAACCATTAGAAAAGTGATGTTCTAGAAAGCTTCCCAAGAAAAAAGTAGGGGAGGCTTAATTAATTCAAACCTTAATTAGGTTTGAAGTCAGAATTTGATGCTTTCTTAAAAATGATGGTATGGAGACCACTGCCAACAGCAAAGAATCTAGGATCTCTATTCCAGGTCTACATTCTAAATGGTTCTTTGGAAGCATAAGGATTTACAATGCAGAAAAAAAACCCAACATCTCCAGTACAAAAGATAACTGTGATTCAGGCAAAGGAACCTTGGCCTCATTCAGGCTATTGGGCAGTTATGGAAGCAGCTGGTCCATGACACTATACTTTGCAAAGGACATAGCCTAGAAGTAGAGAAAAAAAACATAAAAATCATTCACAATAGACTCCTTTCTGAGCATTCCTGAAAATGTTTAAGATGTGAAAGAACAGGTAGTAGCATACTAGTCAATGGAGCCCAATTGACAAAGTCTAGAGTTACCACCTGGTGATCTGTACTGACCTGCTTAATAGATTGATCTGCCTCAGTTTTTGCCTTCTCTGCAGCCTGCTGCTGTGCTGTGGCTTCAGTTAGACTTTTACGTAACTCCACAACTTCCAACAACAGTTGGTCTCGCTCCTTTGTTACGCCTTCTTTATATTTTAGCAAATTCCAGAGACTGGAAGCAAGGAAATAATAATCAAGCAGTGTCACAGGCCATTTATGTTCTTCCTGCTATGCCAGAGCAAGCTCTTTTGCAAGAAACAGGAGTTTCAAAGTAATTTGTTTCATTTTAAACCACTTTTGGATTAAGGCTCTGCTGGCCAATTGAGTTATATGCTGTCTACTGTCAATCTAGCCACCATCAACATAAGTAGCCTTAAAAGCTAACCTAGTCCAATAAATGACTCTTTCTTGTAAGGATTCCTTATGGGTATGAAGAAACCCTCAGTTTCCCAAAAATGTAACAGGGAACAAAATTCCTTCTTCTCTGCCTATTGCAAAATTACTCAGGGACCAAAAATGTCACATTATTATAACCAGTCTCTGCAGATTATCTGACTGGGCACCTAACTAGGCTATGTCTTACAGTACCTAATGTAAGAATAAACCAGACTCCCTCTTCGGACACATTTTCAGTCTGAAAGAAAGTCCAAGCAGTGTGGGTTCAAACTCAACCTTAAAAACCAGCCTATAGTGCTAAAAGACTATAGCACTTTCAGCCTTATAGGGCTGAAAACCTCCAAAGGAGCTGTCTGGCCCCTGGTCAAACAAGTCCCCCTGGCTTTGTCACTGGACAAAGTATTCAAGCATGGAACTAGCAGGAAATACAGAAGGAACTTTAAGAAGCGATTTTAAGTAGGCAGGTCTCAAGTAGCCTGGGCAGCAGCTGGAAACGTAAGCAGCTCCTGGCTCTTGCAGGAAAAATGCTATAAGCAGCCAAAGCTGCTTTTAGAGAGAGTTATACTGGGGGAAGGCTTAATGACCAAGCTTTTAGATCCAAGGAAACCTGTTACACAGGCCCAGAACATTTCAGGGACAAAAGTTGAAGGAGTGGATTTTTCTGCATTTAGGAGTGGATTTTCTGCATTCAGATGGTTTATGTGCTGGCGCATTCCTTGGGAAGGAAATGTTTGAGCACACTAAAGGCCTTACTCACAGACACAAGTCTTGTTTATGCAGCCTGGATGCACAGTGCATGGGGAGATGAGCATGGCCCATACATATCCTGAATGCTTAACATAAATACCTTATACAGTGAGAGAATTTCAGCCCAGAACCAGCCAGGTGAACCATCATCAATCTCCACAGAAAGTGCACAAGTCAATATATTTATCTCATCTTTGAGTTTAGACTTAAACTTATAGCATAAGCACAGTCTGAGGATTTGACACTACAAACATTAACTTTTAGAGGACTTTTGAGCAGCTCCTGAAGTTCATTATTTGTGTGCTGTAGCAGCCAGAGGCTCCACCTGACACTAAGTCCCTCTATGCATAGAAGTTTAGTAGAAAAAATCTATAGTCTTGAAAGTATGTAAATATAAAATACAAACAAGAATACAAACAACAATAACTGTTGTAACAAAGCTGGGAAGAGAAATAAAGTCTCCTGCTTCCTTGACTTATCTACTTGACCCTGCTGCCATTACGTGTAAAAATCTTGACAGGATCCTATTCTCAAAGACAGAGTATGTTGAAATGCTACTCAGATAAAACAATATGACAGATACTGAGAAAGTGCATAATATTGATTTTTATTTGATCTCCCAAATTAATCCAACACTGAATGAACTTGCTCAGAGCCTGATTCTGTACTTGCTTACTGCATACACATGTAGACCAATAAATGTGCAGTCCTGAGAAAAGTAAAAGGCAGGAAAGACCTCTCTGTTTCCCAGTGTCTTTGCAGTGTGTAAATAGCTAACCAGAACAGAATATAGTGTAGAATGACAAAATCAGATTAGGATTTCCCCCTTGCTGAAGAAAACTTACCTGTCGTATTCTACGGATGCTTCAGGTTCTTGCTTCACTGAACTGCTTAGGCGTGTAATTTCCTCTTGCAGTGAAGCAATCTTCTTCTTTGCTCTCTGTTCCTTTTCATAGATTGTATCCACCATTTTCCAGGCCTTGTCAATCTCCTAGGAATTAAATTGAAAACAATTACACAAATTAAATTGTGTTGAAAATGAACAACAAATTAATTGCCTTGCATTTTAGTTAATTAAGAAAATGGATTTTCATGCCTTTTCATGCTTAGATTCACAAAAGTTTTCCTTACCAGCTGCCTTTTCTTTTGGATGAGGGCATAGCAAACATTTTGAGCCATATAGACTATGTCAATTTACAGCACAAAAGCTTTAATACATTTTCTTTAACGCACAGATCTAACATTATCCAATCTCATTCTACAAGGTTATGGTCATGTCAGACCCACTAGTACCTAAAAATTTACTGAAAATTCAGCGCCCACAAAGGTATTATCTACTTAAATGGCTCACTTATGTCTGTACAAATCTTATTAGATGTTATGACAAAGAACACTCAATTTAATTAGGATGAGATTAAGGCGGTACTCTGGGTTTTTCTCTCCCTTTGTTCGTTTTCATCTGTGAGGACCTAGTGTATTTTTATTTTAACTGTATATTTAGACAAGCTACCATTCTTATGCCAAATTTCAGCACATAGAATTACTTGAACGACAGACTCCTGCGCCTCTCACAAGCCCAGGGCTGATACCCACAAACAGCATAGAACAAGATAGGGGAGGAGGGTTCACTCAGTTTTTTTAACTTCCTCTGTATCTCTCTCCTTTGAATCAGATCCTTAAGAGTCACAGAGCAGGCTTATTCCTTGCCAGCTTTAAACCAAGCTCTTATCAGTTCTAGAATCCTGTGCTGAAAAAAAAAAAAGCATAAATTCAGAAAATGACTCAACTGGAAGAAAAGTTCCCAAAGACTCAGTAAATAATGAAGACACTACTTGTGACACTAGAAGTCCCTGAGCTGCAAATCACAGCATGATGTCCTCTCTCATGCTCTTTTCTCAGCTGGTTCCTGGTGGATTCCTGGACTTGATGGACATGTACAGATTTAGACTCCTAGTGTGGCTCTGCAGCTCTATATTAGCTCTAGGGTCTCCCCAAGCAGAGCCAGATAGAAGCATCATTACATCAGGCCATAATATGCCTTTCAACTCCCATTTGCATCATATGAAAATGGGACAGGGAAAAAAATTTAAAACACCTCCACAATGAGGTATGTAAAATAATTTCATTTATATCAGATTGTTTACAGCAGTTCTTTATTGAAATTAACGTATCTGGTTCTAAAAGAACCCCATTTAACATTAAACTCAAAATTATGACACCTATACTATGGTATATTTTTAATATATTTATTGAACTCTTTAAAATCAAATGTAGTACTTAGCTGTTTACTGCCTAAATTAAAAATTGAAGCTATTAAACTAGCAGAAGTAGCAGGCTACTAGAATTTGCTGAAAAGGTAACACAAAATGTAACATCTGTGGCCTCTTCAAACTGGAAAGGGAATACATTTTCCTTTTATTTACTCAACTAGTTCAGCATATCCAAATTTGAGAAACCATCGGGAACGTAAAGATCAGGAATGTTTGCTCTTCTTTTTTTTTCCCACCCTATTAAACTGTTAGGCAGCGGACTTTACTTGTTCAGAAATTCTGAAGGAGATTATAGTCAATTAATTTCACTACCTAAAACCAGTATTTTCATTACTCAGTAAATTACTTAGCTCAAAATGTAGTTCAAAAGATGTGCTTTTCACTTCTGCACCAAGCATATTTAAACAGGTTTAAATATTAAAGTAAACTTTTGGTTTATACATTTTGAGTTCTAATTTCCATTCAAATACAGCAATGATCACACAGAAAGTATTAAGTATCATCTGGTAAATATTAAATTTTCCATTCATTATTATCTCACATAAAAATGTTCAATTATGAAATTGAAATAAATGCACACTAGGCTGAAATAACAGCATGAAGATATAGTGTATCATCTTGACTGGCAGAATAGCATAAAATATAGCTGTAAACAAACGTGTTTCAGATTTGCCAACCAATAAGAGGCAACCAACCTTTCTCTAGAAACATGCAAATGGAAAAAAAGATTAAAGCTGATTACTTAAATCAAAGCTTCCTGCTGGCTGATTAGACTGTGATTAAAATTGGTGAATTAAATCATTATGATTGGAGTTTTGGGGGATAGAACTGGTGAATAAAATCAATATGACCTCTGAGAGGTCTTACTGGCTTCAGCAACTGTTTTATTCTGGTGAATATTCACAGCAGCGACCACTGAAGTCAGTGAGGCCAGTCAGACAAGCAGTGATTTCAAATCACCCCAAGCTGTGCTTTTCGAACTTTGTCTTGCTTTTGATGGGTAAAAACAATTTTATTGAATTTATATTGATAAAACCAATTTTGATCAATAAAGTTAACAGGCACAGATGATGGCCTCATCAATAAGCAAAATGTAAATAAGAATTTGCTACAGACTTTAGCATCAGCAAAACTGGGCTTCTCTGTAATTGTTTCTTGGTTGTGTCTTTTACCTTGAATAGGGGATCAGCAGATTGCTTTCTTTAATTTCAAAAGTAAAAAGGAGGAAAATTTTGATGGTGGAAGCCTTCATTGCAAAAATACTCACATTATTACTCAGTGGAGAAGGGAACTGAAAGAATGGAGTTTGTCAGCATCACTGCATAATTGCAGTACATGGTTAGATAGGTAACATGCATTGCAACTTGTGTACAATTAAAGACAGAAGCCCACTGGATGTTTGCAGTTAGAATCATCCAAAAGTTTTGTGGAGAAGGACTGGAACTCTGGAAATTGTGAAGCAGAATTCAGAAACGTGACAGCCTTTTTTTTTTTTTTCATTAAGTACCCCAAAAGATCACACCAGTTTCACTGCTCAGAAACCAAGAACTACTGAAATGCTTTCTTAGTGTATTGGATTGATCCCCCTCGAAATTGAAAACTTGGTGATTCCAAGCTGGGCAATACAAGCTCCTATAAATTCCCTTCTAGCATTCTTCCCATGCAGCCTTGTGGATCAGTGTCCCTATCAAAAAAAAAAGAGAACTGTATTCCCTTTGTGTTCAGCTTGACCCTTTGCTCCTTTGATGACTGTAAACAGCAGACTGTTACGTCCAGTTTATTAAAACTATAAACCAGAGCACTGAGCAACCATCAGGCAGTTAACAACTATTGATTATTAGTGACCTGGGTCCTACCAGCCACTGATCTGTGTAGTTAACCCCTGGCCCTAAACAATCCTACTAATTACAACCAGGCTTCACATGGAGAAAGATTTTGCTTCTGCAGCTCATATTTGTATATGAAACAATGACCTAGAAGAGGAAAGTTTTATACCTGCAACCCTGATGATCCATCAGGTCCCCAAGATTTAGAGCCTTAGTTTGAAGGAACTATTCCATTTTGACTTAACAGCCCCACCAGGATTCTCCCAGCTTTTATAAATAATGAAACAGAGAACAGATTGCTTGTTTAATTTAGCACTGAAGAATATTATCTTTGCTATTTTAGCACTTGAACTTGCCTCATCACTTGCCTTGGGCACTCGCAAAACACACTGTTTGAATATTAGTAAAATTGTAGTGAAATACTACAGCAGTAATGGAACTTCCCTTCAGAAAGGAGAATAATGTGAAATATGGGGGGTATACCAAACAAACCCCCAAAACATGACATTTAAATATTTTAAACAACATCCAAATAATTCCTGAACATTTAAGGGGAAGACTAATTCTCATAATCAAACTGAAAAAGTGTCAGTGCTCTTTACTTGGCCCACAGAAAACCACTAGAACTGATATCTTGCCTGAGCTTCAAATCAGCTGCTTAAATTGGAAAGGCTCTTATTTTTCCTACTCTTCCCTTCCTCAGTTTTACGACATTACTAAGACAATGTCTCCTCAGCTTGGGAACATCTTGAAGGATTGCCTCTGCTACTCTTCACACTCAGAGTATTACCATGTAATAGCAGAAAGCAAATTAGAAGGATCATTGTGGTTCCTAACACCCTCCTACCAGGTTTTGCTTAGCAGCAGTGAAAAAGATTTTCTATAGAGTTTTCCTCCTTCTCTTTGAGCAGTACCATGGGCTTGTGAGTTGCAGCATTGGATGACAACATCCTATTTAATAATTATAAGGACAAGAAACTTCACTTCAAAGAACTTCTATTTATGTAGTGCTCATAGATCATTCTGGATTGTTACACGGAATTTATTTTACTGGAACAAACCACTTGGTTGTAAAGCATTGAGGTTTCTCAACTAACTGCTAAATTAAAGCCTAAGTTTTTAAACTATCAGAAGGGAAAGTGTTCAAAATACAGTCTTCTGATCATTTGGCAGCTTTATGTTTCTGCTAGTCAAACCTCACTGTAAGGCTAAAGATATTGACTGGTTTTAGTGAGTGAAACACTCTGATTTGACAGAGTTCAAATCAATAACAAAGAACACATCAGACTAAATTGGCAAAATCACATTGAAATGCTGTAAAGGATCCCTATTAAAAAAAAAAAAAAAAAGTTGTGAAACATTTATTTAGGTGAGTTAATGGCACTTCCCTGGTCTACAATCCATATTTCAGCAAATAAGTAATTTTTTTAATGTTCTGGCAGCAGCTGACATCCAAGCAGCCCTTCAGAAATACTAATGAATCAAAACCTGTATATTAAGTTGAAAATGTGCTAGTTTACAAAGGGAAAGTTTAAACAAAATTATTAGTGACTACCTGAAAGCTGATAAAGTCGGTTTTGTGCAAATAAACACAGAATTTGACTGAGACCAGTAAAAAATACCAGGCTGAAGAAACAAAGCAACTGATTGCAAAGCAGAGGGTAAAGAACTGGAGATGTCAGCTCTATAGTTAGTCCTCCAGCTAGTTCTCTACATAAAAGAAAGTGTTCTTGTAGATGGATTTCTTACTACCGTGCTTGTCTTTAACAATTGCAGATAATTTTTAATTCTATTCAAAATGTTACCGTCTTCATCGATGCTATAGTATTCCAATCATCTTTCGAGAGCTTTGTGAGAGCAGCTACTTTAGATGAATTCGCCACAAGGTCATCATTCAGTTTCCTGCATTTCTCCATGAGACACTTCTCATTTTCATGAGTCTTCTTCAGAACAGTATGGAGCTTCTCATATTCTATTAGGAATTTTTCCAGAGCTTTATCTTCCTTAAGCTGATTGATGACATCTTGGAAGTCTTTCTCCAGTGCTTCAAATGCACTTTCATCTAGATATGGTTTGCAAGACTGAATGAAATAAAAGAGATAATCAACAAATAGGAGGAATGGAACATTTCACGACCCCATGTCATGGCTTAACCCCAGCCTGCAACTAAGTACCACACAGTGCTCACTCACTCCCCCCATCCCAGTGGGGTGGGGAGGGAAATCAGAAAAAGGTAAGATAAAAGATAAAAACAATTTAATGTTTGAAATAAATAATAATAGCAGTAGTAGTAATAATAATAATAATAATATAAAAGGAAAAAGTGAGGAATCAAATCCAATACACACAACACAATAGCTCTCCAGCCACTGACTGATATCCTGTACCCAAGCAGTGACTGATGGCTCCCAGGCAATTCCCTTCAGTTTCTATATTAAGCATGACTCTCTGTGGTACGGAATATCCCTTTGGCTATTTCAGGTCATCTGTTCTGACTGTTCTCCCTTCCATTTCTTGTGCCCCTCCTCACTGGCAGAATATGAGAGACTGAAAAGTCTTTGATTTAGGGTAAACACTAATGTGGAACAACTAAAACATCACTGTGTTATCAACATCATTCTCATAATAAATCCAAAACACAGCACTGTACCAGCTACCAAGAAGAAAATTAACACAGCTGAAACAAGGACACCCCAGAATATAAACAGACAAGATACTGAATGTGTAACAGCTGCTAAGAAATCATAACAAAATTTTCTGAAATAACAGTCCTCTTACTAGCATATGATACACATATTGCAGGCTATTTTTCAAACAGATCTCCCTCGATTTGACTGAAACATCTTGTGCTTTCACAGAACTGAGTATCATAACTACTTTAAACATAGGGCTATAAAATATCATTGTGATAGTGTTTGAATAAGACGTCAACTATTCAGGAGCCCAGTATTTTAGCCTCAATTCTTCCCAGGTCTCTACACCTAAAGTCTGATGGCTTTATGCTTTCTATGGAAACAGTGCCAGCAAACCACTTGCAGATAAGCGTGTCTGAAAGCTCCAGTAATGCCAGTGCATGCCAATCCTTCCTCTCCAGGAACTCATAAGTTACAGAATCATAGCATGATTTGGGTTGGAAGATCATCCAGTTCCAACCCCCTCCCATGGGCAGGTACACCTCCCACTAGACCAAGTTGCTCCGAGCCCTGTCCAACCTGGCCTTGAGCACTTTCAGAGATGGGGCATCCACAGCTTCTCTGGGCACCCTGTGCCAGTGCCTCACAGGGAAGAATTTTTGATCTAGCTCAGTTCTAACACCAAATTTTGCCAGCTTTGTTGCTGGACACCAAGTTCCACCAATATTTTTCAAAACAGCTTAAAATAAGCCTCTGTCATAGCTTTCAAAAGAACAGAATCATACCATGAGGCAGCAGTACAGCAACTTCTATGGAGTTAGCATGATCTGCTAAGCAGCAAGGTGAATCAGCCCAGTGGATGCATCATGCTGCCACAGGTACATTGCTGCCATTACTCAAGCTTGATCAAAACTGACTGGAACATCTCTATACTGTGAAATTGAAGTCTGGTTGTATCTTTACAACCATACCTCTGAGGTGGACTCACTTGGACAGGCAAATAGATCTCCTGGTGGTGCTGGCTGTAGATGTATGGCAAGCCCACCTCAGAGGACAGACAAGGAGATGCACAGCTCAGCCTTAGAAATCTGCCCTCATATCTGCCCCCCCCCCCAAAGCAATAGACTGCTATTTCAAGAATGGTTCAGGCCTTTACTCACTATTTGAACATAAATGGTTTAAAGGTAGGAATTTTCAAAATTGAAAAAGGCTAAAAGCAAAACAACATGTTTATTTCATGTTTGGGAGGAAAGGGAGGGGAATATGTAAGCTCATGCTACCTGAAACACCTGAAATTAAAAGGGTAAAAACACATATTTACAATTGAAAGGTCAAGCTATGAGACACATTGAGGCAGAAGCACTGGTTGCAAATCCCTGATCCCTGCCAGGGCCCTGATTTGAGGGACTGGGGTTTGTTTTTCTGTCAGAAACTTCAGTGGTAAAACAGCAAAGGCAACTTGAATGTTAAACCCTGGGCTGCTGCCGGCATGGAAGGGTGATCTGCCTGACATGAGCAAATCTTAGTACCTAACCCCTCCAAACCTGCTGTGATGCTCACAGCAATTCATTGGGGCTGCTTCTTCTTTCACCTTCCTCTCAAGCATCAATCCTTCAGTTCTGACCTCTTTTACATTTGTGATCATAATTGGTTTTAAAAGAAGAGCAGTAACAGCATATGGGGCGAGGGAATTACACCCACAACCTTAAAAGCAGCAGTTGTTACTACAGTTTAAGTGTTACTACTGCCTTGTACCAGTAGCCTGATTACTCCTACTTTGAATACAGGACATAACTGAGCTCTGCTCACAGAAGTAACTTGGCACTTAAGTACGGTACACAGATCCAGATGGTACACAGACGATGCTGTTGGGCTTATTCGGAGGTACAAAAGACGGGCGGGGAAAGGAGGATGAGGGGGCTCACCTCAGCCATGCTGACCGCTGGCAGCGAGGACCGGAGACGCGATCCGAGCTGCAGCTACTGCGGCCCGAGGTCGCCGCCGCGCCGTATCATAGCAACGTTGCTGGGCGGGGCCGGGCTGGCCGCTGGGGTCCATGGAACCCATGGAACCGATGGAACCCATGGAACGGGGCTCGGCGCCGTGACGGTTCCGAATAGCTGCACGGAGTTAGGCAGTGTCCTGTGGAAGGTGATGAAAGAGGGTCGCAAATTGCGTTTAGAGCATGGTTTTTGCCATTTCGTTGCACCTGACTATTCACACTAGCGTGTCTGTGCAGTGATTTTGTACAAAGCACAGTGTAGAACAGGACACTGGCGCTGCGCTTCCAGAGCTGCGCTAAAGCACCGGCTGCCCTGCTCGCTCTGCTCCCAGCTAACCCCGGAAATAGCTGGCTTTATCTCTATGGGGCCACAGTTTCATCTGATAGCTTTTTTAGAGCAGAGAATGTATAGTACCACATATACACTTCCTAGCAGAATGGATGTTAGTTACGACCTTAAAGTACCACTCAAAACTAATAATGATGGCAAAAAAACTTCTTCTTTTCCTGGTTTAATGAAGCCTGAATTGTAGCACTTTATTTTAGTGATTACATGGCAAAATAGACAATTTCAAATGGATGCTTTCAAATGGTCTGATTTTACCATTAGAACTGGAGAACCACAAATACTGTCTAAAATATTTGCTATATGTATGATTTAATTTAAAAAATATCCTACATGCTGAAACATAGTTCCAATCATTTAAAAGAACGCTTCTAATTGAAAAAAAAAATCAATAAAGTTCCTTTTCTAAATTTTGAACTCTTTCCTCATTTCCTTCTGTATTGATGTTTCTTATGAAATAAAATTACTGGGAAGATGATCATGATAAATTCCTTGATTCTAGGATTTCAGACTCTCAAGACGACCAAACTTTCACACCTTTAAAATAAAACAGCTGCAGGTGTAAAGAAATGCCATAGAATCACAGAATAGTTAGGGCTGGAAAGGACCTTAAGATCATCTAGTTCCAACCCCCCTGCCATGGGCAGGGACACCTCACACTAAACCATGTCACCCAAGGCTCTGTCCAACCTGGCCTTCAATGCCACCAGGGATGGATCATTCACATCTTCCTTGGGCAACCTGTTCCAGTGCCTCACCACCCTTACAGGAAAGAATTTCCTCCTTATATCCAACCTAAACTTCCCCTGTTTAAGTTTTAACTCATTACCCCTTGTCCTATCACTACAGTCCCTAATGAAGAGTCCCTCCCCAGCATCCCTGTAGTCCCCCTTCAGATATTGGAAGGCTGCTATATCAAAGGTATGATTTTAATGTTGCTATCAAATACTGCTGGAGGAAGTGGATATGCTCAGAATTGCAAAAAAAAAAAAAAAAATACATATATATGATAAACACAAAACCCTTCAATTTCACATCTTAAGTATGTAACCCTGATATTTATTTTACTCTTTCTTCTGGCTTTAACAACAAAACAGGAGTGGAAACTTGCAAAGGGAAGTAATTACCTTTGTGCTTTAGATTCATGTTTGTGTTTCTGAGTAACAGCACGAATGTGTCCAAAACCAATACCTATTTATTCCCAAGAGGCATTCCCATGAGCTTCCTCATCTACTGGAAAGTAGCCTTACTTATGGCCAGGGGAATGAACTAGATGACCTTTGAAAGTCCCTTCCAACCCAAACTATTCTATGATTCTATTCTATGTTTTTCAGACTTCTAGTGATCTGTGTCCTGTGAGACCCCCTAAGGGTGACTGTAAAGGCTGTTCTTCAAGACAAGTGCCATTTGAGCTAAATTCATTCAAATCTGATAAGTTCACCATCATGGTAGCTACACCTCTATCTGCAGTGCAGACATAGTAGGATGACTGTGTTAGGAGTCTCTGATAAAGTCATGCTAAATCCCTTTTTTGATAATACAGCCACCATGTCTTAAAACATCACAACTCACACCGTATAGGTTTAAGTGCAACCAGAACACAAATCTGTTACAAGACTCAAAATATTTACTTTGAATTAATTCTGCAGCAAACCTACAGAATGCCTCAGCAGGTTCACATCTGAGAAGCTGGTCTTACATCAGGATTTCTGACCTTAGCAAGTATTTTCTGTAGCCTGGGACCATCAGGAAGGTGGAAATAACCACAGCGGCCATCCTGCAATAGTCTTATGGCTGTCATGGCTGTAAATGATGCACTCATGTCATAGAGTGAGCCTCTAGACAAAGTGAAGCTCCAGAAGTGGAATCACTTTTTAATGCCCCCTTTTAAGGTAATCCTACATTCCCAGCTCTGGAAAAACTTTTCTGCTAGTCAGTGTGAAAAACTCTTACAACCACAAAGGAAGGGGAAAAAAAAAAAAGATAAATCACCTTAAAAAAAAAAAAAAACAACAACCTAAATAAATCTCCATTATCAGGAGGGACAAGGCAGATCCAGAAAGTTTCAGTTCATTGAAAAGGCTGTTATTTATTTCCCTGAGTGTTTCACTTTTTTCAAGAGACACCCATCCTCTATGGTAAACAAGCAGAATCACCTGCTGCATGCGTGAGTTTTGCATCAGTGGGGTATGTTTGTGTTTGTGCAGAAAGGGTTACTAGAGAAGAAATGTTTGCTCACTGATTTATTTGAGATCACAACCCCCAGGCAGTTAATTTAATGCATGTTTTAAACTGTAGTGGCATGAAAATGATAAGCCATTGCTTCCTGACTGGAAGGATTTATGGGCTACTGCAGAGGTATAAATAAATAGAGTCAAATCCCATCATACCATCACCCAGGAGAATGCAAGAAATTTGGAGCAAGGACCATGGCAGTACATGTCTTCTGGACAGTGTAAAATGAACCTTGTGGACACTGGAAGGTAACAATAAGAAGAATTGATAAAGGAAAGCTCGGGGCTGAAATATGCTTCCCTCCACACCACGCTGTTGTAAGGAAGGAGATCGCTAGGTGGCACCCCACCACCACAGTGGTTTGATAAACTGCCCCCCAGAACAACTACTTTCAGGCCTGTCAATCTTTTCCGGTTTAGATATGTGTTACAAATGTTAATTACTACATGAAGACACGATGGTTGGGTGCACATGTGTTCATGGGTAAGGTCCTCTGCATATAATTTTTCTCAATTTACTCAGATAATATCATCAATGGGAGATTACAACTAAGGAAAGCAAAATTTGTTGAACAATTTACTAACATTAAAATATAATTTTATATATATTACTACACATATGATACATACGTACCTAACGGCAAGTCTTGTAATTTTCCCAGTGATATGGAAATCCATCACAACCTCACAGCCTCAAATACCAGTTCAGACACTGTCCATGGGCTGATATCCTGTGACGTATCCTGGAAGCCAGTCTACCTTCCCAGTTAGAATCATAGAATAGTTAGGGTTGGAGAGGACCTTCAGATCATCAAGTTACAACCCCCCTGCCATGGGCAGGGACACCTCGCTCTAAACCATATCACCCAAGGCTTCGTTCAACCTGGACTTGAACACCGCCAGGGATGGAGCATCCACAGCCTCCCTGGGCAACCCATTCCAGTGCCTCATCACCCTAACAGGAAAGAATTTCCTCCTTATATCCAATCTAAACTTCCCCTGTTACATCACTTTTGCAGTATTAAAAGGAACAAGAGCTTACTAAAATACTTATTTTTCTCCAGTGACAAAGAAATACTATACAGTCCTCTATTACTTATCTGATATTTTTACTACTTCCTTTTTGAGCATCCTCTCTTCCTGTTATTCTCCAACTTAATGATAGTTTCATAATGTGAACAGTCATTCAGTTTAAATTGGATTGAGGCTTTCTACTTTGTTGATAAAGATCATGCAACAGATCTCAAAAGCTGTAACCTTTGATCATGTCTTGCATGAGCGTTGAGCCAATGATCTCAAGAGGAAGAAATATTACCATTTCATAAAAAGTTAAATCATTTTAATTACTAGAAATACCCAAATAAAGAGCTCAGTTCTGAGACGAAAGCTAAAGTTGACAAGCAGTTTGCGTATAATGTACAATTACATGCCCTACATAAAAAATAAAATAGATGACAAATATGGAAAGCAGCTAAAATTAAGTCAGTAATCCTGAAACTAAACTGGACTTATCATTCCCCACATGGCTTGAACTGCAGAAGTTTTCTGTCACAGTTTTTCCTCCCATTGCAATCCTCTGCAATGAGGATTACAATGGCCTGCCATGCTTGTTAGAAAATTTCTCCCTTTTACCCTTCTCCCAGCCAAACACAGGGATTCTCAAGTATGGAGGAAAAGCAACACTCTGTGGATCCCCATCACCATCACTGCCCACTGCGGGCTCTTACCACTAGCAGCATTATGGTTTATGCTACTAATCTGACCTACAGCTTTGGAGAGTGACAGTGGGGTGAGGGGGGAAACTCTTCCTCCTATGTATTTGGAGGCATAGTCTGCTAGAACATCCTGGCTGCCCAGCATTATTACTCCTTAGAAAGCTTATGAAGGAAAGCCCACAAGGTAACATGAATACACTTGGTGCTGTACAGCACTAGGATCTTCAGTGGACGACTTCCATTACCTGCTTAGCAGTTCTGATCCATGGCTGTTTTCCCAATCATGAACACTTGGGTATATTTGAAAATGAGCTTAAAATATGTCTTATGACACATGTTCATTAGCAGAAACTACTTCCCCCCATGCTTTCCAACAGCTTTACAGTTTCAGCAGCAGAATCCAGGCCCTAATCTCTGACTCCTGTTTCCCTGTTATTCTTCACCCTTTTAATTCTCAACCACCAAATCTTCCCTAGCTGAAAATTTGTCTGGCATCTTTCACTACTCGACACTTGAGTCCTCAGGGAGGAAGAGGCTATTAAAAAAAACCTTAATACCCAAGGAAGGCTATAGAAATCACAGAGATTTAAGACGTTCATAAGGTCAGGTGTAACTGGGTAGATGGAGACACCATATGGTGAGCTGTGAGGAGGGAACTCCATCTCCCTGCACGTTTCCTTGCACGGTAACTATGAGGTGTGAAATATTCATGGATGGAGAGGAGTCTCCTGCTCCCTTCTCTCTTTGGTCTGCTCATGTTCCTGCTGTGCTGGATCATGCTGAGCTGTACCTGTTAGAAAACTGTCCTGCTGCAGTCTCCCTTAGGCTTACACAAACACTTGCAGTCTAAAAGGCCCCAGCAAGGCCTGACTCCAGCAAGATTATCATTCCTGCTTTCTCTGTGTTAAATGTTAATGTGATTCCTCTCTGTGCTCCAGGTTGGCTGCCATCTCCTGTGTTCCTTGTGAAGGGGACAGCTGGAAGCTGTACTAAAACCTGTTTCACTGCTGCCTACCCATGGCCTCTCTATTGCATACCTATTCCCTCTTTGTAGATCTTGCAAGATGACTTTTTTTATTTACTGCTTGTTACAGTTAAATGAATACTGCTAGCTTTGTACTGGCTTAGAAACACTAGTGGAAAGAATAAAATAATTCCTCTATCTTCTAACATGCCAAAAACAGCTGAGAAAGATGCCTAGAATTTAACATTCAGGCCAAATCTTGATCTTGTCCTGCTCCTGCTGATGAGATCTGAGAGTCCATTTTAGAAATAATATTATTATTGTATCTCCCTTCTGCTGCAGTAGCAGTCACATCACAGAGACACAGACTATGTCCCAGCATGAGAGGAACTGTGGTACTGTTACTCCACTGGTCACAGCTTCAGGTCCTGGCCAACATCTGAGTAAGGCTAGCGGAGCTTGGCTCATTATCAAATAAATTACTACCTTTAGCAAGATAATGATCTTAAGCCTTCTGCAGTGCAGCAATACTCAAACAATGAATCATGTGCTGGAGCTGTCAGGATATGTGCTTCTAGCTTTCCCTCCTCTTTCAAACTGCTGAACTGCATCAAAAAACCTAATACAAATCAAATTGAATGTGTCTTGGTTTGACTTTTCCATTTACATGTATCGTATTGTTATCATAATTTTATACCATCTTAGGTTGCACAGAAAGTAGATCCTGAATGGGATGGTGGATTTGTAATATAATCTGTTGGGATGTGAGGCTTTCTTTGAAAAATGTTCAGGCCTTATCCCTGTATCTCACAGAAATTTTGCAGATGAATGTAAATTGAAGTCACTGTAACCTATAGTGATTTGTATTGTTCAAAGTGTGTGTGTGTGAACATATATATATATATATATACATGGCCAGAATCAGTAATTACTACCTTGTCAGCCTTTATGCAGCTGATATTTAATAGATATTTTCCTTCGGCTTAGGTGATGAATAGCTGTGATCTTGGAGAAGGAGCTGTGTTCTCTCCTGCTGCTGCTGTGAAGTTCCCAGAGGAAATAAATAATGCACCAAGACAGGCCGAGTCCTGCAGCACAGAAGCAGGGAAATTCCAGCTCTTGCTAGAGATGATTTTCATAGATTATGACATAATGAGAAAGGAATGTGCTAACAACACCCAGGTTGCCAATAAACCTGAGTAAACTTGATTCAGACACTAAGGAAGTAATACCCATATGCACACATTTACAAACACAAACCCTTTGAATAACATTAAAACTGTTACTAATTCAATAAGGACTTCAGGATATTCAAAGAACGGGCCAACTTAACAGTCCCAGTTATTACTCAGCACCAAGATGGTTCCGATGCAAAGCTGCACTATTGCATTTACCTGGTGCCCTCTCGATACTGCAGATTGTTAGTGCAATCTGACACAGATTGTCTCCCACCTCAGCACATGTCCACCACCAGAGCTTAACAAAAATAAAATCAAAGCACAACTGTAGAGAACATGCAACATGTCATACCAGTGGTAATGTAAGACAGTTGTTGCACTGCTGTGGAAAGAGGAAGATGGAAATAAAGGGATCTGTAGGTCCCCTAAACTGGATCATAGGATCACAGAATGGTTTGGGTTGGAAGGGGCCTTAAAGATCATCGAGTTCCAGCCTCCTGCCACACGCAGGGACACCTTCCACCAGACCAGGTTCCTCCAAGCCCTGTCCAAACTGGCCTTGAACACCGCCAGGGATGGGGCAGCCAGAGCTTCCCTGGGCAACCTGTGCCAGTGACTTACCACCCTTACAGTAAAAAACTTCTTCCTAATATCTAATCTAAATCTACCCTCTTTCAGTTTAAAGCCATCCCACCTTGTCTTATCGCTGTTGCTCTTATGAAGCATCCCTCTCCAGACTGCTTGTAGGCTCCCTTTAGGTACTGGAAGGCTGCTCTAAGGTCTCCCTGAAGTCTTCTCCAGACTGAACAACCCAAACTCTCTCAGCCTGTCTTCACACGATAGGTGCTCCAGCCTTCTGAGCATTTTTGTGGCTCTCCTCTGGGCTCTCTCCAACAGGTCCACATCCTTCTTGTGTTGGGACTCCCCGAGATGAACACAGGACTGCAGGTGGGGTCTCATGAGGGCAGAGTAGAGGGGGAGAATCCTCTCCCATGACTTGCTAGATAGGGGTTACTATGCTGTTTCTCAAACCTGGTGCCCTCAAGCTTCTTTGGGGAAATAACAGTTGCTGAGCAAATTAATTTCTCTCTAGATCTGTAAGATGCCCTTTAACTGAAGAATGAAGGCAGTCTTGTAAAACACTTCTTAAAATCCCCTATCATGGGCTTTGTCTCTGGTAACTTAACCCTGTCCTGCCCCAGCTCCCCCGCCCTTACAGGAAAAGTTCTCTACCACTTCTCTGCCTCGGAAGGCTGATAGCCAGCTTCACAAGCTTCTGCTTGTGCCAGCTTTGAGCTCAGCATCCCTGGGATCTTGCTTTGATAAGAGCAACGAACGAGGTTGTGTTTTAGCTGCTTTCCTGACCCTCAGGCACGACCACCAGGAGGTCAGAATACATCCGACAAGCACAATGAGCGCATTTCCTCTCCGTCCCCCGTGCCCTCAGTACAAAACCATCTGGGAAGCTAACGGGGGAGACGGGAGGGACCTGGGGCAGCGAACTGCCGCCTCCCGGGGAATGGCTCGGGTCCTAGGGCTGGCTCCGGTGGTTGGAAGGAGGAGAGAAACCACCCAAGAGGAAAGGGAACCCGCTCCGGCCAGGCTGGGCGGGCTCGGCACGGAGCCGAGCGGAGCCGCCGCGGGACGCCCCGACACCGCCGCTCTGCGCCGAGCTCCGCAGGTTACGGCAGCCCTGGCCCGGCCCAGTAAGTCTCGTTCGGGGCTGGGGGGATCCCGGGCACACAAAGGGAGGGCTCTGGCCGTGTCTGCTGCGGCGGTTTCAGAGAGAAAAGCCGCGAGGGGTCGGGTACCGCGTCCGATTGCAACAGGTCGCGTTGGTGCGACCGACCCCGGGTTCTTTCCGGAGTAACTTCTGCGTTTTGCGCGCTGTCCTTGCGCAAGTGACGCGTCTCGGTGGGTGTTGGGGCAGGGGGACGGGTCAGTCCCCCAGGCAGACGCCTGCTCCCGCCGGAGTTTGAACAGCGCTGCCGGCTTTCCTCCGGGTCCGGGCAGAAGGATACGGCTCTCGGGGGCACTGTGGGCTGTGGGAAGAAGTGCCGCAGCCCCTCAGAGGAGCTGGAGCCCATGGGGAGCATCTGCGGGACCGAGCCGTGCTGAGGAGAGAGCCCGCAGCCGCCTCTATGATGGTGAGGACAGTGGTGATCCTAGGGATGTACAGCCCTTGCAGAACGCATCATGGAGCGTCCCTGTGCCTTCACTTGTGTGTGGCTTGGGCTTGGCACAAAATTTCTTTGCCTTTCTTCTGAGATACAGCGTATGAGTACAGAGAGATGGCGCGATGGTTTTAGTAGAGGTGCTGTTCATGTGTGTGGGCATCTTTGTGAAGATGGCCAGTACATGTTTGTAGCTCAAGTTGGAGTATGGGATACTGGGAATCATGGGCTGTAAAACTGACACGCGGAACCAGAGCCTCTGCATCTTCACTTTGGCAATCTCCCTTAAGCAGGTCTCTTGGGAACTGCCAAATTAAAATCCATCAGGAAAACAGGGTTTGTTGCTGTTGGTGTGTTACGTGGTCAGGCAAGATGAGCACCAGCAGCATCTCTAAGCAATTGTTACTGTTAACATGGGTTTTTAATGAGTGCTATAGGCCTAAACCATACCCAGTGCATCTCCTTCAGGCATGTGTTTGGTGTGAGCTACCAGGCAAGGCCTGAGCTGCCAGGCAAACATCACTTGGACAAGAGAGCAGCTATAGTGTAGTATAGCTTGTTTTGTGAGGTTTTTGAGTTCAGTTTGCAGCTCTGACTAAAATGATTCTGCCTACCTTCACAGGCATCTGCTTTTAAAACCATTTTTTCGTTAATGTACAGGAAATGGAGCATGGAAATTAGGAATGGAAACTTAAAGCCTTCCCTTCAGCCTTGTTTTTAGCACAATAGATGCTTCACGCTGCTCCCACATGGGAAATGTACATAGTAAGTGGGATTGCCACAGATGTGAAAGAGATGAATTGATTTGCTGAAGATTGGAGAGCCAATGTCAGTACTGGGATCAGCCCTGAGGGCTGCTTGGCTCCCAGCTGGTAGGTGATGCTTCATCTTTTGCACGACTTTGGTGTACAGAATGCAGTGATCTGTGTTTGCACAAGCGCATCTGCAAGGAAGAAATTACCTGTGCATACCTAAGATGTTGTACCTGTTTATCAAGAGCTCAGCCTGTGGCCCCTCCCCACCTAACTGCCTTCCTCTTTCTGTTGCTTTAAGCATCCCAGTATACTAAGAACAGCTTCTTCTGTTTCGGTTTGGGTTTTTTTTTCCTCTACAGCTTAGACTAAATAGCCCTGGTTGGGGAGTGGGGGAATTCGGTTTTCCTTAGTGATTGTTTTGGGATGTCTGATGACTAGGGCCACCAAAACTGCATGTTCTGCTCTTTTGTTTTCTGTTGGTTCTCTCCATGGCAATAAGGGCTTCCGTGTGCCTGTGCTGCACAGCGTTCTCACAGGGATGCCAGTGCTTGTGATCCTCCTTACGTGGCAATGAGTAACAGGAGAAAGGAATCTGACCCACAGAAACCTAACGTTGGTGTTCCATGAGCTGATCCAACTAATTTCTAAGTTTGTTTTTTAAGCAAAACCCATGGTTTTCAAAAGGCCAGCTTTAGGCTGGCTTTTACAACTGTCCAGCTATCTACCTGCTGACTATTTACTATCTTGGAGCTTGCCTGCAAGTAAATTAAAGCAGATGGTGTGATATCATGAAATATGCTTAATGAGTTGTATTGTGGGGTGCGTCTCCCCTATTCTGTGCCTGATAGCTTAAATTAGTTTCCTGAGTGCAGTGGGTACACAACAAAAGGGGTGGGTGGTTTATTTTTCCAGTTGTATTGTTTTCTACTGACACATCTGCAAAACAACTGTCCTGGCAAAATCTAAGCTAAACTCAGCCTATACTCACACGGTGAGCATTAAGAAGAAGTTGTCCAGGGGAGCACTGGTGAAGTATATAAACTCCATGAAGAGTCTGCAAGACTGTCCTGTCCTGCACATTCTCCTCTGCAATTGCAATTGCTAGCAATGGTGCAATGAAGAAGGGAGCTGAAAAAAAGCTCCTGGCTTATTCCATCAGATCCCCTTTAAAATGGGCTATTGGGTGGGCCAGCTTTTTCTCTCCCAAGTGTTATTATAATCCATTTATACTGGGGAAAAGCAGGTTTGCTGCCAGACAGCATACTTTCCACCAGCAAATGTAATTGCTAGGTAGTGGAGAGAGGTAGAGACTCTGGTTTTCAGGCGGGAGGGAAAGTGGCCAGGGTGTGTGCATCCTCGTGTGCCCAACCATGAATTCCAGGTTTTGCAGGGACATGGGCTCAGCTGTGTAAGCAGAACCTGCCCGTTCACCCTTGGCATGGGTAATAGGAAGGGAGGCAGGTAGCCAGGTCTCAAGTAGCCTTAGGGATGGATCTGGCTAGGGGTGCAGCTGCAACAGGGCTCTTTCTTAAGCTTGTTTAGATTTCCACATCGAGCCAACCTTGTCCGGCAATTCAGCAAAACAAATGGGTCTTATTAGCACAACCTAAAGACCGGACTAGCAGCTGAATTTCATTGGAGTAGGGGTGGGTTTGATTTCTGGCATGGAGAGGAGGCTGTCATGTAGGGCTGACCTACAACAAATACTGTGCTGTGTTGCTTGGACTGCTTCTGAGGGAGTGAGAGGAGGTTTGTGCCAGTATATGAGGATGCAGCACAGATGCACCCACTGCTAAGAAGGACCTTCTTGTAGTGACCTTAGATCATTCCCTAAGGTTCAGTCAAGGTCTCTCCAACATCTATACCCATGTAATAGAGGGAGACCCAGACTTTCTCTTTGGAGATTTAAATATCATTCTAACAAGTGTGAGCACATAACTCCTGCAGCAGCAGATCCAATTCATAGCTCCTTTCCTCAAGCAGAAGTGCATGCTATATGTAACTGGTCCTGAGCCATCATGAGACCAGGCACTGTAGGTTCTGAAGGCTGGCAAACATCCACTGGGATATGACAGTGCAGATCCAGCCCTTTTGGAACTGGGCTCTCTTGCTCCCATGCTTGGCAGTCTGTGCTGCTGCTGCTAGCATCACAGCACTGGTTGAGCAGAGGCACAAGGAGCCCTGCAGCCTGCAAAGAGCAGGGAGGTCAGGCACAGCCCATTTGGCCTCACAGTTGAAGACAGAAACAGAGAAGTGAAACTACCCATGAGGTCTGGTGGAGCAGGTATGTGGGAGGAAAGATCCATTCCTACCCAAAGGCTGCCGAAGTGAGGGGTTCAGGAGAGCAAGTACATATCCACCTTAAACTAAGCCCTTAAAGGACCTGGTTCAGCCCACACTATTCAGGATTTCATCAGGCTTTGTATTAAGGCAGCCAGGGGGTTTGAAGTAGTGACGGAGTTTGGTAATGAGGGCAGCATATTCCTGCTCCCCTGCCCATTTGCGTGCAGCTGGGTAATGTCCTGACTGCCTGCAACTATCTTGTTGGTCCTGTCCTCTCCTGGCTGGAGAACTTTGTTTCCTGTTTCATCTAAAATTGCTTAACTTCTATCTGCTGAAATATGGTAGTTTATCTTTTGTGGTTATGTGTTTCACATCTTCCTGCATGCTCTCAGACTTCCTGCCTCTTCTCCTGTGTTTTTTGTTTCTCATGTTAGCTTTTAAACCCAGCTCCCCAAGCAAGTATTTCTACCTTGCAAGCTGCTTAACAGCAGCTACTTGCCTTTTCTGAGACAAACCAATCCCAGACAAAACTGTCTCAGCCCTTGCATTTATGCAGCTGCTAATTTGACCCTAGTCCATTTTAAAAGGAGAGTGTTGGTGGGTGAGGATGGAGTGAGAAGAGGGAGGTCTTTGCTTGCTGGTATGTCTGCAACGCTGACAGACCCATGGTGTGATTTAAGGGCTTTCCCATAGGAGAAGCAGCAGTTTAACTCTGTCCTGATCACTTCAAAGCTGATTATTTCTGGCCTCTTGAACTTTTATGATCATTTTATTAGGTAAGGAAGTGATCTTTTAATCAGTCCCTAATTTAGATAACTGCATTATATACCCATCTTCTGCAGGAACTTCCTCATTCATTTTCTGTGTGTCTTGCAGACTTCCTGGCTGTGCCTCAGTGGTGGGTGACTGAATCTAGCCTTCTCTGCATCACGGTGATAGTAATGTGAAGTTTAATGAGCACCTGCAAATTCGTGTAGCAGGTAAGTGCCTGGGGGTCATTCTTCCTTCCAGATATGGTGTGATTTTAAAATGATGGGCTCTCACTAGGAGATCTTGAGCCTTGCAGCAGAAATGCCGGAAGGAAAGTGGTGTGGCTCATATTGTAGTAGATGTTCCCAGCAGCAAGGGCCACACAGCATGCAAAGCAAAAGTAGCAATATTGTGACGGTTTAACTTGGAAATGGCTTCTGTTTAGATCAGTGCTAAAAGCCTCTCTTTTGGCATTTGGCATTTTGCTTTTATCTGACTGGTTAGGACAGTTGGCATCTAGTCAGAGAGGGATGGCAGAAGGGAACCAACAGGTCCAAGCTTTGCTGATAACAGCTACTGCTGCATTTGCTGCTATGCAGGAGGACTTGCCAGAGGTACCTTACCCAGTTGGAAGAATTCTAGTTCCCCCCTCATTCAGGTTTTAGTGGGGGAGCAAAGGCCTGGAAGTATCAGGAGAGCCTCCTGAAGAAAAGCAGAAGCAGCCAGGTCAAAGGGAAATAGCAGCTCTTACAAGCCAGCAGTGTGTAGAGTTCTGATGTTTGTATGAAAACCCCTAAAAACCCACTGAAAGCAGAACTGCTGGGTGAAGCCCAGACATGGGGCAGTGCTGCTTTGTGAGCATGTGGCAGAAGCTCTGTGAGCAGAAGTGGTGGAAACATAGGACCTAGAGCAGCCAGAGCAGCAGTCCTGGCAGCCACGATGTCCTGCTGCAGCTCTGAGTACCTGTTACTTCATTTACTCCATGTGATTTTTTTTCTCTTTCTCACTTACTCTGGATCTGTGCTGTGTTGGGTGATGTCTGTCCCCTTCTTCCCATCCGAGTCAGTTCAAACGCCTGCTCTGCTTTAGCAAAGCTCAGCTCAGCATTCCCTGGCATGCTGCTCCAGCCAGCTCCGATCAAAGCTGTGAGAGCCGGCCCATTGCCATCCTCCTGTGTGTAAATTAAGCTCTTTCTCTTTTTCCTTTCCCCTCACTGTCTTTCATTACTACCCTCTTCCAGAGGCAGGTTTTTCTGGCTAATCTAGTACATCATTTATATCAGGATATTTGCCTCAAGGCAGAGATGTTTTTTCAGCATTTATAGGGAAAATACCTGATGCACCCTATGGCTGTACATGTGGCTTGGAAAAACCAAGCATGGTGTTGGCAACTAAGAAGACCATTGAGGCCAACTGTTGCAGAATTTAAGCCCTGTTAGGCACAGTCTCCAATTCATATGGTTATTTCAGTTGCCTGGCAAAGGAAAACATACTGTTCCTTCACTTTCAAAACCAGGAGGAAGAGCACGTAGAGCAGGTCACTTTTCTGCTCAGGCAGAGCATTAGCTGCAGGGTGTCAGCTGAGCCACCTGCGCAACCAACTGCATCTTCCTCTATGTTGCCTCAAGGGATGGCGGGTGCCGTTGGTTATAAAAATAGAGTTTGTGGCCAAACTCAAATGGAAGTGATGAAAATCAGCTTCAGGGTGCCTTGCTTTCAGTTCTTCCTAATTGCAGAAGATTCGGTGATGCTCAGGGAGCACCTGATGAGGAGTGGGAGCAAATGGTTCCCATGCTGCTTGCAGGGAGGGAAGTAGCTCCCTAGGACAAGATACTGCCTGCATGGGCCAGAATCCCAGCAGGGCTTACAGCTTGTTTTGGAGAAAGCTCATGCAGTGAGAAAGAGACTTTCCTACAGGTAGAGGTAGTTAACCAGTAGTCTAGACTGCCTTGGGAAGCAGAGACGGAGATTTGCTGGAAGCTTTTCAGAAGCAGGCAAAGACTTGCCAGAAACCATCCAGGCACAGTGTAGGCCATGCACAAAGGCAGAAGGGGGAGACTGTATTGCTTTTAGAGATCTCTTTTTACCCTATTTTTTAAGAATCTTTTAAATAATATTTGTAGAATATTAATATGTATCAATGATGGAGCTAAGGAGACATTCTCAAGCTTAAACTGTGAGACTTGATGTTCACAGTCTAGTGCTTCCCAGAGGGACTTGTGATCTGCACCCAAAATGCTTAGATCCTAAGCTGTTCCCTCCTGGATGTTCAGGTACCTAACTGCCACTAGTTTCAGATGAGTGTTTGATTTCTAAAGGCCTCTGGAGATTTAGCAACCAAATATCTTGGGAAGGTTGGATTTTCTGCAGCACAGCCACTTCTGCACTGTGGATTGCAACGACTCATTGTAATTGAAGACCCTTATCTTTTTCTCCTAGGCTAGCAGGGGCAAGGATGAGATGGGTGGCTGTCTTTTGGGTAGCTAGAATCCCATCAGCTGACCCTCCCCTGCTGTAACATAAATTGTGTAACATAAATAACAGTGACATAAATTGTCTGGCTTACTAAGTGACTTAAGGACATAGAGCTTCACTGCAGTCCTACTTGGTGAGCTGACTGTGTTCAGTCTAAGTATTATGGCCACTCTCTTCTGCAGCCAAAGTCACAAGGCAGTCTGAAGGTGCTTGGCTGATGACCATCCTCTTGAGCTGCTTCATGCATTTGGAACGCATGCAGGGCCGTGATCTCAAGCTCTGAAGGAGTTACAGGAAGAAACGTCAACTGAAGTTGCAGGAAGAAATGTCAACATCCTAAGTCATCCACAACACATGCTCTTAGCTCAGCCTTGTATTTGCTGCTAGTCCTGGACACTTCAGTCTTTGCTCCTCACTAAGCTCCTTTCCTGATGCAGTGGAGGGGATTTTTGTGCTATGAGTAGGGGCCCCATAGCTATGACTCACAGTTCCCATTACGTTATAACTTAGCCTTTAAGTGTGCAGAGAGGCTGTCCCTTGGCTTTCAAACAAAGCCTCCCTTTGTTGTGCTGATGTTATAAAGGAGGCAGGCGTATGTGTTCACCCCACACATTCCAAATGAAAAACATGTGGCTTCACAGCCTTAACATGTGTGTTTGGTACTTTTGCTACAGCAGTGCATGTTACGTTGCTCTTATCCCGTGGAGTCTTTTCAGAGTTTTTCTTCCCAGCATTCAGTTTAGAAGCTCTTCAGGGAAAGAAAGAAGTTAAAGATGTTTTGTTTTGCTGCTAAACTGAGGGGACTGAGCAAAGAGCACATGAGAATTATTAAATATGGGTGCATGTGGCAATAGGCTGGTTTCTGAAGTCATTCCTTTGGATGAAAATGGCTCTGGGTTGGTGGCCACAGGTCGCTGAAAGGATGAGCTTCATAGAAATATTGTACGGAAGTGGGCAGTTTGTTTTCTTGTACAGCTTTGCTTTTTTTCTTCTAATTTTTTATTTATTCAACGTCATTTTGAACAGTGGAGTTAGCCAGCAGTAGAGCAGCCAACATATTTGTGAGCGTGCGTGCGTCTTGGCAGTTCCTAGGTTTATGAGTAGCGAGCCAAGACTGGGCTTATTGCTTCCCAAAGCATTTGTGTTGTTACTTCTGTTCTTTTCTAGAGCCACCAGGTAATGAAGTTAGAGGGCCTGATTCTTCCTGCAGACAGTGGCATGCAGTGCACAGTGCTTCTGCTTAGATCAGGGAGTCATCCTGTTGAGAGTCAGGGAATGAGGGCATTGTAGTACCAGTGCTCTCCTCCTTCCACACCCTCTACCCATCCCTGCAGGGGCTTTCACAGTCTGTTTTGGGGTGTTGGGGTTTGGGGCTTTTTTGTAATTTATTTATGGAACTATATTGTGTTTATAAAAAAAGCTGGGATTTCAGGCAATGGGATAAAGCACTAGTTTTCATTTCTGTGGTGATATTTTGGCTACAATAGCCAGCTTTAAATACTGTTCCTCCTCAAATGTTTGAATACAACAGCTGTAACTAGTTAGCAAAACAATAGTGCAGTATCACACAAGCCTCCAGTCCCATCCAGTGTTCTTGAGCCATGTTTAAGCAGACAGAATCATAAAATGGTTTGGGTTTGAAAGGACCTTAAGGTCATCTAGTTCCAACCCCCCTGCCACGGGCAGGGATGCCTCACTCTAGAACGTGTTGCCTAAGGCTCTGTCCAACCTGGCATTGAACACTGCCATGGATAGAGGGAGCATCCACATCCTCCTTGGGCAACTCATTCCAGTGCCTCACCACCCTCACAGTAAAGAACTTCTTCCTTATACCTAACCTGAACTTCCCCTGTTTAAGTTTTAACCCGTTACCCCTTGTGCTATCACTGCAGTCCCTAATGAAGAGTCCCTCTGCAGCATCCTTGTAGGCTCCCTTCCGATACTGGAAGGCTGCTCTGAAGTCTCCATGGACCTTCTCTTCTCAAGGCTGATATTTAGGCCTGCAGGTCTCCTGATACAGGAGCTTGACTTTGTCACTAAGTCAAGACTGTGATGGAGTAGAAGATGTCAGATCAACCTAATTCATAGCCTGCAATGACAGCTTTTTGCTGTGTTTTTGTTCAGCATCTCAGTGTGGAAGGGTTTGGTAACTGCTGTGCTTTCTACTGTCAGTAATGTGTAAGTGCTCCTTGCTACATAACTGAAACAGGACTTCATAGTCTCACATGTAAAACATAATCATTCTGCAAGTCATGTCTGAGCTGTGCCGATATCCACGTGTGCTCTTCTTTGATGTGCTGCAGTGGTGTATCCCTGCTGGGAAATCAACTTTCTGTTAATGCTTCCACAAACACTTTAATACCAAAGCATTCATTTTGACGGGTGTACAATATACAGTTAAGTTGGATGTGTAGCGATGCAGGACATATGCCTAGCTTAGGATAAGGAGAGTCAGGGTAACAACTACCTGATTTAACAACACTGGTGTGATTTTCTCCACCTTCTTGAGAATTCCGTAGGGAAAAGGAGGGCAGATTTAAACAAACCTCTTGGCAATTGAACCCTCTGTATTCTGACCACCTTTCTTTGAGGTGACTGCTGGATCATAGACTCATAGAATCAGCTAGGTTGGAAAAGACCTTTAAGATCATTGAGTCCAACTGTTACCCCAGCACTGCCAAGCCCAGTACTCAACCATGTCACTGAGGGCAAACTGATCTCCCCTCAAGGCTGTCCCTCATAATCTCCAGTCACAGCCACCCCTGATCCGTACCCTTATAGTGGCCCACACTGCCACCCTTACCCCTCATAGCCACCCCTCATCTCCCCTCAAGATATCCTTTCATGGCCACCCCTGGCAGCCCATGGCTGCCCCTGTTCTCACCCCACCACTCCCCTCATGATCTTCCCACATGGCGACCCCTGCTCGCCCCTCACTCTCTCCCCTCATGATCTTCCCTCATGGCTGCCCTGCTCTCCCTCACGATCCCCGCACCTCTTTCATGGCTGCCCTTCCTGTCCCCTCACAATCTCCCCTCATGACTGCCCCACCTCTCCTCTCAGAATCTTTCCTCATGGCCACCCCTGCTCTTGTCTGATGATCTCCTCTCACCTCTCATGGCTGCCTCTACTCTCCCCTCACGATATCCCCTCACAACTCCCCCACCACTCCCTCATGATCTCCCCTCATGGCCGCGCCTGCTCTCCCCTCATGCTCTCCCCTCACAATCTCCCGTCATGGCCGCCCCTCTCCCCTTCCCACTGACCGACATCCCTGACGCACCCCGTCCCTGGCAGCTGTAAGGGCTGGATCGATGAGCTGCAGCTACCTGCGTGTGCAAGGGGAGGTCGTGTGGCTGAGAGGGGCACAGCCATGGAGGGTCCCAGTGAGAGCGCTGGGGAGGCCAGAGAGCATCTGTGCAGAGACATTGCTCGGCATGTTGTGGCTGACAGTACCGGGCTGCTGGTGAAGCAGCAGGGGTTGTGTCCATCTGTGCTGAGGGAAGGACCAGCGATCGCCTGGGCTCCCATCACGTTCGGTTTGAGGGGCAGGGAGCCGGTAAGGGTGGTAGGACCACTTTTATGTTTTGCTTGGTGTGTGTCTTTTCTCCTCATAGAAATAGAAACAAACCACAAACAAACAAAAAGTTCGCTCTATTCCAATTGTTTTCTTGACAATTAAAGACAAAATTCACTTGGCTTCAAAAGCCAAGCTGTTCCTGGCCGGGATCCTACCACAACAGCTCAGTATGTGGGTGGGAGCCACAAGCACACTTCCTACCTTTCCCCTCCTGCCTCCCTCGCAGCCAGCGCTGTGTTCCAATTTGTAAAACCCCTCCTTGGCTGTAGCAGGGGGAACCCAAGGCCCTGCACAGACTGCACACGTGCTGCTTGCTCACAGGAGCTGCCTGCGCAGCCGGAAAGCAAAATAACACATGCAGGCAGCAGGCAGGATGCTGAGTAACAGGCTGCTCATGCTGGTAGCTTCGTCTCGTCTCCACAGGCACCGCTTCCTGGGTCCAGCCTTACAGTGGATAAACAATGCTTTGGGGGTATGGTGTGGTTCTGTGTTTATTTAGTAGCTAGTACAGCTGTCTTTGACAGTAGCTGTTGGCTTCTGGGGGAAGAAGAGGGGGCCAGAATCATGGCCTTATACCTGTGTGCACTGAGAAATAGTGACTTGGAAATGGCTAGATAAATCCCCCACTTGGTGATGAAAGTGAAAATGTAGCAGGTTTTGGAAAGGAGCCCTAGAAAGAAAATAACTCCTGAGGCAGAAAGAAAGCTTTGTACTGTCTAGGCTTTGGGGGTAGGGGGCCATGGCAACACTTACAAATGCATCTATGTGCAGCGAAAGCTGAGGCAGGAGGGGACGACCTCTGAACATCTTGTGTGCTACTGCAAGAAGAAAAGCAATCTGGCCTGCTTTTACCTACAGTGGTCGCTGTGAAGTTTGAACCCCTAACTGCAGTAAGGGAGAGCTAATGAGAAAAGGCTTCCTGATGGCAAAGGGAGTGAATGGAAGACATGCGAGTGACTCCCTGTCTTCCCCAGGGCCAGTCAAGCATTCCTGTAATTGGAGAGATGCTGGCAAAGTCACTCCTCACTTGGACCTCGAACTGCACAATAGCATCTGCCTCCAGAGCACTGTCAGTGCCGCTCACGCGCTTATCCACCCCAAATCCGCCTGTCTGTGGGAAGGGAGGGCTATCTCGTCCTGAGCACAGGATGAGCATCACCATTTCCTTGGAAATACCTGATCTGCTGACCTGGGGAGGAAAATATTGCTTCCGAAAGTCCACAGCAGACCTGTTGGGCAGGATGTCCGACTCAGGCTGTGCGACTGACCCCCTTGGCACTGTAGCAGGCCCAGGACAGGACGTCCACGGATGTTACAAAAGGCTAACGTGTTCTCAATCAAACAGCAAAACAATAGTTATCAGGCAAGCGGCCTTGTCCAACTGCTGTGCTGTGGCCAAGCAGCTGACCTGGGTTGGAGCTTCCAGGCATGTTTTGGAAGCCAGTTGCTCTGCTGTACCTGTCTTTCGTAGTCCTGACCCAACTGGTTGTGGTACCAGTCTCAACATCCAGGCCTCTGCACCTTGTGTTGATGCACTTGGTCTTTTCCACTGGTGGCTTTGATAGAGAGCCAAAGACAGAGCTCAATTCCACCAGTCTGGACCAAACCAGCTGTGATTGTGCTAGCAACTGGAATTTGGTACTTTGTAGGACTAATTTAATGCTCAAAAAGACAAGTCAGAGCATGAGTTACAGCTGCTGTGGCTGGCACTGTTCTGTCCCAGCTCATCACACCAATGTCCTGCATGCAAGCTTAAATCATGGGAGGTGAAAGAACAGCACAAGCTGGTGCTGCTCAGGCTCTGTATTGCATTTTTGTGGCTCCTGACTTTCCTGGCAGGGCTGTGTGTGCTGCAGCTGACTGTGTGCTCAAGAGGGAAGAACAGGAGCCCTTCCTGGCTGCCCCATGCTGTGTGATCTCTGGGTGGGCTCTGCTGGGCGCTGTCACAGCTGATGGTGGGGCAGGCAGTGGGGGTCTTCATGGCTCTGTACAGGGCTGAGGATGTGTTCTCCCTGCAGCAGTGGGCTCTTTGTCCTGGAGGGTAGAAACCAGATGAGGATCCTCATCTGAGTGTCTGAGCCCTTGCTGCCTGTGCCTGGGCAGGGTCACATGTGCTAATGCGTATGCCATGGGGTGGGAAGGTAGACTGGTGCAATAAACCTTTAGTCACCCTGGGGTGTGTTTCAGTATGTGGGTACGAGTGTTGACCTTGGTTGTAAGGGCCCTACAGCCTCCCTGAGGGTCCAACACCTTGCCAGCCCCACCTGATGCCATAGCTCCACCTTGCTGACTCAGGGAACATGGAAACTCTTTGTTGTGAGATGCAATGCTGGCAGCATCCATTACACTAGGGTGCTGGATAACCCACAGGACCCAACAAACTTGGTGCTGATGTGGGAGGAAACCTCACCCACTTCTGGTCTAAACTTCTTCACCAAAATGGGGCTCCTCTTCTGCCCACCCCAGAAAATACTTTTCCAGTAAAAATGGTCTCAAGAACAAGACAGGTTTGAGTGAAGTTCTGCCAAAACCAATTCCTCAAGTCATGTGAAACCCAGGTCAAACATGGAGAGCAGCCAAGTAATGAGGGCAGCAACCTCAGGGGCCGGGAAGGAGACCAAGGCTTAGGTTACTGTTACTCCCTCCTGAATTTGGAGGAGAGCCTTCAAAGAAGTATCTGTCACCCCAAGTAAGTTCTCAGACTTATAAGGGCATACACATGTGCTCTGTTTTTCAAATATGTGCATATAAAATTAAAATCTGAAAGTTTTCTCATTCTTCCCAGTGCAAGAGGCAAAATATGAATAACATACTCCCAGCAACTAATGGCAGAGACCAGTCTGATATCTTCACCAGGGTTTTGCTTTCTATAGTGGTACCTTCATGGTTTTGTGTGAACGTCGATCCAGCATGTGTCTATTCCTGAGGCTTTACATGTAGCAGCTGAAGGAAAACAGCCCTCATCATCTGTTCTGAGCCAGCAAAGGCCTTTCAGTTGCTCTGTAAACATTGATGGGTAGATGGTGGAGAAACAGAAGCGTGGTATGGGGTTGACTAAATAAACTGCATCTTTCTTAGTGTTTGGCAGGAACAATAGCACTGACATGCATCTCTGGAATTCCCATTTCTCTTTCGTTGTACATGTTTATTGCAGTTTAGAGCATAAGTCCCTAGTAAGAGGAAACATCATTTCTTTCTGCTGAAGCCAGGCATACCTCTGAATACTTGCAGAGGTGGCAACAGTATTTGCAAACTGAAGAAAGACATAGTATATTACAAAGGGCTTTCAGCAAACCTTTTTCTTGACTAGGTATTCATAAATGCAGCAGAAGCATCTTCAGGCTATACATTCAGGGATCAAAAGACAATTTGTTTTCTGTTACAGCAAGGGGGAGGATCATGAAGCTCCCAGAAGCTCAGTCATAAGGGAGTACAGCTGTGCTGAGCCTGAAACCCCTAGGCTTGAGACTCACATCTCCCAGTAAGCAATTCTCAAGTGCAGGTTAGTGGCTCTTTGGGGCTATTCATCTCTCCAGTCAAAATAAGCAGTCCTTTCCAGAACTCAAGGGCCTTTACCACAAAGAGTCTCAGAAATCGTATTTATTCCTGTGAAAGTTCTGGTTTCAAAAACTTGGCAGCTTTCAATGAAACAAGCTCCCAACCAGCTGTAGTTTCTATCATCTCTTTGAATTGCCTCTTTTCTTGCAGCCTACCAAAGCAAAGCACAATGTAGTAACCACCTACTCAGTGCCTTTTGTGTCAGCCGAATCACAGGAAGCAATCGAGTGTGTCGTAAATGATGTCTTGGCGTGTTCCAGTGCATTACTGAACCGCATTCAGAGGCTTGACTTGGGTTTTTCCAGTTTAAGAATCAAAGCTTCAGGTCACTCCTTTCTGGTTTATTGCTGAACACCAACCCGAGCATGTTTTGCTTCCCATGATTCGAAATTTAAGTGGAAAAAATACCGCTGTATGAGGAGCTCTTGAGGAAAGAAAATGACCATTAGTGAAAGGGAAATACTCTCCTGTGTCTTCAGAGAAGATAGAAGGTTATCTGGGCTCAGAGCACATGACCAGCCTACAGAGGCAAGTTTCACACTGCTTTCTTTTCCTTTGCCAGATTGAGCAGGAGGAAAAAGGGTCTGAAGCTGCTGTGGAAAAAGGTGTGAGGAAGGCTTCAGGACATCAGAAGTTGAGCTCATTTTAGCTGGAAGGGACAGGACATTGCTATGGCTTTGAGCATTGTCATCTCTAAGAAGTTCATGCAGAGGTCCCCTATGGCAGGGTGGCTGGAGGGAAGGGGGAAAGCACATGTACAGGGCAGTGGCTGTCCCAGGCTGGCCCACAAGGACACCAGATGAGCTCTGTGATGCTCCCAGGTGAGGAGGAAGTCTTCATGGCAGCAGCTGAAGGAAGAGCTGAGCTCTGCCCCCATGCTACATAAAACACCACTAAATAAATCTGCTTGTGCTAGCATGGACTGCAGGCACTATTCATCTTCAGGGCTGACTACAGTCAGGGAACATTTTGATGGCTATTTTGATGTTGCCTTGCAGTAGCCTCTGCACATGATTTTCCCTTAAGGCCATTTGTGCAGGGCCCGAGGTAGCACATGTGATGTGAAGACAGTTACTGCAGAGATGCAGGCACAGCAAGTGCTGGTTTGCAGAGCTCAGCACCAGTTTTTGGCTTAGGGGACTGCATTTGTGCTGGTGAGGAGCTACAACTTTGCCTGTGCTCCACTACCAAGGGGCTGAGCATGGCTGGTGAGCCAGATCTCACCTAACGGACCATTTTCAGAGCTCCAACCTGTCTTCTGTCAAGCCTTTGTCATGTCTGGTGCTGCCCAAATGTGGCAAAAGAGAAGAGTCCTTTCCAGTGGCAGCTCTGGGGCAAACCTCTCTGGAGGCACTCATCCCTTGGGCTTTCTGATGTGTACACAAGAGGATTATCAGCCAGCTTTTAAAGTCCCCATGCAGAGGATAGTCTCCATCCATCACCTGACCTTAGGCAAGCCGCTGCCTGGTTGTGTGAAGGCTTTCTGTGCCTGTGAGCTTCATGTGCTTCTTCCTTTTCCTTGCAACACACTACCTATAACTGTGTTTCAGCTGAGATGGCAAACTAAACATTACTGAATTGTGCAAGAAGGGCTTTCAGATCAGCTAGTGTGAGAGCTGCCATCCTTATGCATGCTGCTTCAGAGCACCAACTTGAACTGCATGACAGCAGTAACATCTTCCCCCTTCTCCTCTTGGGCCTTCCCACATCATCTAGGACCTGCTGTGGGGCTGATTGGGATCCTCCAGCTGGGAAAGCTGCATTAGGCTTAAAAGGATGAGGCCTGATTTGCTTGGGAGCTGAGGTTGGAGGGCTGCAGGTGCTCTTGGTGAGGCCTTTGAACACACCAAGTGCCGTAGGATGCAGCCAGTGATTGTTTCTAATCAGGCAGCAGAGCCATCAGCTGGTTTTATCTCAGAGCCCTCACTCACCAGCTAGAGAGTGGGATGTGGTTGCCTCCTCAGTTCTCAGGGCTGTTCACAGTGGTTGTTAACCTTAAAATCAGTGCAGTACTCAGTCACTGAAGCAGAGACTGCTATAGGAAAGCCCAGAAGGAAACTAATTCTGGTGCCAGAGGCAGGTTTGAACAAGCAGCATCAGATGCTGTGCAGCAAGCAGAGGCAGAGCTTTGCATCAAGACGATGGGGTTCTACATTTCCACTTGCTTCCTGCCCTCCTCCCTTCCCTGAACAGCTTTCCTTTGGTCTCTGCTTCTTTCCCTGCTTTGTGCCCATGGCAGCACAAGAGATGGGGTCTCTGCACTCTCCCCCAGGGAATGCCTAGGGAGCAGGGGGAGGGCAGGCTCCACTGGTTGCAGAGGTCCTGCCTGCAATGCAGTGAGGACCACAGAACCCTCCTTCAGGGGGACTTTGGAGCTCTGGGACTGCCACAAGAGGGTCTGCAAAAGGTAGAATGGCAGAATGGTTGGGATTGGAAAGGACCCTAAGATCATCCAATTCCAACCCTCTGCCATGGGCAAGGACACCTCACAGAGACCATGTTGCCCAAGGCTCTGTCCAGTCTGGCCTTGAACACTGCCAGAGATAGGGCATCTAAAACTTGCTTGGGAAGCCTGTTCCAGTAGATTTAAGCCTGTTACCAAGTCTGGACATTGTCTATACTTTGAATAAGCAAAAAATTGTCAGGACCAGAAATCTGGAGAAGGTTGAAGATCGCTTTGGGAACTTGCTGTATAAAACCTCATTAATACCTGCCCTCTCTCCCCACCCCATACCTGAAATGTTGCTAAATTTGATGTGTAGATGAAACAATGATGTTTCTTTTTCTTAGTCTTCAGCTTGGAATCATTTGGACTCTCCCTCTTCCCCACACAAAAGCTGTCTCAGCCAGAGCAAGCATAAATATTTTTATCAGACTTAAATTACTTGGGCTGAAGTTAAAAGCAAGGGAAAAGGGCCTTTGTTATGGGGAGGGCTGGACTGCTGCAGCAGGCAGTGCTACTGGTTTCACCTGTATTATTTAGTCTTTCCATATTAATAAAGGTGTGTTTGATGAGATGTGGGAACGCTCTGCCCTTACCACCATTGCTGCTGTCATGACCAGACTCCACTGACTTCCGTCACTGAGCATCATGACCCTTAAGCTTTAACTGAGGTTAGTGTTTGGTTTCCTGGTGTGAATAGCTGCAGTAGCAAAAGGGCAGTTTTGACCAAGAGAACTTCCTCTGTTCATGTTGAAAACAGACATAATTCTGGCAAATTCATGCAACCTGAAGATGTTGTCACTTCCAGTTTCCATCCTGACTCTCTTCCAGAGGCTGATGCCTGTAGAGCTTGCTGGGAGAAGAGTGTGGGTGCATGCTTCCTGACCTACTCCTGTAAAATCAGCTGGGGTAGCCTAGGCTGTCAGTGTGACCCAGAATGAATTCAGCTGAGCCAGATGGTGATGGAATTGGGGATGTCCGGCCTAACCCCTTCTGCTAGCAGAGCTTGGGGGCAGGTAACCTCCGGAAGCAGTGTGCCTAGGGGCAGTTGGGCATGAGAGAGGCTTGAAGGGTACCAGAGGATCCTAAGGAAGCTGACTTCTTTCAGCCTTAATCATAGAATCATAGAATGGTTTGGGTTTGAAAGGACCTTAGGACAATCTGGTTCTAACCCCCCTGCATGGGCAGGGATGCCTCACACTAGACCATGTTCCCCAAGGCTTTGTCCAGCCTGGCCACCAGGGATGGACCATTTACCACTTCTCTGAGCAACCCATTCCAGTGCCTCACTACCCTCACAATAAAGAATTTTTTCCTTATATCTAACATAAAATTCCCCTGTTTAAACCCATTACCCCTTGTCCTATCACTACAGTCCCCAGTGAAGAGTCCCTCCCCAGCATCCTTATAGGCCCTCTTCAGATACTGGAAGGTAATTCATCTAAGAAATTATCTGGTGATAGTAAACAAGTTCATCTGCAGGGCCAGAGGTCTCGCAGGGCAGAGCATCCTGGTCAGGACTGCAAAAGGAGGCACCTGGCCTCTGGCCATGTTATTTTTAAGCTTGGAAAGCACATGTGGTCTGCGAGAGCATAGCACTAAGGAAAGGACCTCACCAGCGCTTCCTGCCCTGCCCTGGCAGGCTGATAAAGCCCTGTGCAATGCACGGTGACCCCAGTTTATTTTTGAAATGTGGCCAGGATGGAGCTCACTGAATGACTGGAACACCCAGCTTTGGGCACTAATTCACCTTTCATTCATTGCGTGATGAATCAAAGAGTTCATATAAATGTAAAAAGGACAAGAAAGGCCTACAAACCATCTCCAGAGCACTATATGCATAAGGGCATTCATCTGTGCATGCATATGGGATCTAAGAAAAAGAGTAGTTAGTAAATGTTACGCAAGGGAGGGGCACATAGTGTTATCCTGAGCACCGTGTGAATTTTCTTGCTGCTTGGACAATGCACCTCAATCCTGTTCCCTTCTTATTCCAGTCCCAGCCCTCTTCTAAGCAAAGCTATTTGCATGCTGGAGGATACGGTTCCCATGTACAGTAAGGGCTTACATGGAGGAAATCAAACAAAAGCCAGCAGTTTGTTGTGCAGTAATGATAACAGGGCCCACTGGGGTGGATCTGGCTTTATTGCATGCCCTGTGGAGACATAAATGTCATTGCCAGAGATGTTTTCCATCTTGCCCCGATGCCAGGACATTAGGGTTGCTGTGGAACCAAAACACACCAGGAAGGAGCTATTGCAGGCAGAGGGAATTACAGCCCTCAGCTCCTGGTGCACACTTGGTGCCTCACCGTCTCTTCGATCTCTGTGAAACAGCCTCATTCCCACAGCAGGATGAACTGGTTTCTTAGGAATGAGATTATAACTTCTGGTCTGGTTGATAAGGTATTTTATTGATAGACTTTATTCCTGTAACAGAAACCCTTCTCTCCAACACACTTCTGAGGCATTAAAAAGCAGCTGCATTAAATGTCAAAGAAGAAATACTTGTCAGTCTTGTCCTTCTGGTCTCCCCTGTGCTAGGACTGAGGGCTGACGTTCCTAGGAAGAGGTGAACTTGCTGTATCTCAGCAGTGGGTGACAACCTCAGATTGCCCTGTCCTGAGCAGGCACTGGATGGCAATGCCAGCTCTCCAGAAACAGAAATGCCACCTGGGAGGAAACAGCCCAGGCTTTAACCTAGGCACTCTGTTCTAGATCCCTGGGAGGCCTTGTCAGATCCAGGTGGGTACCCCAGCAATAGGACCATGTCCTGGAAAGTGGGGAATTAAATCCTTTCTCCATGATCCCCCTGGCATGGAAAGCTTTATGAAGTGTGAGGTCCAAGCAGCAGAGCCAGTAAGCATACAAAGCAACTCCAAAACACCACTGCAGTCTTGGCCATGCCAAGGGCCTGTGCACAGGGTGATACATGGGACTGTTGGTGGCACACAGTTGCCTGCAGCAAGCACCATGTGTCTCACAGCCATGCTGAGGTCACTTCAAATAGGAGTGAGCTTGGCTGCAAGCACAGCTGCTAAAGGGTTGTATGGGAGAGATGGCTTAGATCAAAGCCATGGTGTTTACCAGTGTCTTCCGAAGATTAATAAACAACCCAGTGCTTTTAAAACCACTGGGGTAAAGGAAACGCTTTCCAGTTCAGCAGTCTTTCTGTCTCTGACCTTTCCCTGTGGTCATGAGGCATCCTGGGGGCCCAGAAGGTTTGCCACAGCCTGATCCTGGTGGTGCAGAAAGGCAGGAAGAGCTTTGCCTGTAATGCCTGCTTAGAAGCACAAACCCATAGACAGGCTTGTTACCACCCAGGTGCACATCACCAGCACTGGCAGTGAAGTTTGCTTTTATACAAGCAGGCTGTGTGGGTCCCCAGGTATGCACAACATGGAAGGTGGCCAGGCCAGCCCTGCCTGTGCTGTTGCCATGTCTGCAATATTTGCCTTATCTTGAGGGAAAGCAGTGCTCATCTCCAGTCCTACCTTTTAATGCCTGGGGAGGTCTTGCCTGCTTCTTTCCCTTTCTGTCCTGAAAATTTTAAAGGAGGGAGGAAGGACATGCCCTCCCACACTGCCCCAACAGCATCACAGTGGCTTGACAGTAGCATGAGCCTTCCCAGTTCTTTTCTTCAGCATTAATTTGGCAAGGGGGCACTTTCATCCCCAGCATTTGCTGATAAAGTCTTGTACTTGGTTCAGCTGTAACAGTTATTTTTCTCCTTAGTAGCTGGTGCTGTGCTGTGGTTTTTACTTTAGTCTGAGGAGATGCTGATAACACACCAATATTTTAGTGGTTACTAAGCAATGCTTACCCCGATCAAGGACTTTTCAGTCTCTCGTGCTCTGCCAGTGAGGAGGGGCACAAGAAGCTGGGAGGAAGCAGAGACAGGACCTGACCCAAACTAGCCAAAGATGTATTCCATACCACAGCACGTCATGCCCAGTATATAAACTGGGGGGAGATACTCAGAAGGGGCAGGTCACTGCTCGGGTTGGGCTTGGTATTGGCCAGTGGGTGGTGAGCAATTGTATTGTGCATCACTTGTGTTTACTGGTTGTTTTTTTTCCCTTCCCTTTTTAGTTTTATATCCTCTCTCCTTGTTATTTCCCTTATTATTATTGTAGTATGTAGTAGTAGTAGTAGTATGTCATTGTAGAAGTAGTAGTTTTGCATTATAGTTTAGTTATTAGACTGTTCTTATCTCAACCCATGGGATTTATATTCTTCCAGTTCTCCTCCCCATCCCTCCAGGAGCAGGAAGGTAAAAGGGGGGAGTGAGCGAGTGTCTATGGGTTCTGAGTTACTGGCTGGGCTTAAACCATGACAAGTCTCCTTGGGAAGCTTGGTTGATAACTTGCAGAAACAGGCATGTGCTTAGGAGCTTCCAGACTCAAGCAGTTTTTTCAGGGTTAGAAAGGATGCCAAAGCTTTTATCCAAAGAAGGGAGTGTCTCATTTTTCTTCTTGAGGGCATATACTCCAAACTGTGGGTCATTCTACCTTTCTTTCTCTTCCAGGGAAGGAACTGCCATGCCCGTGGGAATCTTCCGGGTGTGCCTAGTGGTGATTACAGCTATCGTCAACCACCCGCTCCTCTTCCCTAAAGAGAATGGCACTGTCCCTGAGAACGTGGAAGAAATCATCCAGAAGATGAAGGAGCGGGAGGTGAGCCTTCGGCTGGAGCAGTTGCGCTTGGAGCAGGAGATTGCAGACCAGGAAGCCACACAGAAGGCTGTGGAAAATGCTGCAGAGGTAGTAGAGGGAAGTAAAGAGGAAAAGGTCCGATGGGATATGTGGACTGCCCTTTCCATGGTCATCTTCCTGTTGATCGAGCTCTGGAGGCAGGATTTCCAGGAAGGGTATTGGCAGGACACAGGAGGAGAAGAGGATGACATGGCTGTCCTGGGGAGAGCATTTAAAGGAGTGTCCTTCCCTGACAAGGCCGTCCTGGCCAGCTTCTATGAAAAGCGCATCCTGGGTACCACTGGAGACGTGGCCAGGATGCGGGAGATGGTGGAAGGCTTTGCAGATGACCTGCTGGAGGCCTTGAGGAGTGTTTGTAACCGGGATGCTGACATGGAAGTGGAAGACTGCATGGGTGTGGGGAGCATGTATGAGAACTGGAGAGTGCGTAAACCTTTTGTCTGTGATCTGATAGTGCCTTTTGCTCCCCCAGAGCCATACTGTTTTCAGTGCCAGGCCTGGTGCTCCAGCGACTCTTCTCCCCCAGATGAGCAAGGTTATGGCACTATCAAGGTATGCAGGGCAGATGAGGACGTGACAGGTTGCATCTGTGACAAGACTAAACTAGGGGAAGATATGCTGTGCCTCCTCCATAGCCAAACCAATATTACAAGGCCTAGTAGTGAGATGGAAGACCTCCTATGCTTTAAAAACACTCAATATCTGGATGCTGATCAAGTCATGAAGTGGTTCCAGATCGCAGTCACCAAGGCCTGGAACAGAATCTCTCACAAGTATGAATTTGACCTTTCTTTCAGCCTTCTGGACTCGCCAGGAGCCCTGAAGATCAAATTTAGATCAGGGAAATCGATTGCCTTCAACCTTACCCCTGTGGTGCAGTACGAGAACTCTGACGTGTACTTCATCTCTCACTTCCCTCGGGGTGGCCTGGCAGCCGAGCTCCCCTCCAGCACTCACTGGTTCCTCACCTTTGCAGTGTATGAGAGGAGGTTCATCCAGCTCATCTCCAAAGCGCTGCCTGCCAACGCCTGCCATGTCAGCTGCCTGCAGATCCTCTCCTTTGTCCATGGGAAGCAGTGCAGCCTCACAGGTCCAAGCGGGCTCAGCAACTACCACCTGAAGACGGTGATGCTGCATCTGCTGCAGGCACGTCCCAGTCAGGACTGGGCCCCAGAAAAGCTGGAGGCCCGTCTACAGGACATGCTGAAATACCTGGAGAAATGCTTGCACGAAAAGAAGCTCTACCACTTCTTCATTGGCAATGGGAAGGTACCAGCAGAGCTGGGCTTCCCCATCATATTCCAGAGGGCTGAACCTCTGAACCTTTTCCGTCCCTTTGTGCTACACAGGGACGTTTACAGGAAGACAGTGGACACGTTCCATGAGATGCTCAGGAACATGTCTGCACTGATAAATGAGTACGCGGTGCACATTCCCCTTGCGCACACCAACGGGATCCATAAAGAATCCCTTTAACCAAAGCCAGCGGGAGAACACTTGTTCCTCTAAGCACAAGTCCAGAGGGCAGCTTTCCGAAGCCTCCTGGACACAGCTGACTTTGCCAGTACAGCTTCTTGTCTGCAGCTGAACCAGTCCTGGGCGATGGTTTCTGCAGTAAGGGAGAGGGGATGGGGGAAGGATAGGGAAAACTGGAAGATGTGCTATAAAAGTAAGGTTCTGCTCCACTGGTGCGCTGGCTGGGTTTGATGCAGCTGAGAATATATTTCTCTATTGTGCCTCAGTCACGCTGCAGTGGTGGTGAGCAGCAAATATGACTAATTTATTCAGATGCCTGCAATGCAAACTGTGGTGGTGGTGGCCAAATACTTCATTTCCTTTGGAAAGGGGAGATAAGAAAAGGGTGGAGGAATCAGAAACAGGATCTTGGGATTGCAGGGGCCTGTATGCTTGCGGAGGGCAGCCTACAAGCACAAAGTAAGACTCAGCGCTGATGTGGGGAGGAGGGTGGTGCACAAGATCTGGACTGGATTCAGATCCTGAAGTCAAACACAGCTCTTTAATCAGAAGGGAACTGTAGTGATACAAAAGTGCCTTCTTGATAGGACTTGTAGTAGCTTAAATGGCTTGTCCTGTTGTTCAGAAGCACCCCTGCACATTTCTCCTCCCCAGGGAGGATGCAGCAGAGCAGGCAGCAGGGCCTGTGCCTTCAGGCCATTTCATTTGAGTCTTCCATTTTCTTCGTGGTAACATGGCTAGTGGGTTCTATTCCTGGCCATTTTCCATGGATGAATGGACAGGAACCTTTTTTACCTTAGATAAAAGAGCCATTGTTGAGTTCTGGTGTTTTGGTCTGTTTCTTTTCCTTACCTCAGGGCAGCAAGGCCAAGAACAGCCCAGAGAGGACTGCTGCAGGTTTTGCTTCTGTAAAAGAAGCAGTTCTCCAAAATTATCCTGTAATGAAGCCAGTCCCGGCAGTCTGGTAGCAGGAGGGAACAATCACCCTCTGAATGAGAGCATGCCTCTCCCAGCATGGTTTTAAATAGGCCAAGGCCAGCAGGATGGCCCTGAGTTAGCAGGAGGGGATGGATGAAGGAGGTGCACTTGTAGCAGAGCTTGGCAGCGCTGCCTCTGCAGCTGCCTTGTGGTCTGCACTGCATTCCTCCTGCTCACAGGTACCCAGGCAAAAGCTTGGGTTTGCCTCCCTGTAGGGTCTCCTCAGTCCTTTTAAAGAGTGCTGCTCTGAGGAGGCTCTAAGGAGCTGCTGCTAGTGGGGTAATTTGCAGGAGCATGGCTGGGAAATGACAGCTTCTGCAGGCTTTCCAGCCAGGGGAGGGTCTGGAGTCATGTGCTAAAAACCCCAATGTGCAAATGGAAGTGCCTGAACTCCCTCAGGAAGCTGCTTGTTAGTGCAGTGCCAGTGGGCTGCTCACCCCGGGGAAGTGGCTTTGCTAGAGGAGGGGGCTCAGTAGCTCCTCACCCTCCTTCCTGTGCTTCATGCAAGATCCAATCCAGAGCCTCAGTGCAGATCTGCTTTGTCCTGGTCCTGGCAGCCTGGCTTCCACTGCTAAGGGCCTTTCCTACCATTTTCTTACATTAGAATTTCCTGCCGTGTTTTACACTAGGGCTTCTCTGAACCCGCCTTTCAGGAGGGTCATTGTTCTGGGTGGTGAGACCCATCAGGGATGGCATTACCATCACTCCACAGGTCACTTACAATGAACCATCTCTATCACATGCATACAATCATAGAATAGTTAGGGTTGGAAAGGACCTTAAGATCATCAAGTTCCAACCCCCGTGCCATGGGCAGGGACACCTCACACTAAACCATGTCACCCAAGGCTCTGTCCAACCTGGCCGTGAACACTGCCAGGGATGGAGCATTCACAACTTCCCTGGGCAACACATTCCAGTGCCTCACCACCCTAACAGTAAAGAATTTCCTCCTTATATCCAATCTAAACTTCCCCTGTTTTAAGTTTTAACCCGTTACCCCTTGTCCTATCACGACAGTCCCTAATGAAGAGTCCATCCCCAGCATCCCTATAGGTCCCCTTCAGATACTGGAAGGCTGCTATGAGGTCTCCACGCAGCCTTCTCTTCCCCAGGCTGAACAGCCCCAACTTTCTCAGCCTGTCTTCATACAGGAGGTGCTCGTGTCCTGATCATCCTCATGGCCTCCTCTGGACTTGCTCAAACAGCTCCATGTCCTTCTTATATTGAAGGCATAAGAGAAAATTTAATCCTGTTACCACTACTAGGGACAGCATTCAGAATGAGGCTTATTGCCCAGCCTGTTGATAAGCAGAATCCCCAATGTTCTCTCTTCTCTTTTCCTGGTAGAAAACATTTCACCACCTCTTCGATGTCTGCTCATTTGTGCCTCCATCAGTGAGGGACATTGCGTGCACAAAGGCAGAGAAAGCTGGAACTCCTGTTTCCACACCTGGTTTCTAAGAAGGGGTCAGGGAATCCTTTGTTCAATTGCTGCTCCCCTTGGCTTTTTTATCACAGTTATAGGGTGCTAAAGTAATATTTTGGAGCAGAAAATAAGGGGTAGGAAGCAAAATGGGTTATGCCAATAAGAAAGTCTTGGATCATCAGTGCTTGCTTCATCACCCTTAAGTGATGAGCGCCTGAGAGGCTGCCAGGGCTAGCAGAGCTACAGGGCAGGACTAATTGCTAACGCTAGGGTGCTGTAAGCCACTGGCTTTCATTAGCACATCCAAGCAAGCCTTCCCAACAGGACAGAGCGCAGGAGCAATCTCAGGGGACATGACAAGCAGGTAGTGACAAGCAGAGGTACAGGGAGGGTGGGTGAATACTGGAGCCTGGAGGCTACATTGGAAGCTGTAGAAGTGGTTTGCAAACCCAAGCAATTTGCTGTTTTTACCTGCCTACATTTACTGCACAGTGCCAGTAGCAGATCCAGTTTTACATGTGGTGCTGGCAGGCAGGTCATGCTCAAGCAGCTGTGGTCAGAGTTGCTTCTAAATGTGCTCCCAGGCCAGCCAGAGAGAAATAAAAGTTTCTTTGCTGTTTCCTGACAGGGGTCTAAATTTGGACTGTGCAAAGAAAAGAAAGAAATTGGTGACCCAGGTCTCTCAGGAAATGACGTTCAGGGTTGAAAAATAACTTTTATATAAGGTTGAGCAGGGGGAGGGTGAGAAGAAAAGGCTGTGGAACAGAACAAGGCAACTCCCCTGTTAAGATGTCAGAACAAAGCTCTGTAACTCCAGTCGTATGGGCTTGCAAACGTGCCTAAACTTGTCTTTACACAGCTTCAAGCACTGCTGCTCAGACTCAAAGGGAACCTAAACTGATAAGTGGATAGAATCTTTTGTGCCTGCTCTGCCTTAAGCCCAAACTAACCCTGAAGTGTTCCCATGGGGTTTAGTTGAACCCAAGCTGGAGCTGAACCAAGGAATTCATGGGTTTCATTCCCCTGAAAGCAAATCACTTGGGTTAGTTTTCCTACATGCAATATCTCATTTTGCCCTGAGCACCTTTTAGGAGGCCTGTTCTGCGTATTTAGGCTGAGGGAACCCACTCACACTTGTCCAGGGGGTGAAGTGCTCTGTGATGATAAGCTGTGCTCGAGTAAGCCTGCGGCAGAGATCTTCTTTGTAAGCCGTATATCAGAATATGTACAAGGGGTATATATATGTCCCACCAGGGGAGATGCTGGTGGACAGACACTGGTTTCTCTGGATCAGATGTCTGCAGTGGTACGAGGAGGCCATGATGTGAAGCACACTATTCCTTGAACCGCCTTGTTTCTCCTGTATTAAATCTTTGCCCTATCAGTAAAACCCCACACTCACATTTCATAAAAAGGCTTATAAGACAGTTTAGCTGTCAGCCAGTAAAAATGTCCTAAGACTTTAGTTCCACCTGTGTTTAGTTCTGCCTGGCCATTTATTGGAAGCATCTTGAGGTAGAAGGAAGGGTAGGGGTAGAAGTGGTATTTTGTAGTTTAAAGTGAATAAAGCTCTTTAAAAACCAAACAGCATATGACACATGAGTAACAAACACAAACCATCTCTTTGATAATGCTCGTATCTCCATGAGAGATCCTAATGAAGGGTAAACAGCCTTCCCAGACCCCTTCCTTGTGTCTCAGTGCTGATATTGCTTAACCAGGTGAATGTAACAGATGAATTCCTGCTGTCTTCTGGTTTCAAACCCTCCCTCCCTCAAATGTGGTTTTAATATTTTATTATGGACTCTGTCAAAGCAATGGAATTAATGGTGGTTTGATAGCAGCCACTGATCTACATCATAGCCTCAGGAGCTCTTTGCCTTTAGGAAATGCCTTGGCCTAAGGTTATTCTTGCTGTTCAGGAGCTGAATGCCTTCTAAAGGGAGCTGTTGGGAATTCACTCTTGAGTATGTGGCAACCACAGAACACAGATTCTCAGAGTTGCTTTGTACACAGGTCCTACAGGGCTATAAAGATGTATTTTAGCAAAAGGATCTAAAACGTATCCAGTATTCAAGCAGCAGGATTTGGTGCTTGTGCACCAGATGTTTTTAATGCAGAGTCTTTGCAATGGTTTCTCTGTAATGAAGAAATGAGCCTTTAGCCACCTGTAACAGCTTAGCTGCTGGTCATTGAGGGGTTCGCTCCCATAGGATCCAACATAGCAAATAGCTTTATTTATTACTTGTCTTTTTTAGGATTGGGGGGTACTATGTTAGCTCAAAAGCAAAACTGTAGTATGAAGACCAATCTTAGCAATACAGCTGAGATAGGCAGAAACACCAAAACTCCCCAAACTAAGGTCTTCTTGATCCACAATGCTGTACTCAAACAGCTGCTATTATAGCAGGACACTGTTGAATTTATATAGATTTTCTCATGCAGCTTTATTTATAATAAAGGAAGTCTTGTACAAAACTTAAAGTGTGAAGTCTGTTTGTTTCCAGTTCCCCCAGAACTGTTTCTGAGAGAGCAAAAGGATGGAGCAGGGATATGCCGTGTGAGCCTAGCACAGTGAGCCCAATAGCAAGAGCACCTTTGATTTCTGACTGCCTGTAGAAAAGGTTCCAGAATAAAATGCAACATGAACATAAAGTGGAATAGCGATTGCAGAGTAACACCAGGGATGGATGTCTCAGACTTCCCCAAGAACATGATTCCACAGGAATTCAAAATAATTGTTCTGGATAAACCCTTTTGTGGCAAGCCCTAAATATTGCTGGTAGATGTTACCCTTATTGGCTGAACCAGAAATCTCCTGTACTTCCAGTTCAGCTAGAGGAATCCTTTCTACCTGCTTGTTTAATCCACAGCCAAATTCCAGCAACCACCTACCAGCACTTAGCCTCCTGTTCAACCCCTTTCCCTGGTTTAAGGGTATGGCACCTCCTTGTTAATATTCTAATGTTCTCTGGCTTTGGAAGAAAATCCAAAGCTAGTTATGAATTAATGTAATAAAACCACCACTGTTTCCTTGGTGACATGTCTTCCAGCCCCATGGAATGCTCTGCACACCCTTCATTAATAACTGCCTTCCAGTGATCACTGGGGCTGAATCAGCGTTGAACAGGTCTGAGAACCAGCTAACTTAACAGTTGTAGCACAAGTCTACCTAGATGGGAGTTACCATTTCCCAGGGCCAGCCACACTGTGGTTAAGTGAGTTCTGTAGCCCAGGATAATCCGTAGTGCTGCTTGGTATAGTAAATCTTTGGTATTTACAAACAAAACTAAACTAAACCCACCATGCTTTAAAGCTGAGCAGCTCAGCAACATTTTCTCCACTGAGCTGTTGACTGCCTGGAGCGTTTTTTCCCCCATTTACTGCTTCTGTGTTTCTATGTAACAGAAGAGATCACATCAGTATAAAATCATTTTTCAGAAGGGCAATTAGCAGATTTTTGGTCCATGCTGTTGTGATTATTACAGTATTATCTGCCATAGAGTAGGCAGATGCAAAGAGGCCAACCCCAGCCACTAGAGATTGTTTTTGACCTCCTCTTCTAGTAGTAAAACAGCTTTCCCCTAAGCTTTGATCTAGATTCTTTCTTCAGACATGCAAGTTCTTAGTTTTTTCTTATTTCCAGGCTTTCTTAAAGCCCTCATTCCAGTGTGCTGGCTTTCATCAGCACAAGTCCAGTAGCCTAAAGTTTTGGCATACAATTATGGCTGCAGTGCAGTTCAGAAACATGTTTCCTGCACCTGTAAACAACATTCCTAGAGATGGACAAAGGCCCCTAAGGTAACAACCACCCTGCAGGTCAAACCTTACAGGTGTGCTTTACGGCTGGAGATTTAGCTAGCACACTTAGACATAGCTACCTGTTTATGCTTGGTTGATGTGTGAAGTCACTTCCTGGGAAGTCCTTCACTCCTCCAGCAAAGGGACAGATCATTCCATGTCTGGCTAAAGAGCATGTGAAACTGAACTGTGAGTAAACCTTTTGGACTTACCCTCAGTCCCATCAATATGCAATTGCCTTTCAGTTGCACTGAAAACCTATGTTGTGATCCTGGACAGTGTGCATGGCAGTCATTCCCTCCCCTTGCTGCATGCTTAATTGCTCTGTATCATGTTCTAGGTCTCTCTCCCCTTCAACGTTCAATTTTACCTAAAATCAAAACTCCCAGGGGAAAGTTCACAAAACAAAGCTGATTTTTACTTTTACTTCAGAAAGCAGCACTCTCTATTGCAGCTGGAAGTATCTCTAATCTCAGGTTTTATTACTGCTTTAAGGTAGTCTCTGAGGAGATGAGTTTGCAGTGGTGTACTTTGACATTTTTCAGCACATTGACAATAAATAGCTGAATATGGGGAAGTTACACAAAGCAAATCACGTCTGTCACATGCCAGAAAACCTCCTGTAGCTCTTGGATTCTGATGCTGTCAGGCCTATGTGGGATAGGCAGTGCAAATTTAAAACAACTAAAACATTGCAGAGTGAGTATCTCCAGTGCCCTAGTTCAGTAGATGATCAGAACTTAAAGACCTGAGCATTTCTGCTTTCAATACCCATCCACCATGTAAATGTTTTAGATGGCAAAAGTTGACTCAATAATTATAGGGAGAGAACTTAGGCATTTACAAATTCTCTTTTGGGGCAACACTACAAGCAACATTTACCTCCTTCTCTCTTATAGTCCAGTAGAACTCCTGTCTTGGTCATTAAAATCTTCTCATAAAGTCTCCTTGTAACACTTAAAGACTTTGTTACTTTACATCTGTCTCTAAGCCATGATCTCCAAAGTTACAGTAATAGTCTATTATCTTGTGTGAGGGTCTCCAATCTGGCCCTGTAAGTTGCTATGACATCAGGCATTGAATGCACTTCACTTGAAAACTTCAGAACAGCATTTGAAATGCTGGAAATTTGGAAACAGAGCAAATAAAAGAACATGAGAGTGGCAGGTATAACATTAACTGTGAAACTTCATTTTGATGAAGGTTTTCAAACACAGTTCAGAGTTCTCTCAGTTTCCCCAAATTCCCTGATCATCTTAGTTCATTGCAGGCAATCCTTAGGACCCTCTCCAAACCCAGCAAGGGGTACACAGCTCTCTCAGGTTAGTTCCTTCAGACTGGGGTTGTTTCAGCTGCTTATTACCTGTTAGGAGGTAGACTGTCCTGCCAGTGTCTGTTTAGATGAAAGTACTAGCACAGATGGCTGTAGCACGCCTCTCCAGTGTGATGAGCTGCTGTAATTGCTATAGGTTGCTCCTCCTGTCTGTACACAAGCTTCCCCATGACATTTAGGATTGAAATCAACTTACCCCTGTGGGATTCCCTGTTGGCAAACCCAGAAAGGCCCTGAAAAATTCATGACCACAGGTAGTCTGCATCCCTTGTACCCAGTGCAGTGAGAAACTTCACTGGACAGGTGACACCTGCAAATGCAATAAGCAGCCTTTTCCACAAGCACACCTCCCTTTATGCAGTACCTGGGCATACTAGGCAGTTCTTACAGATTTCCCATGAAACACCCCTGTACCTCACACCCTTCATGGGAATCAGTTACACAGTTCTGATGTGTGGCTAATACTAAAGGTCTGTAGACCTTAGAAAAACTGTATGTTCCACACAGGAACGCATTTCTGCTTCCCAGCTCTGCACAACGTTGTTTTGCTGCTATGCAAATCAGGGTGGTATGTGTGTAGATACAAATTAATACTTTTCAAGCATTAAGTCACCCACAGAATCAGGCAGGACAATAAAGTCAGGAGAATAATCTGCAGCTAATAATTCATCTAATGACTTGTTATCACTCATGGAACATCCACAAGCAAGGACAGAATCTCCTTTATTTCAAGTAGGCAGAAATATCTGTGCTATAAAAAAGCAAGGGCAACCTCAGAGGACATGGTGACCTGCAAGCATGCTAACCTGAACTTGGGCCGGTATGGTGCTGCATCTCCTCCCCATCCTCTGGGCTGCTCCACCACCTCAGGAATTCTAGTCAGGCCTTGACCTTCATGTAATGAGTTGACTATTGAAGTGTCCCTTGACCATACCAGGAACTCTTGCACAGCTAAGGAGTGAGGCACTGATAGTACTTCTATCACCCGGCAGAGGTGGGAACTAAGAGCAGGGATACTCAATCATCCCCCTGACAGCCTCAGAACACCCCTTTCCTTGCTCATAGCCCAAGTGCAATGGTACCATTGTTACTGGAGTTCTGAATAACTTCTAGCAATTACCACCTCAGGATGCTGCCGGGATGGAAATTTACTAATGTCTAAAGCAAAGCATCTTGCAACCCCATAGACAGTAGTCCTGAGACCCTTTGAGCTCTCATAGAGCACAGCGCACTGCAACCAGCATCTCTGAGTGGGGAACCTCTCAGAGCTTGCAAACTGCCAAGACTGGGATAAACAGAAGACTGTCACCCAAAGCTGGGGACAGGACCTGGGCTAAAGACTCCCAACTCTTCCCATTGAGAAATACTAAGACATTTGACATGAATATTTCACTGAGCTCAAGGAGAAATTTTAACAGGTAGCTTAATATAAATCTTGTTTGTGTGCATGTGTATGAATCAATTTAGACACCATACAGTAAGTGTAGTAAATCGCATTGACTCACTTTGTGTTAACATTCACCTTAGAACCACAGACTGCAGAGATGTAAAAGCCATGTAAAAGTCCTATCTGTGGTGAATTGGTGCACATGTATCCCTCTAGATATAAACCATTGACCAGGTCTGAGACTAAGAACAGACCTTGCCACACCTAAGCTCCACCAGGGGGTCTACTCTGAACCTCATGACTCAACAGGATTTCCTTATTCCTTGAATTTCTTCCATTAGACATTATCCAAGTCTGAGACTAAGATTCGACTCAGCCACACCTAAATTCCCTGTTTAGAAAACAAGGGACTCCACTCTGAACCTTGTGACTCAGTGGCAGCATCTCCCTTACTCTTTTGTACCTTTGATCTCTGTATTAATTATTTTAGCTTGATTTCACCTTGATTTTCCTGTGTATGTTTCATCCATGTAATAAGTAATAGAGTGAATCTTGTGTCCTGGGTTGAGCAGTAGCAGTCATTTTTCTCTTTCTTGGTAGCTGGTGCAGTGCTGTGCTTTGACTTTTGGGCTGGGAACAAAGCTGATAACAATGATGTTTTGGTTTGGCCAAGGACTTTGTGAGCCTCATGCTCTGCCAGGGAGGAGGGGAAGCCAGGAGGAAGCAGAGACAGGACAGCTGACTCAAACTGACCAAAGAGGTATTCAATACCACAGCACGTCATGCCCAGGATGGAACTGGGAGTTACCCAGAAGGACATGGGGTCTTCTGGGTCAGACTCATTTTTCAGAAGGTGGCATCATATTCTTTTCCCTTGTTATTTTCTCTTATCATTGTTGTCATTGGTGGTAGCGGTGGTGATTTGTGTTGTACATTGGTTGCTGGACTGCTCTTATCTCAACCCGTGGGAGTTGCAGTCTTTTGATTCTCCTCCCCATCCCTCCAAGAGCGGGGAAGGGGGGAGACCCTGGGGGGGGGGGCGGGGAACGCGGGCGTCGACTGCTTCCAGCCCAGCACCACTCACTGGGAGTGAGCGCACAAGCTGTCTGGCTGGGGTTAAACCAAAACATCTTGCCAGTGAATTTTGTTAAGTTACACATTTATAAACTCCTATCAGAACTGCTCTTGCTAATACCTTTGATGGCGATTCTTTGAGTGACCCTGTATCATTCATTTCACATCAGGTACCATTAGCAATCAAGCTGGGAGGATGGCTTACCCCATATAATTGAGCAGAATGGGATACTGCTCAGAATTTGCCCAATCCTTGAGCAGGTCTCATCTTCTCTGCTCAATTCTTGCTACAGTTCTTTACTTGCAGGTCTAACAGCTAACTCAGGTCTGTTGCCAAGTGCCACAGGCACAGTATCAGGTATGTGTCTTGCATTTATCTGGACTGTTTGTTTAGAAAGAGGACTTCTCAGCAAATTAGGTTTAGTGGCTCCAACCGAACACTTGAGCTCTTGTACCACTGCCAAGTAAAATTCCAGGCGGTCCAGCCTGTTTCTAAAATGATGAACCCATTCCAGCAACATAAACTAGGTTATTTTTAGCCAGATTCCTATGCAGTCAGTGTGCTCATGCATATGAGGGGTAGGAGAGGAGGAAGAGGAGGGTCTATCCCTTCATCTCCTGCCAAGTAACTTCTGAGTCCATCAAACTTTAACCAAGTTTGACAGATGTGTAGAGGGCTCAAGAATACTCAGCTCCAATGAATTTTAGGCAAGCAGGCAGACAGATAGAGAAAGGACTCTCATATGCTGAGGAAGTACAGAAGAGACCATTTAAATGTCCCCAGCGCAGTAAGGCAGTTGGTACTCATGCCTTGCTAGACCTGAAGAAATCAGCTGTGAGGAAACAAGTTGTGTTACTTCTGCTACTCTCAAAATGATTCACACAGCTGTAGCGAGCCTTGGCAGAAAGTGGAGGCAAGCAAACAGGTATTTCTATATCTGTTGGGCAACCCTGGTCCTAAAATAGGAATCTGAACAAGCCCATGCTGTGGATCAACTATTCTTACAGTGTTCTCTAAAAAAAAGCTCCACTTTCTAATTAGGTTACATTTAGGAGCATTCTCTGGGACTCCTCAGCTGCTAGAAGTTAGATCTCTGGCTGCAGAAGCTTGAGGGACTCTATAGCGCAAAACCTTTCAGTCACTGTTTGCATTGGTGCTGCCTTTGAATAAAGGCACTGAGTTTTAAGTAATGATAAATCTGTCTGGGTAGAAACAGAGCTTACCCAATGGGTTAGAGGAGGGGAGGGGAAAACGGGTCAGCAATTTTTGTCTTGAAGGAGGGACTCTCAGCTTTATTCACCCGCTCTGAGGTGGAAGTGCCAAAGTTGCTGCGGTGAAACATTTAAATACACCCCTCACTGCTTAGGCATTTGAGTGCTTGTAAAATGTGCACAGTTTTTAAAGCAGTGCCTCAGTCTCACAAGAATGAAGATAAAAACCCCAGTGAAGCTCTTAAAATTGTCTGAGGTGCTCTGCAGGAAAAGGAGTCCAGTTTAGATGTAAAACTATCTACAAACCCACCAACACTCAAAGCCATCAACAGCTTCAACTCAGCAAAGCCCTAACCATGTGTAAGGGGTCAAGATCAAATTTCTGTCTGCATTGTGCTGCTTTCCAGAAGTGCCACAGCACTTACAATTTCACTGGAAATCCAATTAGGACAATCCAACATTCAGGATCAAACACAGCACAATACAGGCCCAGCAGTCAGAGCCTGGCAGAACTGGGATCAGTAGACCACACTGTTCACAGCCTGACTCATCAGTCACTTCACCTCCCCAGGTTCATCAAGGCAAAAACCCATTGTATTGCTAACCTTCAGCCTTGCTCTCTAGTCCTCTTCTGGGAAATCAAATAACACAGAGGAATTTCCCAAATCCACAGGGAGAACACACTTAGCTTGCTAACATGTTCCAGGTCTCATCCCTGCCAGCTTGCACCAGGCAGGGCAATACAGCCCTGGATGGTTGTTGTGCCTGTAAGCACAAGCGACACACAGCAAATCTGCCTGCCCACCACACAGGTGTGCCCATGGAACAGAGGTGTTCTGCACTGTCAGCATGATATTCCTGCCCAGCCAGTTCACCTTCGGGGTTATCACATCACATTGGTATCATGAAGCTCCTGTATGTGAAACTACAGAGAAGTAAGGCTTGTCCACAGGCAGGTTTCTACCAAAGGCCCCACAGTGACTCTCTCTCTACTGACAGAGATAGGTGAAAGTTTGATCCACAGCAGAGATACGCCAGCATACACAAGCTACAGGAAGCATACCAAGAAGAATTGAGAGGCACAAGCCTGTAGGTTTGAAGACATGGGTTACAGCTGTCTTCCCACAAGGAGAAACAACCAATTAATCACCACACCTCCACACCTAAACTATTCCAAGCAAGAGGAGACAGACTCTGCTTCCAAGCCTGAACAGGCAAGGAAAAGAGGATCTGATTAATATGGAGGGGAAGGAACCAGCCACACTGACCTGTGAACTGGTACATTCATGTTGAGAGCTCCCTTCCGAGGATGATCTGAGTGACAGCAGGAAAAACACAAAAGCACTCTTTGAGAAAATGGGAATGTGCACAGAGAGCTACAGGAAGACAGTATTAAGCTCTATTGTTTCACTTTGGTCTTCATTGATTCTGCAGGTAGTCTGAAGTTGACAATCTTTTCCTCCTTTTCCCTCAGCTCTCTTATTCCTTTGCTGTGCAGCCACATAGGTGACTCATACAAATGGTTTGCAGCTTACAGGAAACAGTCTGCTCCCTGCTCAGCACATGGCTGTTCAGTGCCCTCTTCTAGGCTCCATTTCCCTTCAAGAGATAGCTTTTTCCATCAGCTTTGCCAAGACTGGTGGTTCCAAGATGCAGACCTGCAGCACGTGCTGCAATTCTCACAGACTACCTCCTGCACATCAGAATAAGCTCAGTACATTGGTCACTTAATACCACCTGCATTCTAACTTCCTTATAGTCTTGGAGACAGCATTACTGCACACTGCTTAAAAGCAGTCAGACTGCACCCCAGACACAGCTGCATCTCAGTGACTAGTTTTAAAACTCCTGTTTTAGCAAATCCAAGTGTTTCAGGAGGGAAAAAATCCTAACGCCATCACATGGCATTACTGATTTACTCAGATGAATCAGCAACTGCCATCGAGGCTGGCTTCAGACTAGCAGTAAAAAAGATTGCTTCCATCTTACAGAAACTGGATATGATTTTGTCAAATCACATCTGATGTTGTGACTATAAAGAGGCTGCATTTTCATCAGCCGTTCCTAAGTGAAACTGATGTCCAAGAAACAGTGGTGAAATAATCAGGCTAGCAGAGAAAAGAGAGGCTAGAAACAGCTAGTTCTCAAACCTTGATAATGCAAGGGAACAGTAGAGATGCCACAACAGTGGAAAAACAGGGAGAGTAGGCCCAGGAGATGCAACACTGCCAACACCACATGCTTAGCACATGCACTCACCCACAGCCAGGCACCTCTGATGAACAGGACAGACAGCTGTTAAATGAAGTATGGCAAGAAGCTGAGATTAAGTGAAGCAGTAAACTGAGATTTTCTTTTTTTCCTCCTTTTTAATTGATCAGAAAAAGCAACAAAGCCACAGGCATCATCTGTAAGAGTGCACACAAATGCTTCAGATGTCCCTTATATGTGACACTTGAGATTTCTTAAACCAGCACCTCCAGTTAACATCACTTCCAGCACAACCACAGACTCAACAATTTCACCAAGAAAGGACCTTCTGCTGTAGCCACAGTCCCCTTCACCAAAGTTCCCATTCAACTTACCCAAAATTCCATAAACATTCCCAGAACTGATAGCCTGAGATCCCATCTCTCCCTCTATCTTGCTTCCCTTCTACCTTGCTTTTAGCTTCAATATAAGGGATCCTAAAACGATAATGAAGGAACAGAGGCTGGACCACATCACACATTATGGTATCAAGAACTGTAACAAGGACATCAGTAAAGATGTAGGGATATACTACAAATGTGGGACAAAACGAAGCCTGATGCCTTGCTAATCTGAAGTACCCATCATGCTCCTAGAGTCACTATATTTTACAAGATAGTCCTTTTCTTGCTCAACACTGATATTTTTAACATGTGCTGGAAGCAGTTATGTTTGATGACACAATAACAGGGAACCAAAACCAACCAAATCAACACTGTTTTGGAAAGCAATAGCACCAACAAAACTTTCACGGGCAAAATATGGAGTATGAAGCAAGTAAATACAGTACAATTTGATCCACAGAAGATTTTAAGGAGAGCTCTGACCAAAGCACAGAGCTGTTTACCTGATCATTTCATTACCAACTTCCATCTTTTTCCTCTGTTGAGCAAAACTGAAGATACCTGTTTTCTTTTCTTGGCCTCTTTAAAGTAATACAACATATCCTTTACACCCATCCATCCTGCAAGGAGAGAGCCAGCCCATTCCTTTTTCCTTCCCTTGAAGACTGGGCCAAAGTGCTGCATATTCATGACCACATTAAGAACACTTTGCCCGAGGCCTGCATTTCTTGGTGTGCTGTAATGAGTTCAGGACCCCAGCTGGCTGCCTGGGGATTTAGAACACTGATATTTAATGGTAAATTATAAGGCAGAATATTTCATTTTACTTTCTTTTGCTGAAGCAGCATATTTATAATGGCACACTCCATAGCCACGAAATAAAGACACAAAGACAGGGAGCACGCATCTTTCAGTTTGGACAACAAGGTCTCCAGTTCACCATGGTCTGGCCCAAGCCAGTTCAGTTTTTGGATGCCAGTCTCTGCTCTTAACCCATTATTTGATCTCCCTAATGTCACACCTCTCACTAGCACCCAGTAATACACTGGAGGCAAACTGCAGCATAGAATCATAGAATAGTTAGGGTTGGAAAGGACCTTAAGATCATCAAGTTCCAACCCCCCTGCAGGGACACCTCGCTCTAAACCATATCACCCAAGGCCTCGTCCAACCTGGCCTTGAACACTGCCAGGGATGGAGCATTCACAACCCCCCTGGGCAACCCATTCCAGTGCCTCACCACCCTAACAGGAAAGAATTTCCTCCTTATATCCAATCTAAACTTCCTGTTTAAGTTTTAACCCATTACCCCTTGTCCTATCACTACAGTCCCTAATGAAGAGTCCATCCCCAGCATCCCTGTATGCCCCCTTCAGATACTGGAAGGCTGCTGTGAGCATATTCCTAGCATGTTCATAGAAGCCAACTTAGAGCCTACTATATTAACAGCATTAACAAGCCCTACACAAAGCAGAGCAGCTAATAAAACCACAATGTTCTGCAGTTAATCCTTGGAAGCTCGCCACCAAGATCCCACTATCACCATTTCAGAGGCAGTGGCTTCTGCAAGCTCAAACCCCGCTTCCGTCTGAAGAAAAGGCCTAGATACCCATTCTGACAAGACACCTACAGCTTTATGCTTCCTCTGGGTTCCCTAATGACAATCTACAAACCATGTACAGCATCAAATCTGGGCTAGGAAATATTTTAGAGAACATCAGCATTCTGGAAGGAACAGCAGAGCAATTAGTATTTCTCTAAGTAGTGCCAGATGTTAGCCACAAAGACAAACAGGAGGGGAAAAAGCACAGTTTGAATTAAAGCTAGTAAGAGCATAAGCAATCCCCTGCGATAGCTGCAGGCTGATAGTCCAAGCTCCTGCTAATTCTTTTTTCTTATCAAATCTTTCATACTTGCTTTCCTACTTGAAGTTACACAAGCGTGCACCTCCTCCTCAGACTTACTGTGCCGGAATAAAATATGTTAAAGATAAATTAGCCCAGCTTTACTCCAGAAAAGGTCCAAGACACTCCAGTGTCTCAATTACCAGGAAAACCATGAACCACCACCTTCTTCTATACTCCCTTACCTCATTGCAATGGAAAAGGAATTGTGTATCTCATGACAACTGCCTCAGCACCACAGGAACCACAGCCCTGTCCTTGAATGTGCTGCTCTGACTTCTTTTTGCATGCTTATTGCCCTGGAATTGTGGCTAGTTTGAGTTGTTCGTGGTCTGACAGAGAAACACATACACAGCTGAGCAACACCAGAATAGGCCATAGCTCTTTTAACCCCCTGTGTGGGGAGAAAAAAAAGAAAACGAGAGAGGAAGAAGCCTTCCCTGCAGCTACTTTTGTTCAACAAATCTTGTCTCCATTCTGTTATTAACATTGAGAATAGCTTAAAAATCTGTCCAGCTACAAAGCTCTGACGCTGACACTTACCTGCTAGAATATATTCACTCCTTCACCAGCAGCAAGACACAACCAGTACATAATGTTCTGACTGGACTTCTACTTCAGTTCTCCCATTTCACCTACATCTTGACATGCATTGCAGTGCTTTGAATTCTGGAGCAGAACAGAAAATAATGTCCTTCTGCTCAGGTATGGTTTCTGTTAGCTTTACTCCCTACGCCAGCTTTTAGGATAACAAGTTAGGATCTAGAATAAACATGACCCTACTTCAGAGGGCAGAGGATTGAGACTACACACTCCCTCAGCACATCTAGCCCAAATGCGAAGCCATTACTATATGGTCCCTGCAAACATGACTTCAGCAGGATTAAGTAGAGGCCAGTTTATATTAGGTGACTGCATCTTAACTTCAGAGACCATACTATCTGTTTTAGCCTTTAAAGGCTCCCCTTTGCACAACCAGTCGAGGGATTAACAGCTGCTTGGAAAGAGGAAAGAAAAACTGTGCTTAAGACAGCACTGCTTGCTTTTTATTTATTTTCAAGACATCAGTATTACAGTTTTTAAACCGAGCAACAGGGCCAGTTCAGGGACTGCCCACCAGCAATGCCGGCAAAGAGGCCACAGATAACAGAACAGTGCCTCTCAATAAAGCCAACATTTTCCTTTGTGCAATAAATATGACCAGTAATGACTTTCTATCTCCTGCCTGAAGCCAGCACATCCTCCTCCAGAGAGGAAGAAGTGGAGTTCTCAGGTTTCTCACCCATTTCAGCACAGATTTAGTCCCCATTATGAAAAGCAACCACAGAAAAGCTTACACCAAATTACACTAGATTCCCCACAGCTCACACCAAAAAGAAGTACTTCAGCAAGTATGTGCCTACTGGCACCTCAGAGCCCATAATCACATGCCTCAAGGCTGTTCTTCAAATAGAGCTGCAGGTAATCTTTATATATCTGTGGGTCAGTCATTGTAGCCTTGACAGCAGGGTCCTCCTTCATGGCCTCCATCCAGCGTTGGAGCTTTGGGGTGTGACTCAAAATGCTACAGGAAAAGGAAAGAGACTGAATAACGTAAATGGCAAACTTGGAGGGCATGAAGGAAGCAAAACAACTTGAACAGTTCCATTTTACTGTTTGTTTTGCTTTCTCCTTCCCAGTATAAATGTTCAGCTCAGAGCTGGTGACAGAAACATGCATCAGATCATAGAAGACAGACTAGGATTTGGAAGGAGTTCTTGCAGAGCTTATACACTCTGCTAAGCTGAGCAAAAACACAAATAAGCACTTACTGTGCAAGATATCAGCATGTTTTTACTTTCATTATCTCTGCTGCAAAAGACACAGCTCTCATTTATCATCCACTCCAAGGGTAGAGGCTTGTGCACCACTGCCTCCCTCTGGAATGCTTTGTTAATGGTGATTCTTGAAACAAATGCTGTGTGCAGTGCTTGAGTCCTCCTCACCAGCTCACAAAGCTCTTTCCTCTCTCTTGGATACCAAGGCAAGCTGTGCAGTTTGTACTACCTGGCAACCCAGCAGCTCAAAACACAGATGCAGTCTATTGAGAAAACTGAAGATGTAACTAAGACTAAATCCACGAACCCACTCATACACAGCTGAAAACAAACAAAACCCCAACCACTGTGGGGCAAATCAAAAGCTTAAGAGGAAATCATTATTTTCAGTCTCTTCTGTCGGACTGAGCCAAGTACTGTGCATTACAGTTAACTCCTGAGTTTAGTTAATGCATAACTTCCACTAACCCTTACCCAGAAAGCATCTTTTTCTTAACACAGAATAGCTTAGATCCCCAGTCATTCAAACACCTTAATGACTCCAGACCTATGCTCCTATATTGCTTGTAGTATTTACCATTCCAACCAAGGACCACACAGCAGATAAAGTGGGTCAGCAACCCATCAGTAAAGCCCTCATTTTACAGTGCCTGAAGTTTCAATGCTAAGGATTCCTGTGTCTTGTTCTTCAAGAATGGTTCAGGCACCAGGGTGAGATTAACTGTTCTATGCTCACCCACTTCCTCATACAAATTGACTCTTTAGCTCTGTTTTAAGGCAGCTATAAAGCAGTTTTCCTCTGCTACCATTTCCTTACATAATATTGCAATACCATGGTAACTGAAGCTGTCTAAGGATATAACAGACCAAGGTGTTTACTTACATGTAAAAATCCCCCACTATTACAACAGAGACAGATCTATTATTTACAGCAAGTTAGGATACAGTTCATCCATCTCAAAATAAAATCACTCTCCTTTATCAAGCTAATTTTTCTAAAGAGGCACAGAAAACTGCATTTCAAGCCTGAGGCTTCTGGCCAACAAATCTGAGCTTAGGCCTTCATTCCTCCATCCCCTTCAAATAAAGATCATTTTCATCTATGATGTTAGGGATGAAGTCCTGTATTCTGACTACTTTTTCTGGATCTGGCAAAATTATTTTGCAGGAAAACAGATATTTTGTAGGAATTGTTTAGAGAAGATCCCTGAACAGCTCCTTTCTCTTTTGAGAAGATGCTTCCCCCAAACTGCAACACAACACAAACTTTCTTCAGCAGCCCCCAAGAGTGGCCCATTGCTGCACAGTGTACGCAAAGCTTATGCTGAGGCACTTCAATACACACCACAAGCTAAGCAAGGTACTCACTCCTTCAGCTGGAATGGCTCCAGACGTTCAAACCATGGCCAGATCATGTAGTCAAGCATGGAGATTGAGTCCCCCCCATAGAACACAGTGTTGCACTTGGACAGAATCTGTGAGGGGTGAGAGATGACAAGTACCCCCTCAGAAGGAAAAGTACCACAACAGGACACTACAGTAGCAAAAAGCCCACTTCACAGTAGAAATGCAGGCATACTAAAGCAACCAGACAGCAAATAATGGAGATACAGCATATTTACCCTATGCATGCAGTATATGGGGAGTCAGAGCTACTCTGTAGCTACTACAGTATCACAATTAACTATTTCATACACCGTCAGTCCAGCTCTTTTCCAGAGGTTCAAAACCACAATCACTAGTGAGCTGCAGCTTGTGCACTAAAGAAATTTAGCTCTCAAAATCCTTCAGTTTGAGATTTCTTACCTGTCAAAAAGCATTAATGCCCAGACTAATCAAACATAGCAATGCACATGCATTTCTTGAACAATAAATCCAGCTAAATGCAACATCCACATAGGCTAAAACACTGTTTTAGCAGGAACTCACTAAGCCCACAGCACTTGAGGCCAAGTGGTGCCAGAAAAGCATTTCTGACATTACATCTAGAAAGGAAGTGTAACAGCCACATATACCAAAGAGATCCCCACAACTCAGAAAGCAGAGGACAAGAATTCATCAAGTTCTTCTGTTACATTTAGGTTTCTGATACGTTTCAAGTGTCATGGTTATCCAAGTTTAATGTGCTTTAAGGAACCTCCAGAGCTTGGTCTCATCTTTCGTAAGACCAGTTCCTGTTTTCAGGCACTTTAAAGGTGGAACTCAAGAGACATTACAAACCTTTGTATTTCTGGATACACAACACTATACTCCTGTACCACTTACTCCCTGTCCCCAAGACCCCATGATCCAGTAAGCCCCTCAGGAAGCATGAAGCTGTTTGGATTATGACATTTCTGGCAGAATATAACCCATCAGTTGCACAGCTGCAGAGATAGGAACACAGCTCCCTCTGTCGGGTAGCAGCAAACACAGAAGCATTTCAAAACACGAATCTCCTTGAATCTCTCATGCAATAAACCACATGAAGTTGGCATGGCTCCGTTCCTTCCCCTCATCCTCAGCTGACCTTCAGCTGGTGCAGAAAAATTCTTCAAGGTACAGTAAAATAGAGGGACTGAAGGAGCAGCAAGTATTTCACAGCATTAATAAAGCAGGAAGAAGGTTAATTCTTCCTTAAAATTTAACAGATCTGTGTTTCAGGGAAGTGAAACACATGGCTTGCCCCAAGAGCTCATTTGTTATCTGCACTACTCCAGCATCAGCCTGACCAAAGAGATAAGGATACCCTAAGAACGATTTTACTTTGGCAACTCAAGGGAGTGGAGAAGCAGAATGCATAGGACTGTTGGGAGAGCTGGGAACGTATTAGGAAGCCATTGGTAGCTTTGCACCTGAAGAAAAACGCTCTGGAGGAACACTTCTTCACCAAGTCAGACAAGCATTAGTTGTGACTGCTAAAGATGCAGAAGGAATGGGTTAATGATACAGGCAAGTCCGACTTGTTCAGACTAGCCAGCAACCATTAGTGCCATGGATTATGAAGTCCTAATACAGCATAAAAGCCACCTGACACTTCCCTGGAGCTCTGCTGAAGCTGCATTACACCACCAGTAGCACAACATGGCCCAGGCCTGGATGTGCGCAAGGGACAGATTACATTCTGCTCTGCCCCATGTCCAATAAAGATAAGCTCTTGAACAAAAGAGATTTTGTGTTGTTGCAGGGGTATGTGCAGTGATTTCAGCAAAGCTCCAGCACAGATGCTCTTCAGCAGCTCAGACTCCTATTAGAACGTGTGGCAAGGTCTCCTTACTTTTAATGCAAAGCAAAGATACCTAAGATAAGAGCAGCAGCCAGAATTCAAAAGAATCCACAATTCTACAGAGTCATCACCATATATAAGTTTAGTTTAGCTGTGTGGAGTTCTCTCTAACACTGCTGTTGGGCATCCTAGGCTGGGGAGTGTAAATTGAAAGATTATTCATTCCTGTAACTACTGAGATCTAGCTCCAAAGGCCACACTACAAAAGAAAAAATGGGATCATACAATGACTGACAACCTGCTCATTGATCACGAAATACTCTTACCTCTTCAAATTTGCCAAACTTTTCAACAATCTCTGCTTTCAGTGCTGTGGTGTCCTGTCCATCTTTGACTGCCACAAAATACTTGAAAACCAATGGTGTTATCTATACAAAGGAAAGTATAAAGTTTTTAATATTCCTATTACAATAATGCAAGCAAGTCACTCAGACCTTAAAATGTTAAATGTTAAGATATTAGGTTCAAGTTAAATCTTAAAGATTTAACTTTAAAGAGTTAAATAAAGTCCGTTAATAAAACCTTTCATGCTTCAGAAACTATAAGTAGAGTCTTAAAGGAAGAATAAGTGCAAATACTAATGAATTTTGTAATAAGAGAACAATGAAAAGAATGGCATGTTTCCCATTTGCACACACTACTAAATAAGCAACCAAAAAGCTAGCAAAGTGCAGAGTTCCCCAGTTATACATTCCTGAATTCCAAATGCACTTTTATTATCAACATTAAAGGTACTTTAAGAAAGAGACATGAAGCCCAGGGTATGCAGGCTTGTACAGATCTGTGCATTTTCTGATTTGGCAATTGAGAAATTAGCATCCAGTACTAGAAAGCTGCCCAGTGGCCAAGCTTCACTAAATTATATTCTTCAAAACTCAGAAAACCATTTTTCTAAGATCTTGTCATCCATACAACCAACATTCAATGCATGTTTTGTTTCTTGCAATATGTTTTCCTGTGACCCTCTTCCCATCATGCCTATTCAGAAAGGCCTGTTGTAAATTCATCTTCCTTTCTAACCCTCTTCTTTGTCCACATCTCTTTGCATCTTCTGTTGCTTCCTCTCCCCCATTTCTGCCTCCAATCCAAACAGACTTCTTTAACTTCCTAGACTCTTCAAAGCATATGCTCGCATAGAAGGTTACTTCCAGTCAGCTACAGTGCTCTCCTCCAACCTCCAGAGAGCCAAAACCTCACACATCCCGTGTCTACAGCTACCTATCATCCATGGTTGTAGGCTCTCTCAGTCAGGCACTTCTTGCATTCCACATTCATACAGTACTTCCTAAAGGAAGACTCAGATTAAAATAAAGCAGTTGCTACTGTCCAGGTCTCAAGTGTTCAGCTGGTTTGCTCCACTAACTTTTGTTCTGTTGTGGGATGCTCAAAATCCTGTCTCAGTCACATACACTCCCGCTAGTTTAGCTGTCTTTCTTAATCCGTCCCAAAACACAAATGCTAGGGGCAGTTCAGACACACAGTGGCTTGTATGCGCTCACAGCAAGAGACCCCAAATAACTCCTCCCAGGCACAAGATCTGCCTTGAAGGATAAAAGCAGCATTGGCAACAGAGCTGCAGGTTTTGGTGCTATGGTAAAGAAACACATTCCCACACTGATCCTACAGTACCTTTGAGAAATGTTCCAAGAGCATCTTCTGAAAGGCTCGCTCATATGGGTCCGAAGGCATCAACTTCTTCCCTGGAAATGCATCATCCAAATATTCACAAGTGATTGGGGACTCATAGATCAGCTGGCCTTTGCTGGTCTCCAGAACAGGAACCAGCCCAAAGGGGTTCTTCTCAAAGAACCAGTCAGGTTTGTTCTTCAGATTGATGTTGATTACTTCGTGGCTAAAAGAGCAAAACAAGACCCAGGCTCAGTTCTGTTACAGGCCATACCACCCTGGTGAAATGCAGTCATTACACTTCAACAGCTACAGTACTTGAGTGGCTGAAACATAGAATCAACTAGGTCAAAAAGACCTTAAGATCAACCATTCCACCACGACTGCCAAGTCCACCACTAAACTCTTCACTGAAGTCCTTCGCACAACTAACCGTTGCTGTAAATTAAGTTCAGTTAGCTGAATACTTTTAACTGTCTTATTTTGCCTGAGTAGCTTTGCTTAGCACCATTAGCTAAAGTTGTTGAAAGCTGCAAGCTGTGACCTAGAAAAGTTGAACTTATCTTGAACTATTGCTTAGTTATGTGAAGGGAGGCCCGGAGACCAGTGCAAACAGTAAGATAAGGAAGCCAGGACTGAAAGCAGAAGCTGCAACTTACCCAGCTAATGGCCCACCTAGATCCAGAGAAAGAATCCAATTAGGAACAAGACCCCAGACCAAAAATCATGGCTGGACCAAGAAATGCATGAAAGATCAAGAACGTGTGAAAAACAAGTTCAGAGACTGCAAGGGTACAAAAGCCTGAGGGTTTCTTTGTCCTGTCCCTCTCCAGAGATACCCAGCTCAAGCTGTCCCTATTGCTGTACCACTCGATCATTAAATTATCTGTTTTCCTGGAATCAGACATCTGAGCCTCTGCTGTGGGAAACCTAAGGCAAAGAAACATCTTTAACATCATCCAACATGTACAAATACTGACGGGGGGAGGGAGGGGCACTTCACTGGAAAATAACCAGCATTGACTTAGAATGAGTTGTTTAACAAACTAGTAAAAAACACATGAATAGAGATAGCTGTTGCAGTCATGCTAAACACAAAGCTTAAGCTCAGAATGCAGCACACTTCCACATGCAGGTTAGGGGTATTCTGTGAAAGAAGCACAAGTAAACTACACTCCAGTTAAGAACTGCAGCTGATTTTTAATCTGACCTTACACCAAAGAGCACACTAGGAGAGCATCCTATCCATTTATCTTCCCCACCTATTACCTCAGATAGAACAGGTGTTTAAGGTAAATGCAAACAGATACTGATAAGGTCTGCCAAACACAACTTAACATGCAAAACAATTGAAAGGTTATCAGAAGGCAGCTGCCACACCCAGGTAGCCATAAAAGCCCTTCAAAATCACTATACCAAAACAAACTTCCCAGTTCCAAGATCAATCCAAAGACACTAAATAAAGACAGAATTAAACTGACCTGAAAGTTTTAATATACCTACTCTTTTGAAGAAAGAGCCAAGAAAGAAAAAAACAAACCAACCAACCCAACTCTCATCTTGTTATCAGGAGAACTGAATGGTAAGCATTCACTATGCTAACATGAACCCCAAGCCCTGTTAACAAACCTTTGGCAGGCCTGGGATTTGGTGGGAAACAATTTGGTGGAAAAACCCATTACTTTGAAACTGTGAACTGAGAGAAGCAGTAGACCCCACTTAAAAACACTGAAAGGACATGGCTATCCCGAGATAAAAACAAGCTTAAGTACTCAACTCCATTAACTTTCTGCAGCACAGAAATGAGATGTTACGGTAACATGGTACATCTTTTAAAGAGGCCATTGCTTTTGAATCTCCCAGAATTTTCACTGCAGCTTGCATCAAACCCAAACAACATACTTTAAGGCTCTACCCACAACAAGCTCAAATGTTATTACTGCAAACATTCAGGACGATATACGAAGAAAAAAAGAATCAGCTTGGGGGTTGCCCCTACCTATTTATATAGGGCCTTTACATCACTGATTTCATAGCAGCCTTCTTATTTCCCACTTCAGCAAGACACTGCCCCCAAAAACAAGTCTTAAGTTCCAGCTTTAAGGCAAAAATCACCCCCAGAAACCCCTTTCTTGTTCACTGCTTTCAGGGATGTTTAGCCAAGAGCCATTCAGGATGCCCACGTAAGAAGAGAAGCTCGGACCGTTCCCTGCGGGCCCCGACAGCCCTCGGCGGGCAGCGGTACCGGGGTGTGGGCAGGCCGGGAGCGGAAGAAGCACAGCCGGTGGGGAGCCGCGCAACAAGCCCCACAGGCCCGCCGGGAAGGCCTCACCTGATGCCCTTGGCGCGGAGGACGAGTCTCGTTCTCTGGGCAAAGGGGCAGAACCGCATGCTGTAGAGCCGGATCACCCCCTCGGGCACCGGCCCCGGCGCCGCGCTCCCTGAGGAGACAAGAGGAGACCTGTTACAGCCATTACCCGCCCCGCGCCCCCCCGCCGACCAGGCCCAGCTGAGGTGATACGGCAGCGCGCTGCGAGCCAGGGCCGCCGCTTACCCTTGCCCAGGCTACGAGAGTGGTCGCCGGCCATGGTGATGCACTGTGTTGCGCTCTGTCCGCCGCGTTGTGTTGTGCCTTTCGCCACCACCCCGTCCCCGCCTGCAGGAGGCGGGAACCACCGCTCCTCAGTGGGGCTTGGGCGGGCCGGGGCCGGCTTTCAACCCCTCAGCAGTGATGAGCACCTTGCCTCAGGCGCTGACTCCCATAGCGAGCAGAAAGCTTGTATTTCGGGGAGATAAGGGAGCTCCCCGGTAGCCCTTCCCTAAGCTGACCGTCCTCCCCAGCGTGGATGCTGAGCTGCTTGCTGGCACAGGCACTATTAAACTGCACTTAATATTCTCTTTATAACCTCAGCACAACCCACACCAGCTGGCACTGCCATTCAGATAAGACCGATGGCAAAGCTCCACCCCATATACCTGTTGTGAAGTGGTGCCTTCAGCAGATGGTGAAGCACCAGTCCTCCTTCTGCTTCTCTCCCTAGAAAGGGTTCTCTCCTCCTACAGCACCACTGCATCACTTACTGCCATCAAAACCCCATCCCACCTTGAGGATAACAAGGGGGTTTTCTCTCTCATGAAGCTATTCTGCTTCATGACAAAAACCCTAGAGGAGACAACAGATAACCTAAAAGATAAGGGGGTGCAAGCAAAAGCTACATTCCATTTAATTACTACTTAGAGGGATTCATGCTTGTTTCTGCAAACGTAACCCATGGGAGCATCAGTATGTGCACACAGCAAAAGAGGGAACGAAACCATGGACTGAAGTCCTCTCCAACCCTTTTGCTCCCTCTTCATTTGAGGCAAAGGCACCAAGGCTTTACCTGGACCAGCTTTTTGTGAGGTATAGTAGTAGAAATGGAGAAGCTTACATTTTAATGCATTTCACACAGCATCCAAGTTGGTCTGTGGTCCTAGAAATAAAATGCTTCCCTACATGGGGGTCCATGCACTTCCGCCCAGCCTTCAGGTCAGAGCTGCATGTTATTAACAAGCAGCACTTTTGTAGGCACCAGAGGGCTGGGGCAGTCCTTGCCAAAAGGAGGGAAAGTCCTGGCCTCCTTGGCGATGGTCACATCTCTGTCAAATCCCCAAGGCTAACAGAGGAACCAGAGCTTCTCCAGCCTCATCAGCAGATCCATGTTCGCACAGTGGGGAAGTTTTGCCCGTTGGTGACTTTTGGTTTTGTTTCGTAACTGGATATGGGCCTCCAGGCATCATGTTGCAATGACCATTATTTTCTGCAGTGATCTCTCCTGCAAGACAAACACTGAGGTAGCCACTAGTAAAGTAACCACACACCTGACACCACTATCCATTAGAATGGAAGAACCGCATGATTTGTTGATAAGTCGTTGTGGTTTGATTAGGTAATTAATTGATTATGTAACAAGCAGCTGTGAAGGCAGCAGTGATTTGTTGCACAAGCCTGCCATGCCCTAAGCAAACAGAACCTGTACGTGTCCTGTGCCAACAAATAATTCCTCCTGACACTAAAACAAAATAGCTGTTAGAGGACATATTTCTCATTCCTCCAAGTGCCTGCCCCTAGGAGAGATTCAGCAACATTCTGGGTCATGAGAAAAAGAGAAACTTAATTTGAGATTGCCTTTAGCAATTAAGAACAGTCTGCTAAGTCACAGCCCAGAAAGAGACATGTAGGAACCCAAAGCAGCATCACAAGATCTGCGTGATGCAATAGCCCCTCAAGGGCACCATGCTAAAACAGACCCATTTCTTCATTCTACCTTGGTTTTGCATGGCACACAGAGCATGTGTGGAGACAAGAGGTAAGGTACAGGCTTGCCCTGCTGCCTCCAAACAGGAGTGCCTCTTTCTGTTGCTCTATAGCACTGTGAGTGTGTAGCAGCATCACAAATCTGCACACTGCTGCTGTACAGATAAGTGATAACAAACTAACACAAGCAAAACACTATAAATAATGCTTCTCCCTTTAGGAAAGGGAAAAGGGAGATAATATTGCTTTTAAATACTTTGAGATTTGTACTGTGTTACCATGCTAAACGCCGTAAGTATATAGGTAAAGATTGCAGCTTTACTTCATTGGGCTTGAGCATTCTTGTCTAGTGGGAGATATCCCTGCCCATGGCAGAGAGGTTGGAACTATATGATCTTTAAGGCTTCTTTCAACCCAAACCATTCTGTGATGCCTTACAGTGATCAACTTCTCCATTCTCTTCGAAGCTTCAGGAACACTGCATTACACACCCCAAGAACTGCAGTACCTCATGACAGGAAAACCATGGAAGCAACTGGAGGACAGCCACAGCTGCCGCACTGAGAGGTCATATGCCATTGGAATAGGAGCAGCAGCAGCTGCAGAAGGACCAGTGTGGTGTCCAAGGGAATGAACCCCACAGCTGACTCACTTCTCCGCCTGATAAAGCGGCTGGTTACCCACAAATATCAGTGTCTCGCCTCACCAATATGTATTTAGCCTTCTCCTGTCCGAATCCAGAGCCCCACTCACTCCTTCCTCTAGGGCTGCTGGCCCTTTAAATCCCCGCCAGTGCTCATTGGCGAGTGGCGCAGGGCCACGGGCCAATCAGTGGCCTGCTTGGAGGCTGGCGGGAGGCGCTCTGGTTCCTAAGAGACGGGTGTGAACAAGCCGGCGGCGCTGATGGAGGGGGTCCCTGAGGAGCCGCGCGCCGGGGCCCGCCGCTTCTCTTCGGCCGAGGAGGCCGCGCTGGAAGTGAGGTGGGGCCTGCCCGGACAGCCCGCGCCCTTCGGCATCCGCACACCCGCACCACACACTCCCGAGCCCCCAGCCCCGACGGGATGTCCTATGCTCCTGGGCCTATGCTCCTCTCAGCCCGGGTCAGCTCTATGCAGAGAATAGGGCGAGTCTAAGAGGGAAGAGGCTGCTGTGCTGTGGGCCGTGGTAGGGAGAACAGGTAGGGAAAGAAGCACTTGCACCGCAGCGTGTAGTGGCGACTGAGCCTGTGATGGGTTTAGGTGAAACTTACATTCTCTACCCTTAGCATAGGAATAAGTAACCCTGATTGCTTTTAAGCCGGAGCTTGACAAGAAATGTGGCTTAAGTTGTATTTTCTGCAGTGGTTCTGGCAACACACAGCATGTCCTCTTGGGGCATGATTTTCTTCTCAGTACCTGGCCTTGTGAACCTGTACAGTTATGCTCTGTTCATGGCCACATCTCTCTTCTGTTTTACCTTGACTGCTTCAACTTCTAGAATTTCCCTGGCTGTTCTGTACCTCCTAAATCCCACTGTCATGATCTTCTGCCATGGCTCTTGGCATTCTAAGTCCTGCCTTTCTGAGCAACTTAATCTGTGTGTCAGAGCCTTTCAGATTTTGATTTCCCACAAATATAACCCACACTCTATATAGAATAACATTTCTCTTCCAGAGCTCTTGGTAGTCCAGCAACTTGCTTTTTGGTTCTGAACAAATAGGCACTGTAGGTAAATTATCCTTCCTACCCCACCTTCGTTGAGCCTTTCACAACAATCTAGGATGTTTATACATACTTTCTATGTAATGGGACAGATATTTAAGTTTCCTTGCCCACTGTAAGTATTTGAGCCATTTCATCAATGCTTGTGGCTACATACATCCCTAATTATAGGTGCAGCACTTATTTGTTCTAGTGATAGGAGAAGCAGGCTTCAGCCTTAACCATTCTGATACTTGTAGAGTGAAAAAGGTACCATCTGAAGCACATCATCGCTATTCAGAGGAAGTTCTTCCGCAAACTGGTGTTACTTGCAAGAGCTGTGACCCAGGTTTTCTGCTTTGTGAAAACACCACTGTGAAATGAAAATATTATCCAAAATAAAAAAAGAATTTAAATCCTTTTGAATGTGAAGTCTATTTCCATAAAATGGACAAGTTTAAAGTTTGCTTTTCTTATCAATTAATGTAGTAGTAGCAGTATATATATCAGAATAAAGTGACAAAAATTATTTTGCAGCAGGAAATTGGAATGCTGTAGTTTGTGTCTTCAGAAAACACTGAACCTTGACAAAACTCATGGAGCTAGCATTTTTCAGTGGAAAAAATGGTCTGTAAGGAAACTCTAATTACTTTGCCCAATCTACTTTTCACCAGCTGGCAAATTTTATGACTGAAATACTTCTGACTCAATGTTTATATAGAACTGGAGACAGACACAGCATGAGTGTGCCATGGCTGATTACTGCACTAGTCAGAGATGACATCAGGTCACAACCTGAATCCTTGTCCCCTCAAGCCTTTACTGGTTGCATCAGGATGATAAATTGCTCTGTCATCCCATTATTTTTTCTCTGCATACATGTTTTCTGGATTTCATTTTACCCCTGCAAACAAAAGGTAAAAATACTTAATTTCCACTATTCAGATCTAATGTTAGAGAAGAGCATACGACTAGTCCTGTGAGCATGTTCATAAAGGTCTGCTTGCATGCCATGGCACATCATACCGCTAGTTCTTGTGTAAAAGGTCTGGAAAAACATTCATCAGCTGAAATGTCTCCTCTTTGTTGCCAGGGTGTTCAGTTCATCTGCACAAGCACATGGTCAGTGTGCTTCCACTTCCCTCTGGCTACATGTAGTCATCTGATATGTAGTGAAATAAGCCAAAAGCAGAAGCTATTCAAAAAGATAATGAGATGTTATTGCTGGACGTAGAATCATAGAATCAAGTAGCTTGGAAAAGACCTTTAAAATCATCAAGTCCAACCGTTAACACCAGGACTGCCAAGTCCACTGCTAAGCCATGTCTCTTGCTGTAAAATAGAAGAATCCCAATGTATAAATGATTGTAATGGGAGTCAGCTTTTGGGGGGGGAGCAAAACACCATTGCCATCTCCACTGCACCCATGTATATTTCCTAAGACAAGTCATTTTAAAGCGTTCTTAACTATGAGTGCTGGGGCTGCAGTACAATCTTCTAGTAAGAGTTCAGAGGATCAGCAGCTGAACTGATCTTATGACTTACGATCATGAAAAGAGCATAAAAATGCTGCTTGCAATTGCAGAGGACAGAGATCTTTTCCAGTCAAACTGTCCTATTTTGAAGAAGAGAAGAGATGGAAAGTTTCTGAATAGAAATTAGAAGGTGTTAGCAGCACTGTACACAGAGGATAGCTGTTACACTGCTGAAACTTTTCTGCCATGGTACTAGCAGGCTAAGATGTGGCTCAGACTCCTTCACTTAATGGTAAATGCAGTTGCTTCAAGAAGAGGCCCCTGATATTTATCCACACACTTTCTGAAAGGCAGAAAGATCTGCAGGCAGTTATGAATTTGTTGATGTAAGTTCATAAGTTGGCTCGTTTTCAGTAATTTCTTTCAGTCCTTGCGTAACACATCCTGTTTACATTCCAAAGTTTTACCATGTTATTTGTCTTTAAAGCAGACCAGTCATCCTGGTTACATTCATATAAACCCAATCCATGCCTTTGTACTTTCTATCTCATGGGAATGAGATGAGCTATGAAAGTGTAAAAAGGTTAAGCAAACACAACTGTGTCCCAAGTATGGTTTGTACCTATGTAATTCACAGTAAAGTATACTCTGTTACTATAATATAGGAATACCAAACCAGAGCCTGTGAACAGGCTAACTTTATTTTTAGTGAAAAGTGAAATATAAGCATCTCTCCTTGTTCTTATGACAGTCCTTTGTGCTCCACAAGAAGAAGATTGACCCTGTATTTTTGGAAACACTGACACGGTGATCCATAGTACTAGATCTTGAAGTTATTTTGGTTATGAGGATAAGTCTAACATCAGTCTAACAAGTGTTCTGAAATGTCTGTCTTTGATTAATGTTTTAACATTCACTTGCTCTTTTTTTAAGTTGGGTTCAAGGATTCTCAAACAAGAACTTTGGCTTTATCAATAATCAAACTGTCTGCTACCCTTGTGGCAATTACATCCTCTTCCTGGACATTGAAACAAAGAAGACGACAGCACTGCAGTGTCAGGCTGGCCAGGTGGGAGCCTTCACAGCGAATGGGAATAGTCACGTGTTGGCCTTTTCAGACCGGAGGCTGAATCCCATCATATATATCTACACATTTCCAGAGCTCACTAAACTGACGGAATTAAAAGGTAATGATGTGGTAGTCCTTCCTGTCACTCTTTCATTAAAACAATGCTTAAATCATCCGCTTTCTGAAGGGGGTTTATTTATAAGACTTGAAAAACTGTGACCAGAAACTGTCTCATGACAAGATGTTTGGAAAGCAGTGGAATGAATTTTCCACTGCACTACTTTTAGTTAGGCTTAAGCTAGGGAGGAAAAGGACAGCACAAAATGGAGCTGTTCTAAAGGGAAAACAAATGGAACTAATTTTAGGAAAATGTAGTCAAAATCAGAAGAAAAATCATACTGCAGTAGGCTCCAAGCAGTCTACTGAAACCACATTGGCAAATCAGAGATGTGAGAGGAATGAGGGCTCTTGCAGACAAATCCTGGAATCTGGGAATTTTTTTTGCCTGCATCATAACATTTCTCTCCTTAGTTAAGCTGCTTATCTTACCCACGTTTCAGTTTCCTTGCCATTTAATAAGTTTCATGCTACTTGCTTTTTTCCTGTATATGAATCAAATTATGACTGCAAAGGATTTCAGGGTACTTGGGCAAAAAATAGTTTAAAAATCCAAGATATTCTTGAAAAAAATTGAAAAATCTCCAAGCAGTGATACATGGGGAATATTTTTATGAGAAAATAAAAAATATAATCTTAGTGAAGCAAAAAATCAGAGGTCTCAAGAATGTTTTTGAAGAGTTAAAGTGGATATGAAGGAGCTGAGAAGAGTACTCTTAGCTAGGATAGTGTACAATAAAGTCCAGGGCAATTGGAGACCATATTCTTTACTTTAACATTTCAGGTAACGCTCAGCTGGACTATACCTTGCTTGCATTGAGTTTCAGAGGCCCATATCTAGCCAGTTTCTCTTCCATCCCAGAATTTATTCTTTCAGTATGGTAAGAGTTTAAAATCTAATACCATTTACATTTAATTCATATTTTTGTGTGTGTGCTGTTGTAGCATAAATTAACAAATGTGGAAGACACACTGGTTGCCTTCATCTCCTTCTTTTCGCTGATTGATCATTGTCTGCAACCTTTCTGTACCAAAGTTGGTATTGATTTACTAGCATTAGTAGCCACTACTCAGAATGACTGTTACTTTGCTACAGCTATCTTCTACCTTCTTCAAAGTGTTCAGCATCAGTTAATTACCTGTTCACCCCTGGAAGCTGAATACCATGCTGTTCGTGAAGAAAAAGTTGCCTTCTGAAATGAGGAAAAACATTCTAAAGCCAATTTCTACTTTTTTTGTCCCCCCTGGGTCATTTAGCAGTCCTCTTAATTAATTGTGCTTGATCTTAGTTCTTTCTTACAGTTTTTTTCAGTGATTACACTACCCTGGCTCACTGGGTTACATCATCATTTTCTGCTCATTGTCATGAAAAGGAGGGTTAAATAATACAGTGTGAAAAGTTGGTTCTAACAGAAAGTTAGAATATTTAATTTTTTAAATGGTTCTGTAAAACTATAATCCTTCTCACCTCCGTTGCCAGCAAGCTTGCGCTGACTGTGGAGCCTGAGCACTTCTGCAAACAGATAGGGAGGGTGGAGTAGGAGGAAAGCTAACAAGGACATGTAAGGAATATTCTGTATACTCTCAATTTAATTGTGACCTTTTCTTGTACAATGATTAGTGAAGAGGCAGAAACTCCTGTAACTTCAGAATTTTAGTAATGATAGTAGCTAGAATTACAGATGCCTCTTCTTTATTCCTTATGAAGAAGAAGAATGTTTGCTGTGAACTCTGATTACATAGAGTAATTCAGGAAGGATGACTATATATATTGCAGTAGAAACCAACAAGACAGCCTCACTGGCCTGAAGAGCTTACATGTTTGTCACTTAGAGCAGAAATAACACATGTGATCTAATGCGTTCATTGTGTGCACTTGAACAAAAATCCACCATCTTGAAAAACTTCTTTAAATTGTTCTTAAAACTGGAAATATCTAGAAATGTTTAAATGCTTTAAAGTAGTGGTAATTCCCAAGGCCAAACAAGTTAAACCTATTTGAATCAGCATGAGTATGACTATCAGCAGCTAACTGTCATGAAAGAACCATCCCAGATTCCAGTCAGAAAGAATTTAGTAGTAAAATGGAATTACCTTACAGCATTTAACATAGAATTTATAATAACTTGAGCTCTGGTCAAGTATGTGAAATTACTGTAAGATCAGGACCTCTATTTTTGCAATTGGATTATATTGTTCATTCACTGTACAAATGTATGTGTACAGATGAGAGAAATCTCAATGTGTAATTGCAGTATAATAATTGCAGAGTTCCTGTATTTTAAGCAGTTCAGAATCAGAGGTATAAAAGGTGTTTTGAAAGGTATGTCAGTCTCAAAATATAGAAAGCTTATGGATAACTAAAAGCTGCCTTTCATCTGAGATATTTTATCCCTAGATCTTTATTCTGTTCTGTTCAAAGGGGAGGCTTAATGCCAGATTCTTTTTCAGATACATGTACTATATAGTTTCAGATCTTAGTATTTTATCTACTAGAAAAGAGTGTTGGCACTATCTGTTAGGTATGAGATGAGAACATGCTGACAGATCTTTAGAGAAAGAGCTATACTGATATCTTTTAAAGTCGGGATTGCAGCTTATAGCTTTCTGTAATTTTAATGAGAGTTTCTGTGTATGTGTGAATACTTCTCATTTTTTGCATATGCCATCAGTATTAACCATTGTCTTGCATCCTGACCTGTTTATGTGAGTGAATTTATTACAGGCTAGAAAACCAGGATTATACTAAATCCATTTACAGCAGTGTATGCATTTTAGGTTTTGTTTCCTCTCAGCAGAAAGATAAATACTAAAGCTGTAAATGTTATTTAGATTAACAGTCAGATATTTCATCCAATAAATTAAGAAGCAGTTTTAACCATTTGCTTCAAATGATGTTAATCAGTTCTTGGACAGCACCTAAAAATGCAAATGCAATCAAGAATTAATCTAGATAATGGAGAAATACAATTATGAGAACATAAAATAGGTTACACTGGACAAAAGGAAATTCAGCAGAAAGCAGATTCCTAGCCTTGTGTCAGCTATACATAACAGCCCTACACAAATTCTGCTGCTCATGTTAGTTAATGCAGCTGTAGCTTGTGTATTTGCATTCACAGCACAGTTATTGTATTACCTAAGTAATTAATCCATAGACAATCAGGGGCTGACTGTGGTTTATTTCCTAATAATAATACCTCCCAACTGCTAGCTTGCAAGCATTGTAATCATGGAAAAGCATGGGTTGGAAAAGCAAGGCTGAGGTCTGGAGTGCTAAAGAGTTGATTCGGTCATTCAAGTAGTCACTGATGGAAAAAATCCATGTCTCATGAGTCTGTTGGTCTTTTCACAAAAGGAAGTGCATGATAAGGTTTCTAAAATGTCAGTTTTCAAAATTATTTTGTTATTCAATCTTTTTGTAGCAGTAATAATTTTTGGTATGGCTAATTAACCACCTCCTTTGCACTCTCACGAGGACCTAACTTGTTTGACAGCAGAAATTTTTTGTCAGTGTCATAATATTTCTTTTCCAAACTTGAGCTTAAAAATCAGTCACAACCACATCCAGATCTTTAGCAGGAATGTTTTTGACTTATTTAATGGATTTGATTTTCTTTTACTCTCCTTAATGAAGGAACTGGCAAGAAAATATCCTCCTTTGCAGCGAGTCTCAGCCAGGGGTAACAGCGACATCTATGAGTTTTAACCCTATGAATTGGCAACAACTCTGTCTTGTTGATGAGAGCAATGTTACTGTCTGGCATATTGAAAGAAATAATGATGAACATCATCTGAAGCAAAAGTAAGTGGAAGACCCTTTAGGTTAAGAGAAAAATCTAGTTGTTTATTTTAATAACTAAAACTAGCAACCTACATCTGTTCTGAAAGAATTTAATCCAATTTAGTTCACCAAGCAGTTGCAATCAGTAATTGCTAAATCACCACCAGTGTGGATCTATCTGGTAAGTCAAGTTAATTGAATTTATGATTTAATTTCTTAGCACTCACATGTCCAGATTATGCACATCATGAAGCTAATACTAATCAACTGACTTGGCAGCCTCCATCAAAAGCTGCATAACTGAATTAAGGTAGTACCTGGACTACTTTCCTGAAAGTGGCTATGTTGAGTATTGCTTTTGTAGCTATGAAATCACCACATTTGGATCAACTTTCTTCCTAGTAGGCATAGTTAAACAACACGCTATTTTATTCGCAAATTATACCAAAAGCAGTATCAGTTTTCTGTGCAATTTCCACCTTGTGTGGCCAATTTACTGATGGCTCTGTCAATGCAATTCGCTGAGCACAGCAAACCTAGAATTTATTTATGCAAAAATGGTTTTTGAGGTTGGTATAGAACTTGCAGGTTAACTATGAATATATTGCCAACTATTGCCATATACTAGTGAAAGTGTAGACAAGGCCTTAATTTGAGATCTGAAAAGGATACTGAAGGGGTTTTTGCCTCTTGTCTGTATAGAGTACACGTGAAAATACACGTATTCTCCTTTCCTTCTCCTCACTTTTCATTCTGTTCAGTAGAGGCATTGTAACAGCTACTCATAACACCAATTTCTGGATTACAGCAGGCAAATAGTGCTACTAATTTTTCATCATCATTAAACTTTCTGCAAGTAAACATTAAGCACGAATCTTCACAGTGTGTGCAAGTTAAGAGTGTGACTTTACTAATCCTGGTCAATAAGGAAACAGTAACATAGAATGGTTGTTTATACAAGGCAACAAGAAAAGGCTGAGCTAGAACATGGCAATCTGTTTCTGTGCATTAGGAATATTCCTCTTTTGTAGTAGCCTTACTTTTCAGTAAAATGGTATGTGCTGTGTGGAATGATTATCTACAACAGTCCTTCATTACTCTCACAGAAGCAAATCCCCTTAAATGAGATGGTGTCTCAAACTTTTGAAAACCTGCTTCTCAGTTTTGTATCAACCTTTACTATTCATATTATTTCTTGTCCTCAGACAGTGTCTCTTGCTTTTTCACAGCCCTGTGGAACTCCCTGATGCACAAGGGTCGGTGAGTCATCGTACGGATTTGTTTTTTCCAATTTCTTATGATGAAGACCCATACTACGGCCCTCTTTTACCAGTTTCAGCCATTGCTGGACTGGAAGGAGATGAAGCAGAAACATTCATGGTAATTACTGGGGTGTTTTTTTTCCCTTTTTACTATTCCAAGTCATTATACTTTTTAATGCAAATAGGTGTTAATAATTTAATGTCTGTTAAACAGGTACAGGCCAGTAAATAGATCTGTTGTCTCAACAATGCTTTTTAAATCCATTTTGACAGGAGACTTAGAAATCATGCTGCCACTGCACAGGTCCTAGCATAGTCATATATCTGCACAGTGGAGGCACTAATCTGTATCCCAGAAGCAGTATAAGCATGTCAGCATTTAACCATGCCCAAGTTAATGTGCCCTGCCGAAACCCTGGAAACCTATTCCCATGCTAAACTGATAGTAACCTTCAGGTATCCTTATTTCCCTTTGGGATTTGTTTTCTTTTTGGCTGAAATGTCACAAGCTATGGAAACATGAGAGGCTTTGTTCCAAACAGCAACCTCTGCTTCTGAAATACACTCCAATACCACTATCAGTGTTGGGCTTGCCTGTTTGTCTCGCTTTGTATTTGATTATTTACTTGTTAGCTTCCCTTGAGATGCCTATTTTGAGAGACCTTAAAACTGTTCCTGCTTTCAAATTTACCTTCACTTGATTATCAGCCAGAAGCATCTGCCAGTGTGAAAACATTCAAGTTGCAAATCTGGGATTCTCTTCTAAGATTAATACCATCAATTTCTATGTGGTGACTTGTGATATGTAAGAGATACCCAAACTACCACGTGTAAGATGTTACTGGCATTATACTATGTCTTTTCATTGGATAAATGTGAGTTCTGTGTTATCAGATTAGGATACCACAGGTTTCTGCCATAAACTTTTCTTATAAAGCAAAATAAAAAATGAAAAGAGGGAATGATGCTTTCCTGACCTCATCATCTTTTCATGCATTCAGATTTCACAGAGGTTTTTCACCGTGTACCTGCTGATACCTTTGGTTTCCAGAACAATCAGTAATTACAAACAAACGTTATCTATTGATTCTGTTTACACATGAGCTGCTTTTATTTCAGATTACTTAGAACACGGCAAATTAAAACTCTCATCAGGGGCATTGCCTTTTTCTTCTGCCTTGCTGCCTCTTGCATTATGTACAGATGATGAACTGCAAAACCCACTTTGTTCTTTAGCCTGTAAAGTGAATTACAAGAGGTATTGGGGAAAAAAAAACCCCACAACTACCATGTTAGGTCTCTGAGGCTTAATTTCTTTTTCCTGTCTTTGAATGGGTGCTATTCCGTTCAGAAGTGCTAGGTTCTTCTGCTTGAACTTGCAGAATCATGTCATGAACTTTTCCACATGGAAGGTCTGTGCTCTCAACCATACTTGATTGAAAAGGTTGGGCAAGAGCTTGAGCAACCTCATGTAGTGGGAGGTATCCCTGCCCATGGCAGGAGAGTTGGAACTAGGTGATCTTAAGATCCTTTCCAACCCAAACCATTCTATGATTCTACACTAGAAAACACTATAAGGTCCTTGCATTCCTAACTGCCTTCAGAGAAACCTAGGTTTCTTTTTTAGCACCTTCAAGACGATCATGTTCTCTTTAGAAATATTCCTAGAGTAAGAGAAGATTGTTCTACTAGTCTTTGATGAAGATTTCCTTTTCTTTCAAATTGCATGATAAATATTTTAGTAATTATTTACTGTCCAAATTCCATAGGTGTGTGTATTTAGGTTGAGAATATTGACAAGATAACAAACAGGTTCTTTAGGAAGGAAAGAATTTAAGTTAGTTTGGTTTGGGGTTTTTTTTCAGAAATACATGCTGCTGTTGTTCCGTTTGTTCTTGTGGTGCTATGTTGTTTCCCGTAAGTTGTGAGGTGCTGCACTTACATTTAGCACTAGGAGAGGCTGAACCAATTTCCTGCATGTTTTCACCTTGCTCCAGACTATAATAGCTGAATAATTTTTTGCAGGACTTGCATTTATTGTGCCTTACAGCACTGACTCTCCCCTCCATGCATGCCTGTATACATATGTTCCCTCTCTAATCTAGCAGAAAAAACTGAGCCACCACTGGGTCTTGTAACCCCCCACACTGGATATGCATATGTCTTATCAGGTTAAACACCCTCTTCCAGCACCCCAGCACAGAACATATGGCTTTGGCAAAGCAGTTCCCACACAAGCTGATGAGAATATACTTGATGGAGAAGATACTCCTTTGAAGTACTGTTTTATCAAGACCCTTGTGTTGAAAAGTGTCTAATGCAGCAACTTTGAGAGAGATTGAAATGACTGAACTTGCTGTGTTCCTTAGATATCCATATATCTTCCGATTACAGTTGCTGTAATGGACAAGGCTGTCCATTATAGAGCTGCTGTAAGTACTGTTCTTCATTGTCTCTGTACATTGACAGGCTGCTGTGGCAGATGTATCAATAGTTATTAGCACTAATAGTTTGTGTACCATTACAAATGTCCATGAGCAGTTGTCTAATTCTGGCCTAAAATCTGTGCCTCAACATTGGTCAAGGAAAATAACCTTTAAGTTATTTTCCTCTCTCCTGTCATCAGTGGTTTTTCGATTAATAAGAGACATCCTGCTTCTCCTGTGGTGGTTCATGAGGTGCATTCAGCTGAATGCAGTGGGAATGGTATCATGGCCTGACAAAGGTCTGCCTATCTCCATAGTATTTGACAGAAGTTTTTTTGTTCTTTATCACAAAATCTGAGCCAGTTGAGATCAATGTTTTCCATATTGATGTGAGCATCCAAAGTGGAGAACCATTCATTTATTTAGGCTATTATTGAAAGGAGCTGTCCTCAGCCTACATTACATCATCCCTGGAGGCTGTAGCCCACTCCTAACGGATGCTTGAGAGGCAAGTAAGAAAAGCAAGCCCGTTGCCAGTGCTGTTGTTTGCTTGTTTGAAATGCTTAGGGTTCCATACTCTGGAACAAGGTTATGAGGCTGGGTACGTACCAAGGTGTAACCACAACGGGGCAGCAGAGTGAAAGGAATTGGAAGCTCCTGCTGCTTTCAATCCTCTGCTTTCTTCAACGAGATTGATTTAGTTTTGTTTCAATATTCCTTACAATTGGCACGTGGGTTTTCTTTAACATGATTTACCATGGCAAGCCCACTTAACTCCACTTCTTCCCTAGGACCATTTTATTACAATTGTCTTTTAATAAAACTTTTCATATCAAGAATCCATAATGGATATTTTTTCCCTTGAAGAAACTATCTCCAGACATAGATTTTCTGGAAAATGTTTTTGTTTCTCAAGTTACAAGCCTCAGTGAACACATGACTGAATAAAGTAAGGATGATGTTGTACAAGTGCTCAGACTCTTTAAGTTAATGATCTTTTAATTTTTTGCCTTAAAATGTATGTAACTGCTTGTACAGATACTTGCCAGTTGTTGGCTGAATTTGTTTCTTTTTGTGCTGCAGCCTAGAAATTATATCAAGCCTTTACTACATCCCACTGCCCACTGCTGGTCTGCAACCTCAGAAGTTTATGTGGGCTGCAAAGAAGGATATGTTTTAGCAATTGATTCTGAGACATGCAGTGTTTCTGTTCTTCAACAAAAACCTCTGCCTGGTAAGAAATAGCTGCATTGTGTGTTTTATTCAAGTAGTGAGGAAAGTGGATTTTTTGCTTTCTTCTGTTCTCCTATTGTGTACCTTACAGAGATTGTAAAGCTATATTGTAGAACCATATTTCTCTTAGTAGTATGATAAGCATTTGAAATATCTTTTGAGCTTCTATTTGGGTTTCTTTTTTGGCTTTCGTTTTTATCAAAACTGATAAAATGAACAATATTTCTAGAAGCCCAGATCTTATTAACCAGTCCTACGAGATTAATGTTAAATTATTAACATACCAGCTGTACACAGTCTTTTTACTATTAGGTAAGTACCTAGACTTTATTTTATTTTTCATTAAATATTGGATTGTCCTCATTTGGTGTGTTAGATGATGTTAGAACATATCTTTGAAGACTCATTATAAGTCTTCAAACAACAATGCTGAATTTAAGGTAATGTTGCTTAATAGAATGCCACATGGTACCCTTCTGTGCCCATTCAGAGCACTCCCAAGATGGAGGACAGTGAAACACAGCTGACATAAAATGTTTCAGCAGTGGCAGCCTATATGTATCATCATTTGCAGGGATGGAAGGTGTCAGTCCAACTGTGTACATGAAGTTCCCTGGTTCAGTCAGGTCTAAGAGGAGTATTGGAATATGATTCTCCCTAGCACTACAACTGGGTAATATCCTGATTTAGACCAGCATAGAACTGTTTCACTATTAAACACTGAATCAGACTGGATATGAGGAAAAATTTCTTCACTAAAAAGGTTGTCAAATACTGGAACAGGCTGCCCAGGGAACTGGTGGAGTCACCCATATTTAAAAAACCTGTAGATGTGGCACTTAGGGACATGGCTTGGTGGTAGACTTGACAGTGTTAGGTTTATGGTGATGATCTTAAAGGTCCTTTTCAACCTAATGACTCTATGATTCTATTATAGACAGGCTGGTGATAATTTGTTTTCTTGTTTTGTCATGTAATACATGGGTTTTTAAGCTGCAGCAGGTTTCCCTGACATTCCCAAAGTGCTGTAATAGTTAACACAGAAATGGAAGGCTGCTTTTAAAAATACCCTAACAAACCAGCATTATTTCTCTGCTTTTGAAATTATCAGAGTTTTAAGCTTACCAAATCAAGAGCTGGAAATCATCAACAAATAAAAAGCTGAGGTGTAACCAGAAATGTTTTTGGCACTTCAGTGGAAAGAAACAAGAATATTTGCCATCTGGGCTTTTCATTGACCTGTATATTCTTCTTTGAGTTCTGTCCTAAAACTGTCTAACAAACACAACTGTCTCTATTCGTATTATAATGAACCTTCTGCTTAATATAAAGCATACTGCAACCTGTATCTGTTTAGCAGAATGCTTACGTGCATGCCCAGCTTTAAGCACATGCTAAATTCCTATTATGGTGTTGCAAACAGAACCGTAAGTGGCCACAGCATTTCACTTGGGCATCTTTATGAGGCTGATGGAAGTTTCCTTCGTAAGTACATCAAATAAAAAAAAACAAACCCATGGTTAGAAATAAGAATACCAGCACTTAGCACTAGAAGATATATAAATCTGCATCTGTACCACTCTCCATGCCAAGTATTGCTATCCCCTTTTACAGCTGTGAGCTCAATCATAGAAAGATTGTGCCTGCTCAGTTGCATAAATGACAGAAATGGTGGATGTTGGGGAGGATTTAGTGTTCTGAAACTGGGCTATCGTTTGGTATGCAGCTGACTTTTACTGCAATATTGACATATAAACAAGGTTGATGTTATAAGTTGTTTTCTTTTGTGCAGATCACCTGCGTAAAATGTCGGATATCGTATCTTATGTTCATAAAGAAGTACAGAGAAAGAAAGGTATTTCCATGTTCAAATTAAGCTAATAGCACCACTGATGTCTATGTCTGGGAGTAATAATATGAGAGTACAGCTGGAAGCCACTGGTTAGAAAAACCCTGCTCACACTGGCCTCTGTAAGACACATTGATGGCAATTTTTATATGTTTACATGACAAATGATCAATAGCTTTTGTGATAATAGACAGCCAAATGAATAGCCTCAGGAAAAACAGTGGCAGTGAAATAATTTCTCTTCATTCTAATTTACATTGGAATAAGGATGTTAGAATAGGTTCCCTACTGCTTAGTTTTAATAACTTTTTTTTAGAACTGCAGTCACTTGAAACTTAGTTGACTTAGTATTTAGGGAGTTGTTTCAAACACTGTTTTGGGCTCCACAGTAGAAAAAAGATATTCACATAACGGAAGAACTTCAGCACAGGGCCACAAAGATTATTGCAGTGTCTCAGTACCCAACACACAAAGGTAGGCTGAGAGAACCATGTTTGTTCAGCCCAAAGAAACAAAAATGGGGGATTTTACTATTGCTTTACCTACTTAATAAAAGGTTAGGAGAAAATGGAACCAGACATACTTTCACAGTGTAAGTACTCAGACACTGGGACAAGTTGCCACGAGAAGCTATGCAAATTCCACTCTTGGATATATTTAAACCTCAGCTGCACGTGACTCTGGACAACATTATCCAACTTTGAAGTTGGCTCTGAGTTTGAAGTTGGCTCTGTGCTGATCATGAGACTGGATCAGAGGACTTCTAGGGTCCCTTCCAACATAAATGATTTTGCTATTGACCGACTTTAACGCGGCTATTTAGCAGCCTTTACAAAAGTCAAATGATTTCTCAAATTTCTAGTTCACCACAGTAGTACTGTCACTTCAAATTATGTATATCAACCTTCTGCTTCATTATCACACCAAAAGTCCGAAGAATATTTAGCCCACAAAGCCTTTTTACTCACAAATAGTAAATCATCTCAGTTTTGAAGTTGAACCATTGTTGCAATAAATCAACTTTGATGTTTTATGTTGGTTTTGTGCTCTCAGGTGATAAACCAACAGATCTGCAAAAACCGGTTTTATTTGGCATGGCATTTTGTAACGAGGGGCTGTACACAGCTGGAAGTGTAAGGCATCTTTTATGCTTTTAGCTTACTGTGTGAAAATCAAAGAACGTTCAAATGGAGTCTATTTGCAGAGTTCACCACAAAGACAAGAGTTAGAAGAAAAGTGGAGAGCTGCAGAACTATAAGGGTCCTCTATGATGTTGTCTGTATTTTCTTTGTTAAGACTTGAGATAAGAAATTGGAAGGGAGCAGGGTGGGAAGGGTTTCTGGTTTTGTGATCAAAGAAGCAATAAAAGAGGACAATCTTTCTTTTAACAAAAGATAATGAGTATTCTGGAGCAACAGAAAAGGAGGATGGACAAAAAGCAAGAGAGAAAATGGCTGAGGGAGCTGCCAAATTGTTTTGTTCAAGTCTTAATTCAATATTTAACCCAAACTGACAATACCATTGTACATTACTGCTTAAGAGTGGGACAAAGTCTCATACTGTATCAAAAAAATCAATATGAAATCTGAAGAATTAACTGATGAAAGAGTCTGTTTTTATCAGGCATGGACTGTTACTAAGACTTGTATTAAAGAATACCTTAATTTTTCAGTAGATTTATTACCCAGGGTAAAAACACACTGGATTTAAATACACTAAAGGCAAATGAGTCTGTTAGTGATGGGATACAGTTAAACACTGTTAGTTTAGAGATCTTACAGAACTTCTTGAAGTTCAGTTTGCCATAGATATAACCTAGACCTCATGTGGATTTGTATTTTTCTGCACAGGAGGGCATTTTGTTCTTTTATCAAATCAAAGGTCTGCAGTACGAGATGAAAATTTATGCTGATATCTTACAACCCATATCCAGCCTCATATTCTCCCCTGATTACACTGTACTTCTGCTTGTCACTGACCAGGTATAGCATTTGAGATAATGGCATGATATAGTGGGATGTTCCTGTGATGCTATATGTGTATGCTGATATCATTAGGCTGAAATGTCTGTAATCTAATCACACAAGTCACAGATTATATCAGAGGCGAAAACAGCTTGTGTTTTTTAATGAAAGATTGGAAAGGCTTTTAATGAAGCACAGAATATTTGTCTCCTACAGATGGTGAATTATATAGTATCTAATACTGAGATTTCCCAACAAAAACACTTGTGTGTGTACAGCGGAGTAACTTTAGGGTCTGCAGTGTGTTCAGGTCACATTGGACCAACTGAGCATGAGCTCTTCTAGGCTTGATGTGTGCCTGCCCAGTAAGAAAAGAGTAGCTTGTGTACATCAGACCTACTGTGGCTGTGCAGTAGAGTTGTTCTGTTCATAAACCTGAATTCATCTGGCAACCCAGTCCAAGATCCTTCTTTGACCATCTTGATGTACAGGAATTTACACAAGGGTCCCAAATCCTGAAATTCTACCTTTCTTGCAGACCTTTAATCACTGAAATTGACATTTTTAAAGCTCTTAAAATGTTTTTTGTATGTGTCAGGAGGTTCCATATTCAGGACAGCAGTGCAATGATAACTTCAGTCACACTGATTTCATTCTCCTTTTGTAAAATAAGATGATCTAAAATCTTTGTTAAAGTTAGTTATGAATTTTTTCCAACAGGCTTTGAGATTTTTAGATAAAAATGTCTCTTAAAGCTTAAGATTTATGATATGTATTTTATATTGGCTTAGAATATTTATTGATTCCTGGAGTGACATGAAATAGAGTGGCTTTAAATTATTTTATTAAAGCAATTTTGAGAAGCAGAACTTCTTGAAAATGTGACTGGCTGCATCACTCTAAAATGAACTAACCTAATCTTCAGCTAGCGTCAATTAATATAATCCATTGATTTAATGAGAGTTCTGCTGGGCACTTTTTACCTCAGTTTAGAGTCAGATATAAAACTTTAAAGAGTGAAGCTTAGAAAGATGGCTATTTTTTTGTTGAAGTCTTCAGAAGGTCTTAATGAAAACTTTCATAGGCCAGTGATGAATTATTTCTCTTTTTTTTCAGGGGACACTCTATACTTACAAACCTGCACATACTGGAGAAGCTGTCAAAATCCTGGACACATGCAGAAGTTGTTTTCTGGCAGCTGATTTTCTTCCAGGGAACAAGTACTGTGTGGTAAGAAACAGTATTCTGTTTTATATATAATAGTGGCTTTTTTCAGGTAACCAGTATGTTGCTAAGGCGCAGAACCTAAAGCGTTGCAGAGATTGGGACTGTTCTGATATTTGTTATAGAAGTAAATGGCATTAATTCAGGTATGGTCTATAAAAGGGTCAGAACTTGCCCTAGAATGCAGGGTAGATAATTCACAGATTGCTAAAATGTCATATTGGTTCTGCTGCTGATTTGTGTGACTCACTATGTTCAGGAACATAGCTGAGCAAAAGGTGTATTCAGTTCAGGAAATAGATGTTGGAACAAGAAATTCCTACTTACCTTTTCAGCCTTCAGCACAAATTGGACCAGCCTGAGAGATGCCTCTATTCTGGGTCCAGGTACAAAAAAGGTCTTCCTCATCTGTCCATTATGAGAAACTCCTTGCTTTCCTCCTATGTCTTTGACTCCTGCCAGACATACTTTAGCCAGCAGTTCATCTCGAGGCCATTAATTCTTCAAGTAGCCAGCCTAGGAACCTGGGGTCTTAATCAATTAGGTTTGCTGAATCTGTTTGTTTGCTGTTAACATGGGAATGGCAGATTTTACTTTACTCTCAATGAACAATGTGAGGGTTGATTGATCTCTAGCTATACTTTACTGTGGAATTAGAAAAATGCCTGTATAAAAGAACTCAAGCTCCATTATGATATATATCTTTTTTCATGTGGGAAAACAAGACCTGTTCTTAAGTGCTTTCTTATGCAAAGAAAATTATAAACAGGTTTTCCTATTGCTGGCTGAATGGTGGAAGTGCTAATATTGATCAAGCTTACATGTTTTGTCCTAGATTGTCTCATTCTGCTTAAAGACCATTCCTGCGACCTGCAGCAATTAACAAAAATTGTTATATGTTTTCCTTAGGCAGGTGCACCTTGCAGCAACTGGGCTTAATGAGAAAGCAAGATAATTGCAAGCAAAACTAGTGGCCTTTGATCTGCTATGCTCAGACATTAGCTGAATTTATATTCTGTAGGAGATCACCAGTCACTTTCAGGCTATTTGTTTATTCCACCCTCTTTTGTGTTTTTCTCTCTTCAACAGTCTGTAACAATTTCAGGTGAAGTACAAGTTTGGTTGCTGAAAGATGGAACTGGCCTCAGCAAGCTAAATCTTAATGTTCAGGTACATGTAACCAGGAGCTTATACAGTGACTGATACTTAGTTTTCTCTAATATTTTTCAATTCATAGCATAATATTCCACAGATTTGTATCAAACAGTGATAAGGAAAGCTCAGTAGTGTCTTCAAACAACCCATGAAACAGATTAAAAAAAGATTGTCTTTCAGAATGTTTCCTTGAACTAATTTTGTATTTAACCCAGCCATAAAGGACAGTAAACATTTCAACCTAATGTCCTCATGATCTGTCTTTAAGCACATATTTGTAAATAATCACAATTTTTATCGTATTACTTCATTACCTTTTAATTTTAATGAGTGTCATAGCCAAAAGAAAAGTTTCAGGTGTATAAAAACTAAATTCCATGACTGATCTGAAAAGCAGGTTTTAAGAATTAAGTATTTCAAACTGTTAATGCTTTGCCCTGATTTAAGGTGCATTCAAACTCTGAAATCTGACAAAGTAAGAAAAAAAATCACTTTCTGTTACAGCTGTACATGTAACAATGCAGTCACTGTTTTATTTAGGTGGAATTTCTTTCACTTAAAATCTGGATAGTAGATTTACTTTTATTTTCTGAGGAGCACAGATTGCCTGTTGATTTGTAGACACACAGCATAGGTAAAATCCCTGTGATGTCTCTAAAACTTTCTTTGTTTGCTTTTTAGATAAATCATTTCAGGTTTCTTCTCCAAATTTTTTTAAATAGTGAAAGAAAATGGGTACTGACATGTGGGATAATATATAGACACGAAACTGTTACGTATCTTTTACTTCTCAACTAGGCAACGGCTATGGCTTGCTGTCCCTCCTCCAACAGCGTTGCTGTAGGGACCAAAAGAGGTCAGATCTATTTCCTTGATGTTACTGAAGCTGAAGCTCCACGGGTTGTTCACAGAATTTTTGTTTCTGAATTTCCAGTGCTGTCTTTGCAGTAAGTGTCTCATTACAAGGGCAGGACTATTGTCAGTTTGTTGCTTGAGTAATGCTCTTAAACAAACAAAAAAAAGTTTTTATTCTAAAAATAACAAATAAAAATATTTTAACAGCTTCAATTGCTTTAATTGCTTGCAAGAGGAGTAGTAGCAAGATTTGATATGAGAAAAACAGAATAAAACCTGTATTTTAAGAAGCTTTAACTGTGCACCAAGGATACTGATGTGTAAGATACTTTCTGACAGATCCCCCCCGATGCAGTAATTACACACAATTCCATGTATCTGAATTTAGAGGGTTATTTCTGACTGAATACAATTTTGAAGTTTTATGAAGTTAAGTTTAAGCCTTTTGGTCATCCGTTCTTATATAATGGATTTTTATTACCATTGCTAGTTACTCATTTGCTTACTGTTTCAGAATTTAGATCTAGTGATCTAAAAGCCCTTTTTGTTTGGCTGGTTTTTGTTTTTCCAGCTATTGAAGAGTCTGAGATTATTTTACTTCTACTTTTCATTAAAAAAATGGATTTTGAACTGTTAAACTTTAATATAAATCTGTGTGTTATTTGGAGACTTAGACATAATCTCTTTTCACAGTTACCTAAGCTAAACCACCAAAAATGCATACAGAAAGCAGCTTATTCGAAGTCAAATCAATGCAACCAAAGACATGGCTATTCAAAATAATATAAAAATCCCTATAGGAGTTTTATTTTTAAAGAAGTGAATTTCAAAGAAAGATGTAATAGAGTTGTTAACACAGATGCTATGGAGTATTGTTAGCTTCAGATTGACCACCCACTCAATTAGAAATTGCACTGGGCTTTGTAACCCAGTATCCTAAAAGCTGAAAATCCAGTTGCATTTATGCCCTCAGTGAAGTCAGCAGAGATATGGGAAAGGAATTATTTGACCATTTTTATTGACTGTATTGAACTGGGTTTTCCTTGGATTTATATTTTACCTAGTTATGATCAGAGGGGCCAGTTCGTCATCGCTAGAGCTACACAAGGACACATCTTTATTCTAGATGCCCGGCCTTCCAAATTATTCGAAGTTCTTGGATATGTAGGTAATATATGTAACAACATTAATTACTTCGTGTTTTCACTATTTATTTGCTGCATTTTAAGCATATTTGCTGGTCAGACTAAGCCACTTTCCTTACCTTTTTTGAAGATTAAACATATTCTTCCCACCTATTTCCCAACCATATTTTGCCCTGGAAAATCTGTATACTTACAGATCGTATTTGTGCGTATAGATCTTCATCATAATTTTAAGTATAAAATACATTATTTTATCATTTTCATTGGTTTGACAAATACAGTATTACATCTCCTTAGAAAATTTTCAGAATTTGCCTGATCATGTTCTCATTGGCTGGCTGGCTTCTTAGAGGAGGCTGTTCTATGCTTTATCTGGCAGTTACCAGCAGACAGCCTCCAAATTGCTACAATTCAAGCTGCATGTAAACTCAGATTTGAATGTGTAATGTAATAATAACACACTGGTGCTTAGCATTCTCAGCACTCAATGCCTCAAGCTGAAGTTTTGTGCATGCAGTACTTTCTGAAAACAGGCTGTGGCTTGTCTGATGTTTTAATGCAAGTTCAGAACTGTGTGGTTGACCCAAGATATATCCTAAAGAGAGATCTCATTTTGTTTCACATGGTATCTTAGTGAAAACAATATTACCATGCTTCAGTAACAAATTGCATTGGTGTTCCCTACCTGCTTCAGAGTTGGAAGGTGAAGTGCTGGATCTTTCTGTACTTTCTGACTTCAAGAGCGACTTAGTTGAAGTGGTGGTACTTCTTAATGTAGCAGTGGTCCAGCGGGCAAGACTGGAAACTTTTTGTCTATCTTCAGCACTCGCAACAGGTAAGAGTTGAAATACACACTATGTGGCATTTTTCTAAGACAAGAACATATTGCTATCCCTTAATACAAAATACTAACAATCCCTTTCTTCATCTCATCTGTATATCCTCTGGGGCATCATTTTTCATGCTGTCTGTAGACTTATAGTCAGCTGAATCATTTTGGCAGAAAGACACTGATATTTTGACAGAAGGCTAAGAAAGGAAGGAGAGGAGTAATTCACTTTCAGAATCACAAATCCACCACTTGACTACTACTACTACCACTACTGGTTGTTGTAGTTGTTGTTATTATTATTAATGCTACTATATGGGCAATGCCCAAACTTGGCCACAAAGAGGCCTTGAACTTGGCATCACCCCATGCAGACTAGCATATCAAGTGTTAAGTGGAATCAGCCTCAACAGCCTCTTCAGATAATTATTAAAGGTATATAATATATCATTACAAAAAGTTAAAGGTTGATATATTTTAAAAAAACATGATTACCTGTGTTTGCCATAGCTTTTCTATATAAAAGCACCAAGGGCAAAGTCCGTTGTATATAACAAATATTAACTTGTGTCTGGATAAGGAACCTTGAAGAGACACATTCAATTAAAAAATGGCACTATGGGGAAAAGGGGAGAATTAAGGAGACTTAAAAATGGTGCACTTCCATTCACTTTCTGGAAATCTGGCCCTGTATATCTTCAGTGTGCAATGTACAAATGTACATATTGGGATATCACAGAATAGCTATTCATAATCTGGCAGTAAAATGAAGGGAACTTGTTTGTCTTTCACTAAATCAGGTAACCCATGTTAAATGCTCCAGTACTGTTCATGATTTGTTTTATAAATTCCATGCTCAGCTGCGAAACAACTCAGTAATGTGGTTGTGTCATTCAGGACATAGGTGTAATACAGCATTTTAGAAGTACTAAAGCAAGAAAAAATGGACTTTAGTGTCATGAGTGATCACAGAGCTTTTAATGGTGTCTGATATTCTAGGAATACATCAATTTGGGACACTTTGTGGAATCAGCTGGGAAACTAATTCAGTTGTCATGAAAAGGCTTAAATGCATTAACTAAGGCAGAGTGCAAGCTAATATTGCTCTTTGTGTCCTCACCATGCAGCCAGTACAGGACAGACTTGGTTGGCAGTGGCACCGTATACTTCCAGTTTTATGTCTTTACCATCTGAGAATTGCTAAATCAGTATAGCTTGAGGTTTCAGTGATGTCTTCTACCTATCGTATTAAATCAAAAGGCATTCTGTGTTCATTATTAAAATGCTATTTTTATATCACTTTACTCCTATTATAAGCAATTGAATTACTAACAAAGCCTTTTGCAGAGAAAACTGTAAAATTGTTAGAAAGCCTTATGTCAGGCTTTCTAGTTATTTATATTTAGTTTTTAAGAGGCTTTACAATTTACAAACTTTTTAAAAAGTAGTTTTCAATGAAGTTAGTTTTTTTTTTTAATATTCTCTAATGTTGGGCTTCTTTTTATGCCTATTTTTAGACATAAAATGGGGCTTGATTTTCAAAGTTGCTAAAGATCTACAGTTATTGCATCAGTCTTGATTTCAGGTGTCTCTTTAAAGCTCAAATTAAGGAAACAAAAAGAATAAAATGCCCTTTTGAGGATGTGAATTGTTTTAACCAATACTACCCAGGCTATTTAGGCAAAGATGCCTAAATAAGTTCTAGATGAAGGCAATGATGACATGAACCTCCACACAAACTAATTAGCACTGCTTAAATAATACCCAAGTAGAAGGGTAAATCAGTGCATACAGATTTTCACATCACTGTGATTAAACTGTTTCTAGTACTTCTTTAGAGCTAGGAGACTTATTCTTCTGCTTCACTGCTGTGTGCTACATCAGCCAACCCACAGAGTTAGTGTTAAAGCAAGATAGGTATCTTAATTCCCAATCTCCTCTTTGAAAACTCACATCATGCTCACTCCTTGCTGAGATTGTTTTTTATTGTTACTTTAGAGATGAAGCACCTGCATTAGTGGTAGTGATGCCTCTTCCTGGTTTTTTTTTTTCCTTAATCTTTTAGATAATGATAAGTATGTTAATGCACATGGAATGTTTAATGCTAGTGCCATTAAAATGAAGCGATATGATCTGGATTACTCTCTGAGCTCAGCAGTCAGGTTGAAGGATAACACTGTGTATGGCTACTGCACCTGTGCACCTTTCATCTGTAAATACCGTCTCTCTGAAGAGGTAATTCTCTGACACTGCTTTATTTTGGGTCATGGTTAAATACCAGTGAACAAAGGCTGTGGGTGAAGTGAATATAGCAGGATATTATATTAAATCCCCTGTGCACCAAAAATACCTACTCCATCCATAAACATCAACTTTCAGTATCCTACCACCTACTCAGAAACCTGGCAAAAGCAATCTCTTTTTTCTATTACAGAAAAAGCTAAATAGTTGTTCTTAAAACTCATATGGCTTGCAGGCACTTCACATGTAGCTTCTGTGTTGGAGCTGTGCTTTTGTGCAGTCTGCTGAGTAACCTGAATATCCAGCTATTGAAGGAACTGAGCCAATGTGGGCCTGTGACTCTAGATGCAGCTGTAAACCCAGGCCAGCCCTGCCTTGCAATGAAGTACTGGGGGCTTCAGGAAGCCACTGTCATTGACTGTTGATGAACTTCAGCTCTCTGAAGCTCATAGGTCTCCATCAGTTTAAGAGTTAGGTCAAGCAAGGTGAATTCCAAGGGTGAACATTCCTGTTTGAGATGTCCCTTACTTTCTGAGCCAAGAAACACCAGGCCCAAACATACTGCATACAGACCCTTTTGAAGAGATGAGAATCAGCAGCATAGCAATGGTAATGCTTCCTAAGCTCAGAAATCCAACAACATTTGAAACTGCGCTGCAGGTGATAACCCCCAGGTTCTCACTAGTCTTCTCAAAATGGCATAGATATTGCCATCATCTGAACTGCTTCTAACAGTTTGGCTTTTTTTGGCAGAATATGTCAAAAGATTCATCAGTGTTTTTATCAGAAAAGAGGACTCGTGGCAATCAGTTGGGATCAGGTTTCCTCTGTTTATCACCCAACAGCCGGTGGCTGGCTTCAGCAGCAAAGGATGGTGTTTTGCTCGTCTATGATACCTTTACTATGGTAGGTAGGCACCCAGACACAGGCTTTGTTTGGTTTACATAAGAGGTGTGAAAGCTACATTCTTTTACTGTAAGCTTCTCTTCACTTGAATATAAGGTGTTCCAGAAAAATTTATGTTGAACATGAATTGACATAGAATTATACAGAAAAATTGTTTTTATAATGAATATGTATACAATCATACAAACTGATTTCTTCTCAAATATATCTTAGGCAAATAATTTTATTACTCTTATTTATATTCTGCAAAATAAGTATACTATGAACTTGCACCATCTGTAGTCAGACTTTTTAAACTCATAAATCCTAGTCTTTCATGTACTTTGGATTGACTTTTATCTGAAAGCCAAGAAGTATAATTTAAGCACATATTGTATTAGAAAAACATGTTTGCTGACACTGCTTCTATGACTTTTCTAGGATATACTTGCTCAAAAGCATTGTCACTCACATCAAGGAGGAGGAATCAGATCCGTGGTATTTTCACTGGATGGTAAATTCATCCTCGTTAATGGCAAAAATGATGGTGCCCTGGTGTGTCTGAAATGGAAGTATGTATAAAGTGGCAGACCAATATTGCTGGAAATTCTTTATATCCTGACAGACTAATTTTTGTATCTATTAGTGAATCTAGACTTCCCATTTATTAGCCTGAAAGTAAGGAGAAGAATTGGCTAGATATAAAATCGCTCCTCTCATCCTTAGAGGCTGTGTACCTAGCTCATGAGAAATCTAGTACATTGGGTATGGTTGCAATACAAGATACACAAGTATCTTAGTGTTATCCATAGTGAGTTTCTTACCATTCTCAAATAAACCATCTGGAAGGGGTTCTCTGGGAATGTAAGGGGTGTAATCTCATGAGATACTATTTTAACTCAGTTATTAGGAGACATCACAGCTTTAACGGAATTCAACTTTGGCTATAGAGAACTCAGCAGACATCAGGAGTAAGAGACACTTGAAACTACAACTATATATATTACAGAAATATATAACAATTGTTCAGGTAGATGCACAGATTAAAGATGTCTCTGCCAGAGCAATATTTCTAAACTGGGTAATCCATCTTTTAGAATTTATAGTTCTGTGGAAACCTCATTTAATTCTGCAGTTCTAGAACTCAAACAATACTGAATCATATGTAAAAATATTGACTAGAAACTTTTAAACAGCTTAATAATAATTGTGTTATAAAGATAACAATTAAAAATATTGAATACTTTCTTTGTTCTCCATAATGCATATAAAATACATCTTTTCCCTTTCTGTTAACTAGGAAGTTAAAGAAAACTGAAGTTAAGGAAGCTGCTTCTTACTGGAAATCTCTTCTGGCTATACTGAACAAGTCCACTTCAAATGAAAATGCTTTTTTACGATCTATGTCAGAATGTCAGTTTGATCCAGAATCCAAATTAGGATCACTTCCAGAAGAGAAAGTTAAGGTATTTTCTTTATTGTTAAGCGGGAAAAAAGTTTGATCATTATCCTTAAATTACACATGATAAAAACTGTCCTCTAAAGAAACTCTGATCCTTTAGTAAAAGAATACCCCTGAGGACAGGCTGAATATGCTTAATTATTAATTTGTAGAATACTATTATCAAGGAGATGGAATAGTTATATGAGGATGACATTCAGATCATCAATTTCACTTGGTTTCTTCAGCCACAGAAAACTCAGTGAAAGTCAGTTTCTCCTCATATGAAATTATGTGTCATTCCCAGTGTGATGTCACCGCTATACATTTGTGTGTTACTGGTCATATATTTTTTTTCTGGAATCAGGCAAAGCAGTGATTACAGATATTAGTACAGTCAGCCCATTTCAGTCATCGAATCATAAAATAGTTGGGGTTGGAAAGGACCTTAAAATCATCTAGTTCCAGTCCCCCCTGCCATGGACTAAACCTCTCCAACCTGGCCTTGAGCACTGCCAGGGATGGAGCATTCACAACTTCCTTGGGCAACCCATTCCGGTGCCTCACTACCCTCCCAGTAAAGAGCTTCTTCCTTATATCCAAACTAAACTTCCCCTGTTTAAGTTTTAACCCATTACCCCTTGTCCTACCACTACAGTCCCTAATGAAGAGTCCATCCCCAGCATCCCTATAGCCCCCCTTCACATACTGGAAGGCTGCTCTGAGGTCTCCACGCAGCCTTCTCCAGGCTGAACAGCCCCAACTTTCTCAGCCTGTCTTCATATGGGAGGTGCTCCAGTCCCCTGATCATCCTCGTGGCCTCCTCTGGACTTGTTCCAACAGTTCCATGTCATTTTTATGTTGAGCACACCAGAACTGCACACAATACTCCAAGTGAGATCTCAGAAGGCTTCACATAATAGCAAGGCTTTGCAGGATCAAACTGGGGGGACTGGTTAGGGAACAAAAATGTTGTAATGCTCTGGAATCTGGTGGTGGTCCTACTAATGTGAGTCCACTTTTTATTTCATCTCTGTCTCTTTCATTCTCTCTAAGTATGTGAAATGGATGTTTATATCCTTAATTTCAGGAAGCACCACTTAAATCTTCCAATGTAGAGGTGACAGAAGAAGATGGAAAGATCACCACTTTGTATTCATCTGGAACCATTGACATGACATGGATAGGTCAGAAAATAAAGAAGGTACTTTCATAAAACAAGCATTAATCAAAACCAGAATTTTCAGGAGTCACTAGTGATTTGCAGTGCCAAATTATATGCTGTAAAGAAATCTAGTTTCTAAAGCATTTTTGACATTTGGACCTCTCTTTAAGGCATTGCAGTCTAGACTTTTAGAAATCCTAGCTCAAGGTTCTAAATGCATCAGTGAAAGTAGGTAGCACAATAGGAGCACTGAACAAAAAAAGAAAAACCAGAGAAATCGGTTCCTTTAGAAACTTGATAAAACTTTCTTCTTCTAAATGTCAAAAAATTGCATAGAATATTATTACCAGAAACCAAGCAGCGCTCTCTTCTTGCCAAGGGCCAGAATAACAAATTCTACTGCACTGATAAATCGATACTCAACAATATGACGTTAATTACAGAACCCCTGAGGTTTATTTCAGTTTAAGGCTGAGGTATGTTATGTAACCAAATTTTTTATAAGTAAAAGTGAATCAAAGATTTACACAGTGGGGATTTAGCACTTTTTGAGCCTGGAAACTGCTATGTTACTGCTAGCATAGTTTTCTTTTTTCCCCAGAAATGTGAATTTAGGAATGCTAGGAGTTCTTTCTGATATGAGCCAGAGCTGTGTATTTTTGTGCAGCTTTTGAGGTTCAGTGACAAGACAAAGCAAAATATCATTGCTTTCTGAGCGATTCCAAGAGTGTCTTTCCAAATTATGATGCAGTTTCCTAAGTGGCTCAAGTCAGTCTAAGACATACTGCTATTGAAAGTGGCATCTTCTCCATAACTCTCCCAGACGTGTATTCCTGTTCCTGCTTTGATGCTGGTGCTCATGCTTTGGCATTTCTGCTGGGATTTTTTGACAAATCCATGTGACTGTGCATACACATGAGTACCACATGATTATTAGTAGCAGATAAGGACAGGTGATGAGAAACAAAGGTTGAAGGCAGCAGTACAGTTCTAGGTTGTTTTAAGATGCTCATTAATGTCCTAAGAGACTTGCATGTGACTGTTAGAGGATGGAGTCCATCTAAGGTCAGAAGGATACATCCCTTTCTTTCAATCGATAGCTATAATCTTACTTAAAGCTGTATATTTATTTTAGAAAGCAAATTCAAGAGGTGCGGACTGGAAAATTTTCCCCAAGAGATGAATTGTCAAGGCTGTAGGGGCAAGAAACTTTCACTGCTTCCAGAATGAGTACCAGATGTTTTAGTTTACTTGTTTCTTTAAATATGCCACTGGAAATGCTTAGTTACAATGAAAAATCTGAGGAATACAAAACATTTAACAAATCCTGGCAGTAGGCTTTCTGCAGTTCAATGTTTATGTAATCATTGCACTTGTAATTACTTCTTTCTTAAATTTTCTTTCCTTTATGCTCTGTTGCTGTACAACCAATTTATAACGTGACCTGGTTGTATGATCTTTCTCTTGAGCACTTCAAAGAATCATCCTATTGAATTAGGATTATGTCTGTTTCAGTTATTAAGCCTTTGGATTTTTTTCTGTACATATAATGTTCCTTTAGATTATTTACATATTTTTTTTCTCTTGTCTATTTTTGTCTTTCAAAAATATATTTGATGTATGTCAGGTTATGAAAGAAGAGACTCAGAGGTTTGGTAACCAGAAGAAAGAGCTGGAAATGGAAGTAGAAAAGCTGCATGAAACAGTGAGTTTCTCACAAGGGTAATGGCTCAGCTTTCCAGTTTCCTTTACAAGTATCCTTCCTTTATGGCCTCTATTCACGTTCAAATTACTTTTTATTCCTTATACCTATTTCTTAAAAAAACAGATTCAGAAAATGATGCTTGAAAATGAACAGGTGCCAGACACTGAGAAACTAGAGCCACAGGAGTTCAACCTGGATATAGAAGAACAGGAAAAAGCTCAAGCAGAGGCTGAACAAAAAGTGATTATGGTATGTTAGAATGGGGGGAGAACATCTTAAAACTAGAAGTGAAAAGGACAAGCAATGATTGAAGAGCAGAGGAAGATCTCAAAGTTGCTGTTTGCTGCTGAGGAGGAAAAGTTAAAAGTATTTGCAGCAGGTGAAGCTGCTGATGCATTGCCAGTTGGAATAGGATCTATGACAGAAACTGACACTGGCCTTGGGCACATTGCTTAAGCTCTAAAATGCTTTTCTGCACATATAAAATGATGCCTTTTAGTAGTATGGAATATCGTTTTTGGAGAACATAGCTGCAATAGTCTAAGATGATAAAATACTGGTAATTCATTTCATCTGTTAGGATTCATTCAATAACTCAATACAAATTGCCCATATCTTGTTATTTTGCACCACATCATGCTATTTTCTGTATCTTGAAAGACTAGGAAGGAGATTGAGATGGAGAATTTAGCCAACCGCTATGTGCAGCATGTCATCAAACGTGAGTGCTGGGATGCTATGTATATAAAAGGACGTGCAGTTAAGGTAACCTCTGCTTTCTAATTCATTTTCTGCAGTAGTTTCTTGATTCTGTAAGGTATAGAGACAAAACAAATAGAAGTATAACACATTTCTGATATACTGGCACGGGAAAAAGCTTACTTCTTCTCAGGGCTCATGCAAATCTTTTATTCAGTTCATTTTGTCTGAGCCTGGCTGATTTTACCTTCTAAGGTGGATAAGAGTGCTGATAAGCAAATAAGCAACTTTTGAATTCCTTTGTGTCAGAGAATATCTTTACGCAGTGTGGCTAAAAGGAAAAGTAATGTTCTTTTTCTGTGTGCAGTCAGTATGACTTCTGCTACACAGAACATAAAGGCAAAATTTAACCCTGATTTTGCCTATTTTAAACAGAGGGAGATTGGTCAAACTGATGATACTGGTTTATCTCAAGAGTGGTGAAAGAACAAGTCACTTAAAAAACCCAAACTCTTTCTAGTTGAATTCTGTGGACAAAGATTTTAAGAAGTCTTTATAACTGTTCAGTATTCAGGTATTGAAAAATGAATTGATAGATGCTATCTGGAGAACTTTTTACCTTGGGATTTTTGTTTCAGGGTTTTCTTTGTTTAGTTGGTTTTTGGTTTGTTTGTTTTTAATTTGAACAGAGCTTCCATACGGCTCATGAAGTGAAGAATTATCCATTGAAGAAACGTAGTAAAGAAGAGCTGGAAACACTGGAGAAAGTTCTCAGGTTAAAGAAGGTTGAAACAGCTGATGTTAAGGTACAATCGCTTTGAAGTATTGCATAAAGGCATAGTCAGGATGTTCTAAGTTGGCATCTTTCCCCTTTTTCACATAATTACATTTCTACAGTCCATTTTCTTGCTTTAGAGATTATTAAAAAAAATAAATTAAAAAGATAAAATAAGATTAATCATAGAATTCCAGGTTGGAAAGGACCTCAAGGATCATCTGGTCAAATTTTTCTTGTCTAGACAAGATGTCCCAGCACCCTCTCCAGCAGAATCTTAAAAGTATTCAATATTGGGAAATTCACCACTTCCTGAGGAAATTATTCCAAAGGCTGATTGTTCTCATTGTGATAACTTTTCCTCTAGCATCCAACTGGAATCTCCGCAGGAGTAACTTGTGCCCATTATCTCTTGTCTTTCCCATGTGATACCTGTTAAAAGGAAGTCTCTGTCTTTTTTGTAGCCGCTCTTTAAATACTAGACCATGCTGATGAGGTCTCCCCTGAGCTTTCTTTTCTCTAGGCTGAACGAACCCAGGTCTCTCAGCCTTTCCTCATTCAGCAGGCTTCCCAGTCCTTTGATCTTCTTTGTGGCCCTTCTCTGGACCCTCTCCAGCCTGTCCACATCATTTTTGTATAGCAGGGACAAAAACTGAATGCAGTATTCCAGGGGTGGTTTGACAAAAGCTGAGCAGAGTGGGACAGTAACTTCTCTATCTCTGCTGGTGATACCCATGTTGATCTCAGCAAAGTAAATCCCAGCCTGTGCCTTACTTTCAATAACCCTCACAGTAAAAAATGTTTTATTATGTTTAAGTTGGATGTCCTGTATTTCTATGTATACCAATTTTCTCTCGGTCTGTCACTGAGCATCACCGAGAAGAGCTTGGCTCTGTTGTCCTTACTCCCCACCATTAGGTTTTTATATGCACTATTAAGATTCCCCCAAGACTTAGTCTCCTTCTTGAGATTAAACAATTCCAGCTCTCTCAACCTGTCCTCACACGTTAGATGCTTCAAAGCCTTAATTGCATTTGTGGCGTATCACTGAATTTGCTCGAGTATGCCTATGTCTTCCTTTTAATGGAGAACATACAAGTGGACCAAATATTCTAGATATTAACCTTTCAACTTGTATTATTTTGATCTCTGAGCTTAATTGCAGAATCATAGAATGATAGAATAGTTAGGGCTAGAAAGGACCTTAAGATCCCTCAGTTCCAAGCCTCCTGCCATGGGCAGAGACACCTCACACTAGACCATGTCACCAGAATATAACCTCTAGATTTTTTTTTCCATACATTTGCCACTGGATCATGTACAAAATTAACAGTTACCATCTTTGTGATATTTATGTTCAGAAGAAAAGTCCTGAGTGTTATCTTCCTTGTATTATCTAAGGAAGAAAGAGAGAAGGCAGAAGTAATGGCTGATGATAGTGCATCTTGCTGCCTGATTGGAAGTCTGAGCTCTCAGTACGGTGGAGACACGTCTATCCTATACAGCCAATGGGACTTGCACACCAGGGAGCAGAAAGTCAACCAGATAGTATTATTGCAGGTGAGGTCTTCTTAAATTTGTATTACTGCAGTGACACTGTCTTGGTTCTCACAGCAGTCACAGCCACTGCTAGATTTTGGGCATACTGATAGCTATACAGTGGAGAGTCACGTAGGTCTCTGAGTTACTGAGATGAAAGCTGATAAATGCACACATGCAGTACAGCACCGTGTGGATTTGCCAGCTCAGGGCTGGAAGAAAAACATTTTAATGGAATTGGTTATCCAATTTGAAGGTATCTGTATTTGCCCACTGTGCTTGAAGGGTGTGTATAGCCAAAGCTAGCTTGCACATCTCAGCATGCCCCATGAAAACATGACCGCTTCCCTATATTTGCTACCAAATGAAAGATCAGCTGGATCCTCACACCATTTCCTTTCTCTCCAGTCTTAACCTTCCTTTTATTTGGGGTCTTTAATGTTCCTGTTATTTATTATTCATTACTAGCAGACTCTCTTACTTTTCTTATCCCAGACAGTTTATTAAGTGGTAAACATGCTACAGAATAGGCTTCTTACAACGATGATCTACAAGGGTATAAGTGGTTAAACTATTATAAAGCTTTGCCTCCTCAGAGCTCTTTAAGGCTGTAAGTGGTAGCAGAGCTCAATAATTATGCTTTTTAATACATAAAATCTAGTAGATAAGCTAGTGTTTAAAGTAAATGGGAAGAAGCACAGGGAGCACTTACAGATGTGAGATTGGATGTAACAAGTTTTTTCTACTGTATGGCTTTAAAGACGTGTATTATATATCCAAGTGTAAATAGCTCTTCAGTGTTCCTGGCCAACACAGCAAGCTTGCTGATAGCTACATGGCTGAATAGACATTGAGCACAACCTTCTTTCTCCCAGCAACACTGTACCTTACCTGCCAGCCTGCCCTATTGCATCCTTACTTACTATTATATTGGAAATAAATGAAATGTGTCCAACATGGACACAAATATTTATTATAATGCAAATTGCAAGCAGTGAAGCATCTCAAACCGTGAAGTTTAAATAGAACTGAAATCCTTTTCATATTTCATTTTAGTAAATTGACACAGTAGGAGATACACGTGGTTTGCTCTCTTAATATTCTACTTTGCTGCATTGAGATCAATTAACTAAAGGAAGAATTCACCCACTAAGAATATATACTTGTTAAAAGCATTTTAAGGTCTCAGGTGTTTTTAAATATTAGCTTCCAATGTTTGTTTACTTAATGGGCACATTTTACTTACATATGTCAGACAGAAAAGCACATGAATGCATATTGAAACTGCAGGTTGCATCACTCAGAAATCAGGCAAGTCCTTAACTCTGCCTCCCTGCACCTGTGATTTACAATCTATACATTTATAGGTCACATGTTTTTTTCTTTGAAGCCCCTTCTTGTTTCAGCTGATGAGTGCAAATCCAGTAAATATAAGGCAGCTGAATTTTTTATCTAGTTTTGGCTGCAGTATTTCATTCAGAATCCTTGTCAAATGGTAAATACATAGAAAAAAGGGAATAAGATTTTCTAGGGGAAATAGAAAAAAAACAAAAACAGATAATCTGCTCACCTGTATTTAACAAATAGATAGAACTTGGCCCTTAGGATTTTCACCAAAGGGCTTTACCAGTTTATCCCCTGTCACACACACAAATACACATATATGATTCTGATGGTGTGGGGGATTATGTGTAGTTATGGATGGGTGTGACCTGTGCAGCATTGCTGTTTCCTTTTTTGGTATTTCAGGACATCATTTACAACCTGAAAACTGCTTTTAATAAGGAATTTGACAAAGTTGCACGACAAAAGGAGCAGGACATAGCACGAGTGAAAGAAAGGAACCGGAGGATCCATGAAATCTTGGCACAACTTGAACTCCAAGTGGAAGTGTGGGAGCCAGCTCTTACAGATGATGAGATGCCAGAGCGAGCATTCACTGTTCAGGATTCAGAGGTGTCTGAGAAATCTATCCTTCTCTTTTACCCACTCAAATACAGTTCTCTAACTCTTCTCTTTTCCAGACATTGTGTCAGTACAGAGGTGCCTGTCATATTTTTAAGTCTTTTGCTTCCCTTTTTCTTTTTAGGGAGAAAACTCTTCATAAGTCAATCTGAAATGAATAAATGTATACAATCTTACTTTATTGCTATTAAAAGTTCAATTGCCCACAGGTTAGGTAGACATTCCCCCTGTTCTGGACAATAAGATTCAAACCAGGCTCACAGGGATTACTTCCATAGATAAGGGTTTTTCTGTTGTGTCTGAGCACCATTTTGAAACTAAGTAGTTTCAAACTAAGTATTTAGGTACTAAAGGATGTTTAGTATTGTACTTCTAAATTAAATTGATAATTTATAAAGAAACACCGTATTTCTTAAACAATATATTTCGCTGATTTCACTGCTCTTTTGATCAGATTTTCCTCACTTCTCTTTGCTCTCCCACCAGTCTGTGATATTCCGTTGTCAGAAAAGGTATGCACAAAACACAGCTCATTTCAACAAAAATAAGGGTAGTTTGTATTTTTGCATTTTTAAATGTAGCTTTTGGAGCTGCTTAACAGAACAATTTGCTTCTTGAGGAATATCATCACAGAGCAGAGAAACAAAAAGCATTAAGGATTAGTATGACACCACTGTAGTGGTTCGATCCCAGCTGGCAACTAAGCACCACACAGCTGCTTGCTCACTCCCTGGTGGGATGGGGAAAAGTAAAAATGAGAAAACTCTTAGTCTGAGATAAGAACAGTTTAATAATTGAAATAAAATAAATTATAATAATAGTAATAATAACAACAGCAATAACACTATATTGTAATGGAAAGGGAAATAGAGGAATAAAACCCCAGAAAAAAAAAGTGATGCAAATGAGAAACAATTGCTCACCACCAGCCAAACAATGCCCAGCCTGTTCCTGAGCTTTGGCCAACTTTCTCCCTAGTTTATATGCTGAGCATGACATCATATGTATGGAATATCCCTTTGGCCAGTTTGGTTCAGCTGTCCCGGCTGTGTCCCCTCCCAGCTTCTTGTGTCTGCCCAGCCTCCTCACTGGCAGGCAGCAAGAGAAACTGAAAGTTCTTGACTTTGTGTAAGCACTGCTCAGCGACAACTAAACATTGGTGTGTTATGAACATTATTCTCACTGCAAATCCAAAACATAGCACTGTACCAGCTACTAGGAAGAAAAAAGCTGAAACCAGGATGCCCACCTTTACAAGTGTAATGATCATGTTTAGAGAAAAGAACCTTGATATAAATGTCATTTTCTTCCTTCAGATTAAAGCTGAAAAATACTTGACTCAAGAAGAGAGAGAGAAAGCAGAAATGCTGGCTAGGATTGAAATGGAAAGACAACTTGCTGCTACGGTACTTCAAGTAGTATCCTTTTACTGAAAAGCCCTTTGTCTCTGGTTAAGTTTATTTTGTTAATGCTGCACTGGAATATTCGAGTAAAGTAGGATGGAAAAATAAATTTCAAATGGTAGGTAACGATGATGTGTGCCTTTTTCCTCTTACTATCTTTTACAATCACATAATCCTTTACTACATAGACCATCTGGGGGAAGAAAAGATTTAGTGTTAGGCTTGCAATTTTTAATGTGCTTAGTGGCAATTAAAAATACTGTATCAGGTGACTGGGAACTAGATACATTTCTAAATGCATGCTAGCGCTCAGTCAAGAGCTTTGTGCTTGATAAGTGTTTGCTGGCTGAGCAACCTCTCTTCTTCACGGATCAGATTAGAAGATCATAATGCTTTCCTCTGGCTTTAAAATACGTCCTTGAAAAGCCTAAGATGGTTGTGGCATCCAGAAAAGATGCACAGTAAGACAGTGGACCCTACAACTTCCTTCATCCTAGCCTGCCCTCTTCCCAGGAGTAGTCTATGCCTTTGTATTCTTTCCAAACCTGCCAGAATGCCAGTTGCAGTAAGTTATTGGTATATGAACATCTGACCACCAGAAAACACTCTGAGACTTTTAGCATATTTCACATGCATCACTGAAGAGAATTAAACTATCAGTGACACACAGAATAATTGTATGGGTGTTGTAGAAGTGCACTACCCTATTATCATTCCCAAAACTTCCAATTACTCCACTTCCTTTTTTAGCCTAAAATACTTGTGGTTATTCCCAGGACAATGAGAGACTGCGTGCTCTTGATGACATGATGGGTGGAGTGCTAGAAGTCAAAAAGGAAGACATCTTGAAAATGGTGAGCTGTGTTTGTGCCGTATCGTTTGGGTAGCTTGTGGGCTTTTAAAGATGTGAAATACAACTAGCAAATATATTCAACCTAAGTGATGGAAGAAAGTCAGAGAATTGTAGAATTGCATTATGCCTACATAGACTCCATAAGAAACCATACACTGGACTCAAAAGTGACCACAAGGTTCTAGTGCCTGCATGTTTTAGCCATCAACACCTGTCCCTATCACAGTGGAATACTGAAGGTATATAATCTAGTATTACCATTACAGTAACATATATGTTATTTAGAGTTAAGGCTTCTACCTTACTTACCACTAAGACATATCTTTCATTAAATTTGACATGTCATGGAGTTTGTTAGTATGCTGATGGAGACCTTATATTGCTTTTGAAGCATTTTTGTCTTTAATGTTTCCAGGATATTCCTCCACCTGCTTTTATATCCCAACCTGAGTATATTTGGACTGATGAAGAAAAGGAAAAAATTAGAGACTATGAGAAAAAAGTCAAGAAGCTGAATGAAGAAAAAGAAAAGTACAGAATGGTAAATTAAAAGGAGGAAAGTTGTGGGTTTGTTCACAGTGCTCCTGACCAAAGCTTCTGATCTTTCTCAGGAGCTACTTCTAAAACTGAATACTAATAAATAAATGAACAAAGAATAAATGAAAAACAAAGATCATGTGGCATATTAAACTCCTAGCTTAGACAGTAATATAAGTCAATCTCTACATACACCAATTAATATGTGCCAAAACTTGTGATATTTGACAAAAGGGAACTTTTCTTCACAAATGTACCAGTAGTCCAAAAACGAGGGGTTTTTTAAGGTTCCATTCCCAGATTTGCTAATTCCATACAAAAAGAACAGTTATATTTGTCCTTCAAAGTGGTGTTTGTACCACATAACTTGGTAGCCTGGCAGCACTCTCCTTCCAAACAAGTAGTTTTTGGAACCTTTTGGCTGAAGAATAAAGTTCAAAATTGTGCGTTCTCCAGCATCTGATATACTGTATCAGAGATTATTTGTCCCTTCAGATGTAATATTGCTGCTTTTGTCCTTCCTTTCCCAGTCACTAGAAGATGAATTGGAGAAGCTTGAAGCTTCTATACAAGAAACAACACAGAATTTTGATGAGACTGTACGCAAACTCTCTGAAAAGAAAGTGAAATTAGAGATGGTCATCTATCAGGTATTGCAGAGAACATTCATTTTTCATCTAGGCCTCTGTGCAGCAGGAATGTTAATTTAGTTTTTATTACAATCATTTCACAGGAAGAACTCAAAATAGTCAATCTTGTTTATGCTTTAATGTTGGATGAAGAGTTGGGCACCAGAGAAACTGGACTTCATAATTTCCTTATGAAAAAGGAGAAAGAAAAAGTAAGTTGTCATTTGAAATGTTGTTCTTAGGAAAAGAGTAATATTTAAAATGTACTTTCTTGTGAAGACTGCTTTTTCCAAATCAAAATTTTGCCATAAATGATTTTCTGACAATTTACAGGGTCACTTCATTATTATTTTTTTTTCAACTGGCTAAGGTGACATCCATTATAAATACATATGGTTTTGAATAGATACTCATCTTGGCTCATCTAGAGTACTTTGGTAAAGCTCCGCACATTCAGAAGGGCATGCTGCTATTTCTTTTATATATATAATATTTTTTAGTATACAATATCAAACTGGAAGCACCAATTGTGATGCTTTTATGACAGGAAGGTGCACAAAAGAATGTGTAACGCCATCACATTTTCCACTTAGTGTCTAATGTAGACCAGGGCCATGCTGACTTGTTTGCCAGTTCAAAGCATAGAGAGAGGTTGCATATGAGTATCTGACCATGGAAGCAGAACATAAGATGGAGTACAAAGTGTTTCTAGCCTTACTGATTAGTTCAACCTCCTGCAGAGTTTACCCATCCCTGTAAAACCATACATAAGAAAAGACTGGAGAGTACAAGTAGTAGATCCAGATTTCAGTGTGAGTGCTTACTGCCCACAGTAATAACTTTGAGTGACAGTTCCGATTTCTATGTTCTGCCAATACTTACATGACTCAGGTGATTTAAGTGGTGGTAGTCTGCAGGTTGGTTCTGGTGCCTGGGCCAATATAGCCCATTTGCCTATTTATCTTCATGGACCTGTCTCTGAGTCCACATTTCTGTGGACTATACTAAAATATATATATATATATACATACACACATATACTAGTGCCTCCCCATGTCAGATCTACTCGACCTGTGCAGACCTCTGTATCTGGAGCTGCAAGGAGCCCTTCATATGTGAGCTGCAGGGAGAGGTTCTAAAGTACAGGCTGAACTACTTTTAAAAGTATCTGAGGCCAAGTGTATACCAGCATACATTTTTCAAAATACAGCTTTTTTGTTTTCCTTCCTTTTTTAAATGTTCCAATTGGTATAACTTTTGGTCCATGCAAGCTGTCAAATCCATCAAAACGGTCTCCCCAGCAGAATATAAGCATTGAACAGCCTCAGTAAGACATATGAGCTTAGTATCGTGACATGTAGCAGAACTATGTCGTAACAACAGGAAAACTGCACTCTAAAATGAAGAATGCTTTACTGGGAATTTTTGACTGGTCTTACCTGTGATGACATGAGAGGAAAAGGAAATCTCTATGCAAGTGTAAACAAGTAGCAACACACATTCTGAAGTTTAAAAAGAAGATTTATAAGCATTTGCCTGAGATATTTCCTCCACGAAATTCTTACTTTCTTAAGCAGTGGACTAGTTTAATTTCTCACCTGCTCACTTTTTAGCAGTATCTACAAGTAACCTTCTGAAGAAGGCATTAAACTGATTGCAAAAATAGCTCAGAAGGTTTTGTCTAGAAATAAGAAAGTGTCAACTTCATCAGTATATATAAATGGCCATTCAGAGCTTCTGCTGGCTGAGTTTCATTCTTGAAATCTTTTGCTTTTGCTACAGGTCAAGACTGCAAGAACAATCCAGATGACAAAAAGTAAAATTGAGGCTTACATAGACGCCTATGAAAATGCCGTAGTTCAAGATAAGGTGAGATTCAACAAACACGATGAGGTTCAGAAGTTAAAAAGTTAATGCTGTGTCTTGATACTGAGAACATACTTCACTGTAAGCACAGGATGAGTTCTGGTCAATGTGCTGATCACTGAAATTAAGCTGTAAAGGAGAACATGTGCACAGAATTTATAAAATAGTCCAGATTCCTGTGATACTTGGGAGTATTTCTAAGATATGGGCAGGTGGATGCTCTTTTTAAAAATAACACTGTGGTAACAAGAAAGCTTTCTGTTTCCCTCCTAGGATGTGGAATCTAGTTTTGCAAGGGAGTTTGCTGACGTACCTGCCAATTTCCTTGAGGAACTTATCCAACTTTACAGGCAGCGACCAAAGTAAGATCCGCCTTCATTCCACCTGTTTAAATACTAGTACTTTTTGTGAGGCAAGAATGAGAATGTTATTTATTTCAATAGTCTCAATTATTTTGATGATCAGACTGCCTGCTTTTTATTGGCTAGCTAAAAACCATTCATTTCCTATCATACTAACAGCTGCTATTTTGCACTGCCTTATTCTCTTCACATAATCTATTTTAAATGTAATCTAAGTAATCATCAGGTCTCAAAACCATACATTCTTACTTTGTGTGAGATGTAGTATTACCTATTTGCTCTTTGTAAGAGATTGGGAGTATGAAATAGTAAAGTCTGTATGTATTCTGTGTGTGCACTAGGACTCCAGTGAAAGAAACTGTCCTTGACACAGCTAACCCCTATGGGAAGTGTTTGGGCTCAGCTGAAGATAATAAAGGTGCACTTACCCTTTTAATGAAAGCCATGGATGAACTGGATAGTCCTGAGCACATGCCTGATGGCTTAGATCTGTCTATATGGGAAAATTTTTGTCTAGCTAGACGAAATAAAATGGAGAGTGAGGAGCTGGTATGTAAAATTCTTTATTTGGCAGTACTCGATATTTCCAGGTCTTGAACTTTTTTGGAGCTCAATTGGTACTGAAATAACACTGCAGGATACCTAAGCTACGTTTGAGTATGAAAGTTCCTTCTGGACACAGAAGTTTTAGTTCTCCTTCAGAGGAAAAATCAGCATATTAATGTGGACAGAGTTGATCAGAAATGATTGTGATCCTGATATGGTTTCATTTTTTTAAAAATTATCATTTTCCTTTTCTCCATCTATACCAAAATACCGTTAAGGTATTTGACTTCTATGATCTGTTGGAGTAATTCTCTCCCATTAGCTTACCTACATTTGCACCAATGCATTCCCAATTCTGTGTAGCTGAAAAAGTTCTAATTTAGAATAGTTCAGCTGGGGGTAGCTGGAAAGTTCTAATTTAAAAGCATAAAGGTGTAAATCTGAAATACCCAGAGACAGAGATAATGAAATTTCACTAAGAGAAAAAGAAGTATTATTTCCCTTCATGTGAATAAACTATGCATAAATGAATAAATACTTTTCTGAGCAGAGTGTAAGGATTGTAACCTCTGTACCTCATGTGCTCTACTGGGATTCTCAAAATAGCAGGCTGCATATTTATACATACATATGTCTTAAGAACTTGTCTTTTCTGTTCTTGAAGAGGCTTGCCCTGACATACAAGCTGAAAAAGTTCAGAATCTCATGGTGTTGCTTGCTTAGGTGAAATGGAAGTCCCAGACTCTGGCAGAGATGCAGGCCTTTCTCCAGAGAAGAGTAGATGACAGCAATAAAATTGATTCAGAAATAGAAAACATTTTCCAGGAACTCACTTGGTAATTTTGTTTCTTTTCCTATGTTCAGCTACAATTTAATACTCCACCAAACCAGAAACAAAAGCTACAGAATTACACCACCGCGTCCTCTAACACTCTTTTATCTAGGACCATCTGAGACCTATAATATTTCTGAAATGAGGTGTAATTACAGCACATGTGAGCAGGCCACACCATTCTTAATCTACCTTCTTAGGTAACAACATCAGTAAGGATGGCACCATAGCCTTCAATGCAAACTGACTGCCCAAACACTACATCAGAAAGTGAATCCCCAAAGCCTTCAAGGCCATATATGTGCTAGCTAGCTCAGTTAAATTTCACTCATGAAGGCCTAAGATACAGTGATCACTCCCAATTGCAATGTGCCACATGACACCCAATTTCACTGACCTGCTTAGATCTGCAGTGTTTCCATGACATAATATTCAGACTCATTGTCATTCAGGAACAAACCCCAGGATAAAGTATACAAGAAAACGGGTTCTGGCTGGAAGTCTTCTCCGTTTCCTTTTCAATTGTTAAAATTTTCTTCAGTAACAACACTTTCTCTATATACAATACAGAGTATGTTAAATTGAATCCAGTGATTGAAAACTTCATATATAGAAATGAGATGCAAATTCTGTAGTCACTTTGGGGGAAAATAGAAACCAGGCTGTAAAAGAGTAACCCCTAGATGAACATACCGCTTACCAGCAATAAATATAAACATTTTGAGAATCATGGGAGGATTTATATATACTTGTTGAGAACACTAGGCATTGTTTTTATTTTCTGCCATTTTAGGCTGCGAGAGGAGAAGATGAAACTTCAGTTGAATTTGACTATCCAGTTTTTGCTAAAACAAGGACAAGTAGAATTGGAAAACACAGAGATCCCAGAATACAGTGATGCCATTCTCATTAGTAAGAGCGTTATTGAAGAACTGAATCGCAATATCATGGTAATTTACATTATCCAAAGGAAATTTAAGCTTTTTAAACAAATGTATTGTCCTTCAGGGGCTCTGCTTTTTCTCCAGAAACATCTACTTTGAATTCATTATTACACACCAGTAGGCTCCGTTGTAATCTAGAAGCTATTAAGAATATCATGATGTAAAGATTGCAATACAGACTGCTTTCTTGATGTTCGATCAATACAATTCAGATCAATGAAACAGCAACAGCCTTTAGACATGCCATCACTCACACACACATTGTAAATAGAAAATGCTAATATCTTGGGCACAAGTCCAAAAATTCCCTCAAGCCAAACTTATAGTCATGCTAAATAGCATCTGAAGAGTAGCTTACATTAAGATTTAAAAAATTAATACACTTTTCTATGTAAGGTGAAATTGGTGATCATACTTAAAATAGTTTTCGTAATTGGTGATCACACTTAAAATAGTTTTTGTACTTTTCAAATGGTGACCTGTGGGGATCCCTGGGAATTGCTATGGGACCCAACACTGTTTAATATCTTCATAAGTGATCTGAAAAATGGGATCAAGTGTGCCCTGGCCAAGTTTGCTGATGATACTAAACTGGAAGTGGACACTTTGGAAGGGAGAGCCATCCTGGACAGGCTGGCAGAATGGGCTAGCAAGAACCTTATGAAGTTCAACAAGGACAAATGTAATGTCTTTCAACTGAGAAAACACAATCCAAGACTGCAGCACAGGGTGGGATCTACCTGGCTGGAGAACAGCTCTGTGGAAAAGAACCTGGGGGTCCTGGTCGACAACAAGCTTAAGATGAGTGAACAGTATGCTGCTGCAGTGAAGAAAGCAGGATGCTGGGTTACATTAACAAGGGTATCAGCAGTGGAGATAGAGAAGTCATTAGACCACTCTGCTCAGCTCTTGTCAAGCCAGTCCTGGAATACTGCATTCAGTTTTGGTCCCTGCTATACAAAAATGATGTGGACAGGCTGGAGAGGGTCCAGAGAAGGGCCACAAAGATGATCAAAGGACTGGGAAGCCTGCTGAATGAGGAAAGGCTGAGAGACCTGGGTTTGTTCAGCCTAGAGAAAAGAAAGCTCAGGGGAGACCTCATCAGCATGGTCTAGTGTTTAAAGGGTAGCTACAAAGAAGAGGGAGACTTCCTTTTAACGGGTATCACATGGGAAAGACAAGAGATAATGGGCACAAGTTACTCCTGGGGAGATTCCGGTTGGATGCTAGAGGAAGTTTTCACAATGAGAACAATCAGCTTTTGGAATAATTTCCTTGGGAAGTGGTGAATTTCCCAATATTGAATACTTTTAAGATTCAGCTGGAGAGGGTGCTGGGACATCTTGTCTAGACTGTTTGCCAAGAAAAAAATTGACCAGGTGATCCTTGAAGTCCCTTCCAACCTGGGATTCTATGATTCTGTAATTCTATGATACTCTCATTAAACATTCTTTTTTTAGGTGTTCTGGCTGTACAAAAATAGCTTCTTACTGCTACTACACAAAGCCTTCAGTAGCAACTGCAAAATACTTTATACAGAGTATGCTTGTATGTTGTAGTGCTAAAACGCCTTCACATTCTTATAGAAAGATGGAGGGAGAGCATAGTTCTAACCTTCTTCATCTCTCTTTATGATCCAAGGCTGTGCCACAGAGCATAAAAGGGTACAACATTCCACAAAAGATAACCATCTGGAGCAAAGTCTGGAATGAGAGTGCAATATAGCATGTTTTCCTTCCTAAAATTATAACTTTGGAAACTTGCCTATCTTGTTGCAAATAATAATTCCATAATCTGTAAAGTCTGTTAATTAAGATCAATCTATTTTTTTCAGGCTGAAGCAGAAAAAAAAATTGCTAGCATGGTGGAATATAAGGACTTCTCTAAAGGGATATTTCAGCTGGAATGGGAACACAGGAAAATGAGAATGCAGATAGAAGATTTGCAACAGAAAGCTCGGGATATTGTATCACTAATTATTTCCAAAGATCGCCAGCTAGTGAGTTACTTTCTCTAATTCGTATTTTGGCTGCAGAATATTTTGCTGCCTATACCTGTAACATCGTTTCTGCCTCATCTCTTACTTCTACTGAGAAACCTGATGCCTGCTAGTTCAACAATTCAGTTTTACCCTTGAGACTGATCAGTGATGAAGTTCTTTAGGATGTTCAGGCATAAATGACGGCAAAATTAGCCCTAAGTTTTAGTATTTCAAAATTGGCAATGAAAGTAAGGAATCAGGGTTTGCAGCCACGAAGAACAGATTTTTTTAAAATCAGGCACTGTAATTTCCCTCAAAGTGAAAGGTCTCAAGTGCCCTCATCTGGTATCTCACAGAAACAACATAATCTCTGCTCAGGGTACAAAGGTTGAGCATTCCTACAGGAGCCTCATTGAGCCCTGCTCACTGCCATTTGTTGACCCAGCAGCAGAATGACAGGTAGTTGTTTGGCCACGCCTGGCAGGCAAGAGGCAGCAGCTGGCCAGCAAATCAGCACCCACATAGCTTTGAAGTGGCCCAGCTGGCAGGCCAGAAAACATAGGTAAAGGCTGTGGGAGAGAGACAAGGATATCAGTGGGAGAAGAGAGGAGCAAGAAGAAAGGTTGTAGGGGAAACCTGAGGGTATTGCAGTATGGGATGTAGAGGACTGCAGAGAAAGCTGATTAAACTAAGGCAATGAGGTGGGGGGCATAAAGACTTATAGTAAGGGATGTTGTAGGATGAGTATATTGCAGTGGGGGAGAGCTATAAAGCAAGCACAGAGAAAATGGAGAGTGTTGGGAGAGCATGTAAGGGTACTGCAATTTAATCAAAAGATGAAAAGAAAATCCAAAACACATGTTTTGCTCAGGCTTCATTTGTTTTGCTGCTACCCAAACTGCTTGTTTACTTGTGAATCACACCCAAGGGACTTCCATAACTAACACAAAACAGCTTTCCAACAAGGTGATGTGACAACACACTGAAAAGTTCTTGTAGCACATTCATCACCAGAGTGTTGCCTTTAGCTCAAACTTAATTTAAACCAATGAACAGAACTACTGCCCTTCAGAAAGACTTAAACTTGCCCTTGGCAGAGGCAGATACTAGTTTAATCAGAATCTGAATGCTCCGAGGGGCTTGACATAATTTTCTGAGTAGAAATGTGAGGTTAATGAAAAAGACAGGGCAACAGAGACCCCAACAACAGGAACAGAAATAAAAATGGCTTGTATAAATGTGTGTGGACCTGAGAGCACCTGGAATGAGGGCTATTAACAAAGCAGTGCATGAAAGAAGTTTGGTGTTGTAGGCAAGGAGCCTGCTGGGTCTTTCCTCTTTCTCTCCCCTAACTAGAGCACTCCACATAAATTTACCAGTCACTTTGGTGGGGCAATACTCTGGAAGGATGAATCTATATCTACAGAAGCCTGTCTACTGCCCATTATGGGTCATACAGCCTGTTCTACCATTTGCCATTTGATAAAGAAGTGTTACAGTAGCATTGTCCCCAAGAAAAATCTTCAATAAATTGTCTGAAACCTGAATTACTATGCAGATACAAGAACAGTAAAAGAAGTAAGAATTACTGGGAAGCCACTTGACAGAAAATAATCACTTTCTCCTCTGGCCTAAAAACAGACTGTACAGCACTTTGCCTTCCAGCTGTGTTAGCTTATATTGCCTAATAAGCAAACGTATTGCTTGGGGTCTTTTTGATAACCTCACAGCAAATTTTCTTGGTCTTTGTTTCCATTAACACATAATACTTAACATTCTTTTTAACAAGTGTACAGTTTAGTATTCACGCAACGTCCAAGATTATCTTTACAATGTCTGTTTATGATCACTAGTAAGCCTTTCCACTGTGTAGAATTTTAGGGGGTTTGAGTTTCACAGAATATAACTGTCTTTATAGAAGTGGGAAATTGTTGAGAACAAACAAACAGGCTTAATACAATGGTTTCTTTCTGGTTTTAATTCATCAGCTCCTAACTGTGCCGAACTACAACAGCAACGTTGCCCACCGCATTTCAGTGATGGAGCAGACTCTTGGCATGATGGATAAGGTAAATCCTAAGTGAACCACCACATTCGAGAAACATCCTTAGTTTAAGTGCAACTCCTCTCCTTCATTTGCAAGAGGCATTTGTAAGGATTAAGTGCAACTGATACAGGCATACTAAGTCAACGACTGTTGCAGCACAGCCATAACAGTACACACAGATGGATTATCTATCTATCTATCTATCTATCTATCTATCTATCTATCTATCTACTTCCATGTATTTATTCATCTGCCTTTAAATAGTTTCTTTAGCTTGCACTGAGCTGTCTACAGCAGCAGTTCTCTAAAGTCTTTGGAAGAGGTCATCGTATATGGATTGCTGCATAAATCAACTCTATGGAGAGAAATCTACTTACCCTGTTACTAGAACTAAATGCTTTCCTTCCTGAGCATATGAATGCAGATCTGCTTATCACTTCTTACACAGCACTATCTATAAAAAACACCCTCCCATTTCTAGTGAAGCATTCTTCCAGTCTTCGCTGCTTAATGTTTCTCTTCAGGAGTGCCAGCGTGTTCCTAGTATCACTGCCCCCTATACTCAAAATGAGACACAACGGTTTGATTTGCTGGTTCTATTTCAGCACTCAAATTATCATTATCCTTGTTTTCAAGTGATTCCACTGGATATTTTTTTTTTAGATTGCTTTAGCTGGCATGAGCCTCCTCTTCCTCAAGCCTTAGCATTTCTTTTGTCCCTCTACAGCTCATCCAACAACTTCAGCATGACCACCCTTTCTTTAGCAGCTCCTAAAAGCCAAGAGTTTCTCAACTCACTGATTCCATTTGCTTCCTTCACTCTCTTTGCCTTTCAGGTTTTATCTTTAATAGATCTTTCTCCCTGGCCCATACTTCTTTGGTCCTTGTCAGCCACTTAAATTAGAATACCATAAGGCATACTGTGCGCATGAAAGACACTATACAAAGTAAAGCTAGAATGTGCTGTTAGTCAAACCAAAATACACAAGTTCATTGAGCTACCATGCAGTGCTTATATTTGTAGCTTTCTATCATAATTTTGTCAGAACTGCTTTTGCATAATCTATTTGCATTATTCATTTGGAAATGGACAGCTGCACAAGAAGAATGTGAAGAACCGCCAGAAAAAAGTTAAAGAATTGGAGAAATGCATCCGTTTAAAAGAGCAAGAAAACTATGAGCTCAGCCTGGAGCTTAAAGAAATGCTGGTCTCTACTTCAGAAAGGAGGCATATCTTTGAGGCAGCTGGTGAGTCACAGTAACACAGTTAAGTCATAAACAAAGAACATTCAGAAAATACCTCCAAGGCCACACGGTCCTGTTCTCCATCAGCATCGGCTAAGGGGCAAGGAGCACCTATTGATTGATTACTGTGTGCAAAACTAGTAGTGCCCTTTCTCCCACAGCAGTTTAACGTTGTTTATTTAAGAGCATACCTAGAGACTGTTGTTCTTGTACCCAAAGCTAACTACCCAAATTGCTGAAACTATTCAAGTCAGAATATTACAGTCATTAATATCCTCATCAGGCAAAGGGCTTTCATTCTTTCTCAGAACTGTTCAACCCACATGCTTTCACCATTGAAGGGATCAGAGGTAGTAATGTGAAGCTTAGAAGGGTATTTATTATTAGGAAAACCGTAGAGTTCTTCCCACTAATGGAAAACAGATATTCAAAATACTTGCTAGAAGCTAAAGGAAGCATTCCCAGTGCCTTTTGGGATTTCTTTTTGCTTTATTCAGTACTATATAGGCTTTTAAGCCCAACTGTGAGCCTTCTTTAAGGTGCTTGCCTATTTTACACAGAACTTGGAAGAACCCCAGGACGTGTTTAAGAGACATATGACTGTGCATCCCCTACAAGTACAGGCTGACCCTTATTATTTTGTTTTATGCAGACACACGGCATATTACTGAAAAGGTTGCAAGGCAGCGCTACCAAGAGATCTTGAAGCAGAAATACCTACGGGGGCAGATCAAGGAAGAGAAGGAAGAGTTTGAAATTCTTCAGGCACAAGTTGAAAGACTGAGATCAAGAATATTCCCTATTCTTTAAAACTCAGAGTCCAGGTAGATATACAATACCATGGTCATGGCTAAGAAAAGGAGCTTTGACACCTTCTTCTCCCAGAACTTGCCTTTCCACAAGCATAATTCTTCTTTAATTTCTTTAAAAATAACTTGTTTGAAAGATGTATGTTTGTTTGTTTTGTACGTTTCATGCCTATTTCTGTTCATGAGATTTATTTCTGCTGTTTTGATTATATAAACCCTATAGCTCATTGCAGAAAACAGGGTACAAGATATTGTAGACCGATAGAACAGGTGTATTTGTATAGCCTTAGTCTGCAATATGCAATTATAGAACATTCGGAAAGTGAAGTACTCCACGAATTTTCATCTGCTAAAATTTATGTCTCTGGTTTTGATTTCATTTTGCTTCTTTAAAACTACTTACACCTGCAATGGCAGAGGTGTAGGTTGCGAGGTGAAGGTATGCTTTGTCATCACCATGTGTGCTACCCAGCCCAGTCCTGAAAGCTGCTGTGGCTTATGATAGCGTAATTACCCACAGCCAGCATTAGCAGTGGCTGCTACCACTGGCAGAATCACAGGAAAAAGCTCTCCAAGACAGCTAAGAAAAATAATGAACCCTTGAAATAATTAACTACTGCTGGGTACTGATCTACCTGCATATCTTTTATTTCCCTCTTCCATGACGTGTCAATTCTTCTCCTTTCATAAATTCACATAAATTTTTAACCCATTCCATTGCAAGATCATTAATAGCAGGTCCTATGCCTGGGTCAGGGCAATCCAGGAACAGCTACAGGTAGGGCAGAGAAGTGATTCAGAGCAACCCTGCAGAGGACTTGGGGGTGTTGGTCAATGAGAAACTGACCATAAGCCAGCTTCAGTATGCACTCACAGCCCAGAAAGCCAACCATATCCTGGGCTGCATTAAAAGGAGCATGACCAGCAGGTTGAAAGAGGTGATCCTGTCTCTTTCCTCTTCTGAGACCCCACTTGGGATATTGTGTGCATTTCTGGTGTCCTCTACATAAGGACATGGAGATGTTGGAGCAAGTCCAGAAAAGGATGACAAGGGTGGTGGAGCACCTCCTGTGTGAAGACAGGCTGAGAAAGTTGGGACTGTTCAGCCTGGAAAAGAGAAGGCTGCGTGGAGACCTCATAGCAGCCTTCCTATAGCTGAAGGGGGCCTACAAGGATGCTGGAGAGGGACCCTTCATCAGGCACTGCAGCAATAGGACAAGAGGAAATGGGTTTAAACTTTAACAGGGGTAGTTCAGGTTAGATATAAGGAAGAAGTTCTTTACTGTGAGGGTGGTGAGGCACTGGAATGGGTTGCCCAGGGAAGCTGTGAATGCTCCATCCCTGGCAGTGTTCAAGGCCAGGTTGGACAGAACCTTGGGTGACGTGGTCTAGGGTGAGGCATCCCTGCACATGGCAGGGGGTTGGAAGTGGATAATCATAAGGTCCTTTCCAACCCAACCAAAACCATTCTGTGATTCTAAAGTATCTTAGTTTAAAAAAAATCTACCCTTGCAAGGAAAACTACTGCTGGGAACTTGCATGCCACCTCCTTACAGCTGTACACCACCTCCTTTTCTGCTTTACCATCTCTAACTGGGGTCTGTAAGGATTCCAATTACATCTTCATTCCTTTTGCAAGATGTTTTCCTGCTGAAACTTGCCTAGAAGCAGCAGAACTGCAAATTTGCCAAGGAACTCAGTGAAGAGACCCACCCCCTTTACCAGGCACCATCATCTTTTCTTTACTAACCTCAAGAGGCAGAAGAAATAGTGTCTTAATACTCAAAATGTGATTAGCAATAAAGGTTCTCTTCATTAACTCTCTGTGGACAGCAACAATCAATATTGTTAAGAGCAAGCTGTGGGTACAGATTTAAGTCTAATAAGCCTTATCAATGTTAAAAAGGTTTGTATGATCTTTGATTTTCTTTCCCATGGGAAACAGGAAATGGCGCCTGTAAACAAACCAGTTATGGTACAGCCAGTAAGGAATGTGATTGTATATAAAACAATATTCATAGCAGGGAGAGCTGCAGAGTAGTTACGACTCACATATTACATTTGACAAGCAGAGATTTGAAAGAAATAAAAGCAGGCAGAAGTCACCACACTACACACATAGGTCATCATGAGAAAATAAGCAATTTCAAGCTAAGACAAAAACCCAGTATTTAAAAAAGACATTTATTGGAGGGGAAATGAAATGCTGAAGTTTCATTCAGCTTTATGATGCTGTAGTGGAATCACTCCCTTTAGACAAGGCCTTGTTTTTCTTGTTTGTTTGAAAAGGGAAAACACCTGGCTCTCAAATGAAATAGCAGAGGAGACAGGGGCTGGTTACAGTTTTCTTGCCTTCCCTTCCATTATATCTCACACTGTGGGAGAATGCTTGAGAGAGCTTCTCTGAAGACAACTGGCTCTACCAGTACCTGAAAGTGACTGCATTATGGCACATTTCCTTCAGGAACAATTAAAGCTATTGAGAACATCTCATTCTGGCTTCAGAATATTAAAAACATGAAAATTAGTTAATTTGCAAAATGCTATCATTAACTGAATGGCAGCAGGAAGACATGTAAAATGGGGACATGTCTATGAACAAAGAACCGAACTCTTCCCCATCAGAACATCAACAGAAGTGACAAACTGAGGTACTATATCAATACAGGTAACCTTGCAAAGACTAATCAAAGAATGGGCTGCCTTCTACCTGTTAAAGTATGGCTTGATTTGATTTTTATTAAATAATGATTCCCTAATCAAGTTGCTAAGCCAGAACAGCACGAGTTCAGTGTTTTCTCTTAGGTAATGCCTTTTACAGTGCCTACTGTATTTAAGTACACAGCTTTATAAGTATCTCCCAAGAAACCCTCATAACCTCAAAGCATAAAGTCCACTGTTGGATCAACACTTATGTGATCAGAATTCACTCAGTCTTTTCTGCTTTTCCATGTGTATAATTCAAAACTTTTTACACCTGTAGATTATGAATCTACAAAATCTTCTTCTGTCCTGCTGTAGTGCAGTAACTGGTCTTCTAATCCAAAAGTATCTATCAGTTGAGTGAGACTCACTTTCTTGCCATCTGCAGAAAAGGCGGACTGGAGTTCATACAGCATCAGCTGGGTACTACTTCTCCATTTCACTATCAGAGCCTGCAGTTCAGACAGGTTGTTCTGAAATTGGGACAAAAGAAACCAAAAAAAATGTTATCATTTTCTGAAATATGGAGTTTTTTGACACCCTGCAGATCGATTTTTATAAAACACCTTAAACAGACACTACACAAACACCACACAAGAGTATTGTGGCTTAAATTAGTAAGTGATGATTACACCATCAATTCCACTTCAAAGAATAACCTAACAGTGCTTTTTCAGAGGTCTGCCTCACCTTAGATCGATACATCTTAACCAGTTTGAGCCTCCGAAGTAGTTCTTCTTTCTCTTGCACTTGTTTCAGCAGCCTTACTTTTTCTTCCAGGGACTGCTGCTGACTAAGATCAGTCTGTAGCACACAAGAATTCTCTGCAGATCCACAGAGACCACGCTCCTGTAAGGGACTTTTGACACATACATGTCCAGTGCCATTTCCTTCCAGGTTTTCTGAACCATCTTGTAACGTGGAACAATCCGTACTCGTCTTTGGCAGACACCCTTTGTCAGCATCAGGACAGTCTTTTTCTTCAGTGTTTATTTTCAGCCGCTTTGCCACTGCAATATTAGCATTAAATGAACGTCTTGTTTTCCTCAATCGCTCCCTCAGAGCTGCACTCATTGGCTAGAAAATATTAAAACCAAAGGAAGAGGTGGATCAGAATACATAATTTTTTATCAAATTTCAAAGAACTGCTTATCCTGTTACTATCTACATAGACTATAGTATATATGTAAAGATGATTGTAAAGCCGGAATTCCTAATTTTCTCCATAGTTTTCACAAATTTGAACAAACATCCTCCTTTCATGTGTATTTGCACACACAGCTGCAAGATATGGAAAGATTTACTTCCACATTTTACGGGAGCAAAGCCTGTATTCTGCTGAGGCAAAGCTACTCATCTAGTCTTTGTGCAGAAAGTATATGGCATATTTCAACATGGCTAATATTATTCCATCAAGTTCAATTCCCTCCTCTAGTTTAATGGAGATGAGGGTTAGGGTTTTTTGCTGTTCCATCGTACAACACACATAAGCACCCGTATAAAACACTTGTATTCTGCTTGACAGTATTAGAAACTATCTAATTTTGACTTACTCATGCTTTGAGATTCTTCACTGATAAGAATCTAAAGAGTGATTTTTTTTCTTCAAAGTAAGAGTTAATTTTCATAACATGTGCCTAGTATTTTCACTTGTGAAAATATACTACAATATAGGGCAGAGGGATTAGTTAAGGAACACTTGCAAACTAGCCCTATCCTGTATAGGTCCGGGTGCTGAGTGTGACAACATCACCATAACACATGCTAGGATGAACACCAAAGCAGAGCTCATCAGCATGGAGAATATACGAACTGAAAGCAGTGTGTTTTGTTCAAGTGTAAGCAGAAGGTCAGCCTGCATACACAGCAGCCTAGAAAATTAGGATTTGGGAATACTGAAGATGGCAGAAAACAAACATAGCAAACCCCACCACAAGCCCTAAATACTATTTACATTCATTAGTATGGCATTTGGGTTATACAGCTCCATCATTTTGTCTTCACAGCAAACATCTGCATATTCAGAGCAAAGTACACCGAGCACATTCTTTACCTGGAAAACCTTATAGCTATGTGTATAAGCTGCCTATCTTTAGCCTTCCAGCAAACAGTATCTCAGCAACTCCCGACTACTTAATGATTTCACAAATATTTTTGTTACTACAAAGAGTCACATTATTGGGAAACCAAGTAAGTTTTCATACCTGTTTCCCTGAACTAGTCGCCTGTGGAGCTGCTGTCCTAGAATCCTCTGGAGTATGGCACAAAGATGGCAGTTTATCAAGCACTGGTTCTTCCATCTCACAACAGATAGCAATTTCTGTTAAAGGACAGAATAAATTATGTATGGTACCATTTTCACTTGATTATAATGAGCCATGTGGCTGCAGAAACGAGGAAAAAGCTCTAACAAGAAATACTAAAGCTTATTTTCTAATTGGCAAGTTCAAAAAAGACACCTTGCTTTGCGAGTGGCTTCAAGAGGATGAACAACACTACTCACTGGTATAAGCACCATACTATGAATTTTGTAGATTATCTTCCCCTCAGTCCTAAAATTCTGGATTTTTTTCTTTAAAAAATGAAAAATATAAAGACTTACAGTTACTCTTCACAGTATCTTTTTTTTCCTACCCGATATCCTCTTTCAAGTGCTAAAAAGGAGCAAGACAACTTACAAACCAAACCCATTACAGTCCATCTATAAATCAGACATTGCATGGATCAGATCCTGCAACACTGAACTCATCAAAAACTCACTCCAAGCAAACTGTATTTTCTTAACCTGGATAAACTTTAATGCTTGTCTAACTCAAAGGAATAATAATTACTAAACCAGGTATGAAGAACCAGTCCTTTAATTTTAACTGTATCCCAAGTAGTGACAGAAGGATTGTTGGAACCACAAGATTTTTATTGTCCTGATGTACAAATAATCTTTTCTAGAAAACAAAATAATTGGGTATGAAAGTCTGAAAATAATCCACTTTCTCATTTGAGCCTTCTGGGGATGCTGCTTAAAAAGGAAATTACTCACACAAGTAGAATTTTAAATCGAAAGTAGCATCCCCAGTCTGCTCAGAAAAGGATCTCAATTAAAATGACAAGTCCTCTCTCCCAGCACGTACCAACTTCAAATTGCCTTGGCAGTGTTTATCTTACTTTAGCACTTGTGAACGACCTGCTAATGGCCAAAATGCAGCTGGAAAATTGTCAGCTACACCTCCCTTTAGCTGCACATTGCAATTAGAAGTTTCAAACAGAAGCCTTTAGAAAATGACCTGATCTTCCTCATTCTATACCAAAGGGCACGGGTCCTCAATTATCTTACAAGTCAACATTCCTCCAGTTGTTAAAAATTCAACATTATGGTATTTGATTTAAAACCTCCCAAATTTTAGTAAACAAAATCCAGTTAATTGGGTATTTTAGCAACCTACCAATTAAACAGGAAGCCCACAGCATCCATTAAATACAGTGAAAGCTTAGATACAATGTGGGCTTTTATTTCTTACTGTAAGCAAGAGCCTAGAAGAAGCTACCTCATGCCTCTGTATACAGCAGGTCATAAATATGTAATCAGTCTTCCCCAGCAGCAAAATCATTTCAAACCTAAGAGCTTCAACAGAATCCTGTCCTGCTGTCCTGTGACTCTTCCAATGTGACCATGACTACATTAATATTTTTTCCAATGCTTCACTGTTACTTGAACTCTGTTCCAAAGCACATTCATAGACTCACAGAATGGTTTGGGTAGGGAAGAACCTTAAAGATATCTCGTTCCAACCCCCCTGCACAGGCAGGGACGCCTCCACTATACCAGATCACACAGATCTCCCGAACTCTTAAAACCCTTCCCCAGTATCTCAGCCCAAGTATCCTTTACATTTTCAAGCTGTAATGTTATTTATCACACAGAAAAATATTTTTGTCCAGTAAGTAAGGAAAACTCGGGCTAGAAGGGGGAAAAAGGCAATTTTGCACTTCAGTACTAACTGGGTAAATCCCTGATGCTACATGTCTTAGTTTTCCTGTTTATAGCTACACTATGTAACCACATTCGCTCCTTCTACACCCCCCTCTCACAAACCAAAGGCTCTGTTATCACTCAACAACTTTTTTCCCGCCTGCTCTCCACCCTGCAGAGAAGCAGAAAGAAGGCTGCCATAAGGCAGCCCATAAGCACAGCCACAGACCCGAGGAGCTGTTTCTGAGGTGAGGCACCATGGAAAGTCAAGAGGCACCCCAGAAACGGAGCACAGCAACGCAACCGCAGCCCGATCCACACGCCGTGGAGCAAGGGGAGGCCCGAACTGAGCCCCCAAGAACCAGATGAGCGAAGATCCAGGACGAGAACGGAAGAAAGGGACAGCCCTGAGAGACCCGCTTCCTCCCTCTTCCGCCCCGGGAGCACAGCGCTGCGGGGAGCAGAAAGAGGAGCCGAGCGGGCCCAGCCATTACCGGCCCTGGCGATTCAATCTCCCGCTTCCGGGAAAGGGGCGGGGCCAGGGCAGTACGCATGCGCACCCCCGCCATATCGCTTTGCGCCTGCGCTCGGGAGAAGGCGGTGGGCGTGGTAACGGTGTGGTGTGGTGCGGGCGGGCGCAGTAAGATTGTTAACACGCTGGGTCGGGCGGTAAATATGGGAGTGGGTGTTGCTGCGGCAAAAGTGACGAGTAGAGATGGGCTTCTGGGGCGTCGATACGGGGCACCCAGACGAACCTCGTACGTATGTTGCAGTCGGGCATGCAAGGCTGTGCTGTGTCTCTTAGGAGTTTACCGAAGAGCCCTGTGCTCTCTTGCTGTAAGCGTCCCTGTGCCTGGGAGTCAGCTTCAGCATAGAGTGCGCCCCACTATGAGGGCAGGGCCGGGCCGGGCCGGGCCAGCGTTTTGGCACAGACAAGGAAAGCTCAACTTCTCGGGCCGTCCATCAGTTCTGCCTCAGACACTGTCTGCGCACAGAAGGGGGATGAAGATGTGCCTGTACCTGAGAACACACCGGTGTGATCTGAATGGCACTGCCTTGGTTGTGAGGGAAGGAGAAGGAAGTGAAGAAACTTGACTGAACAGCCAGGCAGGTGTATTGTGATAGTGACCAGGAGCAGCCCCAGCTGTAGCTGCAGTCATGTACTTCAGAGCAGGATTAGAGTGCCCTGGCTCTCAAAGACACTGCTGAAGCAAATGTGATTTCTATATCTTTATCAGCAAACTTTCCTTCCAAGCTGCAGACCTGGTTTCTCCACATGGACTTGGCATTTCTCAAAACTGATTTACACAAAGTGTTTTTCAAATATAACTGTCAGGACTGAGCAAGTGAGCTGCAATGAGCTGCAGAAGTGTAACAGCAATACCTCCCAGTCTGCAGGGATGATGGATCTGTGGTTCCTTCAGCGCTGCCCACAGCCAAACTGTTGCGTGCTGTGCATTGAGGCCTTGCACAGCTGTGCTGAGTGTTGCATGTGGAGTATATGCCCCCATGTGCTTTTGCTAGATCATGCCCTTAATTTCTGCAACACAAATGCGTTGATTTCCTGCCTTATTCTTCCTCACGGCCACAGATGAGGATGTGCATTTGTCTGTTCACCTCATGTAACTCCATCTGTACTGAGCAAGATACACTCTTGCACTGAGAGCTGAGTAAGCACTGAGGGTAGATATGATCATATGTTAGCTGTTACTGTGCTTTTCAACACAAGTATACACAGATTCACTCACTTCAAATAGAATTTCACAGGGATGATAGCAACTTGTTTCTCTCATACATTAAAAAGTATTGAAGCATTCAAAGCCCATCTAGAACAAGTCACTTTGGGAAATCTGAGAACTTGGGGCCTTTAGATTTCTCCTTGTATAGGAGTTGACTGGGTGAAAGTGATCTGGACTATTCCCAGTGGCAAATGAGGCAAGTTAGATTATGTGACTAAGTTGTGTGATCTCTTATAATCATCTAGTGAAAAACCTCACTCAGTATCTCAACTGTTTAGGCAGTTTGGAGGCATTTTTTAAACCAGCAAACCTGCCTTTATTTTTGTTTAATACCTGCAGCTGACTTAATGTCATAAGTTTGGTTTTGGTGTGTTTTTGTTTGGTTTTGGCTTTGGTTTTGGTTTTTGTTTGGTTTTTTTTAATGTAAAAAATGGACGCCTGAGCACAACAGTAAAAGTGCTACAGACTTGCTGCTGCAAAGGTATCAATGGGTTGGACCTCAGGTACTCTAGAGCTTTGAGATGGCATGTCTCCAAGTTAGCAAAATAATCTCTTCTGTCTGAAGGATGGTCCCTGCTTTAAATTACTCATGCTCTGTTGTGCAGACATGTTAACAGTTGAGTTGCACAAGAACAACAGAAAGTTTGAGATTTTAGATCATTTGCCAGCAGAGATTCCAGTATGATTTTACAGGAACATAACATGTGAAAAAATCATCCTGTGCATTATTATCATTGCTACTTTACTTGAGCAACACCCATGTGCCCCACCCCAAGTAAGGATTACAGTTTGCTTGAGATTGTGAATACAGAAAGATGGGTCCACACACTGGGTTTATGAGTTTAATGCACTACACATAGCGTAGAGAAAAGGAAATGCTATCATCAGTATTCACTGATGGATAATCACTCTAGGAAGAGACCCTGTTTCAGGTTGATATTAAATGTTTATCTGTTTTTACCACATTTGCCTATGGGTTTACTTGGTGTTTACATGTACTACTGCAAAAACATGACTTGTCCAAGACCTGGAAGAAGGGCCCTGATGGAGCTGGGAACTAGACTGTCATCAGTCACTCTCCAGTGACTACCCAGTACTTTTATTGCAGAAACCCAGTACCGATGGTTATTATATCTGCAACTTGGTGATGGCAGACAGGAGACAGACTAACACCTTCCTCTCAAACAGTGCACATCTGTTTCCCTTGAGGAAAAGAGCTTATCTGTGTGTTATTGATCCTGGCGTGTTTATGGCACATGGAGAGTGTTTCTCATACTGTTCAGTTAAGCTCACTAGTATGTACAGGCAGGTAGAAGGTTCTCTGCAAAACAGTCTTTATTAAGTACTATAATGCTATTGTTTATTTATTTTTTTAATTATTTTGTGATCAGAATAGTTTGGGGTAAGCAAAACATAAAAAAATACACAGGAAATTGTGTACAGGGTAATAAAATTACTGAGCTCTATCTGCTGAACATATTGCTGCCCTTCAGAGAAACTTGTTTCTCCAAGGAACTAGATGGAAAATGTGCTTCCTTGTTTTATGTTCTTTGGTGTTTCTGATGACATTGCAGTGATTGGATATTTTTTTTCAGTTGACACAAGTTTATCTGCACAATTGAAAGACATTCTCTATGTATTGTCTGTTTCATTAATTTTATATTACCAGACAAGCACTAGGGCTCACACATCAGCACTGACAGGACAAGAACATCTTATATTCCCCTATAGACATCATCTGTAATAACAAAGCCAAAATGGAAAGTAATAGTAAAGGATACTGACTTTGTTCAGAGACTCCAGTCTGACCTTTCTAAGTTCTTTTCAGAGTGCCAGGAGCATCGGAGAACTTCCATTTAACAGCTTGCTGGGCACCACAGCCAGGACTTTTCTCTCTAAACATTGCCTGTGAGTAACTGAGATGTTAGTCAACATACTGACTTTAGAAGAGAAGAAACCGTGTTAACCTTCTCTCCTTTCTCTGAAATCTGTTGATCTTGTTGAAAGCCAGATGATGTATCCTGACACATGAAGTACACTCTGCACTATCTGCGTATTCTCTCTCGCCTGAGGCAGGAGGGTGGGGTGTTTTTATGTGCCTAACAACTAACTGCTGCAGAAATTTTCAAATCCTTCCCACTTCAGCATGGGCCTGGGGCTGTGTTTTTGCTGGCTGTAATTCACTCCTCAGAAAACTGTTCTGACTTGCCTATAGCCATGTAAATGTATCAAGGGAAGGGCTTTATAGACCAGATTCCAGGAGTAAAACCAGTTTACTGCAACAAAACCTGTCCCTGAGAGATACATTCTGCTCTCCTAACAGTGCAAATGTCCAGTAATTACAGTGAAGTCACTAGAAGGCCATCAGCATGAAGCTAAAGCAAAAATAAAGTTTTGTTGCTTTTTCTACTTTACATTTGGGCATGGCTTAGACTACCCAGTATGTTTTACTTCAATTTTCAGTGTACCCTTCTTGGAAAGAAAAACTGACATAATTTATTGTAGCTAAGGGGCACTGCAATTTGCCATTACAAAAGATAATGCAAGAGGAAGCTGAGATGGGCTTCCTTGGTCTCCCTGCTGCATGTGTGAATAGCCAAGTGGGTGAGGCACAGGACTAATAAAAGGGAAGGGCGCAAGGACTGTCTCTTACTTTTTTGTCTTCTTGTGGGATTTTCCTTGACACAGGCATGCCAAAACCTACAGTTTGAAGTCTTTATGAGGCTGTAGCAGACAAAGGAAACAATAAACAGACCTTCAGTGTTCTTGTCTTTGCTGGAGAACTGATTGATCATTACCTTAAGAAAACTCAAGCCTTTTCAATCCATGCCCTCATCTAAACTAGTCCCTGGTGTGGCTTTTGTCATCTGTGATGGTCTGAGCATATTTTTGTTTTAAAGGTATTTGGTCTGTAGTGGAGCTTGGAGTCACTGTTTTCTCACATACTTAATAGTTATCGTGCTGTGCTGTACCTTTTAGGTTGCTGTCATTTACTTGTGCTGCTGGAATTGGTGAAGCTGAAGAAGTGGATGTGGTTTATTTGCAAGCACAGATGAGCTAATTTGAGGGCAATTACCCATAGTCTGGAGGCCTTGGGTGAACTCATTAGATTAAACTGGGGTACCAAACAAGTATCCAGGTAAACACAGATGGAGATGCACACCTTACCTTCTTCCTGGACTCTGGAGGTTTTACTGTTGCTCTGAGTATAGTCATGGGCGAGTAGTGTCCATCAACACTTCAGCAGCATCATTGGTTAGATGGTAGAATAGCCATTCTACCCAGCAAACCTCCTTCCCTACCAAGCTGCAGCATCAGCAGGCGGGATTCAAAAATACAGTTCCTCTCACTAAGAAAGAAATTAGGTCATTTACCTAAGACTAGAGAAAACCTTATGAAGTAAAAATTATGAGACTAGAGAAAACCTTATGAAGTAAAAATTATGAGGTCTTTTCATAAGGATGAAATACAAATGTGTTCATGGGAGTTTTCCATCTCTGGGTACTGCTGGCAATGAAGTCACATCTTGATGCCAGTGTGGCAATGCTGTCAGCACTCACTATGCTTCTGTTGCAAACCAGGCTCACAGGCTAATACAGGCTAATAATGTGAGAGCTGGCTTAAAGCTCTCTCCTGGTGTCCTTGTCATACATTTAGTAACTTCCATATGTTTTAAGTGTGCATAATTGTTGTGATCTGGGGGTATGTCTGTCTTGTTTATGCAAACAAAATCACACATCTAAGGACAGCCTTGGGCAACACGGTCTAGTGGGAGGTGTCCCTGCCCATGGGCAGGGTGTTGGAACTAGATGATTTTAAGGTCCTTTCCAACCCAAACCATTCTATGATTCTATGACAGCTGTCTCAGGATTGCAAGTAAGGCAATTCACCAAGAATTGTGAACAGATGTGAAACTCCCACATTTTAATAGAAAGGTTGAAGCAAATTCTTTACAAGTCAAGACTTAAGGTACTCACAGGCAATGGGAACTCAGTTAATACTTGTTTATCAACCCGCCTCTCAAAATACTCAGCTACAGGGAAGAAAACAAGGATGTCTGCTGCTCCATTTCCTTTAGCAAGTAAAATGTCCAGTGAAGCTTTTTCACTTCTCATTTCTTGGGTAAAATGCACTGTTTATGCCAGTTGTGGCTCATTTCTAAACGGTTATTTTAATGTTTGTGAACTGTATTGGTTCAGTGCAGATTTTTTGTGTTCACGCTGAAAACTAGTTTCAGTCCCTTTCTCTACAAAGGCACAGAGGAAGAGCTTTACTGGTTAGTGTGTAGTCTTTTCTTACAGCTTCAATGGGTTAAAGTGATTACTCTTATATTATTTTTACCATTTTATTGACTCACTGCAGCTTAGCACTTGTGACATTTAAAGTCATTGAGAAAGTTCCTGCTGAACTGAAGGGAAGCAGAACTACACTATCCTGATGGAAGTTAGTAGAAGTGTGGCATATGGAGTGAGTTAATGCCACAATTTCATGTGGTGCTGGTATACTGGAATTGCAGCTGACTGCATTAGTGTAAGCGTTTCACACTGTGTTTAATGTGTGTGAAGTACCAGTCTCCCTCTCAACACAATAAGGAAACTGTATTTTGGGTGAAAAACATTTGTCTTAAATGGAGTCCAGGAATGCTGAACTGATACTAAGTGAAAGAAGAAAATTCTTTAGTGACCCAGGTGAGCAAATGCTTCCCACCTTAACTGGGAATGTTTTCCATCAGTAGCTCATGTAGCTTTTAGCCTGTGTCATGGCACTAGTGACCTCCATCACACATATCAAGTCACTGAACAAGCTTTCTTTGTCACCAACCTCTTTGATGAGAGCCATGCAATACCACTTCAAGTAGCTCTCCTGTAACTGGAAATCTCCTAGTACTGGAATTAATCCGAGTACATCCCATACACAGCTGAAGGAGCTGTTCTGTTTTTGATGTTTTACAGTTTAGTGCATTTTTCCCTTGAGTTAATTACAAGCATTTTATGGGTAGCATATGCCAGAATAAGCCATTTCATCATGGTTAAATGGTTGGTAGTAACTCAACACATGGGTATGCATTGACAAGTTTTCTCTTGAAAGACTCCACAGGAGTTAGATCAGTAGATAGATCACCCTGGAACTTTAGCTAGAATATACCCTGTCTCTTCTTCAGCCTGTGAATCCGGGTATGACTAACCTGAAAACTGCACATCCATGCCTGGATAGGAATTCCTGTGTGGGATTAATTTTTCTAGGATCAACAATGCACATATGTGTGCACCTTACTTAATCATATGTGATATGTGGGTACAAAGAGTAATCAAGAATATTATCATCTACTCCCTGCAGTTCATTTTGTTTGGTAACATCTTTCTTTTCCATGTCAGTGAGGAGTTCTGGGTCAGATTTTTTTTTCTGTAAAGCAGGATTCTCTGTTTTAAAAAATTAAGTGTAGAAGCTATTAAACTGCCCCTGGTCTAACACTTCCATCTCCTAGCTTCCTCTCAAACCTAAAGTGACATGCTTTCTCACAGATACTACTATAATGCAGGAGCTACTACTGCTTTGCATTCTCAGTAGGTGTGCCTAGCTGTAACTGCTGGTTTTCTAAAGATGTGTTTAACCCACAAAGACAATAGGCAGAGGTTGGAAATGTTGAAGAGGAGGGTCCTCTCTCCAGACAGAGCTTTTGTGCCATACCTGTGACTGGAAAGCCTTGCTGTTTAGCTGTTGCCTTCTTAAGGAGTTTCAGGTTCCATTTAGAATAAATAAATAGCTCTCTTCACCAATCTCCAGTTTCTCAAGTACACCACAGGTACATCTTGCAGGTGAGAAGTACAAATATGTCTCAAGCCAACACTGATGAGATGCTGAAAGTTGATGCTGGCATGCAACATCACAGTGAATGCATAGCACTGCTGGAAAAACTGCAAATGAAAATGCTGCCCTTTCTGCTCAGTGCTACAGGCAGTGTGCCTCAGTTCTGCCAGTCAGATGCGGTATGGATTTTTAATGATCAAGCCAGCAGTCTAATTTTGTCGCTAGATAACCAACCTGAATTACAGCTCTCTGGAGAGGCCACCAGGCAGTGGAGAAGTTGGGAGGACCTCAAGAAGCTAAAGAATTCATACATTTTCCTTTTATAATTAACCTGAGTTCACCAAAGATACATTGCCATGTGTATTGCCAAGTCTCAGAAGCAAACCAGAGCGGTGAAATCTGTGATGTACTCTTTAAGGCTTAGGTGTGTCACCAGAAGCATAGGAGCAATACCACTGAGAAAAAAAATAGTAAGGATGTGCCTCACATACACAGAAATATTTACTTTCCTTTTCTAAGCAAACCTATGTGCAGCCATCCTCACAGAAAAGATTGCAATGATATACAATCATTGCTGCAATGATTTACAATCCAGAATGTGAAGGAGCCAACCACACACCCTGAAGTCACCATGATTAAACTCTATTACTGCACTTATTTTTGAAACGGGCTAAACACACGGGCCAAATTCCCAGCACTGCAAATAACTACAGTAAAGTAAACAGAACAGAAGTAGGAACACATAATTCTAATAGTCCCTTTAACACCAATCTAAGCACAGTTCACTTCCCTCCCTCCTGTGAGCTGACTGCTCATGGCTGGCAATTGCTTAGTCTCTGTTTCCATTCCGTCTTCTTCCCTCTTGGACTCTGTCTGCCTAAGTTTTCATTATAATATTTTATGTGCATGTATTGGCTTGTTGATTTCTTTATGTTTTGCTTGATTGCATCTGCTTGGTGTGCATTAGCTACCACAGATGCTGTTCTGTCTGCTGCATTTTGTGTACTCAAATGGAGGTTATCGAACCTCTTTATTGACAAGGATAAGGATATATGTGCTTACCAATGCCTCATCAAGCATTAAGTGCTGGACATGGCTGTTTATTGGCAAAAGAATTTGCTTCTCTGGGTATAAGAATACCAGTTTCCAATACTGTTCATGGCTGTACTGTTAAGGAAATACCTTACGAAACTGTAAGTTAAACACTGGCTTCTCGTCATGCAGATGAGGTTCCCAACAATTTGTCCTTTACCAGCAAAATATGGTAGTTCTTACCTGCAGTTACAAGTTAAAGACATTTGCAAACTTCCAGATGGCTATTATCAAAACAGTAATTAACTGAAGTGTCATTCAATTAAACTAGACCAGCGTGTGTTTGACAGCCTTGGGCAGCACTAGGAATAAGTCTGCAGTTCAGCACAGTACTTAAATATGCCTGTAGCTTTAAGTTTGTGGGTAGTCCCCATGAGGGCTAGCGCTAGTTCTCAGTCATCAGAGGTCTAGGAAACTCAGTGTGTGAGGAAAGCTGCAGGAACAGGAAAAGCTTAGTCTGCTATTGAAAACCCTAATGGCAAATATAACAGCATTCAGATACATAAAGGGCGGCAGCAATAAAGGAGATGTGTTACACTGAGAATGGAAGAGAGGAAGTGATCCTTAGCTGAAGCAGGAGATACTTGGTTTGGAACTTCAAGCCATTTTCTAACAGCAAGTATGGTGACATACGAACCAGATCACCTTGGGAGGCTCTGAAACCTCATGGAAATTTATAGAAGTCTTCTAAAGAAAAATCTATCAAGAATAGTTAAGGTGGAGCTGGGTCTTGGAGCAGAGAGAGGGACAAGATACCTAACTGAAGGCCTTTTCAGCCTTATTTTCTACAGTTGTGTTATTTTATGTGCTTAAAATTACACGTGTACATCAAAATAAATGTATAAAGACTCCCAGAAAGTTGTTCTTTATAAGCTTAGGCAAATGCTGTTCTGTCAGAAGGTGGAGCAGTGGATTGGTGTTCTTATTGGGCTCCCTGTCGATAACTTATCTTTCTAAAACACTGGATTCAGTGAACTCAGTGTACTGAACTCCAGAAAATACACACACTTATTAGGGAGGGTTCTTCACTTCAGATCACTGCCCGTACTGGATTTTAGCCATTATTTTTATCTTGCCATTACACATGACAGAGTGTTTTTCTTAGTACAGATTTTTAGTACTTGGGGGAGTGTGTGTTAAATATTTTACTCTGAAATCTTTAATTTATGCTGGAAACTAAAAACATCTTCAGGTGGTGTGGGTAGAAAGCCTTCAGTTGACAGCTTTAATCATGGGTATTACTAAAGTAGCATCCAAAGAGCAGTTCCTTTGCAGGCTTTGGGTAAGGAAGGCAGCCATCATAACACGCATCTGGCAACCCTGTGATAACAATAAATATACGCAGATATATTCCATGCCAGCAGGAACATCTGCAGTCATAACATATGGAGTGAGGATGAGCCCAGGGTGCCTTGATTTTAATAAAAGAAGTCTGTGTTATCACAGGTTTCACAAGCTGAACTTCTGATGGAAGTAAATTAATGAGAACCTAAGTTGCTGTGAAATGAAAAGTTTGCCTAACAACTGAGTTTCCAGCCAGTCATCTTGCAGAGAAGTGACACACAACAGAGCTGGCTTTTGGGAAAGGCAATACTTTTGTGCTTTGAATAAGAAACAGGATTTTTCAAGCAGAGACATGAATATAGAGATGGGCACAGTCAGAAGGTTCAGAGCCAAGTGAGAAAACCTGCCAGAAATTGGAGCAGAGGCAACTTAAATAGCTTGGATCCAAGTTATGAGTGTTCACTTGCAAATGTCTTACTCAGAACTATTTAAAAAGTAACCTGCTACTCTGAAATCAGTTTTCAAGCCCTGAAAAGAAAAGCTGCTTTTTTTTTTTCCCCAGGGTTCTGCCCTGAAGCACAGTGTGCTTACCATTATGCCACCATTTTTCTTTTTGATTTTGAATGCCGCCTTGGCACTGGAGAAAAGCTGGTTTGTAAAATGAGATCCTCTTGCAGGCGACTTTATCTGATAGAATCATTCATGGCCATTACTGGGGAGAGCATGGAGTAAAGGAGTAACCCTGAGCCAGTAAAGCCAGCTACTGCTCATTCTCTTTCTCTGAATATTCCTTGTTTAAGTTTGTTGTTTTACTCATTGCACCTGAAATCGTCATACTCATCTTACAGGATGATAGAATCATAGAATAGTTAGGGTTGGAAAGACCTTAAGATCATCCAGTTCCAACCCCCCTGCCATGGGCAGGGACACCTCGCTCTAAACCATATCACCCAAGGCCTCATCCAACCTGGCCTTGAACACTGCCAGGGATGGAGCATTCACAACCTCCTTGGGCAACCCATTCCAGTGCCTCACCACCCTAACAGGAAAGAATTTCCTCCTTAGATCCAATCTAAACTTCCCCTCTTTAAGTTTAACCCATTACCCCTTGTCCTACCACTACAGTCCCTAATGAAGAGTCCATCCCCAGCATCCCTATAGGCCCCCTTCTGATACTGGAAGGCTGCTATGAGGTATCCACACAGCCTTCTCCAGGCTGAACAGCCCCAACTTTCTCAGCCTGTCTTCATATGGGAGGTGCTCCAGTCCCCTGATCATCCTCGTGGCCCTCCTCTGGACTTGTTCCAACAGATCCATGTCCTTTTTATGTTGAGGACACCAGAACTGCACACAATACTCCCAAGTGAGGTCTCACAAGAGCAGAATAAAGGGGCAGGATCACCTCCTTCGCCCTGCTGGTCACGCTTCTTTTGATGCAGCCCAGGATACGGTTGGCTTTCTGGGCTGCAAGCGCACACTGAAGCCGGCTCATGTTCATTTTCTCATTGACCAGCACCCCCAAGTCCTTCTCCGCAGGGCTGCTCTGAATATCTTCTCTGCCCAACCTGTAGCTGTGCCTGGGATTGCTCCGACCCAGGTGTAGGACCTTGCACTTGGCATGGTTAAACTTCATAAGGTTGGCATCAGTCTACCTCACAAGCGTGTCAAGGTCCCTCTGGATGGCATTCCTTCCCTCCAGCGTATCAACAGAACCACACAGCTTGGTGTCATCGGCAAACTTGCTGAGAGCACACTCAATCCCACTGTCCATGTCAGCGACAAAGATGTTGAACAAGACCGGTCCCAACACTGATCCCTGAGGGACACCACTTGTTATTGGTCTCCAGCCGGACATTGAGCCATTGACCACAACTCTTTGTGTGCAGCCATCCAGCCAGTTCTTTATCCACCGAGTGGTCCATTCATCAAATTGATGTCTCTCCAATTTAGAGACAAGGATGTCGTGTGGGACAGTGAATCTTCTACAAAAAATGGCAAGCTATTCTGGCAGAAGCCTCATTCTGCAAAGCAGTGTGACCCCAGCCAACTTAGGATCATCTTTTCCGTGTAACCATCAGGAGAAGTGTGTGAAAGAAGTCTGTATTGAAAAGAAGACTCATGTCCTGCTGACAATGAAACCTGCCCAGTCAGCTCTGGCGTATTGGAGAGCAGCCCCTACAACAGTCACCTTAACATGTTCGTTTTGGTTGTAGCAGTGAGTGAGATCACTCGGATGCATTGTGATAGATGCAGCAGCTTGGAACATAGAAGTTCTAGCTGTGTATGAACTAACTGTAAGACCATCATGCATTAAAACAGCTGCATGATTTCTGTAGGAGTTACTGTTATTGTTGTTAGGGCTCTTTTTACTACTGCTACACAAATAAGCATGGGTGGATATTCCACAGACTGCATTATACCTCTGCATTCATTTGAAGCAGACATAAATATCAAAGAGCCACAGACTTGCACTGATCTTTTCTGGTCTCTTCTGGGTCACAAATCTTCTCTTTGTTTATCCTTCAACAAACATTTTGGTTGGAATTAGCATATCACTTGTGGTTTTGTATGGCAAAGGTGTGTCTGGCTAGAGATTTGCTTGCAGAAGCATAATCTCTAATGAAAAGCAAGAAACTTGGAGAGGGGTGAGGCACTGAGAACATAAAGAAAGTAACCAGGAATGGTGCTGAATACTGCTTTTAACCCACATAAGAAGCAAGCTGCAAACTAAAAGACATTCTAGATTAAAGAACATGGAGGGATCATAAAACAGATTGAAAAACCGTTGTTAATGAGCTGCTAGCTATGACCTTTGACTTCTATAATATTGCTCAAATATTTACTCTTTCTAATTATTGGTAAATGATGTGTTTCTAACTACTGTGTAGTTAGAAACAGTTGGCAGCTTTTATATATGTCCGTTCATAATCAATTCAGAGTCAAGGCAAAAAAGAACGTGCAGAGACTGGCTTGCTTTAACCCCTGTATCTGTTCTTTCTGAATGGTTTCTGAAGAGAAGTGTTGCTTCTGTGTTGTGAGTGTTTCCTGTGGGTCTGGTCTGTTGTTCTGTCTCTCTGGGTACATTTGTATGGCCAGGGTGTGAGATGTAGATGTGAAACATGACCAAGATTACTGAAGTGCTGGCATATCAAAATAGAAGTCCATAAATGCTATAATTAATTTCAACACATGATACAGATGAAAGGCACAGTGAAAGACATAAATAATGAGTATTTATAAAAATCCATACGTAACAGAATTTGAGAAAGATAGACCTTGTACTTTTTGTCAAGATCTTAAAAAAAATCCCAGTGTGGAACAAAGCTGGATCCCAATTTCAGTCTGTGCCAGCTTCCTCATTACAGAGCAAGGACCTGTATTGCCTCCGAAATAACCACCACGGAGTGGGCAGCACACTGTAGACACATTACTCTTTCCAAGCCTTTTCAGTGACCAGATGGAACAAAGACAGACCACTATGCTTTTGGCAAACGTGATATAAAGATACCTTTTTGTAAATGACCAGTTCACCTTGAAAGTCAAGGTGAAGTGTGTTCTAGACAAGGACACCTATAACTTCCCTATTGAGAGAGATCTTAGCAGTCTCTGACTCAGATTCAGATCTGCTGAACAGTATGACTCCTTCAATGCCTGGGTTTGATGCGTTCTTGTGTAGTTAAGGGTTGCTTATCAGGCCCTGCTATGGTATTTGTAGCTCTTATTACTGACAACATACTTAAAACTTGTTGACTTTGGTCGTTCCATACAGTGCATTTATCATTGTTTGTTGAAGGATTGAAAGTCTGACATGTAATAATTCAATCCATCTACCTTATTCCATTTCCTAAGAAACTGATGAATTTGAAATGGCTGAAGATTTTTGTCATGTGGATTGAAGGCACATAATTAGGAGGAGAAAGATACTGTACTGGTGTGCAAGTGATTTACAACCTGTGAATAAATACATCCTAGCCTTCCTCTGACTGTCCCATCCCTCTGCTGAGGACAAAAGCATTTTCCCTGCTTTCAGATGTGTGGATCAAAGCTTCTGTGGATGTAATATTGAAATTGGGTTATAAGCTTCTGGGCTGCATGGCTTTAAGGAACTTTGGTCAGTGTTCTCCTTTTATTCAAAATGCAGTAAAAAGGAAGTATTTTTCTTTCTCTCTCTCTATTCTTCCTGCATCCTTGCCATAGGGCCTGTGTGAAGTATAGAATTTAGCAGCTTTGGACTTTATAGCCTCTTTACTTACCAAACCCAGCATTTAAAAAACTCCACAACTTCAGAACTGTTGCATCAGTATTTTATTCTGGACTCTGTATTTTATTGGTGCTATAAACTACATACTTATTTGCAGGACTCCAATTCTTTATTTCATCAGTATTTACTGAGCTGAAGAGATTTGGGGGTAGGGGCTGTTAGAAAATGTATACGTACTAGCCTACAAAATGCATTTTTACATTGATCCTGTAACCAGCTGACAGCTCAGGAAAAATGAATATTATTCTATCATGAATAAATGTTTGTCAAAACAGGTATTATGCACAATAGACTCCCTCGGTATAGATCTGATAGTGCATTTGCTCGCCTCAAGGGACTGAATGTCCTTCCACCAGAACTCAATAAGTTGTTTTTTCTTTAAATAGTCTGGGAAGCTAAAAATCTTAGCACTTGTACATTAAAGCTTCAGGTAGTAAATCAAGGAGAGTAGAAACAATGTACTGGAAGTTGAATGAGCAGTTCCATTTTGTAAATAAAGCATAACTCAAGGCACAGTTGAGTGAATAGAGCGGGGAAAGGTACTAAATCTGCAAAACTTCAATACAGCAGCTCATACAACTCTGCTGCCAGTCACGTGAATTGAAATTACACCTTCCGTCCTATGACCACAAAACTTAGGAATTCATAAATTTCCATAGCTCCTTGCTGAAAAGAGAGGACGAGGAAAATTGGTGAAAGAACTAGAAAGAGCAGATGGTATCTCTGTTTTGAAGAGATACTTGACAGTTCCTGTAGAAGGGAAGGGAGAAAAAAGTGATGGAGGCATAATTTTGGTAATGTAGGAAAATGTTTCCATAGACAAAGCTGAAGAGGTGTTATTAGCACTCAACGAGATTAACTCATTCTTTACTTCAGTGATTTTTACAGTGTGAGAGAAAATGTTCTCCAAGGCAGTCTTCAGCCTCAGTACCAAGAATGTGCACAAGGCTTCCAGCTGCCACGTGAGGTGCATTCAGGAGAGCGATTTTACCGAGAGTCTCATGTCCCATCTTGTGCTTGCAGGAGATCAGCAGTCTTCTAGCCGTGTATATCGGATAATAATATTTTATGCTTCTGGAATGTATCTTCTAATGAAGGAGTGCCATTTAAATTGGGGCTTTGCAAGCCTGCACATGGCAGGTGAGGCTATGCACCCAGGAAAAGCAGGTGCAGCATGGCAACAGCCAGTAAGAGGGATTTAAACCTTTCTGAGGACCAGTTTGGCAAATAAATAGCGGTAGAAATGGGAACAAAACCAGTTTCATGCACATCCTTGCCATAAGCAGTTATAGCAAGTGGTATGATGTCGCCTTCAGAACCAAAATAAGATCCAAATCGCCCTATTATAATGCACAGTGTTACTCCATATCTGAACAAATGCAACAGAAACAAGCACAGTCCAGCTTTACAGTAACGGAAACCAGTCTCCTGATTTAAAACTCTCTTGCAATACTTGGATAAACATATATTTGGAAGTTGATTTTTGACTCTGAAGCACCCATGGAAACAAAAAGTGGATGTAAGCTGAAATGTCCATCCCTGGTAATAACGTTGATCTTTACTATGATAAGTGCCAGTCCATGATAAATACCTGATGATCAGTGGCAATAAACAGGGCTCACAACACAGCATGTTCCCTTAGAGTGAACGCCTTAGTAGCCCAGCAGGGACTTTTCTTCCTGTTGTTTACTTTGGCAGTGAAAAGTGAGCTCCACCCTGAAATGCTTGAGAGCCTAATCACAGGAAGTAGGTGCCTAGTGAAGAAGGATCACATTGACAGGGACCATCTTGGAATAGAAATCCTGTGGAATTCTGTAGTCTTCGATTCCAAGTATGACTCAGGAAGTTTCCTGAATCGTCTCAGTCTTCATGGTGCATGGGCACAGGGGATTGTCAGAATTTCCCAGGATATACACAGCACAGCTGTTCTAACATGTTTGTACAAACACCCTCTTTTTGTTCCCTTCAGAACCATTGATACCTAAGCTTGACAATTCCCTCAGAAACCTTATTATTTTAAAAGAAACTTTTTCTCAAAGCTCCTTTGGCCCGGGACAGACTGTCTGATCACAGGGTTGGAGAGAACAATGTGAAAATTACAGGTTTAAATCCCTATGGAGGTGTTTGCATATTCCAAGGAATTATATTGACCACTGGGTTGGCCTTCTCTTGCACCTCCACAAAAAATAAAAAGCCAGAATGCCTCGATTTCAGTTTGACATGGATTTCAAACCAAGGGGAGACTCTTACGCCATCAGTATTACTGTAGTGCCAGACAGTATATCTGCTACATCATTTGGTCTACACAAGAGTTCAAATATGAAGATAAAAATTCAGAGAGATGAGTTACTGCTGTTGAATCATAGCCAGGTAAACCTGACAGAACTGAGGGAAAGATCAAGCCTTATGATTGTACATGAAATGTGTGCTTTTAAGATGCTTTTATTTGCCTGTTAAAGGAGTAGAAATACAGTTTTGTGCTTTCAAGCTCTCTGTACTATAAAGACTGATCTCAGAAAATGTTATGTGGTAAGAGTGTCCAAGTGTTACCACTGTTCAGACCTAAAATCAGCTTTCTTGTGCTTATCTTATCATTTCTGGGGTTAGATTGCACCAGCCTCATTTAGCAGTGACTTTCTTCCAGGTTCTGCCTAGCACCAGACTTTAGCTTAACAGAGGTGCAAAGAGGGTTCTCAAATCTATTTAGGCAAACAGTTTTGGGAGAAATGCAGAGTTTCCTTTGTTTAATTCTTAGAGGGAGGGATTTTCGTTTTAAATCATAAACATAGAATGTTGAAAAAAAATGTTCTAAAACTCTTCTATTTTTAATGTTTTTAACTTTCCTTTTGGGGAAGCCTGTAATCCCAGTCATTGCTCTTACTTCCCTGGAGGAAATTAAACTAAAAAATGGAAGAAAGGAACAAAGAACTTTTCAATTTTTTTTGTAATTTTCAAAATCTGTTGGAAATAAAAGTATTTTTTCTTGTAAACTTCTCTGTAAAAGTGGTGTGAAAAATAAAATTGATGGAGAGTTTTCAGTCAATTGATGATTTTCCTCCCTTATTTCCTCTGTTTTAAACACTGAAGAGATTATCATGGTTCTGGGTCTGTCTTTTCGTCTTCTCCTAACTGCCATATATACTCCTGAGGAAAAACCTGTCCCTCTTTAAGCCACACAAACTCTTCAGTAGTGTTGCTGGAGAACAGAACCAGGTTTGATATTCAGTGTCACTGTATTCAGTGTCCTCTTGCTTTTTAATTGAAACTTAGAACAAAGGCAGCTTCATGATCAACAGGCACATGTGACAGACATGCCAACAAGCCAGGCACACCATCCAGGGACTGCAAAAAGCCATTGTGTGCAAACAGCAAAGCTGAAAAACTCAAAAACTTAATTTGGCTGAGGTTTTTTTAATGCTTTTATGTTTCCTGAAGTGCCAGGCTGGTGTGCCTTGTAGATGGGGCACAGTAAAGATCTGTGGTACTAAAATAGACTGAGTTTGCATCACCATTTTCTTTCTACCCTGAATCCAAACTCACTACGTATTTTCCATGTGCTATGAAAGATCCCTGCAGAAGGGATCAAATCCTATATAGTATATTTGTATAGATATGTTCTGTGCTTTTAACATATTTTAACATGATCTGATACAATAGTTTCCAGCCTTTTTTATCTTGCAGATGCGTGAAGAGTTTTAGAGGAGGGGATAATCCCTTTGTTGTAGGTTAAAATCATTTGTCAATATGCTTCTTTTACTTACCACAGGTTCTTCATAAAGTCTGTGGTTGAAAATGGTGAGTGAAACGTATTTCATCCATAATGGGCTCCAACTTGTCAACTCACAAAACAGAAACGTTAACATACTGAGTACATGTTTAAAATCTCCATGTACCTCAATTCTTTCTTTCCTTGGGTGATCATTTGCTTCTCTGCTAAATCAGAACCCCTGATAATTGCAGCACTTTCTCTTGGTAGCCTGCAATACTGTATCATTGATACATTTGTTAGAAGATGAGCTTGCAAGCTCACTGTGCTTGCTTCTGCTGCTGGGGATCCCCATCCCTGCTGGATCAGGAGCGCTACTGGCTGAGAAGCTACTTGTGGCACTCTGCTTTGACAGAAGTCTCCCAGAAAGCTCCCCTTTTCTCTTGCTTCTGCACCTGGCAGAGCCATAGAAGGTCTCTGTACACTGCAAGCACCACCTCAATAGTGAGTATAAACTTGCCACATGTGGTATCAAGTCATTGATTTTTGCTCCACATACCCAATTTTGTCTTGGTATGGGAAACCGGTAGTTTGAGTTCATTGTGTCAATACAGCATTTAAGACAAGCCAAATTTTGGAGAAGATACACTGCAAAATCATTTGTGTATTTGTTAGAAAACCTTCTAGGGATGACTATTAGGCCTTATGGAATATGTGAAAACTAGTGACACCTTATATTTAACTGTGCATGCTAGATCAATCTGGACTGCATGAGCATAGTGTTGGGTCCTGCTTATGCTCTGGACCTGCCCTCAGGCTGCTCTGGAGCTCAGGCTATCACTCTCTCTTAGTGTTGTGTAAACAATGTGGATAATGAGGAAATCTGTTACCAAAGGAAAGTTAGATCTTGACAGTATAGATATGGCTGGAGAGCTCGGGAATGGGATATAGGAGGTGTACCAGCAACAGTATAGACTCACTTGCAGTTCAGCTGTCCCTACAGCAACAGTTCTGGTGCCTCTGCAGTGATCCTCAGTGCTTTGCCAGGTTACGTGGTCTGGGTGTGAACTATGGGCTTTATGCATATTCTTGTGTTTACTTTCCATTCCCTGTGCCCAGGTACTTTCAGGAGATGTTCTTGCACTACATGCTCACCTGAGTGACCAAGCAGCAGTGGCACTTCTTTTCCTAAAGTCTCTTGAAAATCCTTTATAGTCTGTGATATAATCCTTGATACAAAAATAACCCTCAGAATACTAGCAGGGAAAAGGACTTGCAGGACAGGAATGAATAAAGCTGGAGTAGGGGAGAGCAGAAGAAAACTGCTCTCAGAGACCCTTCAGGGACCCTCCCATGCATTTCCTATCCTGCTAAAGAGAACCCGTGTCTGTATAGGTAGTGAGTTGCTCCAAGCTGTAGCTGAGCCAAGCAGAGATTTTCCATCAGAACTTTTTTAACAATGTATGTTTTGAATTTTCCGTCAGGATGGCACTTAGAAATCAGTTGCCAACTCAGAAATCTATTTGCCAACACTCATCATCTTATGAGGCAAATATCCAAGATAAGTGCTGTCTTCAACTTCTGTCCCGTACTGTTGCATTGCAGTTCTCCCTGTGTTGCTTTTTGTGTCTCCCTGTGTGCTTTAACTTTCAAGCTTTGGGCTGGCAGCAGGTAGAACTGGTTGTATTGTTTGTTTGAAATACTAATTGCTTGGAATTCTGACCATGGGTATGGCTGGTGAGCAATTCACAAATCCAACTGTGTTTGCTTTGCGTCTGCCAGAAAGGTTTTTTTGGGTTTGGGGTTGTTTTTTGCTTGCTGCCATTTCTTTATAAACAGTTTGCTTTGACTTTGCTCCATTATTTATATTGGCAACACCACAGCCAGGTCATCTGGCATTGGTTGTGTCCCTTTGCTGCCTGGCTGACTGAAACATTTGATGTGTGATGTTGGCAAATAGTGCATTTTCTGGTGCGTACTTTTTCTCTAAAAAACACTGGTGCTAAAACTGTTGTAAGTGTTCACAGGGGGGCTTGCAAACAATCAGTAGTTTTCTAAAAGCTGGGGGATGGGTAATTATTCGATTCTGTGAATCAGATTTTGAATTCTCCCAAATAAAACACTCAAGGACTGGTTTCCTTTGTCTTTGACCAAGTAGATGGGGCAGTGGGCTGATTTGGAGTAACTACACATCAAATGAGAGACAGTCCAGTTCTGAGCTCTGCTACTGTGTGGAGCATGTGTTGCAGGCAACTCTTACCTAGATGACAAAGTGAGAGCCAGCACAGGGAAGAAGAGGCTCCTTATGAGTGAAAATTACTTAAACTCACAGTGATAACCCTCAGAGCAGCGCTGATCAGGGCCATCTGCTTCACAGCTGTGTTCCCTGGCAGATGTTGGGGCTTGCTGCACATCTGGGGTAGCTCCTGAATTGCCATGGTGGGAGTGGAAAGGGAGAAGGAGAGATGGCAGCAAGTCACATTGACAAACAGCCCTGCTGCCGTTAGAGGTGAGTCTGGTATGGATGATAACTCCTGGCTCTGCCAGCCAACAGCCTGACCTGTACCAAAATGTACATTATGCCTGAGCTTAAGTGTGCATTAAAAGCTGCATGGAGGACAGAGAGGCTGTAAGAAGTCACCAATGTGTTTTGTTTGGATCTGTCTATTCCCAAATATTACATTATCAGGAGCAGTTCCAGATACACAAGACAATTCACATGTCCATTCTCAGCCCTTAGACTGGCCTACTTGCTAGTAACTATTAGGCAGTTGTATTGCTGAGCACCGATAACAGCATCAGGGACCTAGTGTCTATCCTGGCTTGTGTCTGAGCAGAGGTAGAGAGCTGTCTACTGCTGCTGAAGAGTCCCACTCCTCCTGTTCATATGGTAATAGTAAAAGCAGCAAGCCCAAGTATTTAGCCACCTCTTGCCAGTCTCTGGCCTCCACCAGAACAGCCCAAACCCTCCTTTCTGGACCAGTACAATTCAGTTTGTCCTGCATGGTGAAGGATCAGTGTTTTACAATGCTTCATATGCATATATAGCTTTATTATAATTATTGCTATTTATTATTTGCACTGTGATAAGCCTTAGAAGCTGTAGCAAGCCTCCCATTGTGTGGAACACTATATAAAGCCAAAAGGAGAGGGGAAAGCTGTAGAGTTTTTATATTAAGGAGTACAAACAACCAAGACATCTCTTGATCACTCAAGTCTGTTGGAACCTGGGAGATTGAGTTAGTAATGGCTTTTTGCATCCTGATATTACTCACCTCCCAGCACCCCAAAAGCAATGATCAGTTCCCCACAAGACTTTTATTCATTCCTGAGGTTACTCACAGTGAGTTTCTCAAGTGATGTGCAGACTGTGGACTTGGGGCATTGAGTCAAGGGAGTGACTCAGGAGACTCTGATTGGTTTAGTAGCTGCCCAGCTCCATTGTGCAAAATGAAGAGAGAACTGCAGTTGCTACACAGAAATAGGTGTGGTTTCTTCTTCCCTGTGCGAACCATCCTTGTGCAGACCTGCACTATTCCAATCAGCTTGTTGGCTGATTCACTAGCTGTGTAATTTATGTGTCAATCAAGACAGAATTACCAGACCCATGTACACCTTATCCTGTGCTCCACAGCTGCCTTTGAAATTGAAGATAACAAGTTATCATCACTTGGCTGTTTCTAAAGCTTGAATGCCCCTTAAGCTGCCAGAGGACAGCCCTGACAAAACCAGCTGCTTCAGCTTTGAGACTTTATCTTTGGGCTCCCCTTGCAGAGTGAGAAGTGATTCAGATGTGCTGTAACAGCCCCCTCCCAGGTGCAGTGAATATGCAGTGGAGACTCCTGCCTCATCTTAGCTTTTTCAGTACCAGCTTCAGTTGTTGTAGGCTTTTGGAGGATCTTTCACCAGAGAAAATGGTGCTGTCTTCTATCACGATTTGATCTCTATAGCTGCCAGACTGAGGCGTCAGTTGAAAGTTCAGTCTGTACAGCTTCTTCTTGTGTTGGGAACAGGGAAAGCAGCAGACTCTGCATCTGGTATCACATTCACAGGTACACCTAGGAGCAGTGTACTTAGGAGTGCAGACTCCATCTGTACAGACTTCACCTTCTACAAGCAAAACTGAGCAGGACAGATGGGGGAATGGGAGGAGAGATACTCCTCCAAGAGGAGTTCGGAGTACCTCCCCTGCTCTAACCACCAGTTCACACACCACAGCTGTTACTGGAGAAGTGGCAGCTGATGACCTGAAGCTAGGTCGGCTGCAGTTCATTGTCCTGTGCCAGCTAGACACCTGACTTTCAGTAGCTTTGGGTACCTGAGCCAGTCAGTGACTTCAGTGAAAGGTGAAGCAGCTCAGGACCTCTCGAAATTATGTCCATTAGGAACCTGAGTGCAGTAATCAGTCTGTTTCATCAAGCAGCATCCTCAACCTTACCTTCTCCTATATTTCCCCTTTTAAATGCAGAGTTTGTGCTTCTCAGTCAACAGTTTCATTTTAAAGCACCTCTACGTCTACCCCGCCATCCTCTTACTTTTTTACAGTAAGAAAGAAGAGACACTCCGTGAACACTTTGTTCTCAAGACACATTAAACCAGTATCTTTCTCGCTGATGACATTGCAGGGACTGAAATACTGTAGTTTTCTTATTTTATCAAAATTGGGATGGCTACTTTTGGTTATACCTATGTAAAGAAATCTGGTGAACAAAGGTCAAGGAGTGAGGAAATTTCTCCAGTCCTGAGCATATTATCTTAAAATGTGAGATCTGATCTCTTGCTCCAGTGAAATCTTTATGTCATTTCAGTGAATCTTCCCTGTACTGGTGGGTCTTACAGAGCGGTGATATCCCAGTGTGTTCAGTGCTGTTTTGCCTTGAACAGTTTCTGTCTGAGAGCAGCCAGGCTATGTCTGAAGCACACAGCTCTGGACTGTGCTGGAACCAGATGTAAAATGAGATGACCAAAGTGCAGGTTTAAAGTGCAGTTGACAGTAAGAGGGACAGTAAAGTGTCACGTTCAAAGAACGTGAAGTTCAAAAAGCTAAATCCACTTTTATGGTTTTATCAAGTCTTAAGCCAAGAGCAGTTTGGCCAGGTCCCAGGCTGAGCTCTACTCCTCTTAATGACTTACCACATGCAGCCTGTCCTTTGATTAGTGTTCAGAAGGCAGAGTCATGGGTGCTTCTTCCATGCAGGGAGGAAATGAAGCTTCATAAATGTTTTTATGACTAAAAGTATATATAATTGCAAGTTCTGTAATTTAGGGGAGGCATTGATGAATTCTGAAGAAGTTTTGATTCCCATCAACAAACATAGGGCGTAGCCTTTGGAGTGGCAGTGTAGTGCTGAATAGCAGCCATGTCCCTATGCACTTTTCTGGAAGTTTGCGACTTTAAAAGAACAGAGTGCAATCTTGACAGTGCACAGCTACGATTCCTTAAAAGGTCTGTGCAAAAACAGGCATGAAGCATCAAGTTCATTTCCCATTCTGTGGTACAAACCTGTCAAAATCTGTGTAGGGTGAGAGGAGCAAAGGTGAGTTCTGATTCTTACAAATAAACACAGGACACCAAATGGCACTGTCATGTTCAGTAGGTGGAAGTGTTTTGGCACAAGGTATGATTAAGCTGTAAACGTCTTTGCTGTAGGACACTACATCTTAAAATGCTGTACAGATTCAAAAAATAATTGAACAAATTAATGGAAAATACCCATCAAGGAATGACTGCAATGCTGCTGCTTTTGATTTAGGAAATCTCCATTGTACACCAGGAAAATATCTATATATGCTTATCCTGTTTCCATAGTCTTCCTCGGGCTGTTAAAGTGAGCCATGGTGGAAGACAGGGTTGTGAGTTAGATGAAGCTTTGCTTTGACCCACTATGGCTGCTCTGCTGCTCCATTTCCTATTCAGTGAAGGCTATAGGTGATATACATGGAAGAAATTTTGTTCCTTTATCAATTTGGTGTATTTATATTTATTAATAGTGCTGCCTTCTGAATAGAGCATAAATATCTATGTGGTGGGCAGTGCAGTTCAGATTGCTGACTTGAGCACTTTCCAGCCAGTTTGTCCTAGCTGGGAGTTTAGCCCCTTCTATTGCAAGCAGCAAAATATGCTTAGTTTGCAGCCAGCTTTGCAGAGACATCCACAGGTGCTCTGTAACTCTAAGAAAATACCAGTGTAGATCTCAGATCATGTATCAGAAAGTATTGGCATAACTTCATTTTCTCCAGCTTAAGCCTTCACACCTGTGTCTGTCTGGGATCTAAATAGTTAATCTACCTGAGCAAATAGGCAGGAGAATTTTTTTCTTTCCATAAAGTTTGATTCCTGGAGGCAGATCTTTTTTTTCCAGCGAGTGTCAGGTAATTGGAAGGGTAGGGTGAGGCAGGAAACCACGACACGCCTTTGTTGGGACTTGTTTGAGAGCACGGGAATAGAAAAGCAGAAGAAGGGTGAGAATAAAACAGGTTGACTAAAGAAGAGGTGAACATTTTTGGATGATCACTCAGATTCCACACACCTTTGGAAGGACGTGATATAAAGTGTAGGTGGCAAATTTTGGTAGAAAGGAAACGGTTGAGGAGAAAAACAGATTTGCAGTTCAGTAAGGAAAGCACTCCAGGTAAGTTACATTACTTAAAAAAGAGTAGGGAAAAAAAAGTATCCTTTATTTTCTCTCTCCTAGATTCCTTGAAGAGGAAGGCTGAATTCTCAGGCAAAATAAAGGAGGTCTTACATGTTTCTCTGGGGAATACAATGTATAAATTTGTGTAAGAGCTGGGTCATTCGGGGTTTGTGTTTGTCAGTGAATACTGCTCTTTTAAACTGAGCATCAAGTGAAAGGAGTGTACCTGCTGGGAGATAAGAAATGTGAAGCCAAGATCTGGTATATTTTTAATGCACCTTGTGATACTGCCATGCAAACAGATAAAGCTTAGCTAGATGTTCTCTGTTCTGTAAGGGTACCAGCACGGTGAAATGCACATCACCTGTTGGCTCATTTTAAAAGTGAGTAGAGCTGAAATGTGCTGGAGGAATGATGATCATAAATCAGAGCTTCAGGTGGTGGGTGCAGGGTGTAATATTAAGGGATTGATGTTTAGTCCTGAGAGTGCCTGCAACTGCTTCTGAGTGAAAGTTTGTGTCGCCATGGACAAGCTTTGTTTTGTCCTATGCTGAGTAGACTTACTTATCAGCAGTGACTCACTGACTATGGACTTCGTGCTACATTTTTGTTACAGAAGATTAGGAGGCACTGTAAGGTGTTATTTAAGCTTTGTCACAGTAAGCTGGAGAGTTCTGTTTTCAGGAATTGGTTTGAAACCTTTCAGCAGCAGGTCTGGCAATTTGAACAGAGTAGCATAAGGTAAAAGACCTATCTTTGGACTGAATTGTAGAGTGATTTCAGGGAACTTACTTGTTCTTGTGTGACTAATTGCTTCATCTGCTGAATGGTGACAGCAGCACTTGCTTGTTCTGCAAACATATTTTGTATAATAGCAGGTTGTTTGGCTCCCTTTCTGTGCCAGAAGTGAGAAGCTTGTATGGGTCAGACTGGCCTTGCTTTGGACTGTTTCTCTTTGAGTAGCTCAATTAAGTAGAGCGAGCGAGGACATGTTTTTGAAAGGAAGGTACCTGGCAGTCTGGAGTAAGGTCTGGGCAGTGCTCCTGGTTGTGCTCTGGAAAATGGGCAGATACTGCTGTCAAAGAAGACGGGACAGATTGTGGGCAGAGAAGCATTTGGTTCCTGCAGCATGTCCAAACTTTGGTTGGGCACTAACCTGCTTCCTTGGAATGAGCATCATTTCAGTGAGTCTACAAGATGAGCAGATTTGGTTGATTTGATTCTGACTGTGTTAGTTTTGTTAGAATAACTGAAAAGAAGCAGGCTTTAAAGCAGAATGAGGAGGTCAGATTCCTAGACTGTAGTGTAAAAGAAGAGAGATAAGGGGCCATTTTAAAACTCTATTAAAAACCAGTTGATTCTGTGATTCTAGTCCCAGGACAGTGGCACCTGAAAGGCTTGATTAAGAGAAAGGGGCACCCTAAGAGACATTTGACATGATGGGAGACATAGCATTTGCTTTTAACATAGTCAGTGACATGGTTTGGGGACATCTATTGAGTCTCAGAGTATTTGCGATCAAAGGATTCCGCTGACATTAAATGTTATTAACCTCAGCACCTGCTGGTGCCTCCTTCTCCTAATGGAGTGTCTAACAGCAGGAGCCTTATTAATGGAGGAAGGAGGGAGTTGAAAGGATGTGCAGTGAGGGTGTAACAGCATTCTGACATGAAAACTGGAAGAACATTGTGGAGGAATAAAAGAATTTGAAATGTGCCTGCTTTCATTTTTCCATTAAAATGTGTCTTTGTGGCTATTCCCCTCCCCTTTGGAAAAATGTCTGTAATAAACTTTATTAGCTTTCCACACCATACCTAAATTCTGAGATAGTAAGAGGGGTTTGAGTGTCCCATCGCAGTGGCTTAGTGTCCTTGCCAGTGTGGTGCACTGCAGTCAGGTGGAAAAGGGGGTGCAGGAGTCACCCTGCAGTGTCAGGCTGATGTGGAAAGCACAGATCTAAGTATGCCTTGCAAAGCTGGGTTGCTGTTACTATCCTGCTTTTCAGTGCTCTACAGAGGAACGTGGACAAGTGTGGCAGTGCTAGACCTCTCCTGGTTCTTCACACCATTAGGGTCTGCAAGTTCTCTGTTTTTGTGGGTGCCACAGGCACACTGCAACCCCTGAGCTTATGCTAAAGTGGCCATAGGGTTGCCCTCTCATGCTGCCTGCACTGTTTGAGAGTGATCCCACTGCACGAGTTCCTGCTTGTTGCTCAGAGATTATTGCAGGCGACTGCTCTGATTCAATAGCACTATTGCTTTGCCACAGACGTAGCCCACAGCTACGGCTTTGTGAATCCAGATAGGAGCTGGTGAAATGAGTCAGTCAGTCCTGGCACATAATGGAAATCCAGCTCAGTCATCCTACTGGAGCCTGGGCTGGCTTTTGCACTCGTGTGGCTAACACATGCAACATATATCAAACTGCACCATGTGCTGGAGCTGGACTGTGGCATGTGTGGCTCCAAAGATGTGGTTTAACCTCTTGTGATTTTACTATTTTTATTGGTAACAGAGCAAGATATATGCCCTTTCCTCAAGGGAAGGCAAAGATGCAGAAGATGTATTTACTCCGTGGTGGTGCTGCCCTCTTCCAGCACCCATAAGCAGCACCACTTCCCAGTAGCAGAAAGGGAATGGAGTTCTGGGGCTACAAAGCAGTAGGAGGGCAGTTTACAAATACAAAACTGTGTTCCCTGCCAAAAACACTGGCAAAGCCAGCAGTGCTGACAACAGCTTCCAGCATCTGTTTTTTAGGGAAGGAGCTTGAAAGATGTTTCCATTGTTGATGTAATAAAGAAGAATAGCAGAGAGATTGCCTTTCCTTGGAGTGAATGACTCTTCCGTTGGAGGGCACTGTTATTCTGCTGGAGGAGGAACTCCCCTAACAAACACATACAGCTCCAGTCTTGCACATGCCTTGGAGTCAGCACTCTGAATAATCCCTTGGAAATCCCCGGTGTTAGCAAGCACTGTAAGGTGTGGACAGTGTTCTGATGCTGAGGTTGTGTACAGACTTGGATGTGGCCTCAGGAGCTCCATTTACAGGGCTGTTTAGCCAAGCTCAGGTCTGAGGTGCAGAGGGTGAGGGCCCTTGGCACTGTGGGTGTTCTCTGCAAATTGTAGCTGAGTCTGTGATAGGAGGCTAAAGTGACTTGACTGACAGTGTGTCTTCTACACTCAAATTGTTGTTGTCCAGCTCTGGGAATAGCAGAACTGAATGTGAACTTAAGATATTCCTGCAGATTCTCTGCTGCATCCTACCTTGTACCATTATTTGTGTGTGGGCAGTGCAAGCGTAACATCAAGGGGGGTACTCAGTAGACACTTTGCAGAAGGGTAGTTGGAATCATGAGGATCAGACTCAAATGGGAGTTGAATTGGAGGACACAATCTTGGGTTCTGCCTCAAGCTGGGCTCTGAAACTTGGAAGGAATTTTTTTCCCAAAGTGTGTTTTTTGTACGCAGCCTGTTACTTGTGTACATGTTGGTACAGCTGGGTCTTCAGTTTTGAGGAGGAGTCTTCGAATGCACTGGAGAGTTCTGATCTATTATGACCTTGTGCATAAATTCAAAGCTCTTCCTTTTCACTGTTTGTGGCTGCACAAGACAAAATGTTATCTTAGCTAAGGAGTGAGCAAATGTGTATTTCCTTCTGACAGAAATGTTTTCTCTTCTAATTGGTGTTTTTCCACAATCATGTTTCTTTGTGGTATTCCTGCCTTGGCAGGCAGTTATACCTCTGCTAGAGGTATGACTGTAATTTTGACTAGAGTGTGATCCAAGGTATGAAGGGGAGTGTACACAGCATTCCCAGCAGTGATTCCAATACTATGTAGACTGACCTGAGCTGGCATTAAATTGTATCAGATTCCAAAGATGCAGACAGGGCCTCCAAACTGTCTCTGCTCTGCTTATAAAACAAGATAAAGCACTTCTTACCTTAAGTTCCTAGCTGCTGAAAATAGCTAGTTTAAGTGTGCCTCCAGTGTTTTTCTGCTTCACTAAAGTCAATGTTGTGGCTTTAGCATCGATTTACTCAGAGAATGCACAGTGTTACTGTCGCAAGTGCTTAGGTGTTTCTGGCAGTGCTCGCATGGTGCATATAGCTTACTCCTCCCACTGCCTGTGTTTCTAATCCTGTACTGTTGAGTCCTGCCCAAAGCAGATGTGTGGGAGCGGTATTTCAATCCTGTGGTTTTGATCAAGCCTTTATAGGGGCACAACGGGAGACAATAGTGTAGTGCCACAAAGTCTGGGTTTAAATCCAGGTCTAAACCTCTCCAGCACTGAGTTGCTTTGCTTCAATGACCCTTATTTCACCTGCTGGCTTCACAACCCCTCCTGCTGTTCCAGCTCTGCTGCATCCAGTTTTGTAGTAAAAGTGATGCAGGTCTGTTAGTAATACTCATATGGCTCTGGAAAGGCATTATAAACTCCCTGTCATAGTTGTCTTCCACAGCTGCAAGGAGAAAAGTGGTGGGCCTTTTGGGGAGCTGTTGTAATCTCCTACTATCCACAGAGCTCTGAGTGCAGTGTCTGCTTTCCTTGCAGGTGGCAATGGTATGGATTCTGTAACAAAGAAAACGAGGCAAGATGGATCAGAAGTTACTGAAAGACGTAAGGAGAACATTTTCTGAGTCACACACCAGAAACCCCAGAAGTGGATGCTCAGTTTTCTAAGGGGTTGAATGCTGATCAGAGGCCCAGAGCTAAATTCTGCACCTGTTCCTGGTCTCTCTGTTGAAGACAGACTAAGGGCCAAGGTCACACATACAGAGACATGTAGCATGACCTGATTATTTAGCCACAGGTGATCACCCTATGGTAACATTTTTAGCCAGTAGTGCAGACATTTGGACTCTCCTCCTACCTCTGATACCAGTGCCTGTGTGGCCTAGAAGATGGTCTTTAGATGTGTTTTTTGGCTGTGTGTAAAACAGGTGATAGTTTTCCTGCTGGCATTATGGGAATTAACTAGGAGGAAGCTAGTAAGGGGGCTACTGTTCCAGCAATGGCTGTGCCCAGGAATAATAGTACTTCGATGTTTTACAGGGATCTTGTGAAGAACAAAAGGGTTTCATGGCGGCATGTCCCTAGTTACTGTAGAGGTAGGAAGGCTTGAAAACAAACCCACAGCATTGGGTACTAATGAGACTGCAGCCTCCAAGCAGTGTGGTCTTAATGGACTGTTCTCTAAATGAGACCATCTTTGAATAAGTCATGTTCTTCCATGGAAGTTAAGTAGAACATTGATCTTGTTTGGCTATATTAACATGCCAATGCTTCTGCATCCTTTTCTTTCTTCAGTTATTACAGAGACTGTGACCACAAGACTGACATCCTTGCCACCCAGTAAGTAACTGTCATTACATTACATCTGCTGTTCTGTGCTCCTCCATGCTTTTTGACTGCATTATTTCCATAAATCCCTGGGTGTAGGCAGTCTCCTTGCAGAAAGATTCACACCCAAAGAGGAGCTATTTTCAGAAATGCTTCTCCCAAAATACTTTTTACTAGAGAGTATGCAGGAAGTAGAATGTGGGAAACTCTCTGGATACTGTCAGAAACAGCTGCAGAGTCCACTAAGACTGGTAGACCAGACTCCCCAAGGGCTTAAACCCAAATAGAGGGTCTCTAGTGCTGACTGTCTCTTGGGGACAAGGGTCAAAAGCAGTGTGTCTGCAGCCTCCACTGCTGGAGCTGCAGTGTATTCTTCTGTCATCTTACCCAGCTGACAACAGTGAGTGTTGTAATGTCAGGTGTCATGGGTGATTTCTGCTTCTGTCAGGAAGTACAAGTACCAAGCAGGGAAGAATCCTCTATGCTCTTTATGGCACCATATTCTTTATTAGCTTGCTCCAGCTGGGTTGGAAAGGAATTGCATCTCATTTGTGATGAGGGTTATCAGGAGTATCCTTCAGTCCATCTGTGGAGCAAAGCTTGAATACAGACCTCCTGGGTCTGCTGTCTGAATGTTTTATCTGCTCTGCCAAGACACTTCCCTGCAGTTTTGGTATCTCACCAGACATGAAGCTGTATTTGTAATTGTGAGGACAGCTTTGGGTACCTCCTGCCTTGTCTTGTGTTATTGTTGCTCTTCTGATCTTTTACCTTGAGAGAATGTCTCATGTTGTGCTTATCTCTTCCAGAAGGAGGGAGCAGCAGTGGGCTGAAAACATCATCCCACACTGGAGGGAGTGGAGTGGAAAAGAGATCTTACACCCATAGCAGCAGCTATGTGACTTCAAGTAAGGAATTAAAGCATTGCACACTGAGCAAAAAGAGAGCAAGACAGCTGAAATGGTCTGAGGAGAAATTCAGGCCAGGGGAGTAGGATGAGCCAGAGGTAAAGAAAATAAAGTTTATGGAAGCAGAAGTGGCAAATAGTCAAGACAAAGCTATTCTTTCTCTAAAGTTGAGTGTCAGGATGAGTGAGTAAATGGCAAAATTCCCTTTTTCCACAGGGAAAACTTGATTTCAGGGAAACAACAACACAAAATGCCATTCCCACTATTGTTAGGAAGTCATTTAGAACCCAAATATTCCTTCTTTCAGGATTTCCAAATCACAATAATTCTGACCATTCTTGTTCCAAAGACAGTTTTGAGAAATCATTTTGTTGATCTTGCTCAGGATAGAATATTATTACAGAATTTCCTAGAAAATATTTTCTTATGTGTGTGTAGTCATCCCTGGCCTCAGCACTTTGAAATGGTCTGACAGGTTTTCTGGATGTGCTAAATCAGTATGTGCTGTCTACTCCGTGGGTTCTTCTCTAACAGCATTCTTTGCCCAGCTGTTAGATTGTTGTAGCAAAGGTGTCTGAAGAATAAGCTTCCTAATCAGGTTTCTGGCACACCCCTCTCTAGCCTCAGTGGGCCAGATTGTATAACTATCCTTGTAGAAAATATCCTCCATGCCCTGAAAGAGTTGTCAAACCAAGGGGGGTGAAGTGCAGTCTGGAAGCTCAACAGGAGGATTAGGCATACCCAGTAGATCCGACAGACACCTCCATACCAATTAAAAGCCAGACTATGGAATCACTTTGCCTCAGAGGAGACGTGAAGTAACTCCAGTGAAGGAAGATGTCAGTGTAATTGTCTGGACTGGCACCAGTGTGAGAACTGAGCCCAGCCCTGCAAACTCAGACAACTGCAGCAGGATTGCCATCTCCCTTGTTATTTATTTTGAGTGTGGAGGAAGAGAAAAGGACCTGAACTTTAGAGATAATGAGTTCCTGAAGTTTCATGAAGCATTTTCTAATGTCTGCTTGCAGAATGCCTCTAAGAGAGGCCTACTTGTCACAGTAGTTCTTTCTGCTGAATTAAGTCGAAAAGTTAACAGAACAATACAGGTCCTTGTAGAGGGGAAAGCTGTCAAGAAAACACTCTGTTGAATGCTCTTTTTGCAGGGATGAGTGAACAATATCCAGTCTGATCTTGCTGATCAGCATGGATATGGTGCACTTTATTACAGGGTCCCCTTTTTGCTGCTGTCTGATCATACTCCAGCATTTGATTCCATACAAGAGCATGGACACATTAGTTATGTCTGCTTGGTTCTTTCTCCACATCACTGATGTAAATTAGGAGGGAAATTCTTTCTTCTGTCGAAATATAACAGCCACTAATAATCTTCAAGATGCCTTGGGCCTGGTGCACACCTCAGTCACTTCTCCAGAAGGTGAACTGACTAAGGCATGACTAAGTGAGAGTGTGGATACCTGCTTTGGAAGGGAAGTGGCCTTATCTCTGCTTTCCCTTATCTCATGAACTGTATCCTTCAGCACTTTGAGTTTGGCTTAAAAGTCTCCCAGTTTTTGTGTTCTGTGTCATATAACACTTGAGTTTACAGGCAGATCTGTATCCAAACCAAAACCCAGCACCATCAAGAGCCATGTAGTCCTGCTCAGGGGAGATGGCTCATTCATCCTAGGCCAAAACCTAGTGTTATATATATCATTGACAATGTTTGTTTTGAAACCACAACAATAACAAATACTTCTCCCTGCACTGAATGCTAAGGACAGTCAGAGTTAGACCCAAATGTTGTTCTTGCCAGTCTAGAGTTGTGAGGTACCAATGCAAATTTGTTCAGCTCAGACAACAGGAACTTTAAGCACCCAGGGCATCCAGAGTATACATAGAATCATAGAATAGTTAGGGTTGGAAAGGACCTTAAGATCATCAGGTTCCAACCCCCCTGCCATGGGCAGGGACACCTCACACTAAACCATATTACCCAAGGCCTCGTCCAACCTGGCCTTGAACACTGCCAGGGATGGAGCATTCACAACCTCCCTGAGCAACCCATTCCAGTGCCTCACGACCCTAACAGTAAAGAACTTCTTCCTTAAATCCAATCTAAACTTCCCCTGTTTAAGTTTTAACCCGTTACCCCTTGTCCAGACCATGTCTTCAATTTGCTGAGTGTATTTTGTTTTACCTATAGGTGGAAGTGGTAGGTTAAATTCAACGTCATCTTCTGGCTACAGACAAACACAGTCTCCTAGCTCTACTCTCACCAGATCACCTGGCTCAACATTTGAAAGAAAAACCTATGTCAACCGCCATGCAACGTATGAAGGTATCACACAGTATGCCATAAGGAGGCAATGTGTAGTGCACTCTGAGGTTGCATTAATGCAGGATTGTCCCAGATAGCACAAGAATACCATTGTGGTTTTGCTAGGAAGTAAGCCGTCAGGGACACATTTTAATGATTAACTCTTATGGATAGAAATGCTCATTCCTAAAAGGAGTTTTGACATATTTTTGATGAAAGACATTAGCAGCCCTTTTACGTAATCCTGAACAGCTCTTTTTTTTTTAAATGGAAATGTTTATTGCCCACTGGGATTAGACAGTTACCAGGAAGACATGTTTTGAAAGCTTTTAATGATCTTGTGCAAAGTATTAATGAACACCTTTCTATTCTCTGCAGGGAGCTCCAGTGCCAACTCTTCTCCTGAGTTTCCCAGAAAAGAGTTTGGTATGTTCTATTTAGAGCTGTTCCTCTGAAATTGATGGCAAGGTCATGTGAGTTGGTGACTACGGTGGCTTTTTGCATATTGCTGTGTCTTTCCCTACCTATGCTTCCTCTGTATTGAGCAGCCAGTGCAGCTCCTTGACTTTGGAGGAGTTATTTGGGGTTTACATTAACAGCTGACAGCAGGGTATCTAGCTGATGCATATTCAAACAGAGGATGCATACTGTATATCTGCTACCTTCAGCTGCTCGTTATGCTCCCCATATGGCATAGGACATGGATGGGAGAACATAGACATGACATGCATTGTATCATTTCCTTCCCTCTGCTCTGCCATAACTGGGAGAACAGCTCCAAGCAAGAAAGCCCAGATTCAGGATCTTGAGCATTGCTACATATGCTTTTCCAGTAGCAATTTTCTAAACTTCAGCATATTTATATGGGAAGATGAACTCTCTATCAAGTGATGATATAGTTACACTAAACATTGACAGCAGGTATGAGGTTACTCTGTCTAAACTCTGAGCTGCCAATTTTACTCATTGTACATAGTGAAACAATATGATCAGGAAGTCTTTCTCAGGGAGAAAGACTTAGAGCTCAGAGAGAAGGCAGGGCTTCACAGTGTCCAACCTTAGTTGATGGGGTAAACAGCCTCATTAGCTTCCTTTTGGGCAACTGAAATGGGAGATTGTCATCCGTGCGCATTTATATGTACAAAAAGAAACAGCAATTGGTCCAGAAATGCTCAAGGTGCTACTGATTCTTTAGATACCTTATAGTCTAAAGGGGGCATGGTAAAACCTCTGAGGGTTCAATTTCCTGTGCCCAAAGTAAAGGTTACTGTCTGGATCTGAGCACTCTGAGCAAGATCATGTGTTAATTTTCTGAGATGTCATGGGCGGTAAACCCTAATATTGCTTTACTCTCATTGCTGTTCACAGCATCTGCAGCCACAAGAGGGAGAAGCCAAAGTCGAGGTGAGTGATACAGTTCTTTTAGGAGCCTCCTTTGTTTTTTATTCAGGGTGTGTTAAATGGACCTGTTCCTTAGCTACAACCGGTAAGTGCAGAGTACTAGGATGAGGTATGCGGATTTACGCTACTGCAGATGTGAACCATTTATCGGTAAGCAATTGCTTATGCAACCTCAGTGTAAAAATTGACCCTAGTGAAGGTCATGGTGGTTTGGACTGTCAGAAAAGAGGATCTATTTGAGGAGCTGGCAACTGGGAGCATAGGACATCATCTTCCATTTTTGTCCATTCACTACAATAACTCCATCTGTCTGTGCTCTGTGACCTGCTTATGACGTATTTATAGTAATTGCTATCAACATGAATATAGTGTATTCATGTTCCTCCTAACGTGATCTATCTTACAAACTGTAAGGCCTTACCCTGAAATGATATCATGCTCGGAGATGGTGAAGAAATTATGGTCTTGCTGTGGTCTGTTTAGCCAGCTCACTGTAAAGATCTGCGTTGTTTAAATCATTCAGGTCTTCTAATAATTTATTAGCAGTGCTGGGGAAAGAAGAGCTATCTTGGTCTGTAAGTGTGTAATATCTGTTCCCAGCTGCTTGAAGAGGAAACTATAATGTCACTTTATCCAAGTTAATTTTAGCAGTGGATATAAATCAAAGTGTGCTCTTGCACACTTCTATTGGAGTGTCAGAGCTACCAATTATTCTGCCTCAGATCTTCACAGTCTCCTCTAGCACACTTACATAAGCTCCCAGCAGAACTAGGCCATACATAATAAAACAGACACCAGAGAATTAGCTCCAGTTTCTCATATTACTTCAGAAAATAATTCCAATCCATCAGCTTCTCCACATGAATGCCAAGGCTAGTGTGTCTTTTATAGTGCATGCACTGTCAGATTTCATCTTAAGGAGCATGTGTCACATGTCCTGGCTGATAAATTTGCTTATGGGTAGCAAGCTTAAAGGCTTGCCCCAGCCAAATCACATTAACTCCATAGTCTCTTGTGCTGGACAGTAGAAGTCAGTAATAAAATCAAGTACCTGCTGAGAATATTGGCTTAAACTGGCCTGGTTACATTCAGTGACTCAGAAGAGAAGTCAGCAAGTTGTAGGGAGATGAAATCATAGAGCCCATTGTAGTGTGAATTTTACCCAAGAAGTAGTGGGGAATTTGTGTATTTACTAAGCTTCTTTTGGGTCTCTAAGTTTGCATCCAGAAGGACAATAATAGCTATATTTGTGATGAGTGGGAATATCAATGTGATTGAGGACTGCATATATGGAGTAGGTCTTCTGCATGTCTGGCAGTAACAATGCTATTGACTTCAACAGAGGCCTTCAATGAGTAAACCTCTCTGGAATTAAGTGTAGCAAAATGTGACCCCAAAACAAAAAATCACCCAAAGAAATTTACAGCCAGTTCACACTGGGCCATAAGTGCAGCTCAGATCAAGCAGCAAGACAGCAAGGTGGAACATAGACAACAAGAAGGGAAAAATTCGGTTCAGCCTAAAAATTCATTCCCAGCCCAGGGCACAAACACATCTCACTCCATATTCATGATCTGCTTTTTCTTTTTCCAGAGAGTGAAATACGAGTCCGACTGCAGAGTGCATCTCCTTCTGGCAGATGTAAGTGCCATGGCTTTTATTCCAGGGGGATCAGGTTTAAGACAGAGGATGTTGCTGTTGTGGGTATGTTTGCAGTGTCTCTGGGGTCCAGTCTTCATGATGACACCAGCATGTAATTCTTTTTCCCTGTTAAGAACATTAATTTGTCTCCCCTTTCTGAACAAGGAAGCATGGTGTGTGATAGATGGTGGTCTTGCAAGAGCGTAGTTGTACTTAGTCCCAGAAAGAGAGACCCTGAAGCTTTGTTAGTAAGTGGCAACCCCAGAAAGTACAACTTCATCTACACACGTGTAAATGACACTGAATGTTTTAGCCAGGGCAAGATTATAGATCAATGAAACAATGGCTTTTAGGTGATCTGGACACTTTTCTTTTCCTGACAGGGACAGAACTGGATGATGTGAAACGTTTGCTGAAAGGAAGTCGATCAGCCAGCTGCAGCCCTACTCGATCACCATCAAGTACACTCCCAATACCAAAAAAGGCTGTGGTGGAGACAAAGATGGTTACTGAGAGCTCTCAGTCAGGTACTTGGCAATGCTGGAGCCATTCCAAACTTTATTTGCCATAAAAATACCCAGTTGCTAAGAACATCTGAGTAAGAAAACACAGTTTCTGTCCCAGACAGTGGTGGCAATACAGAAAAAGGGTCAGAATGCTGGAGGGCTGTCCAGATGTTGTCCTAACAAGAGCTATCTTGGGTAGCTTCCTAGTTACTTGTCTAATTTCCATAAGAATAAGCCAGTTCCTGCTGCCACCAGCTTTAATTTAGAGGTGCTTCTGGCATAGGCAAGAGCTGTAAGCAAATGCCTCTTGAAGCGATTTGATCTGTTATTTTCAAGAAAGATGGAGATAGCACTGAAGACAACATTTGGGTCAGTGTTTGATTTACTGTGCACACCACACACTTCAGAGATCACTAGAACTTGATAATAATAGAAGTGGCACTTAAAATACTATAACCAGCTTTTATAAGCCTCACCACAAGGCTTGAGGCAGTGGTATTCACATTCACTCCACTGTCCTCCACCAGTATCTGGGAACAAGCAATACCTTTTCACTTGTGCATGGTTCAAATCCTGTCTAAAACTGGGAATTTTAGCCCAATACACTAGTGAACCAATCAAAGCCACCTGTGGGATGCAAAATACATCCCATGGCCCAGGATGATTAATTATCAGAATGGTGGACTGAAGTGTTTTATTCTAGTATCAGCATGAACAACAATGAAATCTCTTCAAGGTTTTGTGAATGATAATGCTACCAGATCAATCTTTATTCCATTGGTTAAAATTCAGATAGGCCTTAATCACCTCTCATTTGAGATCAGTTATACCATGTTGATCTGGAATCACTGTTTTGACTCCACAAGGGTAATTGAAATTTTAGGCAGATGAAGTTATTTGCCATGTAAAGCTGCAATGCATGCTGAGCCATATGCCTGGTCTTATCAAAACACACTTCTGTTTGGTTTTTATAGTGTCGGGGACATATGATACCACCGTACTGAATACCGCTCTCCCTTCATACATGTGGTCGTCCACTCTGCCTGCTGGGTCTTCCCTAGGTGGATACCATAACAGCTCTTCCTTGATCAATGCTATGTCTCACTCTACAGGTTCAGGTATGCTTCCTGGACCGTCCAGGCTTGAAGGATAGAATTCCATAATGAAACTGTGTCAACAGCAGTGGGGGGTTTTTGCACAGCACAGCAAGAAGAGCTAACGTGATGGGAGAATTGAGATGGCAGGGGTTATGCTTGAATTTTCCCTGTTTTTCTGTAACTTGGTGCTCTCTGCTTCTACACTGACTCTATTTGAAAATCCTGCTTTGTGAGGATATATTTTCCTTATTGCTTGATCTGTTTCTAAAGTTTTGATGATAGCTTTGTCAATGAGGTCAGGCTCACGTTCCATACAAAAACTAGTTTTAGACTCTAGTTAACACTGAATTATCCTAGCCCGTTGTAAAAACAACTGGGTCTAATCCTTCAGTCCTCATACACTAAAGATGTAATCTTAGACATAATAAGCGTTGAGTGTGCTTATACATTATAAGACCTGAATGCCAGGGATGCTTCATTTTCCAGCTGCAGAGAAAAATATAGGAAGCTTTATGATAGCATACTATTAAAAGCTTTGATTTCTCACACTGTCACATGGTTGAAAATTGTCTGATGCAGGATTTTCTCCCCTTTGTCAGTTTAGTAACAGAGTGGTTTGGTGTCACAATTGTCAAGATTTTTCCTCTCTGCAATTATTGTGCATTTTCATTAACTGCATTTCACAGTGACCCTGACTTAATATCTGTGAATGTGCCACTGAGCTTTGGATGCTGGATTTCTGATTCCAGAGAAGTAACGTTTCACTTCCTCTTTTTGCAGTTTTTGGTGTCCCAAATAACCTGGCTCCCAGCAGTCATACTCTGAATGCAGGCCTGAGCACTTCCTCTACGGGTCAGAATTATCTCTTATTCCCTTCATCACCACAGTCCTGAGAGACATGTACAATGAAATAATAAGATCACTTTGTTTCTCTTCTGTTCCTCATCTCAGTGTCAGCAGCTTATCTACATACTGCAGCTATATATTTACAGTGGATTTATTCAAAGTCAGACCTCTATAGCTGGCATTAGCTCCTGACTATTTTTGTCTGGGAGGCAGGGAACACTAGAGATTTTCCAAGGAGAATAATTTTTCTGTTAGGGTAGCCTGTTTCTTCCCTAGAACAACTCAGGATAATGCCTTAAAAAATAGACTCATGTCCTAATCCACACATGTCTATAGACACACTGTGTCTACGCAGCACAGTGCCATCATGCAGGGTCTCTGACTGGGCCTGCAAAGAAAGCAGGGTGTATGAGAACAGCCTGTACATTGTACACACTGATTCTGGCACCAAAGGTGTCACCTGCCAAGCTGTTCGCTTCTCTCTGGGCAGTACTCTGACAGTACACACTGTACAATTAGATCCTTAAATCTACCTTGGTCAGTCCAAGCCAGTTTTCTGAATTTACCTTTTTGCCAAGTGCCCTACCTGCAGAAATTACCATGTGAGTGGCCTCACAGTTGAACTTGAGATAATGTTTTAAAGTGGTCATCGTTGCTATGGGCCAGCAATAACTTATACAGCAAAATGATCTAAGGAAAAAAACATCTTGTGAGGAAGATATTTGAACAGAAATGCTTAGTTCTGTGATGCCTCCAGCTGGCTGGTAGTTTTGGTTTTAGCTGAAATATCACCTGCACTGAAGGACTCCTATAACCCCTATGGCAATGTTTTTCTTGGCAGTGTTTGGAGTTCAAAACAACCTGTCTCCAAGCTCTTCAACCCTGCCCCAGAATGCTACTGCAGCCTCTGCAGGTCAGTACAATTTAAGCCTAGAAAAAGTGTGATGGTCACACAATGTATGCTGCCTTCTTCCACCTTTTCTATAGCGACTAGAAAGTTCATATTGACAGAGGCTCCTTCATGATCATCTTTTGTGGCACAGCATCATATAAGGTGATATTGAGGAACATTTCCTCTACCTCATATGGGCAAGAACAGCACCCAGTGCCTACGGAAGCATTAGAGATTTGCTTGCTGGGGATTTCCTTGCTTGTTTGAATTGTCCTAAATACCTTGAATGAGAAAAGACTTTTGAAATGGTGTGCAGATCAAGTTGGTGTGTGGATACTTTGTTATCCTCCATCTCTTCATTCTCAAATTTCTTCTTTGCAGCGTATGGGATGAAGAACACTTCACAGAGCAACACCATGGCAAGTACTGGTGTGTCTACCACAGCAGGTGTGTCATTCAGAGTTGTTTAGGCATGGCCTTAACAAGCATATCATGATAAAAATGAGTCAGAGATTCATCCAACTGAGTGACACTAACACCTGCTCCTCAGGAGCATGACATGTCAGTAGCCAGGTCACCTACCAGAAACTTTCTGAATAGAAAGCAAATGAATTAGAAGCTAAGAATGAGCAAATGAGCTGCTCTAATTCAGCTTTCCCCCACTCTGGTAATTTGGATGGTTTAATTTCAGCTATTTCTGCTCAACAGGCAGGTCACGGACAGAAGATCGCACATGTGAAATCGTGCTTTATTTGAAGCCAAAACATTTGCAAGGTTGCTCTTAAACATCATTTTGCAGTAGTATCAGCCTCAACCACTGAAAAATCAAGGGATTTACTTACATATGATCCGATTATTTGTTTTTAAAAGAGAGGAGTTCTTTCTACTGGCCTGTAGTCTTGAATGGTTGGGATTCATCTTATCCAGCTTTCTTCTGCAACTGAGATCTATAAATTAGGGTTGTTTTGTGTGCGTGTGTGTAAGGGAAACCAAGTTTCTTTTGTAATCCAAAGAATTCCAAAGATGAGGCTTAAAAATAGATGTAAATACCACAGAAGTTATGATAACATTTCTAATACAGGTTTACTCCAGGTTTGTTAGGGTGATGAAATAATACCATTACGGTTATCTTGATTTTCAGTGTTGTGTCAATTTGTGTACAAATTCAGCTTTGTACACCATTCAAAGCATACTTAGTACTTTTTGACTTCAGAAGGGTGACCACACCAATGTTTTTGAGCCTTGCTTGACCTGCGCCAAACCTCAGTAAGCTACAGTTCAGTGACACATAGCCATGCCTGCTTCCTAAGGATATGGAGTCCTTTGTGCTTGACAGAGTAGGTCTGCTAAAGCTGCTCCTTAGCTTAACCTGTGCTGGCTTTGGTCACCCTTGAATGTCTCTCTCAGACTGAGTTTCTATGATTCTATACTAAGTGTGTTTGAGAAGCAAAGATATCATTGGTCAGATAATTTCTTCATGTGATTGAATTCCAGATGCTCTCAATTTCTGGTTGCAGTGACACATCTCTAAAGAAATCTAATGACACACAGTGGTATCCTCTTAGCTTCAGTGACCAGTGTGTCTCTTACTCAGTGCTTTATAATCGTAGCAACTCCAGTTGCAATGGGACTGCCTATTTTAATGAACAAAAGGCTTGTGGCTTGCAGTTATAACTCAGTGGCCCATACTCATCTCTTTCCCATCCATTACCAATATCGCAGGGGGAACAGTTTTGAGTTCCCAGGGAGAAGACATTCTGCACAAAGACTGCAAGTTTCTGCTGCTGGAGAAGGAGAATGCCCCAGCAAAGAAGGAGGTGGAGCGCTTGATCATGAACAAGGACAGTGGTAAAGTCTTTAGTGCCTCTACCGCTGGACTTAATGGAGGTAACTTTTCTTCTGGACATATGGATATGCTAGGGCAGAGAAATGGGGGGAGTTCAGAGTTCAGGACATCTGACTGAAACCTCTGCAAGCCAAACAAGAAGCTCTGACAGGCAGTTAGCCTTTGACCGTGGCAGCTGCAATCTAGATCTAGCTTTTGCATTTGAAGCTTCAGATTGTGCTTTGGAATATTTTATAAAGCTCAGGAGCTTTGAAAGCAAAAAAAAAAGGCAGGGTTGTGTTGTCCCAATAAAAAATATGCCTTTTGCCAAAGAGAAAAGATAGGCTTGGATGAACTTCTGATGTAATGATTTTAATTACCTGTTCAGGATCCTTTGCAGAAGACACTTTGAAGAAAGAGAAGCAGGGATTGACCTCCTCTTATGCTACAGATACTGGCATAAAATCAGATGCAAATGGTAAGAGTTTGTCCTTGTGGAAAAAACAATAGAACTTCCTCCTGCTTCCGTTACTGCCTTCCTCTTTCAAACTAATGCTCTAACTTTAATAATGCACAGAAAAACTTTTAAAACCTCTTTTACTGCTGTTAAAACAGGAGGACTAAAATCAGCAGCAACAAGGGACAAAGCAGCTTATGCAGGTAAGTGAAGCAATTTAGACTTTAACTGGAAGAAGTGCCAAAGCACAATATATAAAAAAGCAATCCTTAAGTGACATGGGTGATCTCAAGGGAACCATGTTTTTCAGATGTTATTATAAAATGCACTGAGTGTTGTCCCCTGTTGGAATTCTTATTGAAAATGATGTTCCCAGCTTTCACAAGGACAAGAGTTACGTCCACCATGTGCAGAGTGGGATGTAAAGATTTTTCTCCATAGCCCTTTGTATAATGGATTATACTTGGTGTCCTTGTTATAAGAGATTCTTGATTGAAGTTAAAGAACACTTCATTAACCAGGAGACTGCCCCTTCCCTCTTCCAGAAATACGGAATGGTGATGTGGGGGGTGCTGTCGGATCAGCACCATCCTGGTGTCCCTGTAGTTCCTGCTGTAGCTGGTGGAAATGGCTCCTGGGTTTGCTTCTGGCCTGGTTGCTTCTCCTTGGATTGCTTTTTGGACTCATTGCTCTGGGTAAGAAATAACTGAGGAACAAAATGTTGAATGGGATAGAAAGAAGGCATACCCTGGTAAAGAGGCCACTTACCAGAGACAGCAAGCCAAAGAGATGAGGAGGAGCACATTCAGCTTGACTGCCGCTAAGATATTACAAATGTACAGAAAGAATGGATAAGGAATATAAAACTTTAATGAGGGGTTATGTCGTCTTGGGGTGAGTAGGTTAGGAAAACTACTGAGATCTGAGGTCTTCTCAGAGACTAACAGATTCCAAAGTTGTCATTTTAACTTCAGATATCCCTGCTAGAAGAATAGATACAAAAAGCAATCCTGCTAAACCCAGTGGCCATAGCTATCTGACACAGTGTTCCCTGGTCCCTGCTATTAGAAGTAGGTTTTTCAGGCATACATCTGTGGCAACAGATGTTCCCTAGCATTTTACTTTAACTTCCAGCGGAAGAGGTGAGAAGGCTGAAAGCTCGTGTGGAAGACCTGGAAAAAATGAATGGCGGCCTTCTGGCAATTAACCAAGGGAATTCAAAAATAGAAAAGGATGTTTCAAGAGTAGACTTTCTTCATGGTATTTCACCCTCCTCAAGCTTCCCTTATGAAAATGAAGAGTCAATCTGGCTGATGGTGAAGAGCAGACTGAACAAGGAAATGGAACGAGGTGAGCAGAGTCAATGGCTGTGATGCTGACTGAGACCAGGTTATTTGAAAGGGAGTGGGAAGATTTTCTTGCCCAAGGGCATAAAGATCAGGACTTCTAGAATGCAATGAAGTCTGCCAAAACCAGTGCCCTTACCTGTCCTCACAGGCAGGCTGTGCTGGAGCTGAGTGCTACCACTTATGCTGGTGGTGCATCTCTTAATGACAGCAGAAAAGAGAAGAAAGGAGCTTCTGGATATGCCATGCTGTGCCAAGTCATATCATGTTTGCCGCAGCAAAGAAGCTTTCCATTTTGAAAGAACTACCCAGAAAAATGTGACCACACTTTTTTTCTCATGCTACTTTTGTTAGCAAGGGAAAACAATTTACTTCTGTTTAGCAGATGATGGAAATAAGATCAGAGGAGCCTACATTCTCCCAGCTTCAGAAGTTTCATGTATTTGCAGAAGCAAATTTGCTGAGAAAGCTACTCAGAAAGCTGTGCTGGGCTTGATAGCCTGTGCTGCCTGGAGACTCAAGCTCTGAATAGAAGGATCCTTGTACATGAAGCAAGTAGCTATTCTGTTGTGTGATGAGCTCTAAGAGCCCCTTCACTTTCTGTTACAGGCTACTTCCGAGGGGAGAGAGGAGAACCTGGTGAGAAAGGTACAGCCATATAGTCCTTCTTTTCCCCTGTCCTATTCCTTACTCTGCCAATGCCCAAGTTTGGGCTGGATATTGCCACAGGCAGCAACTGGCAATGAGAAAGATGAAGCTGGTTTATACTTGAACAAAAAGAATTGCATAATCCTTTAGGTTGGAAAAGACCTTTAAGATCATCCAGTCCAACTATAAACATAACATTTCCAAGTCCACCACTAAACCATGTCCCCAAGTGCCACTTCTAAATGTCTTTTAAATAGTTTCAGAACTGGTGACTCAGCCAGCTCCCTAAGCACCTGTTCCAGTGTTTGACAACCCTCTTGGTGAAGAAATTGTTCCTAATATCCAGTCTAAACCTCCCCTGGCACAATTTGAGGCTGTTTCCCCTTGTCCTATTGCTTGTTACTCAGGAGAAGAGACCAGCCTCCTCCTCTCTCCATCCCCCTTTCAGGTAATTGTAGAGAGTGATAAGGTCTCCCCTGACCCTTCTCTTCTCCAGACTGAACAACCCCAGTTCCCTCAGCCACTCCTCATCACACTTGTGCTCTAGGCCCTTCACCAGCTTTTTTGCCCTTCTCTGGACCTGCTCTAGCACTTCAGTATCTCTCTTGTAGTGAGGAGACAAAAAAACCACATTGTTCTAGGTGCAGTCTCACCTGTGCCAAACACAAAGGGATGGTCTCCTTCCTTGTCCTACTAGAGCGTAAAGCTAGTTTGCTGCATAAAGTGTAGAGGGCCTGATCCCATGCAGAACTAATACAGGAGGTCTGGTCTTGCATTATGCCACTAGTGTGATGGGTCTGATCCTGCACTATTCAAGTGTGAAGTATCCCTGTTCACCCAAAACTCCTTTGTGTTTCATTAAAGGTGGGAAAGCAACCAGAAAAACAAAATGAATGAATTGGAATGAGTTGGAAAGAGCTCTAGGATCTCTCCTAATTTAATTTTTTTCCCACTTAGGTGACATGGGAATGCAAGGTCCCAGAGGTGAGTCGCGAGTTACCTGCTTTCTCAGGTAGATGGGCACCCTGCCGTAGGGCCTGGGTAACAAGTGGATTTTTGTTACTCCAAAAGTTAGATGGAGAAAGTGATGCATTCTCTAGTTCAGACATGGTTATGATGATTGGGTTCTTTTGCTCTTCTTCCAGGCAAGACAGTTTTAGAGTTCACATTAGAAGACATAGCAGATCTATGAATCTAGAAACTTCTTTCACCTAGATGAAAGTCATTCCTGAAGCCAAGCTCTACCTGCTTTAATCACAGAGTGCTTCAGAGAATTTTGCATGGTGTGAATGATTCAGTCCAATGCATAACACAAGAAGGCCAATGTGGTATTGCTGAAAGTGGTAGAACTTGTAAACTTGCTAGGAACATAAAACCCTTTATATGGGGCTTTAAGGTTTGCTAAAGTGACAAACAGGGAAGACCTATTCCTCACTGAATGTCTTTTTCTCTACAGGAGAGCGAGGACTTCCTGGTGTCCCAGGTAGGCAATAGTACAATTCCCCTTTGAGGGAAGGCATTTAGTGACATTACTGTAGGCAGGAACAAATTTTGAACTGCACAGCTAGCTCAAGGTGGTTCTCTAAAGAGTCAATACTTAGCATAGACTAAGTCACTTGATTAAGTCACTTGGTGCTGATCTACACGCACAGCTTGGAGGCTTGGTTACAAGCAAGGCCTCAGCCTGATTTCCACTTGGCCAAACATGCCTAATTTGAGGTTGTGAAGATCCCAGCCACCTCTGAAAGAGTCCCACAGCTGCATGAGTACTTGGCCCAAATTTCTTATGCTCTTGGAAGTAGTGTAGTGTGTTCTTCTAAAGAGATCCCTGTTCAAGTACCTACCTTCCAAGTAATATGTTCTTTACCCTAGCTGATGAATCAGGTCCCCCTCATTTACATGTTATTCTTTCATGGCACCCAGACAAGAACTCTGAACATTTGTTGTGTTTTATTTTCCAGGCATTCCTGGTCCAATTGGACACCAAGGACCAGAAGGACCTAAAGGACAGAAAGGCAGCATGGGTAAGCATCTCTGTCAATGCTGTGAGTCTCTCGCAATTGACTGACATGTGGCATAGGAATACAGAGTCCAGGTTGGTGTGATCGTTGTCTTCCCCTATGGTGGTGGCCATGGATCCTCTTTCCCAAGCCCTCCCTAAAGACACCTTTTTTACAAGTCATTTGTTTCCTGTAGGTGATCCGGGCATGGAAGGTCCTATGGGACAGAGAGGTCGAGAAGGGCTACCAGGGCCTCGAGGGGAGCCTGGACCACCAGGATTTGGAGAAAAAGGAGACAGAGGTAGGAACTAAGTGTCCCATTTTTGATAAAGCAGAGATGGAGAAAAGCTAGAGTTTGGTCCTGTTTGTTTGATTTATAAAACACCTCAGTGATAGTACTTGATTATTCAAATCCAGATTTTATTTTAGACATTTTCCAGCACAGACAAATCTTGACTAAAGGATTTTTTTACCAAACTTGGGTAAACAAGGGTTCTTTGGTTTGCCAGGTCTCACAGTCAGGTTTGACTTCAGCAGAAACAAAAGCACTTAGTATCAAGGTCACCTTCCCTGTTACTCAGGTCACCAAAGCTGGGGGATTTCTTGCTCATCCTGAATCCCAGTGAGATGGGATTTCTTTCTTGGACAATGAATGCTTACTTTGGTGTTTCAAACTGACCAGTAGATTAATCATGACACTTGCCAGAGAAAACATAATAGAAAATAATGGAAATACAGGATCACAGTTATCTATTCATGCTCTTACCCTACAGGTGGTATTGGTGAGCCAGGTCCTCCAGGGCCACCTGGCCCCCCGGGTTCTGCTGGCCTTAAAGGTAAATATGAAGATGGACAGAGAGAGCCTAGCAGACTGGTTAGGAGTAAATAAGCCTTCTTGTTTCACTTGTGTTGCACTGCAGTCATGAGAAAAGTGAATGAATGGTCCTCACTTTAGATAAAATTTACTTTGGTAGGTACACATAACCTTTAGAGCAATAAATTCTTGGATATTTTTAAGTGAGAATGAGGATTGGCAGGGTTTTGCAAAGCACCAGCCTTTAAGATGTGTGATGTTTCCAACTATTTTTTTCTGTCCTTTCAGAAATAATAAGGTAAGCTCCATATCCTAACAGGCTTCTCACAGTTACAGCTCTACAATACATGTAACTGCAATAAAAAATGCACTATGAAAAACTGGGTTGCCCCTGAAGTACAGATCCCGGCATCCCAGCCAAAGTGAAGGCTTGAGACTCTTCACCTTACTTTAGGGAAAACCACTTACTCCATGTCACAAAAACTAAGTTGTGTAGATTTGTTGTCATGGGTTTAGGGATGCCGGTGATGCAAATTCTGTCAGTGGCTGAGGGAATTCCAATCTGCTGAACACCTATTGTGTTGTGGATGCCAAACTGAGAGTTAATTTTCTAATTGTGGTGTTACTGAAAGAAATTCCATGTTCCTTATTCACAGGTCTGATGGGTTCTCCAGGCCCACAAGGTCCTCCAGGTGAGTGCTGCATTCTTTTGCTATGAAATATAGAGACTAGAGAAAACAAAACCAGAGTGACAGCTTCTCATAGCTTTTCTTCTTCAGTGGCGCATAATGGTCAGTGGGATGAATTAAAACTCCATCTCATTTTGCTGCAGGTCCTCCTGGCCTACAGGGATTTAGAGGAGAAGCAGGTCTCCCAGGTGCTAAAGGTATGCTCTTCCCCGTGTCAATTATAGCAGCACTAACTGCTGATGTACTTTTCCAGCACTGCCCTAAGTAGCAGACTTGGTCTGAGCATGAAGCATTTTGATGCTAGGGGCAAAGGAAAGAGTTAAGACTGAGGAAAGAGGATGAGGAACTAAACTTAGTTAGCAAATGCAAATAAGTATTGAGAAATACAGGAGACACAGAGTCAATAGAGCAGTCTAGGTGAGGAAATGGGGTTGGATGGATGGAGCTGTACTGAAGCAAGGGAATTTATGGTTTGAGTTTGTTTGGTATCAGAGCATCTGTATTTCCCTTGATTTTTCTTGATGCGTTAGATTCCTTTCCCTTCTGAATTGTTATTCTTCAATCATCCATATATCTTTCAGGTGAGAAAGGAGCTGCTGGAGCCCCTGGACCCAAAGGTACGTTGATCAGTTATATCCACTGTCTTTGTGGATATTTTCTTTAGATCCTTTATAGGTGGATACTGTCCATGGGTATTAACCCTAGCCTCCTTTGGCTTTTTCTTCTGTGGTAGTGTCAGAAAGCAGACTTTATTTTCTCTGATGTGGAAACATTTTACAATGAAACAATGTCACAGAATCCTTCCCTTTTCTGTGCCACAGGTGATCAGGGTGAGAAGGGTTCTCGTGGAATGACAGGTCAGTGAATTGTTTTCCTGGAGTAACAGCTTACCTAATACACACATTTGTTATTTGAGTTTCAAATAACTGTATAGCCCAGCCAATCCCAGTTAGCTTTCTGAAAAAAAAGTATAATGACATTATTGGTTATAGGAGTTTTATTTTTGCACCCAAGTTTTAAACAAATAGATCCCATTCTTGTTTTAGTAATCTTGGTAGCAATCTTTGTATTTAGCTTTAGAGAAATTCTCCCTTACGTGCCCTGTATTCATGTCACTTGAGCTTTTCTAACACCCAGAGACAGTCACAAATCATGAGACCTGAATATCCTGTCAATGCAGAACACCCACTATTGCTGGCAGTCATAAATTGTATATTCACTAAGATTTGACTGATTCATTTTCATACCATTTTGCTGCAGGTGAACAAGGCTCAAGAGGAACTCCTGGTCCTCCAGGAGAGCCAGGGGCTAAAGGACCTGCAGGTGGGTAACAGAAAACAGCTGTGTTTAGATGTGAGGCAATGTTATTTCCGTGCAGAGTGTGTCTTTATGAGCACAGACAAGGAAACAATATGGGAGTGGAATCATACTTTTGATCCTAGGTCTTTTCTCTAGATAGCTAAGGTTATTCCCGTATGAAGATAGGCTGAGAAAGCTGGGGCTGTTCATCCTGGAGAAAAGAAGGCTGTGTGGAGACCTCATAGAATCATTCCAGTATCTGAAGGGGGTCTATAAGGATGCTGGGGATGGACTCTTCATTAGGGACTGTAGTGACAGGACAAGGGGTAATGGGTTAAAACTTAAACAAGGGAAGTTTAGATTGGATATAAGGAAGAAATTCTTTACTGTGAGGGTGGTGAGGCACTGGAATGGGTTGCCCAGGGAAGTTGTGAATGCTCCATCCCTGGCAGTGTTCAAGGCCAGGCTGGACGAAGCCTTGGGTGGCATGGTTTAGTGTGAGGTGTCCCTGCCCATGGCAAGGAGGTTGGAACTAGATGATCTTAAAGTCCTTTCCAACCCTAACTATTCTACGATTAGCCTGTATACTCAGAAAAGATGATCTACAGCTAAATTTCAAGTGAGTATTTTCTAGATCTTCAGTAACTGCATGCAAGGTTTCTTTTTGGATGCAGTATGATGAAAAAACACCCTCTTGTGTTTAGAACTGTGCACTGCTTAGTAGGACAAGGCAACTGTGTACTACTGCAGTGGTTCCTAACAATCTCTTTTCTTCGGACAGGACAAGCTGGCCGTGATGGACAGCCAGGTGAAAAAGGTAAGGGATTTCTCTGAGGTAGAAGTACAGGTACTTTCTGATTTGGCAGGAGGTTAATTTGTAAAATAGGTGGGAGAAGATGGGAGCAGATTCAGGTTTTGGGATCTTGCTGTCTCAGAAGAACTGTAGAGTCAACCGTGTGAGTATGAAACTGAGATATATAATGGAGCTGACTGTAAACTTGTGACAGTTTTTCTCACTACAGAACTCTTCTGCCATTGATCTTCACCTCCCAGACTCTCATGCTCTAAATGACCAGCTGGTTGTGAGGATAGAATAGGTAGAAAGTGCAGCAGGACAGCTGGTGGCCAAGCTTGTATGAATTGGCAGATTGTAAGTCGGGGACTTCTGGCTTGTTAATGGTGCTTATATCCCTAGGTGAACCAGGTCTTATGGGAATGCCAGGAGCCCGAGGCCCCCCAGGACCCTCTGGAGATGCAGGGGAACCAGGTAATAAGCATACAAGGAACAAAAATACTATTGCTTAGTCAGGAACATAGATGTCTTTGTCAACAATTCCCAGTCTTAATTTAAGGCTGGCGGAGGATCTCTGTACTGTAAGGTTGTGATGAAAGGGAGACACAGAGGGAATCTAGACCCTTTGTGATCTCAGGATTGCACACACTACAGACAAAAACATCAACTGCTATGAGCCGACACTGAGTTTACCTACCAGATGCTAGGCCAGTTTACACCCTTGTGAACCATGTGTTACAATTTCAAGTAAATGTAATCTTTTTGTCCCTGTCTGTCCTTTCTCCACCTGAAACTTCTTAGAACTTTTGTCTTTTTCTTCCAGGTCTCACAGGACCCCAAGGACCACCAGGTAGGCTTTTCCACCATGTTCCAATTTGTCAATGACACACTTTGATATGAGCTCAAAGAAACCCTTTTTAATTTTCCCTCGGTGCCACTTGGGTCTTCCAAAGTGATATCCTAAGGTTTCTGTATGTCCTTTGGCTTCTGAGACAGGTTTTGTGGTTGGTATGTAATTCTTAGCAGTGCAGAGCTTTGGAGTGTGGCAAGTTTAGCTCTCCTAAAACACAGTTTGCAGCAAATAATATGTTTCAGTTCCCTATGCATCACTGAAAAGTCCTTCTAATCAGCAGCAGAAACAGAGGGGAGGGGATGTAGCAATAGAGGTGGAAACAGAGGATGTGATGTCTGCAAGCAGAGGTGATTTGGGGGGGCAAATCACAAGGGAATTTATCCAGGAGCCTCAAGCCAGGGAGCAGTACCTGGAAGAAGCTACAGGTAAATCTAGGAGTGCTATCATCCAGGGAGCAGTGGGAGAAAGGAAGCCCTTAACTACACCCAAGGACACCACAGGTCAGTCTAGAATCCACTGTGAATTCCTCCACTTGCTGCCAGTGACCTGCTTATAAATGCTGAAAACCAGGGTCTTGAGTAGGGAGCTCCTTCTATAAATCCACAAGTGAAACTCAACTGCAGTATGTGGAAAAACCAGAGCAAACAATGTTTGCACTAACCTTTTAAAATTGTTTATCCACCTCTTATCAGGACTTCCAGGCAACCCAGGCCTACCAGGGGCTAAAGGTGAGTTTTGTTTCTTCCCCAGCACTCATTTTCTCTCCAAGCACTTCATTTTCGGGAGGATTATCTGCTCTAGTGATCAGTCCCTGAATCAACAGTGGCATCTAGTGGCTTTAGGAAGGGAAGGTTTGAGAAACAGGCGGTAGCCAAAGCCTCCCTGAGTATACAGGAAAGGCAGGGCATCTGCTGAGGCTCTCAACATGACAGTTCTGCACTTAGAAAACCTTAGCAAACCTGGTTTTGCCCTTAGCATACGAGTATGATGGATGTTGACTGCCATGGAAGCTGTGTGGTTGTCTCAGCTAAGTCAAGGCCTGTTGCCTGTGCTGACAGATGTAGTGCCTCAGAAGCTGATCTTCCCCCATGACCTTCTAGTGCTATGACTTCTCAGACAAGAGAACAAGGGCAAAGAGAACAGAAATCACTTAATAAGACAAAGATGTTGAGAGAACAGAAATCACATGTTTAATAGGACAAAGATGTTGAGCTAGTGACAGATTTTCCCCAAAACAGAAGTTCATCTTTTGTCTCTGTTTTCTTAGGAGAACCTGGAGCTCCAGGAAAAGTTGTAAGTGCTGGTAAGTAGTGCTGTGAGAGTTCAAATACATCTGCTTTTGGAGGACTATCTCTGGTTGTCATGGTTTAAGCCCAGGCCTTAAGTCATCCACTCAGCCCTCTTATTCACTCCCCCCTTTTCTCTGTGCCTCCTAAATTCATCTTGATTATGTGTCAGACCTGTACTGGGACTCCCTATGTTGGGAGAATACATATGCTATAGACCTGTGATTCCTTAAGGATAGATTTGTTAAACGTTCACTGGATGTGTGTATATATGTGTATGTGTACAAGTGTATGTGTTTGTGTTTCAGAGGGTTCCTCAACTATTGCTCTGCCAGGCCCACCAGGTCCCCCTGGCCCAGCTGGCCCCACTGGACCCCCAGGAGTTCCAGGTGAGGAAGCTGTTCTTCTGCTGTGGTTTTTGCAGGCAGCTTACATCACTGTGGATCCAGTTCTTAATTTAATGTATGATGTTTATGAGCTCTGCCAGCCTGCCCTGTCTGGGTGGCAAGATTGCTCAGGCAGGACTCATGGTCCTCACCCTTCCCTGCAGAAAGACCAGGATCTCAGGTTGAGTTAGGAAGGCAGCAGCCTCAGGGGAGTAATGGGGTATAGTCACAGAGGGGGAAGGACAGAAGGGAGTGCTGAGAAGATGAAGAAACTGGGAACACTGTTGGTGTCCTTTTATCTGACGAGTACTAAACAGTGATAGGTCAAATACAGTGAGTAGAATTAAGTTTTTTTGCATCTCAGGAAAGCAGGCTAGTGTCTCATCCCTTTCCCAGCACTGTCACTGAGATCAGGAAGTGCTTGTTTTCCAGTCATAGCTTTGAATTCAAGACAGCAGAAATCCCACGTTTAGTGTCTGCAAATCTTTCATACAAACACAGACACACAGACAAACATAAACATGAGCTTGGTGCTGGGACTCTTCTATTCCAGGTCAGACACTGCCCTCCAGCATGCTGGTGTCAGGCAGCATACCTCCTGAGCCCTGGTTCTCATGGAATTTCTGTACCACTTCCAGCTTCTTGGAGCTGGTTTGGTACAGCTAGCCTCAGCTTGAAGCAGGGCGCAGGAGGAGTGTTAGGCCTATCTCATTCCTGCTGTGGTCAGTGACACTCTGGTTATTTCCTCAGTCTAAGAGGCACCAAGCACTTTAATTACCACATGATGGAAAATAAGCCTTTTTTCCAGAGATTCGGGTAATACATGGGACATTGATGAAGTCAATACCATATAGCAGTTTGATTGACTTGTGCAGGCAAATAGATTATTTGATAGTCTCAGTTCTTATAAAAGACATATTGCTATTGTAAAATACAACCAGGCAAATCTAATGCAGTCTGATTTTTTATCTTTGAAACCAGGTCCTGTTGGACCAGCTGGTCTCCCTGGACAGCAAGGTACCATTCTCCATCAGCTTTGATTCTGCTTCTTAAAGAGAATGGAAATAATTACTTTTCCTTTGTTTCTAATTCTCTCAGCCCTTGGCACAACCTCTCTCCCTTTTGTCTGCAGATTTCTTCCTTTCAGTTCATTTTGCTGCATTATTTGACTTAATGAATCTTGCAAGGAATTTCTATTCTTTTTTTCTTTCCCAGGAGAAGAAGGGGGGTGGGAAGAGCCAGTGTGATGTGGATGCTGCAAATGTCTTTTTTCTGTTATATTTTCTGGAGGCTGGTCTTTCTAAGACACTTCTCAAGTGCGGCTGCCTTTCTGTGGTAGGGGATATAGTCCAGCTGATACTTTGTGCCATTTTGAAAGGTGGGAGAACAACTTGGAGGGAAATTGAGAATAACGTCACTGTGAAACCACTGCTAACTGGACAGGTGTCTGTTTGGAAGGGCCTGAACAGAGCTGACTGCTAAGAACCTTTCTTAGCTGGTTTCCTGTGATCCTGTTAGAGCAAACTGTGCAGTAATTTCCACTTTTGAATACAGTGTCCCTCAGAGCCAGGGACTGAGTTCACTCTCCCTGTTCACATAGGCAAAGGCTGAACCCATTGACAAGGAGGTAAGGAGTGGGTACAAAATGTCACCCTTTCTCAGTTACATGATTCACATTCTCTTCTTGTGCTCCCTGAAAAGGTCCACGGGGCGAGAAGGGATCCCCAGGTGAAGCTGTGATAGAAACTATCAGAACAGAAGTCTCATCATTAGCATCTCAAAGTAAGTGGGCCACCTTTCCACTCCTTCACTTAGAGAAGTGCCAGAGGCCTCAAGGCCTGCCCACAGCTAACAGAGATGCCTCTACTTCTTTCCCCTCAACATGACATAGGGCAAGTATGTGTGTGTATGTTTGTGGTGGGATAACAATACCAGCTGCCTTGTCTGCCCTCCTTCTCATCCTTCTCATCTGTGCATCCCAAAGTGCTTTCAAAAGGAAGTAGATGGCATCAGGCCTATGTCATATGTCACAGAGAGGAAAACTAAGGAATGGTGACTGTTGAACAGTCCCTAGCAGCAGAGATGGTCATAGAGCTGTGTGGTTGCAGCCTGGCCTTTTAGCCACACCGGGCAGTTCCCTATGATCACAGAGCCATCCGTAAGAGGAGAACCAGTTTGAAAAGGCACACTAATTTGAGCAACAGCTGTTGAAATCTCTCTATGAGTTACAGGATGAATTCACAGAGGAGCAAATGCTATTTTAAAATGGAAAATAAGTGGAGCAGAACAGAATGGTTTAACAGCATCCCAAGAAACATGTCTGCTTGCTCTGTGCAATACCAGATGTGTTGTGCACTTACAGTCAGAATTCTTAGGGTCTTGGACCTCTGCAAGTGTACAGGAAAGGCAAGGTAGAGGAGGGCATAAAATCATAAATGGTCTTTCCCTGATCACCATCTGAATGGGGTCATATATATCCAGACCATGCTTTAGTACTGTCCCATCCCCCATTCAGGAGTCTTGGATCTCAGCAGTACTGACCTTTGAGTTTGTGACTCAACTTGGAGGTGAGGATACATCTCAAATCAAGATAACAGTGCAGCTGCTTGTTAAAATAATGGCTGCATAGTGTTCTCCTAGCAAACTTGCCCCTCTTTGAAGGAATCTTTCCTCTCCTGGAAAATTCTTTCCCTCCTTCTCTAGCCTTTGAGTCCTTTGCTCCTTCCCTCAGCAGTCATTCTCCAGAGAGATCTCCTCTCTGTTTCCAGTATGCTGCCAGCCTGCTTAGGGCTGTATTTTGCTTCATGTCCTAACCTACATGGTGGCAATCAGACACATTTCTCTCCCCGCTCTGCTTTAGCATTGGCTTAGGTCACCCAGGTCCTGCCTTAGTCCACCTTTGACTTTAAAAGCTTCTAACAGCAATGTAATGACAGAGTTTCTATAGCAGCACTAGCTCCATAGCAACAATTTTCTCTTTTTTTGTGTATTTCATTTACACAGTGCTGTCAGATTTACAAGGGCGAGCAGGACCACCAGGTCCCCCTGGACCACCGGGTACGTAACATAGCAGAGCTCAGTATGTAGCAGGGGGATGCTAACACACATGGCACATTTCTGGGCCACAGAGCTTGCTAGGTAAGCCCTGTTTCTTTTGTTATCAGGTGAATCTGTGCAGGGACCCCCTGGACCTCGTGGCCCCCCAGGTAAGAGCTTGTTTCTCTGAAACAAACCTGGAAAGTGGGAGTGTACCTCTATCCTGTGCCTTGTGGTATCCCAGATGCAGTCTTGGACCTGGTGGAAGTTAGTAGGGCTGACTTTACCGGAAGCAGAATTTCCCATAGTGGGTTACTCCTAGAACAATTTCACTGCAGTGTAGTTTCTCAGCAGCAAGATGCTGCCCGAGAGGAGATTTGTTTTGTCAGAGGTTTGCTAGCCAGGCTAGTAATTCATAAAAGCCACACTTTTTGAGAAGACACTCAATGTTCTCAGGTCACAGAGTAAGTAACTGCTGTCAATTCCATCTTTATGTCTTACTTGTCCAGCCTTAACTTCCAGCTGGAGACAGAGTGGCTCTTATAATGAGGAACATATCCACTTCCTGTAACACAGATTTCCTGTTCACAGCCAGAAGAGGGGAGGTGCAGGAGGAGATGAGACAGGAGCATAACCCCATTCCTTGCTCTCTGCTCAGTAGCAAAGGGGAGCAGGTCAGGTGTGTGATGAAATGAATCTTCTGTATCGAAGTAGTGGAGGCCAGCTGGGATAGGCATTCTGTACCACAAAGGAAGTTGTTCCTGTGTCCTGTGTCTGCTGTGGTGGCAACAGATAATGAAAAGTAACTAACATGGATAGATGCGTGTGGAGAAAACAGTGATACAAGGCTACACTTGGAAATACTTCAGATATGGCCATGGCTGGAGATGTAGCAGCAATGAAATGCATTCAATTACAAATCCTTATCCTTCCTAAAACCTTTGTTTCCCTTTTGCCTAGGAGAAGGATTGCCAGGACCTCCAGGCCCACCTGGGAGATCAGGGTCTTCCATGTCCACCTCAGGTAGGTTCTTCCCGCTCATTCCCTCACCTGTGTCCTGTGAATGTTCTAACTTGTGGTTCCATAGAGCACATCCTTGGCTAGGACCAGGTGGAGCCAGATGAAATTTGTGTCGTGTTCTGTTGGATGTCATGAAACCCTTTTGTTTTAATTACAGAAGCATTCTTCGCAGGCCCACCAGGTCCACCAGGCCCACCAGGCCCGAAGGGAGACCAAGGTGGGTGTATGCTGCCACCTTACCAAGATACTAGATGGATCTCAGCACTTCAGACTGAAAAGAAGGAAGGGAGGTCTTGGAAGCAGAAAGCATCCTGCCTTTCTGTGGCTGTAAGAAAGCTAGCACAGTGCTCACTAAATAGGACTCCTCTCTGCTGATGTAAAACAAGTCAGTCTTTGTCAGAGGAACTTATTAGCCTCCAGTACTGTATTCAAGACAATAGCTGTATTCACATCCCAACTGTGCAAGCCCATTAGATTCAGGAGCATTTAGAGCTTCAGATTTGCCATCAAAGGGGAAATGCCCACACAAAATGCAGGTTGAACAGTGCAAGGAGGGGGCCCTGTGAAGTGTAGCTCAGCTCTCAGCCGTCAGGAAAACATGGCACCTGGTTCCTTGCTCATTTCTGCCTTGCAAATCGAAGGCCATGATAATATTCTGCAGTGTGGGCTGGGATGTTGCAGATCAGAACAAGGCAAATGCTAACACTGTTCCTCTGTTCTCCTGTTCACAGGTGAACGAGGTCCACAAGGATTCAGAGGTAAGGAGGCTTCCAGGAGATACCAGTGGGGTGCAGGGTAGCTTGCCTATGTATGACCTGCTCCATCATTTCTGTGTCCCATGTAGGAGAACCGGGTGAGCCTGGCCTTTCAGCATTCTCCTCCCATGGTTAGTGTGTATACCCTTTCCTCCTTTTAATTCATTGTCCCTAGACTGAAATCAGGGGACAAAATCCTGCTCTACTGATTCTAGCTTAGTTTTACTGGAGCCAGGATTTTGTCCATGCATTTTATTCCTGTGAATCTCTGACTCTTCTTCTGCAATTGGCAGGTGAGGGAGTCACCCTACAGGGACCTCCAGGCCCACCAGGCCCACCTGGACCCAAAGGTGAAGTTAAAAATCTTGTTTCTTTCTTTGGTGCTAGCCTCACACAAGCAAGACTCTTTGAGACTAAAGCATGGAGCAACCTGGTCCTTTGGAAGCCTCATCTGTGCTCACCACTGCCTTTTCAGGCAGAGCAGGACCATGGCAATAGAAATACTCTGAGCACAAGGCACATGGGCAGGTCACAGAACACTCAGGAAAGCTGCTGTGGCCTCTTCCTTCTGCTCTTCCCCAAATAGCTGCGAATTTAAGATAGTCATTATAAGGCTAGGGAGCTGCTTCTCTGACAACACGTAGCTCAACTGTTTTACATGACCAAGTATGCAGCATGCAGTGTCACCCATTAACAATTGTCTGTCTCCCTCACTCTGGTTTCCAGGTGATGCAGGTGTCCCAGGCGCTCCTGGCATCCCAGGAGCATCTCGAGGTAAGAGGCCAGACCATCATTGCTCTGAGACTATCAAGAAATGCTGATGTCCTTTGAAATGACTTTGAAAAAGCTCCTTCAGGTTTTGCAGCTGTGGGTGCCAACCTAACGCTGATGGGATTTGTGTTCAAAACCTCTTTTTACACAATCTGCTTTTTATTGGATAATTTAGGAGCTGCAAGTTTTCTGTTATCAGCTTACTGGGAATCCTTTGAGTTTTTCCTCATGGCATATGAAATAAAGGGATTCTGGGTTGGCTAACCATGTTCCATAAGGGATTAGAGAAGCTGCATTGAACCCTCTAGTGGAAAATCTGATCAGAATTGTCCTTTGTTCGGTTTTACCTACCTTCAGGTGGGTTCATGTGAATGAAGCTGCTTTCATTCTCAGTAAGAGCATCTGTGTATGCAGGATATTAGTGCAGTTTCACAGAAAGTGCATATGTATTAACCTAAGTGTCCCTCCATATGAAGAAAGACCCTGATGATTCTCTACATTAGAGGAATATGACTTCAGGGACATGGGAAAACACCTTAAAGAACATGAGGTGTCACATGACAACATGGTGACAGGAGTCATACAGGACCCACCTGTATCTTGCAATGGAGATGAGTGTTGAGGTTCTTGAGCTGGTGCTGCCCAGGCTGGGAGCAGCAGGGCAATGAGGTTAGGCTAATGAGCTTCTGCACTTTATGGAACTCCATCTATATTTCCACACAGCACTGCACTCTGGGGCACAAACCAGCCAGGTCTGTCAGTACAAAGCCAGGGAAGTCTCTGGACTCAGCCCTGCAGAGCTGCACAGGCTGAATTATAAGATGCTGAATGAATTGAAGACAATATACTGCCTATACTAGCCTATGCCTAGACTGTGTTTAGAGATGGAGGGGGAGCCCCTCCACTGTCCATTCCCAAAGCTATTTCCAGACCTGTGGGAAGGGCTCAGTGCAAGCACACTTTAGCATGCATTGGTCTACTGCAAGCATGCCTTCTCTTTACCATGCTTTCCGTAGGTGGATCCAGACAAGGACCCCCTGGACCTCCCGGGCCACCTGGTCCTCCTGGCCCAGGTGGAAGTTCATCTCAGGAAATTCAGCAGTATATCACTGACTACCTGAAGAGTGAGTATGATGAGAGTTTGCCACAGCTCAGCAGGAGCATGCCTTTCTCCCTGAGCCCCATGTCACCCTCCCTTTAGAAACAGCAGCTTTACTGCTCTGGTCTTATTTCTGTTGAATACTGTGCCATTGCCCACTGTGATGTCTGCAGAGCTGTCCTTCTGTTGGCCTGCTTTTTGCCAGGAGAAGAGGGTCCAGTAATTGTGCTTGTGGCCATTGTCTTCCCTCTGCTGATGTGGATGTATCTTGGGCTTCCTATCTAGGTGACAATGTAAGGCATTATTTGACTGGTGCCCAAGGCCCTCCAGGCCCTCCGGGGCCGCCTGGAGTCATCACCACTGCGGATGGGATGAGCTTGGATTATGCGGAGCTGGCTACCCGTGTTATGAGCTATATGACAAGTAAGCACCACGTTGGTAAGCTCTGTACTGAGTCATGCTCTTGGCTGAGCCTGTACAACACCTGGGAGGTGAGAGCCAGAGGAGAAACATCAGTCTTTAAGTAGCAGCACCCCAACCCAGTTATTCATCTTCTGCAGTCTCACACAGCTGAGGTGGCTTCTGAGCCTTGTTTCATTTTAATGGTTAGATTAACTAACAGGTGCTGCTGTTTAAAGAGTCCCACATTAAACATCAGCTGTCAGACCCTGTAATGCCCCTAAGACCCAGACAGGTGCCTCTATTTGGTATATGTGATCTCAGGTATTCTGGGGCTGTCTTGTACACTTGGGGCCCTCCTAAAGTGAGTGAAATTTCCAGAGCTTTTGGAAGCAGCCTGGAATCTTAGCTCAGAAAAGCACAGAGCACACATCTGTGGAGGTGACCAGTAAGCATGAGACAGAACTGAATCATGGTTGAGGGCATGGGAGGCTCATTCCACCAGCTAAACTGGATTAACTCAGCTTTCCTTTGTCCCTGCTTGACCCTTCTTCACCTTCTGTCTCATCCTCATTCCCACAGGCTCTTCAGATCGCTATCAGTCATTTGCCAGTTCCGTATCAACTACATCTGTTTTGTACCAAGAACTTCTGGACATGCTGCAGAGTAAGTGGACCTTGAAAGGAAACATGGGGTTTAGGGGTAAAGCATCCCAGGAGATCTCCCAATCTCCTGTGTCCAACTGGAGTTGCCAGCAGCTGCTTCAGAGGGTCAAGGCCTGCCATAGGTGCTGCTTAGTGACCTGCTCGCAGGCTGAGAAATCCTCAGACCTGGTGCCTTTGCAGGAGCTGGATGGCCTTAAAGATGCATTTTTCATTTCTAGGAGAAGAAATCCGTCAGTATCTGATGGGACCTCGGGGCCCACCAGGACCTCCTGGACCAGGGGGAGATGGCGTGTCTCTGTCACTGGATTATGATGAGCTGACCAGACGGTTTATCAGCTACTTGACAAGTAATGGCCTTTATTAGTGTGTATTTCCTTTTGTTCTTTTGGGAACTGAGCAGAAAGCTCATGCAGTCAGTGAAAACTCTTCCAGTGTGAACTGTGTGAATCCCTATGTACAGAGACGGCCTCACAGGGACTGTGAGAGACTTGGAAGAAAACAAAGACCCCCTATAGTTAAGATACTATCCACAGACTCTAGTAATGAGTTCTTGCTTTGCTAAAAACTGAGTTTAGGAACATAATTCCATTGTAGAATTCCCATCAATCCCTTCAGGTGCCTTTCATTGGCTCTGTGGCTAGGACGTATCCCTCCGTGGAAGAGCTGGTCTATGCCCACTTTGTGTCAAGGCAGCTGAGACAACAAAGTCTTACAAGTTTAAAGTAAATGAAGCACCTCTGCTTCATTTTTCCATTTGCAAAGGCGTGATGTGGCATGTAAGAGCTGTTGGATAGAAAGGACTCGAGAATCCCCAACAGCAGTGCTAAAATGCCTAATCCTAGTAGCTGCATTATTCCTCTTAAAAGCAGAGCCTGGTCCATTCTTAGTCTCTTTGACCTGACCTTGGAGACCAGATTTCACTAATTGGCTGCTCCAAAGATGGTGGGAATTTCCTCTTTGGCTCTGGAAGCAGAAAACTGCTGTTTAGCAGTAGCATCCCACCCAGAACAGCTGTGCTTTACCAGCAGGGACATTTCATCAATGCACATCACAAAGATGCAAAGTTCTGCATCAGACCTACTGCAGATAGGCAGACACAGGGAGAGCAGCACGTGCCAGTGAGTCGTGAATAAAGGCCTGATGCCTGCCAGTGTGCAAGTGCCCTCATGTTCAAATTAACAAGGCAAGCTTTAACTCCAAGCACAGAACAAGGTTTAAGCCCTGGTCCCTAGCACAATCTGCTGCTGGGAACACTCCACCCTGCAGGAGTCCTGCAACAAACCCTGCAGCCTGTCTGTTCACAGTGTAATTGCCTGTTCTAATAATGTGCTACTCTTGGATCTGTTTGATTTTGCAGGTTCTGGAATGAGCATTGGGCTCCCTGGACCACCTGGGCCCCCAGGAACACCTGGTATATCTTACAGTGACCTGACAGCATACCTCAGAAGTAAGCCAGCTTCTTTACTCCCCTGTCAGAGGTCCCTGCATACCTCAGGATCTTCTTTTATAGGCTTAGCCAGAGTTTCCCCTTTTGCCCATCATGACAAATAATTGCCTGTGAGACTATGATGGTCACTTAGGAACACTGCAGCCTTCCTGGGCTCTGCTAGGACCTGTACAGACCATGAAGGGCTGCAGACAGATCACCATGCTCCTGTGGAGAGCAGCAGCTGGGAGGTGCTGTCTTGGCAATGGGGCTTGAGGAGCCCTTCTCGCAGCTCTGCAGCATAAAGGAATTTTTTATGCCACTTTAAGAAAGTATATTTAAAAAATAGGGACTTCTGCCCTCTTTGGGATCTCCTGACTGTGGTGTCTGCACACAGGAAAGTGAGGTGCACCAGGAAGGCTGCACCAGAAGGTGCTGGGGAGAAAAAATACACCTTATACTTGGCTGTGGTTAACATTGACTGTATTGTCAGGGAAGGTTCATCAGGGTTGTGGTGGTTTGAGTGACTCCTTCCCTTGTGTCTTTCTTACAGACTCTGAATTCAGTGGGCTTGTCGGGCCCCCTGGTCCTGCAGGGCCCCAAGGACCTCCGGGGATCCCTGGGTCACCAGGCACCTCTCTGGAGGACTTCTCTGCTTACCTACAAAGTAAAGCACTTTTGTACTTCTCACAGCTGGCAGGCAGAGTCTGTTTGTAGGTGCTGGGGGACTGAGGCTGAGATTTAGCTCAGCAGGGCTGGGACTGCCCACTGAGAACAGGGTCACTTCACAGCATCAGCTGGAGAGGGGTGGAAGTTGGGGTTGGAGCCTTTGCACTTTGCAGATCCCCAGACATGTGTGATGGGAAATAATTCTTCTCTCTCAAGGTGTGGGATACTCCTCCCTCTCTGGAATCCAGGGCCCACCTGGCCCTCCTGGCCCTCCAGGACCACCAGGCTTCTCAGGAACCGGTCTCCTATCCTATGCTGACATCACCAACAGTGATGAGTTCAGGAGCGAGCTGATCCAGTACCTGAAGAGTAAGGGGACACCATCCATCCCCCTGCACACACCTGAGCCATGCTTTGCTTTGCGTAGGCTGCTGCCTCTACCACAGCTAAGGCAGTCCTGTAGGAGCCTTCCCTAAAACGGGGCTGCAGAAACACCTTATCTCTACAGCCAGGTCTACACTGCACCCAATGGGCTGGTCTCCTCTCAAGGAGGCAAAATCCATGTTGTGAGCCAAAAGAAACAGGCACTGGGCAGTTCCAATTGGCCTGTAAGGTCCAAACAATTCCCTAATAAGGTCATCTGCAGAGTTTTGCCATGTGAAAGCGTCTTCTTTGACAAACACCTGCCTATAGAGCAATGGGTGATGTAGGGGTTGGAGCCGAGCCAGCTGTGAAGCAGCACTAATCTGAGCTCTCAAGTTGGCAAGTCGTCCAGGGCAGCCTTCCAAAAACATGGGGATCCCCTCGCTTTTGGGACCTTGGTCACAGAATGGCTGTTTTGGCAGAGGTGTTGACAGTGGCCTGAGAGGAGTGCACCCTTCTGCTGTGGCCATGTTGCCAAGGTTGGACACCTGATACTGTGGGAGAGATGGGAAGGAGGAGGGTGCTATGGCACCTGTGGAGATTGAGGTCGGCATCCGTGCCTGCTGCCTGTGAGATAGCACTGCATGAGGGTTACTGTGGTAACTGCCAGGACAAAACTTCACACTCCAGTCTTCATTCAGGTGGTAGCACAGGACCTGTGCCAAGCCTGGGGTCCCCAGCACCCCAGTGTCCCTGATGTTCCCCCTCTTGTGCTTTGCAGGTGATGAAGTTCGAAGCTACATCTCTGGGCCACCCGGACCCCCTGGGCCAAGGGGGCCACCAGGACCAAAAGGAGATAGTGGCTTGGTGGCTGGGTCTATGTCTTCGTCATACCAAGGGTTACGGACTTCTGAGCGGATGCATGGAGAATCCCTTGGTGCTGAGGGATCCCATGAGGGATCACTGGGAACGGGCAGTTCATATGGCAGCTCCATGAGCAGCATGTCATCTTACAGTGCCTCAATGGGCAGCGATGGCTCTTATGAGACCTCCATGGGCAATGGTAGGTCTTTTGATGGGTTGCTGGCAGAGGAAGAATCGCGCAGGAGATCAAGTTCAAGCAGATCCTACAGCAACTCCTTCTCTGGTTCCCTGGATTACAATGAGCTGGCACTCCGTGTGTCAGAGAGCCTACAGAGTGAGTGGAATGCCTGCTTGTCCTGACCCTCCCTGTCCCAGCACACAACCCTAACCCTCTGTGCTTTGTGTCAGTGGTTACTTCCCTTACCCTTCCTGCTAGCTACACCTCCCTGACACCCTCCTGCCTCAGCATCCAGCCTCGGTTTTCCCAGAGCTCCTTTCAAATGATACCTTAAATTCCCCAGGCCAAGGTATTCTCCAGGACCTGATGTCTTACACAGCGCAGGGACCCGCAGGTCCCCCAGGCCCTCCTGGTCCTCCTGGCATCAGCCGGGTCTTTGCAGCCTATGGCAACGTCACCGCGGACCTCATGGACTTCTTTAGAAGTAAGTGACGTATTGGGTTCTTGTTTGTGGCTCATGCATGTGAGATCCACCTGGTGGACGACAGGGTGACCATGAGCCGACACTGTGCCCTTGTGGCCAAGAAGGCCAGTGGCATCCTGGGGTGTATTAGAAGGGGGGTGGTTAGTAGGTCGAGAGAGGTTCTCCTTCCCCTCTACTCAGCCCTGGTGGGACCTCATCTGGAATATTGTGTCCAGTTCTGGGCCCCTCAGTTTAAGAAGGACAGGGACCTGCTGGAGAGAGTCCAGCGCAGGGCGACTAAGATGATTAAGGGAGTGGAGCATCTCCCTTATGAGGAAAGACTGAGGGAGCTGGGTCTCTATAGCTTGGAGAAGAGGAGACTGAGGGGTGACCTTATTAGTGCATATAAATATATAAAGGGGGAGTGTCACGAGGGTGGAGCCAGGCTCTTCTCAGTAGCAAACAATGATAGGACAAGGGGCAATGGGTACAAACTGGAACACAAGAGGTTCCACTTAAACTTGAGAAGAAACTTCTTCTCAGTGAGGGTAACGGAACACTGGAACAGGCTGCCCAGGGAGGTTGTGGAGTCTCCTTCTCTGGAGACATTCAGAACCCGCCTGGACACGTTCCTGTGTAACCTTATCTAGGTGTTCCTGCTCCGGCAGGGGGATTGGACTAGATGATCTTCTGAGGTCCCTTCCAATCTCTAACATACTGTGATACTGTGATCTCACCAACCTCTTGTAGACCTAGTGATCTTTTCACCTTTGCACGCTGCAGAAATACTGCTGAGATACAAAGCTGGAGGCAGGCAGTCTGCCCATCCCATTCCTCCCTTGCTGGGGAGGTGCAGTCTCATTAGGAAGGCATTAGATTTACCCACTACTTGCAGGAAACTCATCCCAAATCCTGAAGGCCGCTGTGCTTGCAACCCCTGCGGCCGATTTTACCATGGCTGGGCTGGCACGTCTAGAGCAACAGGAGCCAGCAGCTCACTTTGTGCTGAGATTCCCCTTCCTGAGTGTGGGCCAGCTCCAGCCCTGGTGACAGCCAAGACACCCAGAGAGGATGGCAGAGCAGTGCTGATTGAATGGGATCACACCCTGCCCTGGGACTTTGCTGGGACCAGAACCAGAACTTGCTTTCAGTCAGTCTAATCCCATGTCACCTAGAGAAATGTCCTTCCAGTGTGACTCTCTGCTGCTCTGAGGGAGTACAGAGTGGTTGGTCCCACTCATTCATCCTCTCCTTTGTTTCCCTCTCCAGCATATGGTGCGATCCAGGGACCACCCGGTGAAAAAGGGGAGAGAGGTTATCCTGGACCCAAAGGTAAGGCTTGCCATCCTTCCCCTCTCAAGCCTCCTCCCAGCCATGGAGCAGCCCTGTGTCCACAGAGGTCGTTGGCACAGGGCTGCACAAGGTCACAGCCTCCCCACAGTAGAGGTGGCACCTTCAGGATCGCAGCAGGAGCTGCTCTTCCTTGCCCTGGCCTGTCCCTGTTGGTGGGCCAGTCCTGCCCAGGGGCAAACTTGGTCTCCTCATTCCCTCAGGTGACCCTGGACCAATGGGCCCACCAGGACGCCATGGGCACAGGGGACCAAAGGGAGAGAAAGGAGAGAAAGGTATGAACATCTGCCATCCCCAGGAGAGCAGGGGTTGCCTGTTGGACAGGGGAGGATTCCCCAGGGACCAGCCCATCTCTGGGAACTGCTGGAAAATCCACATGGCCCCAGCTCTTTGCTTGTTTGGGGTCTTTTGTCTTTGTTACCCCCATGAACTTGTCAAGTAACCCTCCTTTTGACTTCCTTCTCCCCAGGTGAACAGATGTATGTTGGCAGAAGAAAAAGAAGAAATGTTGGGGTTTGAGGAAAGAGGCAGCTCAGTTCTGCACTGGGCAGCATTCCCAGCAGCCTATAGAGAATTAGCCTGAGTCATCACTGCCTTGAAGCTAACACATCCCTGCCCATCAGCTAACCACTTAGGCTTGATAGTTCGGTGTTGCTGCAGAGCTTTGAATGGCTCTTTTATGTGTCAGGTATGGCCCTGATGTGGGTATTTGCTGCTGTTGCTGATGTTTGGCTTAGCACCCTGAGCTCCCAGGCTTTGGGCTGACAGGGAGCCCTGTCTGTCTCACCCAGTCCAGGCTTCTTGTATTACTCCCAGCTATCTAAAATCCTGTTTTAACAACTAGCCAACTATCCAGCATAAATTAAAACTGAAAGCATCCCTCCCCACCAAACACAGGCCTTTAAGGGCTCAGATTCAGCCCACAGGACAATCGCTTGCTTTGGAAAGCTATTCCCACCCACCTGGCCTCGGGAGTGGGTTTAACGCTCCAGGTGCATTAAACCTGCTCTTGAGCACAGCTCCTTGGACAAGCTGTTACTGGAGGGATGCAGACAGTGATGGGTACAGCACATGGAAGTGCTTCTGCCTGGGTCACACGTGCTTTGCAATGCCTGTTCATAGCAGCACAGCGGGACATGACACGCAGAGGGACCGAACTGAAGCACTTTGAAACAGAATTTGTTGATCCTTTTAAAAGTATTTTTGTATTGTTTTTTTAAAACCATTGGGGTGGGGGGAATATTTTTAATGTAAACAGCCCGATTAAAGTGTGTTTTTCAACCCATGCTTGCGTGACCAGCGTTACATTGGGCATCAACTGTGACCATGGGCAGACACAGCTGGATGGTGCTGGTGGCTGTTCTGTTTCTCAGCACAGGAATGTGGGCCAGGCCCATGCTGATCTGCTTCGTCAGGTGGCAGCAGGTTCCAGTCACGTTAGCAGCAGCCTCTACCCATTGTCCCAGGGTGCCACAGTCACTGCCTTGCTCCTTGCAGTGCAGCATTACTGGTAAGGTTTATGTGTTTGAGCTGAGGGAGCCTAGGGGCTGAGCGATGGCTGAGCTGTGAGGTACCACTGGGCAGAGGCTGGCATTTCAGTGCATGGTGCCTGGTTACCACGTGTGTGACACCACATCAGCATTACGGTGCTCGGGGGTCGTGTGTACTGCACACACACACTGAGGTGCTACTTTAGTTCCAGGGATTGGCCATAACAGGTCAGTGGCTCGTTTTTATAGCAAGAAAAAACCCCTCACTTGAAGTGCCTGTTTTCAGTCCAGGTTTACTTTACTGATGTCAAGTGTTGGTGTTCCCTAAGCATAGGAGTGCTTAGAGCAAAGGCCTGTGTGAACCAGGCCAGCCCTCAGAGCACAGAGCTTGTTTGCCAATAAAGCCTACCTTTTAATTCTCATTTAAAAACAACACCCACAGCCCTGTGCTGTCATGTTTAAGCACAGCAGTGGGGTGTCCATGCCTGAACTACTCAGGACAGCCATGCTGTGCTTGCAGGCTGTGCTGTGCGACAGCGTTGGGCAGCTCTGAGGCCCCACAGGCACAACCTCTCATTTGCTGCATCATCCAGCCTGGACCATTGCTGAGGGGGGCTCTGCTGCCAAACAGCAGCTCCTCACCTCTTCCCCTGTACCCAACTGGTCAGAGTGGTTGTCATGAGGGGAGGCCCCATGTTGAATTTGCACTGACAGGGCACAGCAGTCACTGCAAACAGCATCCTTTTAGGCTTGTGCTCAATCTGCGCTCCTGCCCTGGGCTGTTCCAGGCCTAAAGCACTTTTTACACTCAAGTCCCATTCACTCCAACATCCCGTGTATTTCATGCAGCTTTTCCATCAGCAAACCAGAGGCCAGCTCAGCAAACCGTGATTTTATTGTATTTACAGCAGAATTATTACAATATTCTACAGAAAGCCATGAAATCAAATTACTTGGAAAACAAGACAAAAAGTTAAACCAACCCCAAACCGTTGTATGGCTGCTACTGCAAGTTCACTTCCACGAGCTGTACGTACAGAGACCCCCAACCAGTTAAGTCATCCATCCCCTGATTTTTGGTTGCTTTCTGTAAGGCAGAATTAACTTGGGTTGCAGGTAACACAAAACATTCAACAAATGGCTGGGACATGAGGTGCAGATGCCTCAGTGTACACTTGATCACAGCAGACCCCCCCCCTTCCCACTTGCCTTTCCTATAGGAAATAGATGTGAGAGTTCAACATTACAGATTCCACTCAGTGTCCCTTTCCAGTTTCCATTCTTTCCCCCATTTTAGGATTGATAATTTGTAAGGAAGAGGCTTTACCAACTACCTTGGGAACTGCAGAAGAGACTCTGAAGAACTAAAGCGTCTTTGGGGTCAGCTACTCCTTCTGCTTGGTACAGCGGAAGCACACGAGCCCTTATGCATGAGCATTCATAGTTTTGAGAACGTTCATAAGAATTTGCTCTGGCACCTAATGCCAGAAGTAGTTACAGAAATGAAGATGAGGATGAGGCAAGAGAAAGGGGATGGAGAACAACTGACAGCTCTGCAAGCAATATAGAGAAACACTGACAAGCTTCTTTTGCCTTCTCCCCTTTATCTGGTCTCATCTTCTGTAAGACTGGGAAGCAACAGGGCACCCTTGCCTCTGAATGAGGAAGGTTAATTCTCTCTGACCTCGTTTCGCATGTGCTGTGAAGACGGCAGAAGTAGCCTGGCAATGGGAAATGTGCATGGACGATTCAACTGCAGGAAGGCTGAGACCCACTAGTGCAGAATTTGAAGCTAAATGACCAGATTGTAAATGCTGACATAAAAAGCACAAAGTTACCTACGCAGTGACCATCCTACGTGCTCCTCCCTGCCCTTTCCTCTGGTGACCACAGAGCCACTGCCCCCAAAACCTTGCCTCCCTTCCCCACGACAGAGTAGCCAAAGGGCAATAGCTCAGTGGAAGCAAGCAGCACTGAACTTACTCACACAGTGAAGTCTGTTCCCTGGTTTTCAGTGTGATGAGTGTTTCTGAGCTGCAAGGAGCTGCAGCTGCACAGCAGCTCTGAAAGTCAGGCTTAATAAGGGTGGATTTAAGGGCCTGAATTAAAAAGAGTGTTATTTTTCCTATACAAATCTTTCCTATACCAAAGTAACCTTGAAATACTTGCAAGGCAGATACTCTGTCATGTGGAGAATCAAGTTAAGCTTCCTATGTGGTACTGCTGCCATATAAGACATTGTGGTGTGATGGTACATCACTGCATTGCTTGGCGCTGTTTTAGTTAAGGTGCTAAGTTTCCTATTTATTAAGAATACAAATTCAGTAGCATGCAGTTATAATATAGAAAGTCCTCTGGGACAGAAGAATACTTCTGAAACCCTGTGATGGATCAGATAATGAGTATCCATGGATGTCACTTGAAGAGGATATTACCTTAAAACATTGTCAGAAAGAAAGGATGCTGCTCGGAATGCCTATCAGTATGTTAAAAGCGATGTGAAAAATCACTGTGAGTGAATGCCACTGGAGAGGACAGTGCGGGGCTGCTGCCTCTGAACTAGAATTTGGGTGTAAGTTCCAGTTCTCCTTCCAAAGGTGTTAATAAATCAGGAGCGACTTAACCAGTCCTAACGACCTCACTGTCCTGTCTCTTCAAGGCCATGCACACTTCTCACGGGCTCAGCAGAGTGCTTACGAAAAGAAACACAATTGCTTTATGGGAATCAGAGAGGAACAAATGCTGGAATATTCCCCCTTCGCCAAAGTGAAGCACAGCTCCCCTGGGACACAGCCCGAATCCTCCTCACCAGTAACCCCACCTGAGACAGCCCCATCCCGAAGAGATGCCCCATTTATTCAAGATGCAGAACCTCCTCAGCACAGGGGCAGCGAGACCATGTGAGGTTCACCCAGCCAGAGACCTCTGCTGCATAGGCAGAGGATCCTGCAAGCAGCTGGGTTCTAGTAATGGATAGGATGCGAGCAGAGGCAGTGGCTCCCACCCTTTCGAGGCCCTATCCCAATGAAGTTGACTTTGCAGGTGCCAAAATCTGCTCTCAGAGCTCAGGAAGAGCAAGTTGTGAGGGCTGAACCTGTCAGAGGCTGCTGTAAATACAGGACAACCAACCAATACATTGCACTGCAATTCACACATTCACTGCCTTTGTTAATTTTCCTGGGGGCAGCATTTATGATGTAGTAAAACACAAAGGTGAGCAAATACTGATTTGTCTTTTGAAGGGCATGGGGGAGAAATGAGATCTGCTGAACACTGAGTAACAAAGTGCATCGTTTCGTGAAGAAAACACACCTAACTACTGCAGAGATGGAGCTCCTAACATTTATTAAAGGGGGGTGACATGATACAAGAGATTGGATTTTGTATCTCAGGAGATCTCCTCCAGGCCTGTGTGAGACTAAGTTAATTTGAACTGAATTTTCTGACATTGATACAATATTGTACACCTGCTTCACGTTCTGCAATACTTAAACCCAATGTTATCAGTCTAAATGTTGAAGTACCCAGGCTAGTGCCTGTAATCCCCTAGAAAAACACCTTTTCACACTTGCTATCAAGCCTCAGCACAGCTCACAGTGCTCCACACCTGCAGACCGGACCCAGCACCCACTACTGGTGCATTCAATGCCCCCTCCATCACAGAGCCTGAATACAACTGACCATGAGACCAGGCTGGTGTGAAAAGGGTCTTCAAGTAAAACATTGATAAGATTTAGAGCGAGGTAAACAGTTTGTCAATATGTATTAGCCAGTTATCACTGGAACTGCCAAAAGTGTAAGGAGAGGATTAACCTTTCCCACCAAGGATTTAATGTGGATGACGGTAGAGACAGGAGGGGAAATGTGCTTGCCCTGCCTGCTCCCCGAGTAGAGCACGGAGCCCACTTCATAGGGAACTGCCAACAAACTCTGTTAAAGGTGAGGATTATTTAATGTTATTTTAGTAACAGTCAATTTATGGTGGTGAAGCTTTAAAAGGCCTTCAAGGACTCTTTTCACCCTCCTGAAGGAACAATGTAAAGAACTTTGCATTTAGCAATAGGTAACATTCTAGAGATATGGTATGTGAATTTACAACAGTACACAATACACAGTTACATAATAAAATGCCAGGAGTTAAGGCTAGCTATAAAGTAATTATGCTATCAAAAAGTTACAAAATTTAACTTAAAACATGCATTTCCAAATTAGCTGTATTTTCCCGTGCTGTAAATTAAATATCTTCATTGAGGTGGTCAATGAAGACACTTCAACGTCCAAGGATTTCAGCATCCAAGGTTTCAGCCGCATCTGATTAAAGTCCTGTGTTAACTTATGACTTCATTCACATGCATCAATACTGTTCCCATGAAATGAAAGCCATGTAAAGGTCACCAGTTGCACGTTTAACACAAGCCAGCAAAACAGAACGCATACGGTTGATACCCAAACAGCCTAAAAGTCAGGCCTCAAAGGACAGAAAGCAAGTACTACTTCACAAACCGAACGCCAGCATACCAAAGTACAGCTGGTAACACTGCCTTGATATGACTCAAACTCTAACCACCAAAACGAGCGCAGTAAAAGTGACCCAATAGAGCTGTATTGCCCCTACATCTCAGATTTCTTCCACTGCAGATCAGTCAGGTAAATAACTTATTGTACATCTATGAAAAATAAAACTTGCCTATGTTAGTACGTGGCAACACAAAAGCAAAAACCCACCTTCATAACATAGTTTGTCTATATATTTAACTTAAATCTTTCTATAAAATAACTACAAAACCCCATCAAATCTAACACTTCTAACCAAATCAGACTTAGCCGTGGGTATTTATAAATATGACCACCCAGCTCCACTTGTCCAATGGAGTTTAAATGAAGAGGCTTTGGTAAGAACAGAAAAATGGCTCTACCCATTGCAGGTTCAGTTAGAGAAACCACGTGCATGGTGCACACCGCTTCCTAAAAAATACATTCTACACTGTTCAATTTGTAGAACTAACCCCCTGGAATAGCTAAGGAAAATAATAAACTGTGCATTTTTAAAGTTAGCATTTCTTTCACCTTTACATATTTTAGTGCAAAATATTTCAGGGTGAGGATTTACAACAAAAAGGGCAGTAGCAGCAAGAAATCTTCTGTTCTGTACAGTAACAACAATGCTAAGGAGTTTTTGTTTCTTTAAATGATGAAATGCCACCCTGTTGCCAGGTTCGGCATATCGGTTTCAGGCACTGTATTAATTCAACTAGCACCCCATTTCATTATGGAACTAATGGACAAAGTATGTCATGGAGATCAGCTCAGTTTAATTCATGCCAGAGGTTTCTTTTCAAAGAGGTTGCAAAGGTGTTTGCTTTTACCAGTCATGTTTAAACATAAGGGTTTCTTTCTCTCATTATTGGCATGTTCTGAGTAATTTGTTTCAGTCCTTGCTATGCAGACACTGCTCAGCATTACAGAGTTTTAAACCTCTCACGGCAGTTTCAATTGTGGAATTCTCCCGTGGAGAAATCAGACACTGAGAAACACAGTAGCAGAACTAATATTACACTGTTTAAATGTTCACATGAGAAACCGTTTCTTTTTGTGATCAGAAAGAGTATAATCAATGCTTTAGGCTTGAAGTCAAAACTGTCTATAAATTACCAAGATAAAAAATCCCAGTTACTCTTGAAACATCCGAAGGACACAACATTACCATCATACACCAACACCTTTCTTCTTTTCTTCCATTCAGAGAAGTAAAGAAACGGATCCCGACACTGATTGTCTCCACTGAAAATAAAGAGCACGAGGTCCTTTGATGTACACCGCAGATCCAGTCGGGTTAGATGATGAGGATGGAGAATTCCAAGTAAGAAATAACCTGCAGTAGTTCCCAGAGTTAGGGGCCAGTGGAGTGAAGGCTGGGGATTGGGTAGAATTTGGAAATGCGGCTTTGTGTTGAAGGGTTAAGGCATTCCGATTCTCCAGTCATTTTAAAGAAAACTTCCTGTTCCTGCAGTTTCCTGGCAAATTCTTCTTCCAGCGTCTACAACCAAAATCAGATTGTCATGGGATTAACTCAAGGAACACAAGTCTCTTGTGGAGCACAAGAAACCTATCACACTGGTGCCATTCTGTCTCACAGAACACTGTGACCCCATCGCAATAAAATCACCAGGCAATTCAGAAGCTGCAAGACAACCAAGGCATGGGAAGCTCAGGACAACATCTGCCCATAGGATACTCTCCGAACAGTGTGAAAACCTAGTATTTCCCACTTGAACATTAACTATAACCCCAAAGCCGACTTCCACCACCTGTTATCTAGCCTCAGTTTTTGTAGAAACCTACTGGCTCCTGAAATACATTCCTAAACCCAGATTTACCTCCAGCTAAGAAGTTGTATACACAAATATGCACACACAAGCTGCAGGAGGGAACAGCCTGGGGCTGGTAACACAGAAGCCTTTCTTGTTGCACTTGCTCTTTGTCAGTTTTTGCATGTTTGATGTTAGTATCTTTTATTATTCAATGAACTGCAGCAGTTTGGGACAGTGGCTTGGTCTCCTCCTCTGCGCTACTTTCTGTATGGTCTATATTTGCTAGATCCAACTCTTGATTTTCCAGTTCGCAAACTGTTCTGATTTACCTTTTTTCTTGGTCTCAATTTCTCTCTCCATTCCTTCAGTTCTTGGCTGTGTTCTTCATCCAGCTCCTTTAGTTTCTGCGTCTCATGCTCAACCAGTAGATGGCATTTTTCATTCTTGAAACAAGATAAAGATAATCCTTATGTAAAACTAATTCAGATTAGGCAACTCAACATTTGTACACGGACATATGTTGTCCTAATTCCTTTTAATTAGCTTATTTCCTGTAAATAGTGACGTGAATAATTACAAGATAAAAGTATGTTACGAGCCTGCATTATCCAAAGCTGATCTTTCCATTAGAACCAATTGAGATAAGAAATACTTATAAGTCCAAATATACTCCTGAAATATCATTAAGGTGGCAGACGACAGTGCTACTCAAAACTATGTTTCCCTGCCAAAAACGCTTCTCAAGGTCATACAGCATTTCTGCTTTAATTCCTAAAGACAGTTTGTATAATGCATTAAACTCAATTACATTAAAAAGGAGGTAGGCTTTTGGAAGTGTTTCAACTCTTGGTGCCAAGGAGCTCAGACTAACAAATGGGACTTAGGAGAGAAATAAGCTTGCAGAAGTAGCCTCAGAATTGCTCTATGAGAAGGAAAAGGGCAATCAAACCCCACACTGGCTTCACACTCCTCTCAGTGAGGCACACAGGCAGCTGCTGATCTTGTGAAGCATGGTGAGAAACAAAAATCAAGTATTTGGCTACATCAAATATTTGTTTTTTAAGAGCAGTTGGCAGTCTCTAAACTCCATGTCCTTGTTTCTAGGGTGCCAGTCCCAACTGGGTCTGATCCAGAGTGCAAAATCACAGGAACAAAACTGACAAGCACATGGTCAGACTGGAATGTAGCCAGGGACCAGTTTTTCCTGGTGAAGCTCGGTGCAGCCCTAATCTGCTTGATTTTACTGGAGCTAAAACTCCCACAAGGCTCCCACGGTACTTGGGGATTTACTAGGTGTATTAGCGGCACAGTCGGGGACTGTGTTCGAGGAGGTAAGTGAACAGAGTAGAACCAGCTTCATTGGTTGTTGGAAGCTTTCCCTACGCACAGGTTATCAGCAGATGATCATTTAATGCTTTAAAACTGTCCCTGAAACAGAGAAAAAAATGACATAATGGAAAAGGAGACCTGGTCTCTGGTAAACAGCAGCAACTTTTACAAGTTCCACATTGCGAGAAGAGAATTCTTCCAAGTACCTTCCAGAAGCTCAAGTACAAAGGGCAGCCTGCACTGGGTAAAAGCCTCCTCAGCCCAAGTACTGCCTCAAATGTCTTGTGGGCAATGCCTGGTGCTGCCTGCCTCTGTTCTGATGGATGACATCATCTCAGCAGAATCAGGTTAAAAGGAAAGACTGCCACAGAAAATAGCACTGGGAACTTGACAGATATTCTAGAAGTGATCATCTGCTTCTGGTTAATGCTGGTCTTGCATTTAAAACGATTCTTCATTAATTGCAAGTATTTGGATCTGGTTAAGTGATTTGCTACAGGCCTTTGAAAGCGAAGTTAAAACATGAAGGAAAAGATGTTTCTGCTTTGCCTTCATCTGTCATTAACCCAAGTCTTCCCACTGAAGGTTCATTTATAATATCATCTATTTCTAACCTGTAACTGATGCAGTTCTCTGATGTTGGCTTCACACTGCAGCTGAAGGTCCCGCATTTGGTTTTCGTGTTTCTGATGCTGAGCCAGTCTCTCATTCTTCTGCCTCTTTTCTTCTTGAACAGCAAACTAAAACGAATAATGAAAAGGCAGTTTATATTGTGCTTCTAGATACAACAGTTTACACAAGTCAAAGAAAGGTATGCAACAGAATAAATACACACAGCATAGAAGAATAGTTTTAAAGGATTTAAACAGCAACTATACTTCCTTTAGTCTTTCTTTTTAAATTCTTACAAGGGAATGTCCTCACAGTTTTGTTCATCATTCCATTTCTCATTGTTCCATGCCATCATCCCATGCCTCCACTCTCATTTTTCCTTAAAACAGCACATTTCACTTCCACAATCCTGAAGTTATCTCCCTCTCAAGCTAAGTGACACAGCAGCGTTGCTACAAGTCTCAGTTAAGGTTGGTCTTACACACCTACTGGAGGCTGGTTCTTCCAGATTATTCATCCTTCCAGTGCTCCCACTATGAAACAATGATTTGGGACTTGGGTGCATCAGCAGAAAGCAAACCTCTAAACCTCTTCACTACATTTCATTCGAAAGAACGAAACCCTGCAGTTTTAGCTCAAAAGCTCACAAAAAAATCAAGTATTCTTAGAAGTATTTCACAGAACCACAGAACACTTGAGGTTGGAAAGCACCTGCAAAGATCAATCCCCCTGGCTCAGAGCAGGGTCAGCTGGAGTAGGTTGCACAGGACTGTGTCCAGCTGGCTCCAGAGTATCTCCACAACCTCTCTGGGCAACCTGTTCTAGCGTCTGACCACCCTCACACTAAAAAAAGAGAGTGTTCACTTATGTTTAAGTTGGATTCTCTGTATTTCTTACTCCCTCTGATGGGTACTTATACACATGGGTGACATCCCCGAGCCTTCCTGCCTCCCAGCTGCAGCATCGCAGGTATTGTGTCTCTTCCTGTAACAAGACCCAGCAGTCCCGCAGTCATCTTTGAGGCCCTTTGTGGGACTTGCTCCAGTAAACCCATGTCAGTCATGTTCTGGGAAGCTCAGAACTGGACACAGTGCTCCAGAGGCGCCTCACCAGTGCCAGGGGGAAAGACAATATCCTCTGACCTTCTCCAGTGCATCAACCCTGTTTTGTACCCTCAGTGAACCTGCTGAGAGTACACTCCATCCCATCCTCACATTTACATTGTTTTAAGCATTTACACTATTAAAACTGTTTTTATTAATAACCTGCTTAATCTTCTCACGGTCTTGGTCTGGAGAGGCCAACGAATTGATTCTTAAACTCTTCTTAAACATCGCCATTCGAGTCTTTGCTTCACTCCTCTGGATTTTAGGCAGTCTGGCTCTCTCCTGAGTGTGCTTGTTCTTTAACTCCTCGATCAGGCGCTGATTGTATCTCTGCATTTGTTCCGTTTCCTAAAATGTTAACAACACGGAAATGTTAGAGAGGAACTACTACATTAAAATATTTGCACCTCATTTCATCAATAAGCATGCTGTTTGAGTCAGCCTCTTTCAAGAGAAACCAGTCCCAGCCCTAGTGATATCAACAGGGAGGAAGCGAGCTTATTCCAGAAAGCTCTGGATCATGCCCAACCCAGATGAAGTTCTCTAAGACTCTAATGAAAATGAATGCATTTATATTTCACCAGTGGTTCTTCAACTCCTGAACTGCCTTTTTTAAAGCCTGGTTCAAAGGGAGAACCTGTGTGGAACTGAACTTCCACAACTGCAGCTGTGAAGGGCTGCTTTGTTGCAAAAGCAACACCCAACCACACAAAACCAAGCCTCCAGTGGAGGCTGCTCATCTTCCAGTCACCAAGGAGATCCCATAACAACTCTCCACTGGCTTTATGCTTTCAAACACTGAACTGTTCTGGTTAGCATATTCTATGAAAAACAAAAATGCCTTGTGGGAGACAAGTCTTGTCTTCTGGGCTTTTACAGGATTTAGCCATAGGGACCGTTATCAGCCACTTCCCAAAAGCTACTCAGGTTCATTCTGCTCACTTAATCCCAGAATTATGATCTAATGAGCAGATTTATTTAAACACAAGTGTGTAAGTAGAATTTGCTATTTTTAAATGCAGAAAGGCTGATGTTGTTGGCTTAGGTTTTTGAGAATCAAAAGGGAAATATATGACCACCTACAGAGCTTTAAAATAACTATGTGGGTCTTTCTTGTGCAAGCAAACAGCTACCGGTAGAGATCATGAGGCTACTTCATATAAAACCTCTCTATGCCAACACACAAAAGAAAGAGTCAAAGGCAACACTAACTTTTTCATGCCTCTTTAGGAGCTGGTGTCTCTGCATGAAGTACTGATCTTTCAGCTGCTGCTTGAGGAGCTGGTGTTTCTCTTGTAGATGTCGCTCTTCCAGCTCCCAGATGGCAGCTTCACGAGCTGGAAAAGAAGAGGGAGGCTGGTTCAGGAAGTACCACGTAATACTGTCTGATCTAACTGCCAGTGTGTTTAGAATTGGCCTCTGTGGGCATTTTCAGAACAATCCCTTCGCAAATGTTTTTATGACAGTTCTGGATTAGTCATGAGGGTCTTGGATTTCATAAGTTTAAGACAGACATTGTTTATTGAAATACAACACAAATGGCTGGTTTTAAAGAGAGATTCTGATGCCAGATACCTCTCATGAGCTGCTGCTTGTTGTTGAGGCAATCCCGTTCAATAGTGGCTAGTTCTGTCTTCTGCTGTTGAATAATTTTCTTCAGAGATGCATCCAGCTCTTGTTGCTGCTTCTGCACAAATTCCTGCTCCTGGTAAGAACCAACACATATAAATTACATTGTGTCCTTCTAACCCATGACATTTTAATGAAACTCCCAGCTCTCTCAGCCTTAGCAATACATGAAAAGCAAATACATCTATGAAAATGTGAGCTAACATGCCTCAGCTATGAATTATGCATCTCCTGTATTTTCTACATGGAGAGTAGGTAAGAGTGTAATTAATGTTTAAATAATACCTTCAGAAATAACAACAAAGGCAATGAACTAGCCAGCAATCTATAATTCATCCCATCCCTTGTCCCTCCTCAAAACAAGCCGCAGGTTCAAAGCTAGTGAAGTCCTCAGTATAAAGTTATTATCATATCAAGGGTTACTTATTAATGCATATAAGAAAATGCAAGTACATTAGGTAATTTTGCTTTGGATAGTCAGTTAAAGCCTATTTATTTATACAGTTGGGTTTCAGATTTGTATCTCTTGTCGTGAATGCAAAGATACTGAGGTTGGGAGTGCTGCAAGACTGCTATGAAGACACCCAACGGCTTTTGCAGGAACTGCACCTGCAGGACTTGCAAGCTTATCACAACAGAGCTGAGGGGGCTCCTCTCACAAAGCAATCTGCCATCTGTCTGATGCAGTCCCCATATTACCTGCAGTACTAAGAATCCCCCTCCCATGCCCCAAGACCTGTTGTCTTTCTTCTCTGCAACTTCAAATAACAAAACAAGCATCTCCAAGCATGCAGGCATGCACACGCACACTCTTTGAGTATCAGAAATAAAAGCAGATGTTTCTACCATGATGTAATGATCAAAAGAAAGGACGATGACAGTGTCCTATCAGAGCCAAGGTGGGCAGCTGAGGCGTTTGCTGTTATGCATAACAAAGCAATGTTAAATTATGTTCTATTGGAAGGGAGAGATGGGATAAGGCAGGAAGACAGCACTGGCCTACAGATGATGAGAGGAACTGTCTGAGTCTGAATTTTTTACTGAACCTATGCTTCTGGCTAGAAGAACTGTCAGCAACATATGGAATTAAATGTTCATGAAATGAACTTTTAATTATGACCAGGATAATCCTGGTTTTCATCTTCACAGACAGTTATTAATAGATGAGGCTTTCATCTCTCCTGGTGGAGAGCAGTTACAATTAGCCAGGTAACACAGAACTAGAGGTGGAGTAAGTTGACAGTGACAGACCTAAGGGTACAAAAAAGAACCGGAAGGCAATGTCTGTAAATTAAGTCAGACATACCTAAACAAATGCAGGGATTGACAAAAAATACCGTTCTGTTTCCCTTTCTAGATGAAAAGGATAAGAAAACGACAAGCTTATTATTCTGAGGGTGCAGACCCATAATTAACAGTGTTCGATTTGCCAGGAATTTTTTGATTTGGAAGGAGAGGGGAGAAAGCTGTTCTAGTGCAGTCATGATCAAAAAGCAACTGAGTTTGAGCTTTACTCAGTCATTTAAATATCACTGCTGCTCTCTCTCTACAGGGTAAACCTTAAGTTTTAGATTTGCTACCACTAGAAGATAAACCAGGCAATCTCAGAAAGCACTCTGGGCCTTTCCCCTTCTCACATCTACTCAAATATCACATACAGTAAAAGTCACAGACTTGACTAAAGAACATGTTGAATGGTTAAAGGCAGGCAGTGCAAGGTATTCTGCTCTTTTGAAATTACCACTTGGTTCTGCCCAGTAAGTACCTTAAAAACCCCTCGGACATCTTTAAAACACATGGTTTCACTGCACACACAGCACAGAAGTCACACACTGTTTGTCACATGTGCTGAACAACTAATACGCACCAGAGAACAGTATTATAGAGCATGTGTGAAACTTCAGTGTTTTGATCAGAGTGAATGACTGCTCTAATTTTGACCTTTTTACTATGAACAGTGCATAGTTACATGAATTTTTTGCTAACTGGTTTAGGGACAGCAATGACATTGATCAGCACATGAGAGCAGAAGAAGAGAAAACACATCTGCAAAATGAGAGCAATAAAACTTTGGTTGCTTTGCATTTTAAGACTTACATCCTGCATTTGCGCGTTGAAAAGCGTACATGAAGACAACTGAAAAGACTGAATCATAACCTGAGCAACGCCCTGTGGGACACAATGTACTTCCTATGTCAGAATATAACGCAATGCATTTCTGCTCTTAAAAAAAGAAAAGGAGAAACGAGATCTGCTGTATGTTAGTAATACACATTTAAACTGTCAAGGCTCATCACACTAAAGTAGTTACTGACAGAAGTTCCACATAGTTGCAAGTTAAACATCTGCACCTTTGTATTGCACTTAATGTTCCAAGTAAGGCTATTTCACCTTTAGAATTGCCTTTTACACCTCTCACTTCAAAAACTGAAACCAGCAGGAAAAACAACCTAAGTCACTACAAGCACTATGAGAATTCAGGTTTTTAATTGTTTCCTTAAGACGTTCAGACACATATCCCTGCCATGGGGGGAGCCCCGCAGCCCAGTCTATCCTGGGAAATCCCCTCATGAATTAAACACGCAATTGACTGAAGTTGCTATTATTTTCTATCAGGTCACTCACATAGATGTCTTTAAATAACTCACCCAAACACGCTCTGTCATGGTGCAAACTCACTCAGTACAAGCTGCGGCCAGCACAAAGGCAGTATTTGTTAAAACACTAGCTCTCCTTCCTAGCTGTGTCATCTAAAATCAGCAAGTCTGAAGGTGTGAAATTATAGATGATGTCTTGTAAAGTTTCCATACACCTACACTTTGACATTTAAATAACTCCATTTTACCTAATCTGTTTTGCTTCCATGAACAGGATGCCTCATGTTTACACATTATATACCTTTTCCTCTCCTACGCCTATACTGCTCAAAACTTACTTCTGACTGTAACCTTTATACTTCAATGGACCTATGGGGTACTTACCACTCATAAAAGCACTGGAAATAAACTTGCTGTGAAAAAACACTGGGTTTTTTTTCAGTACAGCATATGAAATATTATGCTTAACAGAACAAACCTGGAAATTGCTGGGCCTACATTTCTACACAGTATACTCAATGGGACGTGACATGGGAGTACTTGAAGAAAGAGAGCAGTACATAGGGTTAGTTTGAGTTAAGTTCCATATTCACTCAACAACAACAAGAAGTGAAATCATCAAGCTGTGTGAATACTGCTGCCTTTTGTATTTTAGTAGCTTGAAGCTGCCGTTGTTACCTGAGCATGCTGGCTTTGTGCAAGCTCCTCTTTCTTGCGTTTCATGAGCTCTTTTCTCAGCTCTTTTGGTGCTTTCTCCACTTCACATAAAACCTACAGTGTATATAAGCATGCAGAAGGTGGCGAAAAGGACACACTTTCTCCACAGCAAGCATTACCGTGAACATAGGACATGCAGGTCAAGCACTAGAGTTACTGGGAAGCGTGCATTACTTCAGTGGCAGGGATGTTAGTAGTGAAATGAGCTTAATGAAAAGAGAAGGAACAATTGATGCTTTATGTGTGCCAGCAGTGCAGAAAGGAGGTATATGCCAGCCTCTTTTTGCATGCAAATGCTGCCCAGTGCGCTCAGAAATGGCAATCTCTTGCTTGTAGTTTCATGCAGCAGCTACAATAGTCAATAGTTCAGAAAACCACCACCTGCAAAAGTGGTATTTTCTTGAAGCACTATATCAAAAGGACTAGAGAGTACGTTTACCTCCCGGTAAAGCTGTGAAAATGGTTGGAAGTTTAAAAACAACTTCTGCTGAATACCAGCTATTGCTGACACTGTCTCAAACATGAATTCGTAAGATGCCATTAGTAGCAAATCCAACCATAAATGACATCTACACAGACTGTGTCTTTAAAATATCAAATAAAATACTAATTAATTGGTTGTGTTTGGTTCTGAAGAATTTAAAAGCAGAAACCACCACTAACTAAGGATACTTTCAAGAAACTTCCCACAACACGTGTGCTGCAACGGAATGTGTTTCAGTCCAAGGGGAATTAGACTAGATTAGTAGAAAGATTCTAAATATAACCTGGCTGAATCAACTGACTATTAATCTGTTAATTTGCTGATGTGCTTTATTTGTTTGTAAGAATTATAAACATGTAACATTGCGCACTCCAGTATAGCATGGGGAGTTTTAGAGCAGCAGCTGCGTTTTGACTTTGAACTGTAAATCGCCTCCTTAAGCTTGAAGTACAAAACTATACCACTCAAAACAAATGCCTGTTTGTTTAATAGTGGAAGCATCATCAGAAAACAGAGTCCAAACCACCACATGCTATTCCTGTTTCCATGAAAGAACTGCTTGTAGCTCAGAGCAATATGTAAAATTCTTCCCGCTTTCCCATGTAGGACCCAATCACCAGTAAATAGAGAGAGACTCAAAAATGCAAGAGGTATCACAAAAGAAGAAAAATTGTTATTTACATGTGAGCATATGGTTCAAACTGAATACAACTTGTATTATTTTATGTGCTTTTGTACTACAGGATCATTCTATGCAGAAGCATGGAAATCTGAGTCTAAGTAACTATAACTACTAGAGCAAACACTAGAGCTGTTTATATACAAACAAGCATTACACGATTGATCTGAAAATGAAATAAAACAGCTTTTAAGATGCAAAATCCATATGGAAACACATCACCTTCTCTTAGTCTAATGCAAGCAAATTAATAGTATAAGGTGTCATTGTCAAATGGCATTCATTATGTCTCAACTGTATGACACACATGAAATTAACTGTAAAAGATGTTAAGTTATCCAGACTTTTCCCTCCTGGCTTTCCTTTTTAAAGGAAACTAAATCCATGTAACTGCTGCCACTTCAAGACATTCTAAACAACAACAGCACACATTCAACAGAAGCCTAACAAATTAACAAAAAGTATCTGAATTTAAGTGGTTCTCAGTAGTAACCAAAACCATATTCTTTTATTCTAAACTCTAATTTGGTATTTCCTAAGGAGCTATGGCTGGATTTGTTACAGTAAAAATCTCAAGTATTTTTCACAATCTTTAAGAAAATAATTTTCTTGATTTGAGGGAAAATACTTAGTTTTTCACAGCATCTTTAATAAAGTTTTCTAACTTGGTGGTGCTCCCTACATCAAGTCAATACCTAAATCTTCCCCATTAGCTGTTTGTATTTCACTTTAGGCAGCAAGACAAAAGAAATAATACTGGCTGCTACTAACCCTTCCACAACTCAGTACAGCACAAGTTTGACAAGGCTTCTAGGAGACTTATCTCAGCTGCTGCTACATCCATACTCCTTATTTTCTATATTATCAACATTGTCTCTTACCTCTTTTTTTTTGTTCTTCAGCATGTTCTGGAATTTGGACAGTTCCTTCTCCTGTTCTGCTTTGATGCGCTTTGCTTCATCTCGTAAGCGGTTTGTATGCTCCTGCTCCAGGCGCTCTATTGTCTGTTTCTGCTGCTTTTCCAGATTCTCTATTTCCTGATCATATTGTCGCTTTTTATTCTGCAAAAACAATTGGGCATCTTTTTTTACAAAACTAAATTCCATTCAGTGAAGTGCTGTCCATAGGATGGCCATGACCAACTCTCTTAGGTAGGTGAGTTCCAGCACACAACCCGGGCACTCCACAATGGAAAATACTGCCATTTATTAATAGGCGTGAAAGCTATAGCCATCATAAAAGGAAACACCTGATTGCTGCTAGAAGCATACTGCCTACTCCATCAAGATGTCACATTTTAAGGCACCAAAATCCAGAAACTCACTGTCATTTCCTGTTCAAAACGCCTGTACATCTGTTCTCGCTGTTGCAAAAGCTTATTACTGAGCTGCTGTTGGGCTCTCTGCTCCTCTTTCTGAAGAAGCCTCAGCTCTCTTAGCTCTTGACGCCTAATAATGAAGAAAAAACACTTAGTAGTGGAAAACTACAGAAGATGAAAAAAGCATCTACAACTTAGGTCCAGTAAAACAAGTTTCAAATTGATTGCTTTATTAAGAAACACCTCACATTCCTCTTTACTAACAAAATAATTGAAATTAATACCCAAATATTACAGAAACAAGATCATTAGTCCCCTACTTTTATTTAAACAGGGCAAGAAAAAAAAAAAAGCCAACCTCTTGTAAATTGTACTTTTAAAGACACTTACCGTAAAAATCGCATTTCTTCACTTTTGGAGTCATTTTCAGTAACTATTTTTGACGTGGTTACACTCACTTCTACTCCATCAACAACAAATTTCCGAGTTTTCTTTAAAGTTTTCTTCTGTCTTCTAGTTTCCTGAATGAAGCATTGCTAAGTTATTCTGGACTTATTTAAGTTACACAGTTTCCCCTTATTTGTTAATATTCAATACTTCAGATATTTCTGTGAAGGTCCATTGTAAGGCAATCAGGATTTTTTTGCTTCTCAGGTACCCCACTAACCAAGAGAACTTGAAAAATTCTAATATACTGAGATTTCCTGTAGTCAGCAAAGGAAAACTGTAATTATTGATCATCCAAATTAGCAGAAGAAAGAAATAACCTAGGCAAACCCTGAACAGAATGGATGCAGTTTTATGTTCAAGAGCTGAAGGCAGCTGCAATTACTGTTTGCTTTTGACCATAATTTCCCCAGACACCAAGAAAGAGATTTGATCTGAAAAGCAGTACTGAAACAGAATAGCAATTTACTCACCTACCTACTTCTGCTTGGAAATAAATTAAACCAGCAAGTTCAGTTTTTTGTTTCTTATATATTAATACAAAATCATGTGATGCTCTTACTGACAGAACTCGCCAGATCTCCCTTCTCAGAGCTGCTTTGTTTCATTGTGAGGGAAGAGATACCCCAGCTGAAACTGCATCTCTACTACATTAAGGCTACTGTAAACACCCTGAAGTTATGCTCAGCACTGCTATACCAAGTTACCATTTTTCTTTGTTTTTTTTTTTTTGTCTGTTTGCTTGTTTTGGGTTGGGTTTTGTTCTCTTCAAACTCATGGTTACACAGTTAATACTCTATACTGGCTGTAATCATATTAGTATAAAGATACAAATAAAGTTCATAACATGAAAGGTGCTCCCTCGGAATAAGCTCGTTCATACTGGCATAGTTGTATTTGTACTGTGTTTGGAATAAACAAACCTGAGGCACTGTCTGCCTTAGATCTTTTAAATCTAAACAGAGAGACAGAAGAAGGAAGTGACAGGAATTCAGCATAAGACGAGATCTTATAAGAGATTTGTCCGGTTAAACACGGATTCTGTGCAAAAGTAAGGCACTGAACTAATCACCTTGAATACCAGCTCTGAACTAGAGCCATTCATAAATCTTCACCTTTAACAGTTAAACCTCCTGTTGTTAGTCCACATTTTTAAACTACAATTATGCATAAAAATAAGAAAATCCTTAGCAGCTCTGTAGCTTCTAGCTTTGCTGCATAACTGCACACAATCCAGACATGGTCAGAGCGTGCCATTTAGAAAACTTTGATTTCTATAAAGTTTTGCATTTATATGTCATACTAGTTTCTTGCTCAGTAATTGTCTTTGTTGCAAAGGTCAAACTTGGAGATAATTTTAGGGTCACAGTCACATAGAATTTTATATTAAAAATTATATGATTGATTGCACTTACCTGTAAAGATATTGATCCTGTCTCTTTGTTTTTACTAAGGAAATTAGAAATTGACAAGTTCAAATCAATGCTGCTGTTATCAGCTGTAGAACCAGTGCCTGAATCTGCATCATTTTCCTTCATATTCTCCGATTCTAGCTGTTGTAACGTTTCCGTATTGTCTTGATTATCTGTTTTGACCTTCTCTTTTTCTTCAGTGCTAATACTAATACTGGGGACTGGAGTGACTTCAGAATCATCAGCTTGTTCACTGACAGTATCTTGAAGCTTATTCTTCACTATTTCATCAGAAGTAACTTCCGAATGTTCTTTGTCTATCTGAATACTGTTTTGCTGGATATTCTCGGGTCTGCTCTCTTCCGAATTCTGGTTCATATCAGTCAGTTTATCCTCCATTTTAGCAGACGTATCCTCAGGCTTGCTCTGTATTGCCCTGTGGTCTACATCGTCTTCCCCAGAGTCTTTGATCTCCATGCTGCTTATATTACTAATATTCTCATTTTCACTTTCTGACAGTTTCTTGTCTACTTTGATCACTTTATCTTGGCTTTCTGATACAGTTTCTTCAGAGCTGATTATCTCATGGACCTGCTTAGCCTGACTTTCCACTGGCTTATCCTCCGGCTCAGGTATTTTATCCCCATCACTGATCTGTATTTCAGCAATACCACCTATCTCCTTAATGTTGTCAATTCCATGCTTTATTAGTTCCTTTTCTTCATCAGTCACTTCATCTGCAGCATTAGGTAGAGTTTCTGTAGTGGTGTCTCTTACAGCCTCTTTATGAGCTTCACCTTTATCTTCCTTTTGCTCTGTAGCATTTTCTGCAGGGACCTTTTCTTCCTTACTTTCAGAGAGATCTGTTCTGTTCTCCTTCTCTTCTTTTTCACCAGTTTCATTAGAAATGGCTTCTTCGGTTTCTACGTTATTTTCAGTTGTAGGTACTATTTGCAGCTTATTATCTTCTGTTTGTTCATTTACCACGTCATTTTCCTTCTCTGTTTTTAGGTGGGGCTCATCCTTTATTTCTGGTTTTGTTACTACATCAGGTCCTTCTCCTTTCTGGGGTTCTGTATCTTCATGTAGTTTTTCCAGGCTTTCTGTACTCTCTTCAGCTAGCACTATTTTGCCTTGCTCACCTTCACCAGTTGGTACAGATCCATTCTGCACTTTCCTATCACCAACAGTAGTATCATGTATGTTATCAGCCATTTTCCTAATGTCCTCAGATTCATCTCCAGTCCTTTTGCCATCTGGAAATATTGTGCTGGCTTTGTCCTCAATTGCATTACTTTCTGTTTTCTCAGAAAGAGATTCCAGAACAGAGGCATTCTGTGAAAGCTTATCCTCTTCAGAGCTGGCAATACTAAGGTCAGAGGAGGCACGCTTCTCTGCAGGTAACTGCTAAAAAATTGAAGGAGAAAGAATATTTAATGATTTTCTAACATAATTAAAGCACAGTTCTGTCGAAGAATATCTGAATAGAGATACTGTATTTACAGGCAGAGTTATAGGAATTTGATAATCTCAGAGCACTTCACTTGGTATTACCACAGGAATGCACTGCAGAAAGGCTCCGAACAGAACAAACTGCACAAGAACACTCTTCCATTCTCTCATAATTTATTCAAACATACTGGATTGAAGGAAAGGGACCACGGTGAGCCATGTGTCTCACTCTTAACAGGATCTTCAAGAGCCTTTTTCCACTCACGCTATCACGCTGCTTATTTTTACCTGGTTTAGTTCCCCTGTAGTCCCAGCTACAATTGGATTTGAAAATCACGTGTGTGTGCCAGTTTGACAAAGAAGAAGCTGTTTGTGTAGCTTTAGTTAGTGCAGCACTGCTGAAATGCAAGATTAAAGACCTTCTTCTGCCTCATCAAAAAGAGTATCTTTCCTTGTGCTCTTTGTTAAGAATGTCTGAAATTTTATCTGTTTTTTTAATCACTATGAAACTCCATTAAAATAGTGAAAACCTCCAGCAGATCTGATTAAGTGGCAATATGAAACTGGAATAGAAACAGTTACATCACTGTAGAAATTGCTGCTTCTGGAACATGAGTGAATGTTATCAGATTGCACACAGATCTCCAAAAGAATATACTAATAAAGTACCATTTTAACCATAATTGCCCTTTCCCTCTTCAAAGTGATTGCAATATCTCTCTGTCTATATTTACTGTTAGAACCCTGTAATTTGCAGATCAGCCTTCTGACTTGCCATTGGGAACATACGGGGTTAGCTATTGTAACAAGCACGAGTTTCATTGCGTTTTTGCTACTTTAGGGTTTTCTGCAGCATACGAAACCCAATTCCTTTGAATTGAAAAGCACATTTCAGAGATTTCACATGATTGTTCCAGAAGCTTAGTGCTGATCTTGAAGCAGTTTTTAAACTACCACAAGTAAATAACATAAATGCATCTACCTCACAGTTTCCTAAACTGCTGCTTGTGTTGAGACACTTCATTGAGTCACAGGGTGGACACCATTCCCAGCCCTCCTGGGAACTGATGGCTTAGCAGCTAATCAGCAGAGGATATGGTGGGTAACGCCTTAGGAAATAGAAAATAAGTCATGGAGGAAGTTGGTGGGAATGAATGCTTGGAGACCTGCTGGAGTGGACAGGGAAAGTGACTAGATGTGACTAGTGTGGCGAGGGGCAAGGAGGAAATGGAGGTGTGGTTCTTGTGCACATGAATTCGGCTCCTTTACCACTGCAGGTAATTGCAGCTAGTGGTGGCACTGGTCAGTGTCCATGTTTATAGTGCGTGAGCCAATTAAGTCAGAAAGCACCATACCTGCATACTCTGAAACCTGCTGCCCTACTTCATGAACTTCATGGCTTTGCCCTTTGAGGAACTGAATTTGTGTTGTAAGAATCTTTAGAAATACATTCATAAATGCAATCATGCCTTAGTAAAATATGAGGCTTTTTCTTCTTTTTTTTTTTTCTTTGACAGTTTATAGCATTAACAGTAACATACCTACCTTACGTTTTAAGCTTCTTATGGAATACAAATACTTGTTTATCTTTTCATCTAGTCATTTTGACTTAAAACCATTTACATAAAACTCAGTATCTGAGTTTTCAAATTCTATACTACATACACATGTAAAAATAAATGAAGATAACAGTCTTTATTAGTTAATATTCTTTATTAGCTAATATTCTTTATTATTAGTTCCTAAGGAGTTTAAGAACATGGTAATTTTGCAAATGCCTTACTTTATAATAAGGTTAGAGTATGTTTATGTTGCTAACCTTAAAAGACCTGATGCAAAAGTTGGGTAGTACATCAGAAACTGAGCTCTGCATTGGAAACTGGTGATTGAAAATAGCTGCGTATTTAAAAAAGTAAATTTTAAACTGACCAGAGAATTTTCTGTTTCTTCTTCTTCATCCTCATCTTTACCATCTTCGACTTCTTCTGTAACTTCAGCCTTAGCTTCTGCAATCAGTTCTCTTATGGGTTTATTGGAAGTAACAGTAACAAACGGATGCTTGTGAAAATAAAAAATAAGAACAATATTACATGCTGACTTCACTGTAAACAGGGGAAAATTGGAACTTGATAGAAAGATAACTTCAGAGAAACGTTACTTTGGTTCCTTCAAACTGGAAGGTTCAGAGTTAGCATTAATCATAACTGTCCTGATATATATTTTGCTGCAGAAGTTTTAAAATCAAAACATTTGTATTCAAATATACCATGTAAGTCTAACAAACTTGCTAAAAATACAGATAATTCATTTGTACTGACCTGCTTCACAATCCCAAGAATAGAAGTAGAAAGACTTTTTAAAAGCTTATTTTTCCTGGAAACAAGTTTCATTTCTTTTCTGTCCCAGAGTTAAATTATTTCCTGATAAGCTTTATCTAGAAATATTCTGCTTTGTCTTTAGAACAATTTTTCCTCTCAAGAAATAGAATTCTCTATTTTTCTTTAAGAGGAAACAGCTACTTGCTCTTCTCCTGTTGTCTGAATCTGCTTTCCCTGCTTGGCCCTGCTGCTTAAATCCATTCAAGATATGCCGGATGTAAACTGGATAAAGTAAATTCGTGCTGACAGAATCAAATGTACCTGGCCACATCTATTCCTGTTTAGCTATTCTGCAGTGACAGCATTACAGAGGAAGGCTGAGCACTAAAGCTTTTAAAACACCTGTCAGCAATGGACTACTTATGTAAATACCTCCTTCCTCCATTATAAGTATCAAAGTATAAATACTTATGTGGAATAATTAAATTACATTCAAATATGTAAATGCCAAATTTGATCTGCACTTGGTATCATTTAATCAAATTTTACCAAATAAGGATCAACGCAACAATGTTAAAACCATACTGTGTCTGAACACTTAACTTGAAATTATTTATAGAGTATAATACTGTTCTGCTTTAAAAAAAGTACAAAATCTCCTTGCTTTTGAACACTGGTGCTGAACAATCCAACTCTCCCTACCTGTAGAAGCTGAGTTGCACTCCACCTTGCATCTACATTCTTTTCCAAACATTTCTTCAGAAAATCTTTAAAATCTGATGACCTACACAAAAAAAGCAAACAGGCAGGGGTTCTTCTTTTGTCTTGTGGTACAGTGAAATATTCTTTTGCTTTCACATGCACCTAACAGTGCATCTCCAGGTCCTTCTATTGATTTAGGACAACAGAAAGGTAGTACAGGAATGCAAAGACCAATGTGGCACAAATACAATCTTTAAAACGTTTTGTCCATTGATAGAAGAGTTTACATTTGGCTCTGGATTGATAATACAACACATCTGCTGCATCACTGAATCACATAAAGATATTAAAAATGATCAAAGAGTAAATGGCTTTTAAAAATGTTTTCTTAGTATAAAAATACTTCAGTCTCCATTCAACTGATCTTGTTTTTCAGATGGTCTTCAGATCTTTTCCTGCATTTGTAAAAGCTATTTTGTGCATATTTTAATGCTAAATCTGCCAAATATTAGCAGTGAAAGCTTCTATACAGAACTACAAAAAAAGACCACAGTCCATCTGTGTATCTCCTTATACAAGTCGTATACATACATGTACAAACATTGACAGAATAAGTACCTGACTTTATGCATTAAGCTAGTCCCATAAAGTTCAACAGGTCTATGTTCATGAACATTAAGTTTATCAAATAAACAACTTAGCATGCCTTATATTCAAAACCTAGAAATTGGGCTGAGAAAGTTGTAAATAGAATACTTACCATTTTGAAGGCTGTGCTAATGTAGGTGGATCGGATTTTGCTATTTTCAGAAGCACTCGCATTGGATTTAATTCATGATGAGGTGGCTCTATTTGAGCCATTTCTATTAAAGTAATGCCAAGAGACCAAATATCAGCCTTGTAATCATAAGGCCTGTCTTTAGAGGTCTCGCACATTACTACTTCTGGAGCCATCCTGCAAAGAGAGTAATGAAATACCGCATTAGAAAATACACTCTTTATCAACTCTGAAAAAGAAACAAAACCCAAACCCAAGGTTCTAAAGAGATAAATTCACTGAAACTTTTTAGGAAGCACGTTCTATTCTCACTAAATATATTTACACAATATTGTAACAGTAACAGCAAAGGAAATACTAAGATACTAGTTAATACTTTAAAGTCAGCAAAACAGTGCACTTACCAATATGGTGTACCAATAAAAGAATCTCTCCTTTGTATTGTTCTTGTGTTTTTAGCTGATACTCCAAAATCCGCTTAAAGCAAACAGTAAAATGCTATTAAATGGGTGGTGGAAAATATATTTTATATTTTACTTTTTTTTTTAATGTTTTAAGTTTCAGAGCAAAAATGTATGTTTTAATAATTAAGTGCAAACATTTCATTAGCATTTTTAATAAAATATATTGAATAATAATAATAATAATGTTATTCTCCATTGCTATAACAAAATGTAATGCTACTGCTGAGCTGTGTGTGATAAGATGCAGCATTCAACCAAAAATCAACTTTGTCTTTGCAATTAATATTACTTGTCTATGAAGCACTACATTTCTCACTTAGAGAAAAAGGACAACTTTTAAGTAAGTGTTATATGCTTATTATAGATGTAACTTTCTTAATGAAGACCTAGAAAGCAGAGCAAAGGGACAAGACAGTCACATGTCTTCAATCTGTACAAAACCCCTGTACAATCTGTACAAAATTACTTGGACTCAACATTTCAGAAGCCTAATTTCGCTCTGTGGGGAAGAAAAAAAGGACTAAGAGAGCTATCTGTTCAAATGCTAAATCTGAAACCTTGAGGGACTACAGACATGGAAATAATAAAACTCAAATCCTTACAGAAATAAATGCAATGAAGGAATTTTATTTACCTTTGTTTCATAAATTTTATTTGTATTTGTAAAAGAAGAAATTACCCATTCCTGTGTGTACCAGAACCAAAATACAAATAGTTTATAAGGAATAAAATGCTCATTTAAGGGATGTGCTTTACTTTCCAAAACTAAAATAAATCTTTTTTTAGAAATCTTAATTAACAAACCTACTCTGTTACTAAATGTATGTGTGAAAAATATCTCCTTGTGATCTGAACTGTAAAGTATCCTGACAGCCTGCACAGTGCTGTGCATTAGCCAAGCTTGACAAAATCTTAAAATAGTTCCAGTCTGTATGAGGAGCCAAGTCATGTGAGGCAAATAAAACGCACAGAAACAAATGTTTCTCTCTCTGACCATGAGACTCTTACTAAGATCTGAGATTTCTTTTACAGTAGTACTAAGATAGTGGTTCTATTACTTTTATAAATAAGGCCTATGAGACTCAGTCCATCACTAAATTTTCATGCTTTCAAGAAAACCTGTAACCAGTAAAGTTACATGTACTTTGTGGATGAAGAGAAAGGCGCATTCAAGTATTAACGTACAAGTAATGATCTGAAAGGGAATCCACACAAACAGCAGAGATTCACTTAACTGATCAATGCAGCAAAAGCAGGTTTTTAAATATTCTGAACTTCTTAAGAGAGATGATGCACTATACCCCACAGAGAGACTGTGATCAATACAAGTTAGGTAGCAGTTACATTTATGAATTTGGACACATCTTGCTTACACTTAAAAGGAATGTATGTAGCAAGGCTGGGAAACGTAGAGCCCCAGCTTCGCAGTGATCTTCTGATTCTCTTTGACTTTACCCTCTGTGTAACTTGTATCCAAATAAATACAGCTAAACATGTAGAGAGACATGTTTGAAACCTGAATGCAAGCTGCTATGTCATGGAATTATGACAGTAGTAAAGCCACTGTAAAGGCTGACAGCTTATGCACATTTGCCCCTGATGAAGCTCTGAACAAAGTGAATGCAGACAGTTCCTATGACTTCCTGGCTGGTTGAAAGGGTGCTATTCAACACCAGTAGCCCTTTGTCAGTTCTTCATGGCGGAATCCTCATGGATTCCCTACCACATCAGAAGGAAAACATGAATGAATGCTTAAATTCAGGTAAAAAAAAAAAAAAAAAGGAATCAATAATAGTAAACTTGTATTAATTTTCTTCCAGACTGTTTTATCTTAATTTCAGTGCAATGGACAAGTAAGAAAGGCATGAAAAAGCCTTAAGCTGAGTAAATAAGATTATTACTTCTTTCTCAATAATAGAAGAGACAACAGTACTAGGTACTGGGTTTTGGTGATACTGAGTGATGTTCATTTTCTAAACTAGCAACTTCAAAGGGAAGTTCTGATGTTACCACAGTAAAGATAAACACAATTAAGAACACATATTAAGAAACAGTTGGGCCTGTGTCTGACTTTAGCCAACCTAGTACAGATACTGGTATGACTCCTACTCCTGCTGATTTTTAAATCTGAAAGATGTGTCAAGTACGGTTATGACATTTACTCAAGCTTTACTCTTTGTTTTGTAGCAAACCTTGCATCTGAAAACACTCTTATTATTAGACTGACATTTAAATAGATAAACACTGAATTCTGCCAAGCTACAGCCTAAGGAAAATACAATTGTAAGACCAGGCAAAGTTCTAGAAAAGACTTTTATATGCAGGATGTTTACCTAGTTTAATGTCTCCATCTAATGTGAAAAGAATATTGCCAGCTTTTAGATCTCTGTGGATGATCTTATTTTCATGCAAGTAGTTCAATGCTTCCAGTGTCTGCCTGCATACCACTTTGATCTGCGGCTCTGTTAATGGCCTTTCAAGCTCTACAGGAGAAAGAGACAGAAATAAGCACAACATTTTTGTGGTTTATGTGTTCATAGTAAGCTGTATAGAAGTATATGTGAAAATTAATTAATCTGACAGATTCTTAATATCATATGTCAGAAAAATTTCTACCTTAACATACTTGCTCCTTTCATTAATGATGTCATCCCTTGTACCCAAACCCCTTCTCATTATGAGCGAGACATACCTACCTATCCGAACTGTGAAAAGGCTATATAGTTTAGAGACTGGTTCTTTTGTGTGGTACACAGAAATGTTAAGGACTAGATCCTTTACTCATTACATTCACCTAATTTGAAGAATAAACACAGAAAAATCTAACTTTAAGGTTTATGCAATATGAAAAAATTATCACAATGTAATTTGGAAGATGGCAGTGAAAGAATGAGGTCCTGAAAAGGGCTCATATAGATAATGTTATAACAACAGAGAGCTCAATAAGCATATGAGGACAACTCATCACATTCACTTAAAGGGTCAAGACAAAAATGTGTTTTGAAGTGTAAATGAATACTTTACAAATGAGAGAAAATTAACTATCATGTCCACTGACAGAAGTGAAAATCCTAATTTAAAACCCCCAACATTTGACACAGAGCACACCAATTACATCAATATTTGCATTTCAACAAAATATACATAAGAAACAAGTCTTACAACATATATTATAATTTTAAGATGTTATGAAGTTTATTATTTGAAACAACTTATTTACCCAACATTACTGCATCTACTGCTCCACCTGCACAAAATTCGATCAGGATCTGTATACAAACAAAAGAATACACAAATTACAAATTAAATAGTTCTGCTGAGCTGAACCTTGATTATGGGAGCATTACTGGAAGACCAGAGTTTCAGATTATTTGGCCTTTACAAATTGTTTACCTCACCTCTGCAAATAACTGTTACCCAGCTAAAAGTAGGGCTTACATTGCTCAAGCAAATGATTTGAAAAATGCTTGAGGATGCTCATCCAAAAGTTTTAATCAAATCATAAAATTCCATAATAAAATTCATAATAAAACAGTCAGCTTCTACCTGACTCACTTTAATGTGATTTGCACAATCCCTGCAAACTCAGTTCTCAATTATTCAACTGTATTTCTATATTATAATCTCTCTGACTGAAGGCCAAGAACAAGAGCCGTATGATTTCCCAATAGCAGATATCACCTGTATTTTTTCATAGGAGATGAAAATAGGGAAAAATACTCTTAAAAGATAACAGAAAATGGTTACATTCAGATGCTTACATGAATTTTCCTCCATTTTCATTGATGCCTACAATATCTAATAATATTAGAAGTCCACCTTCAGTTTTCAGTTTCCATTTGAAACAAAAATAAACTGCAACTATTTTGGGGCACAAACTATGCTGACATGTAGGACAGAAAGAACATAGACAAAGGAGAAAAAAGTAGACAAAGAGAATGAGGAGAGAAAGAAAGAGGAAAGGTCATCCAGGACTGAGACCCTACTTAACTTTAAGCATTCAATTAGACTTTTCAGTTCGACAGCTAATGAGTATTCCTTGTCAGAATCCTAATGGCCAGTATTCTGGGAAATACATTAACTTTTTCATTTAGAGTACTTTTAAAAGCAGAGTATAATCCCATAAAAGAGGAAAACTCAAATTATACCTTTTACATTATACCATAACACTTTTTCTATATATATACACCACCTATATTAAATGTTACTTCAAATAGGTATTATAATTAATCCTGACAATGGTACTAACAAATACATAATGCAATACTTTGTAAATCCCTTAAACCATTATTCCATTTTCATGCTTCTACATACCTACTGCCAAGTAGGTTAAGTGTGGGAATTTGTAAATAATTTCTTTCTCTAAAATCTGCTGTTTGGTTTGACAACCTGACAAAGGTCTCCATGGTACAGAAACTGTTTCTAAAACTGGAAAGCAAAAGCATACTCTTTTGTCAACTATCATTCTTTTCTTTTTTCCTCCACTAAATTCCATTTACTTACCACATCATTATAGCCTTCCCTTTGGCCCTTCCTTGTCTCTGCATCTCACTGTAATTACGTATCTACAATTTTAATTTCAAACTATTTACTCCTATCTTTATTCTGCTAGTGAAACCTATCAACTCAGTTTCATATTCCACCTCTATGCCTACCTGCTTTCATGCTGACCTTTATGCATGGAAATCTTTTCAGTATTCCACTGTTTTATACAGCATCGTTATACAGTATTTGAATTACGCTGCATTCAGATCACACAAGGTTTTCACAAAGCTTATCAAAATAAATCTACATCAGGAAACATGCTATCACACCTCTAATATTTTTGTGCTTAAAGGACAGTGCATGTTTGTAAGACTCAAAGGAGATTTGCTTGTTTTAGGTATCTTTTCAAATTATAAACTCTTTAAAAAAAACACCATGTATTCTCTGTACAGTTCCAAAAGCACTTGAAATATTACACTGTATTGCCTGGAAGAAAAAAAAGTTGTATTTTCATAGCTAAAGCTGTTCAATGCATAAGATACAGCAGAAAAGTGATGTACAATCATATGTATGCTCCCTACTAGATATAAAGGTTTTAAGTAAATTAATTATGATCCAAGTCCTGGTGAACTGTCCTTCCTGGAAGTATCAATTCTAAAATATCTACTTCATAGGCTGACCTTTTTAGCATATTATTTATTTTTCAGCTGCAGATTCTGAAATCTCACCCTAAGTTGTGTTAATGTAATTAAAATCTGAGCCCTGCCGCTACAAATAAGCATTAAGAACTCTCTCCACATACCAAAATGCACAAGCTTCCAAACTGTAGATTCAAACTCCTGACCAAATGACTCAGTGTAGCTCAATTTTACACTGACAATTTCCTAAAACTCATACCCATGATTTATAAATCAAAGCTGAACAGTTACCCCAATAGCGACAACCCAAAAAAGATGTGATGGAACAAATGATCTTTGAATGAAGAAAAATATGCTTTTTACTTTTGTACAATTTACTTTTGAGGTAAGTAAAAGTATTTCAAAAAGAAATAATACCTACCCACAGATTGTTTTCATAGTAGAAAGCATCTAGGAGCTTAACAATATTAGGATGATCGCAGGATGCTAATATATCAATCTCAACCATGTAATCTTCAAGTTCTTCTTCTGATTTAGTATCAATCACCTTTGCAGCAGCCAGAACTTTCGTTTCTTTGTTCTGGGCCTACAAAAGTCACAGCAAATGAATACATGTGAATTTCACCAGATAACTGTCAGCAGAAATAAAACAAAAATAAACAACAAAACCCCCTCTCTGGATAGTTCTGTACTGTTTTCCTACCTTTAGTTTGATTCTCTACAAAAAGACCTGCATATTGAAGACCAGATAAAGTCAAGCAGAAAACAGGTTTAGTAACTTTCCCCATGGTCAAGAAATAACGAGAGCTAGGAATATAAAAATAATTCTCATCACATTCCTCAAACCATCATGCAGTTAATAGTTGAGGGTTGTTATTATTTTGTACCCCAAGATAAAAGTTTTGTGTTGCTCCTCAAAAAACTACCTATTAACACTTGTCAAGAGCATGAAGTATCTATCCTACCACCCTCCCTCTCATTCCTGAGTGCACATTCTTGCCCTTCTGAGGATCCCCACGCTGGGGCAGCACAGCTGTTCGCAAAGCCACAGAGAAACGCAGCTCCTCTACCAGTAATCAGTAGGTTAGGCCCTTCTTCAGCCAGGGGCTGTATTCAAGCTCCCACATTACAGAGCTGCCAAGCCATCATTAATTTGTCTGGGCATTTTGCTCTCTTTGCTTCAGAAGTCCAGAAGGACTTCCACAGATGGCTACTCATTGAAGTTAGCCACACTGAAAATGCTGCCTGCCTCTATTACGCCACACCTTAGGACTTGGGAGAACTAGAACTTGTGTAGTGATAAATTCAACGGGAGAACAAGAGGCAGGAGGAAACCAAACCTTAGGTACCCAAGGGGATAAAAAATCCAAGCCAAACCAAAACAAACCCAGGCATTTCTACTATGCATTTAAATAGTCTTGGCTTTCTTAAAACATAAGAACACACAAACAACTAGGGTGACTATTATTTAAATAGCAAAAAAAATCAGAAACTGGTTGCTCTAAAGACTTATTCAGAGAGTATTGCTGAGACATTAATCCAGCAAAACTAGGCAAGGTCAGATTATATTTTCCTTTTAAATATGTGGGCCATAAAGCAACTATCAAGCACCTAGCCTACTTGACTATGTGTACTTTATGTACACACACAAAATTATACACACTTTCTAATCATTCTACGGCAAGTTTTGTTTGAAGGAATACTGTAACAACTTGGAATTAAGTAAACTTTAAATAAGAAAGTGTATTTTTCTCAAGCCATCATAAAAACATTAGTTTGTCAAAGCAATTCCAGTCTGAAAAATGGTCACCTTTTGCCTCTGAATGAATGAAGTTGTACGACTGAAGTTGACTTCACCATTTATAATGACCTCTAAGAAAAGGCCTGGATTTACTTCACCTAGCTTTTGACATACAAATTAAACTCAGTGAGAAGTAGGGACATAGGCTCTCTCCAAAGCAGCAAGAGACAAGAACCTGCAGGGACAATTCTGACTCCTAATGTGAAGCATCGAAAGGTGGCTCATCCTGTCTCTCTGCTGGGGCTGCTGGTGCACCCCACGGGGCAAACCTAGTTGAGCTGAATCCAGGACAGGACACAGCAAGAATCCTGAAACCTGACTTTTGTCACTTAATCTCATTATCAGACTAAAGCCGATGACAGACAGCAAGTAAGAATTTTTCTGAATGACTTCCAAGACCTATACTTTATTACTTTCACAGGCATAAATAATTTCCTCAATGTGGCAAAAGAGAATAAAAGATTTTAACATAAACAGTTATGATAACATTCAGTAAAGCAGCAGTAACAGCTAAACACATTTATAAGCATAGTCCTGGCTGATTCATCATATGCTGAGGGTAAATGTTTTCTGTAACATTCATTTTTATCTCAATATTCTTTCCAAAACAAAAAAACCAACCATCTTCCCAACCTCAATATTTGCCCTCTCGTTTTTAACAACAGAGATACCGGATCCATGTAACATTATTGTTTGAAAACAAACTGCTGAGTTGTCCAACCCATAGTCTAATAATAAAAATACACATTCTAATAATAAAACATTCTAATCCAACACACATCCTAATAACAAAAGAGTCTGCTTCACAACACAAACTTGTTTTGGTTTCGTGCCTTATAGCAAGAATGTAAGACCAACCTTCCTATTCCAGAGCTGCACTGTAAATTAAACATGAAAGATAAAACGTCTGGTTCCACAAGAGAATTAGACTTGGTAGCTTTACATGTACAGAAAATGGTTGTTAAAATACCTTTGTAGGCAATTCAAATATTAAGTGTAAAGTCACATTTTTACAGCCACACACTCCACTGTACCTTAGAAGGACACTTTGAGGGGAAAAAATCCAAAATTCATCTTTACACATATTTACAAGTAAACTATATATAATGGTAGTAATATTTTGTTTAAATAAAACTATTTTTAAAGTCTACGCCAGGTGACAGTAACATATTATTGTGTTTCAGATTCAGCTTCACCTTCTGAGAGAAAGAAGGATTGGTGAATTTCATCCTAGGTAGTTTGTTGCATTTACAGCATATTTTGGTTTTTTTTCTATTGACAGAGTACTTTGTATCTTGATTTTTTCCCAGCGCCTTTTGCTTGAAGTAACTAGAAATCTGCTTTGTGTAAGCTTCTTTTATTTTCTCCTTGTGGTAGCTCTATTAAAACACTTCATTTACAAACCAGAAGTGATTATAGAGTCGGTATGATTATCTTTATGGGTATCTTAACAATTATAAACAAAACAAATGTTTGCCTTTGTTCCGACTTGAGATAGTAAAATTCTGTAGGTCTAGAGCCAGACTTTTTTTTAAGATCTTAAAAGAAAGAACCTTTATAAGTAGCATATTTCCACTGGGTATTTCTGAGGCCTGACCAAATATTTTAAGCATACATCAAATTACATCTGAAAATAATAATAAAAAATCTTTATATATTTTAAACATTATTTTTAAAGTTCTTTTTGAGTAAGACATTACTCATCTCCACCCCACAGTGCACTCTAATAAATACTACCTATGCAGCTTACTGTAAGAAGTGTGTAAGAAATATGCTCTTCTGAATTGTGTAGTAAAGGTTTTTTACTGTTCATGCACAAGATTTATGTAGCACTATATCATATGGAAAAAAAAAAAACAAAAAACAACCCTCAGGATTAAGAGGAACAAAAAGCACTTACAGCTTTTTGTGGGCATGTTTGTTTTTTCTAGACTTTGGCTGAAGTCCTTCTTCTGCCACATAATATTCTCCAAAGGTCAGAGCAGGAGCAACAATGACTGTGTAGATGCAGTCTTGATTTGCATATACTCATTTTGCATTTGGGTACATGAACATTTAAAGACAAATAACAACTTATGCTACTCAGAGGTTCTGATCTTTCAAAGTATGTCCTGTATCAGCAACCCAGTGGTTTGTTCCTATATTTCAGCTTTCAACTACCAATTCAAGTTATTCCAAATGCCTTGCTTAAATACATTTGATTCTGCTTCCATGACATGTCATTTAAGCTTCAGTCCTAAACTAAAAAATCCAAATTGGCATCTTCAATGTTCAATCCTGCCTTGTGTAGAAACAGGAAAGAAAGGAGGACTAAGCTTTTCCTTCTTTGCATTAGCAAAATTTGATCTTTTAAAAAGATTTATACGTAATTGCTGAAAACTGAATTGGAGTAACTCATTCCCCCAAGACCTGACTAATGGAATATAACATAGATATTATTAACTTTTATATGCAACAACAAATACGGTAATCTTTCCACCAAAACCTCTTTTGGCATTATATATTTAAAGTTACTGCAGCAAATGCTAACTCACAGAGAGATAGTATGCACAAGTAAATAGCAAACTGTATGCTACAGCATGGTTCTAGCAATGGATGGCATAGTCTCGTTAGTAGAAAACACACAGATACTCTTATTCTCTCAAGATAAAAGTACGTTTAGAAAGATGGACTGCAGTTTTTGCATAGAATAAATATGATCTTGTAAATTAGAACTTGCAAATTGCTTTTTCTGTGAACCTAAATCCCTCACACTAGAATGGCAAATACCTAATGCACAAACCCACAAAAAATTGAAAACGTATCATACAAGAAAGAAGAATAATCATCCTACACAACACTAGGATCCATAAGCATGTGAAATTAGCAACTCCTCCTTAGCAATGCTGGGGTTTAATACCGTATCGTATAACCACATACAAGTTCCAGAGCCAGAAGCTTTGTGAAGAGGCTGATAGCAGAATATTAAAAGGCAGGTTTACTGTCTGGGCACTCAGCCAAGAAGCTGTATATTCCCAGCCATGGGCAGGCAAGGAGAGCAGAGCCATTGCTCCAGAGTAATAGGATTACAGCTCGGAGATAACTCGTAGTCTTTCATCTTTAGATGGCCAATATGAATTTTCAGCCTAAGTTGTGAGGAGCCGTTTTAGTTGCCTATCACCAGCAACTGCTTCCTTCCCAACCATGCAGCATGTAGACATCTAAAAATTAACCACCATTTATGACTGAACAGAGTTAAGTGCATCCTCCATCTATTGTTCAGCCAACTGGAAACAAAGCTGAGGTAGGAGGTAGAAAATTGCTCTTCACCTTTCTTGCTGAAGCCTGATCTCTTTTGAGATCTTACGTAACCACATGGCATGTTCTGCAGGCAGCAAAACAAATCAATTAAAGCAGCTCTTCCTTTCTGACTCACTCTTCTCAACTAAACTGCACTTACAATCACAGACCATCAAAAAGTGAAAAATACGCAAATCCCTTCTCAACAAATGATGTTTTTGCAGGTAAAAAGCTGCACTTTGTGTAAACCTGTGACTGTCAGATCTAGATCCATATACTTTCTGATGATGTGTGAGTAATCAGTACTGAAAAGGCAAAGGCAAAAGCTGCTTCTCAGCGCTGTCAAAAAGCAGTGGATCTCAGGTTTTCTTAAACATATGAAACAAGAAAAAAAAAACAGACAAATTTCAGATTTTAACAGCCTGATCTAATAAATCTGTAAGTACTAGCGTGGCCTACTGGAAAAAGTAAACTGCACTTGGCTTTGTGTAAGTTTACTCCACCATATTTAACATTGGTCTGTGCATTTTGAAGCTGAAAAAAACCCGAAACCCCCCAAAACCAAACCTGCATGATTGTCCAGTATCAAGTATACAAACTTCTTTTCAAAACACAGGGTGTTCTGTAATAGTGCATTTCAGAAAAAGAATCTAATTTACCCAATAAAAGAAAGCACGTATTCTAACACTGATCGTTGATAAATGTAATTAAAACTTTGAATTCAAAAGCAAATAGCAACCTCTGCAATATTAAGCCATGACTTTTAAAATAAATCACATTAGGCCAGTGAAGGGGATGCCAACCTCCATAGATCTGGCAATTACAATGAGCCAGTCATTTAACAGAAGCAATGCACCAGTCCTATCTACACAATGCTTGAAAATGTGTTAGTAATGAAAAAAACTATAGAGAATTTAATTTTTTTTACAGATATGGCTGGTCCAAGGAATTAAAAACCTACCAACTTCAGTTATACTTGCTAAAACGTGTTGAAATGACTGTTACAAAAGAACTACTCAAAAGATAATGACAGGAGAGTATCTACCAAAGATGATACATGCTTAAAATACAGCTATCAGCCAGAAATCTTCCTGTCTGAACAATGTATCATAACTACCTATTATACAGTTTCTTCTACTTAAGAAACATTTAACGCTTGGAAAACAATACTGAAACAGAAGTGTAGATTAAAGTGCCTCTACTTTCTACAAGCAAATACTAGTAAAGTGGAGCCCAGGGTTCAACCCAGACTACTGAAACAGGTCTTTATGGTACTGTGGTCTGGTGCTGCCGCTGTGGCTATACTGGTTTTGGAGCAGTTTCCACGACAATTTCACTCTTTTAACATTATCCTTGTACTTCATACATATTGTGGTTCTTCTGTTTCCCCCACAGTTGGTTTCTGAGGATTCCAGAAGTTATTCTGGGGAGTGGTAAGGAATATATTTGTCATGTTTAACCTCATGATTCCCTTCATATATTTTCATTACTTCTGTGGTATTTTGTAAACCAGCTAACCAGGGTTCCCATCCCAATTCATGTGTTGTGTCAGGAATATTTATATACATATTTGAAAAGTATCAGGGCTGAGCTGGCCAGTATACGCAAAGTAACTGAAACAGTCCTTCAGAGGAAACTGCGCAGAGGATATTATATCAGATTTCAGCATCTTTCTTCTAATTTAAGCAAATCCATTAAAAAACAGAACAAAAAATAAGAACAAAAGATTGCTAAACGTTGGCAAGAAAATATCCAGAATATGCCATGTGGTTTTATAATAACATCATTTTCCTTTCTCCTGTTGTGTGATAGCTCACATAAAAGCAGAAGGGAAAAACAGCTGGTAATATAGGAGAAACATTTGTAACTAAAGCAGTTAAGTGGTGTTAGAGGTGTAAGACCAAAGGACTGGTCATTTTTTTTCCCCAAGTTCAGTTATAACAACTGTATGTACCACTTGCAAAAGCAGCATTAAAATACACCATTCTGCATTACAATTAACTCCTGTACTTGAGAAGGGGGAGGTGTGACAAATTAAGATTTATCCCTGCAGTGCTAAGCTGCTTTACCAGTATCTTTCATCTGCAGAGGGCACTAACAGTTGCTGGCAGAGGTTTTCTCCTCTTCATCCAGCATCAGACAATGTCAGCCCCAAACTGACTTGCAACTTCCCAGGAGAGATGGTAGCCCAGTGTATCCTCATCTTGGATTACAGATATCCTGCAGTTATTTATTCAGTATTGTGTCATTAGAAAAAAGAAAACAGTGTTTACTACTTCTTAACTTACACATTTATTTTGGTCACTTCATCTTAAAGTTAAGTCTTTATTCCAGCAATAAACACACCTTTATTCCAGATGACATAAACTAATGATTCCAAGAAACAACGATATCAAGAAATAGTTTTTAATCAAACAATTGCTAATTCTAGCTGTTCACTGAAATTGCTTTTAAGACAACCAACACGTGAGAATTGAAGCTCTCCAAAATGCCTTTTTTTTCCCCTTCCTCCTGAAAATTACCATGCTGCCAGGTTGAAAACAGAATTATATTTGTTCTTGATAACTTTAGTTGTGTGAATATAGGACTTAAGAATCCTCTGATTCCTTTACTTGAGAGGATTTTATGTTATAATCTAGCTTCTAGTTATTTAACATCTCTAAAAATGCTTTATTTCACTTGCTATCTAAGAGCCAGTGCTACTCCTGCTAAAATCTTTCCCTAAGGAGACATTTGGAGTTGTAAAAGCTAACTCTAGCTTTCTGCAGATATACCACAGTGCTTTAGCTTCCTGCCATTCTGCTTACTAGAACTTTGTAGTGTACATTCACAGATGTACACAGATCAAACTAGATTTTTTACTGTTTCTTAATAAATTGGCTAGGTCAACCCACAGTTCCTCATTACTCTGCTCCTTGGGAGTCAGGTTACAAAAACAAAACTGGGATCTGCTCTGCCCAGAGCCTTTAGCCAGCTCAGCTGTAAGATGGCTACAGCTGTTTGCTGAGCCAGCACAGCTATTCATATATAACAAAAGAACAACAACAAAGAAGCGCATCTGACTTGAGCAGAGAAAATTCTGCCTTTCCCAACTGGAAATGAACAAGTCAACAAAATAATAAACAAACAAAAATGACAACTACTTTGAAGTTCAAGAACCCTTCAACAAAGGCCTTCTGACACGTTACTAGGGAAACTACATAGTCCTAGAGATGAAATGTGGCACAGCCATTAAGTTAAAAACCTTGCTGTCAAAAAAGTAAAGAACAGTATTAAAAGCTCTACATTTCATATAGCAGAAGGAAGGCAATAAAGACCCACACTAGGACAATTTATTTATTCTCAAAGATGATGGGATGTAACAGTTTTAACTTCAACTGTCATTTAAGTGTATACATCTTACTAGCTGAAAAATATGGGCAGTTTGGGAAAAGGTTCTGTATAATTTGATACTGCAATGTGACCCACATTCATGACTTGCAATAAGCACAGCTAAGTAGCCAGAGGTAAAAGATTAAATGAGACAAATGAAACAAGATGAAGCATTACCAGTCCATTTAATTCTCTGTCCTGCTAAAATGAACAATAAATAAAATATACTTCATATTTTAAAGGGAAAAGTATAAGACACACAGGCAGTTTAGGATTCAGTATTTTACAAAAAGACAGTTGTTAACAGTGGGAAATGAAACATGACTACATCAATAACACATTAAAACTGGCAACAGTTCTTGCAAAACTATCAAAGCATATATTCTGTTGCTCCATGCACGTTCTAGTCTCGTAAGATGAAACTTCCCCTATTTCTGAAGTAACAAAAAAGGAAGTAGCTTTTGACAGCTTTCATAAAAAGCTGTCCAACATTATCCCTGTTTTTTAAGTAAAACCGCTACAGAAAACAGTTAATATTCTCTTTATGGTAATTTTAAAAAGAATGGGAAATTCAGAATTCTAGAGGGAAGTTATTACCTCCTCACATACTCATCTTTAAAACAATCTAACAGAAACCAACTGCAAAGACAGCAACAACCACAAAAGAAATCAATGCAGTTAAGGCAATGCCTTTCAGCTCTCTTCAACATAAGCCAGTTATTTTCAAGTCAGTTCTACAATGAACTTTATCAATCACAAAATTCAATACGATGTTGTATGCTACTTTACACTTGTGCAGTCAGTAGTCTTGCCAGTAGTCTTTTTGTGAGTCTTAAGTAATGACCCTAAAGCTACATACCAACTCACGAAAACAAAGTGAAATCTTTCCACATGTGAGTTAGAAAGGTTGCCTCCCATACAGCTTATAATGACCCAAGCTATTTTTGTGCTGCAAGTATGACATCTCAAGAGATGGGAAAGCACCATCTGAATAAACATTTGGTATCCCTTGAAAACTGGCTACTCAAGTGCCACAGAAATAGCATCTTGGGCTCTGTAAGTAAACTTCATTTGTATTCAGCACAGCAGTGGAACATGTTGCTTCTGATGCTGCCTTCCACATTAACTGTTTAGTTTGTAGGGGTTGCATGGTGCTGATGATAATTTTTTCATATTATGATATAGTTTTTGCACCTGCTGTTTGTCATTTTACTGCAATTCATTCAGAATTTATCTAATATGCTAGTGATAAATACAAATGATCAAAGGAATAACTCCATTACTTGATAAAATTATTAAAACCAAATCACAATATTTGACTGTCTTTCCAGAGTTTGGTGCACACAATATGCAAAGGGAAAACAGTTGCTTTACTCATACTTTTGCAGCTTAACCAAATTGCGAGCTTCCATCAGTAAGAGATCTTCATGCAATGTAGGAACAATGTTCTTCCAACACAACTGCTGAGTATCATAATAACGTTAAACAGTTAAACAAACAAGATGTTCAAGAGGAAGTGCTGTTCTCATCTCTTAACAGTGTGGCAATGCTACTTTTAATGGAATTATGAAAGCTTTATTTTGCCCGTGTCCCCAAGAAGTGACAGCAATAAGCCTGCACCAGCACAGCTGTTAAAAATGAAGTAGTTTTCTCTTTGACAAGATTTCCCCATTTCTCCTACTCCTCCTTTTCTGTCATGTTTATTTTTTTATTCTTTTATTATGCTTAAGGCTTTTTGAAGCAAAAGGCTATCTTTTGTTGTGTATTTATACAGGGAGAGGAAACGCAGAATTCCAGTCCTTCGGGAAAATTATCTAGGCCATTTCTTACTTCAAAATACTGCTCACTCAAATTCAATTCAGTTTCTGTACTTTCCTCAAATAGGTAAATTTGGTGCCAAATAAGAAGTCTTATAAAATTTTCATTCTTTTCTAGCAGTTATGTGTCATGCCTAAAGTATAAAAAAGAATTACCACCCGGAACAAAACTGGGTGAACAAGCTTTTAGTGCATTTCCAGTTAAAGTTATGTATATATATGTGGTGGCCTATATATGTGGTCTGGGGTAATGGTTGGAATTACCTTGAAGGTCTTTTCCAACCTAGTTGATTCTATGATTCCATGTAACAAAATTCTTCTAGCATGGATGCCAGTGATGCAAAGGGACAGAACTACTGCCTGATAACCCCAACGGCACCATTTAGCAAAACTGCCTTTTATCAGTACTGTTGCTAACAGTAGATGATTTATACAACAGAAGTAGGTCTATTTTTCCTTTTGTCCTTACAAAACCACATTCCTCTGACATACCTTAACAACTTCAGAATATTGATTTGGCACCCTGATGCGTCCCTTTTATACCTGTTTAAGCCAATGCTGACATTGTCCTGTCATTTTACCCTTATATCAGCATTGCCACTTGTCTGGCCCTCCCGTGAGCTGATCTGGGAAGCCAAGGAGATTACATGTACAATCAGCTTTTCGGTGGCTTAGTTCCTTGGACCAGATCATCCTGGGGTTGGCAAGCACCAGAGCTGTCACAAGGAAGGAGGTGGGAAAGGGAACACACTGCCAGGACTCTGGCTGCATTGACTAGCACTGTCAGAAACTGCTGTGGAAAAGTCTTGGTAAAGACGAAGCCACTCATCATTCACAAGTGCTTCTGTACTTACTAAAGCTATTGAAATGCACCACTTTGAGAAGATGTGTTATTGACTGTGTTATTGACTGTTTCACTTAATATCACAATTCCATACTGATTAAGTGCTTTCCAGAGAATCAGAAGAATCTTCTTCATATTGCACTGCCTCAAGGTAAGGTCCCATGCCAGGCCCTAATAAAGGCACTGAACACTAAGGAGTTATAACAGCATCAATAAACATTGAATCACCACATATACACAGACATCACAAATGGACGGGTTAAGTTTGAACACTTGCTTATTTTTCTATTTTACTTTTAAACATTAGGAAGTGTGTGGTTGTTTTTTATTTAACTGTAACAAGCTAATTTTAACAAACAACTTCTAGGGTTGTTGTTAAGCTGACCACAACATCTAAGTTTAGTACTAAAAGATAGCTTAAAGTTGCTGCTATATCCAAAGCAGAGGAGGCATTTTCAGGTACCCCAGTTATCCTGTAAATCAATAGGAAACACTTGACAGTATTCTTGTTTATATGATGATCCTTAAGCTTTCAGACTTCCCATCCAGAGAGATAAAAAAACAGCAGACAGTACTTCCTTCTTTCAGGTTACTTATAAACTTGGCTACTGCATTCACTTCACTACTAGTAAAAACTACTTGGAAAGGGTGAAAGAATAAAAACAAGCTTGGCTTAACTTCAGGAGTACCCATTTCTCAACATTACTGGAATGATTTCAGTTCGCTTGAGGGATAATTCCTCTTCAAACTCTTCTAACCATATTTCCCAGCAATGATCACAGTTTTCACAGTGCAATGCAGTTGCACAGTGGTTCTGACCCATGACTATCAAGCACCAAAAAACAGAACACTTGCCTGAATGGTGAACTGAAAGATCTGTGGCATCCACAGAGTTGAGCAAGTAAGAGAATGAGAAAAGGACAATTAAAATCATTAAAGGGTCAAGCAGCTGTCTTATGAAAAGCAAGACTAAAAAGGTTGGGCCTCTTCAATTCAAACAGGAAAAGCTGAAGGTGGGGCTGAAGCATGACTGAACTTTATAAAATGAAAAAGGGAGCATATGAATTGGGTAAAGCCTGCCTGAGACAAAGGCTGTTAAGGAGATGAGGGTTTACTGCAACATGCTAATTCTTGCTGAAGGACTCGGCTGACATTACCCCATTAAAGGTTTTCCTGTCTTCTGATTACAAATTATTAACTCTTTTCCTGGTAAAGTACTGCTTAGATATAAAAGTGAAAAGTCATCTTCTATAACAAAAATTCAGACATGTACTAGAAAAAAGCTTTGGTTTCACAGCACAAATCTGTGTCAAGGGAACCATTACCTACAACATAAAGAATAAATTGCACTGCAAAAGGTCTTGTCAAGTTATACTGTATCATTAGCAAATTTGCGGTAACTTCCCTCAGAATACTGTTTTCTGAATCATGGTTACAACTAAATATTTCTAGAGACAAAACCTAGTTCCTTAAAGTCCTTCTTAAACAAGAAAGTCCCAGAAAGATCTAAACTGCTGTTCAATGAGATATGAATAAAGGGACAGTCTTCTCCAATTAATTATCAAGCTACATGGATACCAAAACGATTCTGCCTTAGCACTGGGATTCATCATTGCTTTCATACTAGGTAAAACTATTTTGATGTAGGCACAACTGAAGTCATAGGATAACAGTTCTCCCCAAACCTTCAGACTGTACAGTTGCCCTTCCACTCTCTGCTCACCCTCTCACTTTGAGAAAGTGCATTAACACAACTTCAGAAAAAATACTTTTTGAAAATAATAAAGTCCCTTTATTTGTTATGGCCTCCTTCAGTTTTAGGTTTTTCTGAAACAACAACCAACAAATTAATTTTTAAGACTGACACTTTCAGGTAACGGTCACTTAGACCTCTGTAGTGAGAAGAAATTGAGCAGATTTTAAATTCTAATCAATAAATTGATTTGGCTGTTGTAGCACAATCTTTTTTTTTTTTTTTTCACTTATATATTCTTCTCCATAGAAAAATCAGTAAAAAGTAAAAATCATATCACAGAATAGCATGCTTCAGGTAATTACAACCTTCTTAAAGCCAGATTTTGGGTGGAACTTGATTCAAACATGAATCTATGCTTGAACAATTTCTTCCTCTAGGCTATAGGTAATTAACTAAATAGAAAATGGCTCCAAAATATAAACATGGCTATGTAAAGGGGAAAATGTCTGTCTTTCTCTTAGCTTCCAAATCATCACTCATGCTTAGCTGTTTTACATTAACCTCTCTATATAAACACACACAGTCTTACAGAATACTGCAAACCACTCTTAATCCAGAAGAGTGAAAATAAACAAGAAAAATCCATAGCTTCTAATAATGTAGCTTGCTTTTACATATATTTAGAATTGCTGTAAAAGACATGATATCCTCCTGAAAATCAAATGTGATACTTTAAGGAGATACATTAAGTATACAAAGAATCTTCCATTACTATTTTATTGTGGATTTTTCACTTTAGTTAAATCTGCTGTTGCATGTACTTCAGTTGGTTTATATCATGAATGTAGAGCATATTCCACAGAAAATTTGAAATGCCAATGGAAAGTTAACATTTACATTAAAGCCTTCATTTTTGTTGAAGTATGAAGTAGCCTAGTACTTTTTATTGAGTAGTACTTCTCCAATTTTTATTGCCTGACACCCTCCAAACATATTCTGCAAACACTAGATCTTCTTTCTCTTGAAAAAGATTCATTCCAATTTCTGAGGGGGAAAAAATGTGTTTCCACGTAACATATTTGAGACATATTTGGCAGTTGAAATGTCTTTCAAGCATTCCATACTGTTATAAAGCCATTATAAGTGAATTAGAGGGATTGACAATATGTATTTTACATGGGCTTGGACAAAAATTATAAAACATTCATTTTTTTACTGTTATTCATTCAGTCTGCTTTGTTTTGTAACTTCAAATTTCTTGGCTTTTCTGTCACTGAATGCTGACAACTGGAACAATCCAAATAGTGTCAAATGAAAAGACAGCACAAGCATTGTATTTGAGTAATTTGGAAACTACAGTGAAGTTAAGACAATGGGCAAAAGAGGTGAGGCAATATGAATTTGCCAATTCCATGTATAATCTGATTATAATTAAAGATTTTTGGGGAGCACAAGGAAGCAAAAACCAAAGTAGTATTCATAAACCACAATTCAGGAGAGGGTCTCAAGGAATGCACTTAAGATCTCAAACCAGATTGTTTAATTACATGATGCCTCTTTTTACACAGAGGCAATTGTCATTGAAGAAGAATGATGTTTATACCTCACGAGATTCTCAAAAGGTGGGTCATGGCCCATGGAAAACATATGGCCCATTCATAACTGCTTTCAATTAAAAAAACACCCAAACTGGGAACTGTGGCATTTGCAAATACAAACAAAAAATGATTTCTTCAATGCTGTTTATGGAGTGGTCAAAACGAGAATTTGAGACACCACCAAAAGAAACTTGTGATGCACTGCTCTGCAACAATAGCATGTATTACTGCTTGGAGGATTGTATTACTGGAGGACTACTGCCTTGCCAAAGATTAAGCTCAAAAGGTTTAACCAATTTGTCTACGAAACCTGTTAAAAAAAAAAAAAAAAGGCAAAACCAAAACAGTAACACCACTATATTTTTGTAGCTCCTGTATCAGAATTACTTAACATAATAGACTGCATCTTAAATATGAAGAATAGTTTCACCAAATTACAACAGCTTAAAAAAGCTTCACTCTGCAGTCTATTTGCCATCAAACAGTCACATTTAGTTTATACCTCAAACCTAAAGGTCTACTCTCCAGACAAGAAACTAGCAGTCCAAGCACTCACACAAATAGTTAGCTAAGAAATATGAAATATCAGAAGACATGAAAACAAACAGGAACTTTTATAAACATGGATAAATAAAATCACATTATTTCCTATTTACTTAAGGGTTTAAAACAGTTCATATAACTGTGCCCACACCTTGGAAAAGATGACTCCCTTACCAAGCAGTGATCATGAGCATTCTATATTTATTCTCCACAATCATGTCTGCAGTTCAATTCTGAATGCAACAGACAAACAAAACATTACTCATAAGTATTGTGATGGTGATTTTAAGCCAAGCGACTTAAAGATGTCCAAAAAATGAGACACAAAACGTGCTATACTTGAGAGTATTTCCTTGCTACAGACAAAATGGAAAGAAGCCATTTAAACCAAGAAAATTATCTCGGTTTATGATCTACAGACAACTTTCTTGCACTACCTGTTTCCTCAGAAAAGTAAGAGTGACAACAGGGTAAATAGCTTTGTGAAGCTTTCCCCTTGACACATTTCCCAGGGTTTAAACCAGTGATACAGCCTTTTCCTTAACTGGTCTCCCTCAACATTCTAAAACCGCAACTGTGTGGAAAAAAAGGTAAGATACAGCGCAACTCACCAAGCTGATCAGGAAGAACAAAACTGTTTGTCTTCTATGAAGAGTCACACATCTTTTCACCTAGACCATGCACAACAGCCCTAAAACACTCAGGCTACTCTTACAGAAATTTCTGTTCTTAACAAGCTTTACCTAAAGTTTTAGTTCCATTTACTTAGACTAAATATATAAATTGAACATTGCCATCTTAAACATTAGTGTCTTGAGAGTAAGTCAACCCTCTTCTCTCCTCTATCTACTAATGCCTCTACGGCTAAACAAAGCAACATAGCATTTAAGTGAGTATTATTAATTCAGATCTCCTGGGGACAACTGCACTACTTTACTGCTCCAGTTTAATCAGAGGTCAACTTATACAGTCAATTATGAATGAAAATAGATTAGAACAAAATGTATTTAGTATACCGAAAATTTTAATCAAAATTGCCAGAAGTTCTGCACTGATTCATTCTTATCTATTAAAATTTAATTTAGGACACTTTAACCTGCTTTGGCTTCCAGGTCTGGACTATGGCAGGGTCCTAAAACTTCAGTATTTGACTTCACTGAAAAGTTTCAAACATGAACTTATCTTCCAACTAGCATTAAACATAAAGGATTTCAAATGAACTCAAGCAATATCCTTCCACAGGAAACTATCTTTTCTTACAAGAATGATTATGAGTTCCAACAGCTCTAACATCCTTCCAAAGAATTAGTAGAGCTAATGACACCAGGTAAGTCAAAAGATAAAGAGCAGAGAAAAAAGAGCTTATCAGTGCTTCAGCTTAGATATTAAGTGGTCAACATCTATGAGTGTTAAATTACAGCTATAGAAGAAATCCACCCTAGCAAGCAGCATGAGACGTCAGTATCATTAAGATAACTTCAACTTGTGATATCCAGCTGGAGGGATTATTTAAAACAGTGTGCTGTAAGGCCACAAAACCTACAAATTATGAATGCTCTGCCTGATTCTGTTTTCAGGTCAGACTAATTAACTACTTTCTAGGATTAGAAAATAAGTTATGATGTTAGCAGTACACAAAAAGTACTTCTAAGTATAACCAATTGTCAGTCCATATTTTGGCATTTAAAGGAGCGAAGGACACCATCATTAAATTATATAATTGGTCCAGTCTCATGAAATCAGTATTCAAAAAAAAACCTATTTGTTTCTACCTGATGTAGAAGACATAATGGCAAAACCAGGCTCTCCTGTAAGTCACATAGGTACATTATAAGTAGGATTGCTTTAAAAGCAGAAACAAAGGCCTAACTTACATGTAACAAAATCATTAGTCTATTGGACTTGAAGAAACACTAATATCAAAAGTCCACTACCATTAGCCAGAGATGAATTTATATTGGCCACTACTATGAATATAAGTACATATGACTACTTAATGTATTTATAGTTTTCAGAAGATAATGCATTTGGGTAATGCTGTTCACCATGATTATGGCTATCAGCTTCCACATCTTTTCTCTGAACCTAAAAAGAAAGCAGAACAGGCTTTTTAACCAAGCACCAGTTAATTACTGAGAGTTGGAAAACTTGTCTTAAGGACTTTAAATGAAATACAAATATTTCATTTTCCAAATTCCCACAAGAATCTTGTACATATGATGCTTGCAAAATCTTAGACACAGGTAATAAATGGGATGCTATAAATAGGCAGAATATTCCCATTCAAACTAAGAAGCATGAATGCAATTCAAAACCAGACAAGTATAAGGGATTCCTGAATAGTAATTTGTTGATTTCTATTAAAATGCATATATACTATATATTCCCTCTCTATACACATACCCTATATAGATACCTTATATAAGATACTACCACATATATCCTGCCACTCTGCTCTGGTAAAAAACTTAAAATTAATGTATATGTATATGTGTATATATATATATATACACATATATATACACACACAGATGGTACTTATCACTAATTTCTTTGAAAAGTATCCTCTAGTGAAGGGCTCAGAGATGACACCAACTAGACACTAGGAAAATGCCTTTCTGCAATTTAAGTGTTCTGACTACCAAAAAGGCTGAGAAATTTTACTGAAATATAGTCCTGGCACTTCAAGAGGTTAACTTAGGATGGCATCTGCATTTTAATCAGTTACGTGCATCTGTATGATTAAGACTCTGAGACAGGAACTTTACCAAGAGCAACAGAACAGATCAGGCTTTTTAAAGGTCTGTTTTCACAACATCTGGATATTAACTTCCGTGAATTTAGAAAGTAACTTAAAGCGGATGAAAGTCTAACACCTACTTATACTGATTTACCTTAAAGCAATGTTTACTATGTGCACCAAACTGATACTGGATACAATAGGGCAATATAACACAATAAATTAGCATAATATAATAATGTAACTAATTGCTAAAGCAAACTTATTACTATTAACTTAAACACTAAGAGCCTATGATTTTTCAGGCTACTTAACCTGATCAAATGCAGAGCAGTTTCAAACTGTCTTTTGGTTTTTCTTTTCTTTTACGAAAAGCAAAAAGAGAAGAATATTTTGCAATCTAGCTGTCAAATTTCAAAGCTGAAATCAGGCTCCAATGTTAATACTACACTCCTTCAGCAGCTGTCAGAACCCTGGCAGTCCATTCAGTAATTCTAAATAATCCATGAAAGGCAATTAAAAGACATTGGAAAAAAATTCTATCATCAGCAACCTTGAAATTCTCTTTACAAGGGCCATCACCTGATACTGAAGTACTGCAAGGGCCTATAAGTTGAAAAAGGATGGAAAACCACACTAGCCAAGAGCAAAAAGAAAACAGCCTAAAAGTGGCCTCACTGAAGAGGCTGAAAAGGGCTAGCAATGAAAAGTCCTACACAATCATAAACCTTTGGCATCAGTAGTCTGCAGTTACACAGCTCCTCTGATCACAACAGACTTGCCACAGCAGTTGAAACACTGAAGAGTATTTCTAAACATTACTTAGCGAATACAAATGTATGAATTGTCAGAGCTAAGAAAGCTTTAGGAAATTTAAACAGCTTCAAAGGAAATAAGCTTGTCTGTTAATTTGGCTAAGTTATAAAAAAAAAAAGCAAGACCCTTGTAGCTGGTTGGGAAGAACAGGAGTAAAACACAAGTTTTCAGTACCCTTAAAGATATCTGGATACAAAACTAGTTATCACTAGACACAGTAATTTTTAATGTAAAAAATTTAATCAGGTAGGCATCATAATATGACAGGATAATTTAAGAGTTGCGTTTGAGGTTTTATTTTAATATTTGATACTCTGTCCAGAAGAAGTTACCCAACTAAACCAAATACTTCTCTACAGGAAACCATAGCATGTAACCAATCTAACCTATTTTTTTATTAGAAGCCCAAATCATACAAAGCCTTATTTATCTGACAATCCCATTTGATCATGTATCTGCCAAAACTCTGTCACACACCGACCCCAAGGATCTTAAACAAAGGCAAATATAGTTTTGCCAAATCTGACACTGGGATGCTGGGTTTTGTAAACAAACAAAAACCCCACCACACACGTAAAATTAAACCACCACCCCATTTACATTACTTAGGCAAATTCTTTACATGTTGACAGTTTTGTTCTAGTTTCTAGCTTAGATTCCAAAACTTGAGAAGGCATTGAACAGCTTTTCTTGCAGTGTCTCATCCAAGGAAGAACAACCTACCACACCTTTGCTTTCAAAACAGTTTCTTGCCAAGCATGCTCAGATGCAAGAACACAAGTACAGTTAATATCTATGCGTAATCCTCCTCCTCAAACTAGATGGAAACAAAATGAGTGCTGCTGACTACATGCAGTAGGAGACTTCTTTTTTTAAAATGGGATTTATTTTTTCCCTTGGAATACTAGTCATTTCTAATTTTCATGAGTGCGAGGTTCAACATGCTCACTAGTATAACTGCATGTGTCATTCTGACTACTACAACTTTTAAAACAGGGTTTTATTTAAACAAAATAAATCAATTTCATCAGTTAACACTGTCATTTCACATACAGAAATCTCAAAGTGAAAAATCATATCCAACTGGAAAAAACTCTTATGACACACAAAGCACACTGAAATGCAAGATTTGCCAGCTGTCTTGCTCAGATATCTTCCTCTACAGACTAGGGCTTATACAGACATGCCTGCAGATAAACATGAAGTGAGAAGAGGTTTGAGGATGGGTGAGGAAATGCATATGGGGGAGAAGAACACATTTATTATTGTAGCTTTGAGGCTTCCCCAGTCATCTCTAAGGGACAGAGCATTATATTCACCAACAAGGAATCAAAACTCCACTATGAAGTTTAAAGAACTTTTCATCATCTACAACTGCCATTAGAGACAACATTATGTTTTTAAAGTCACCAAGTTTTATGATAGAGCAACTTCAGCCATATTTCCTTGTCATTTTAATAAAACCCAAATGTCTTATCTTCCACACTAGCATGAGAACCACCATCTAGACTACATATTACACCAACATAAACTAGATGCTCTTATAATAGGACACTGACACAAATTTCTAGGATAAGAAAAAACCCCACCTAGCATTATGAACTGACTGTGACACTTTTGCTCAAATTTACAAACAGGTAACACCACACTACAATAAAATCTAAAGTAATTTTTAGCAAAAATAGCACAAGTTTTGAGTTTGCACATTTCATAACCGCTCAAGTGCTGTACTCTAAATAGAAATATTTCTTGACCTGATTAGCTCTCAGAAACACTTTAGCTGCTACTCTTTCTCACACCGTTTTTTTTCCAATCTTAAGAACCTGTTCCAGGGTCTCTGTTCATGTCAGTTCCCCAATTCTCTCATGCTTATCCTCCATGATGTTTTTTCCACACTACCCCTAAACCAAATGTGGAGAGTTAATACCTTTTAGAAAAAGGAAGAGTAGCTAAAGATTTGCCTGAAAGCTACAGCCTTGTCAAACACTAGGCAATGTTATGTCATTATGTTCTACTTTGCTTGATAAATTCTAGATAAGCATCCTTAAAAACACTACTTGTGCCAGTATACTTACAGATAGAAAAATCAAACAACTAAGAGAAGTTAGAAGATCCAATACAGGAATGCTGCCACGTAAAGCAAGCCAAGAGAACACAACTATTTAATTCAGTCCCACATGGAACAGGAGAGGAGAATGCCCACTAAAAGCAACGTGAGCTTGGCCCTATAAACTAGTCACGAGGCACACAAGCCAATTTTCCTGTGCACGGGCTTCCTTCCGTACAGAAACTTAGGAAAATATTAAATAACTATGAACATCACACCTAAAATAGAGTCTCCGTAATGTTAGAAGCCACGCTGCGTACACGAGTCCGAAACCAACAAAATACAGGAGAAGCGAGCGATTCCGCAACGGGCAGGGTGGAGCAGAAGGCGGGACGATGACCTAATAGGTCTTTTCTATCTTTAGTTTCGTGAGGCTCGGTGGACAAGAAGCGCCTGGATCAGGCTCTGCTTGTCCCCCGGCAGCCGGGCACGTCCCCCCGGTCGGGAGGACACAGCACCTACCGGCCTAACGAAGTTCTCCAGCCACCTGATGCTTACAACAGGTATCCCAAGGTGACAGCGCTTGCAGACAGGCAAGCTTTAGACAGGACTCAGAAGCGATACGCGGGTCATTTTTTAGCAACGAGCCATACAGGCGGTTCGAGTTTCCTTCTTGCCCTTACCTTGAACACTTTACCGAAAGCACCATCTCCCAGCTCTCCTATAATCTCCCAGAACTCCTCAGGGTTCAAATCCCTCTTGACGTGCTCGTATTGTTTCTTCTTTTTCTCACCACCCAGCTTGAAGATCTTCCGAAAGTTGAAGAAAGACATCTTCGCTCCTGCCGAGGGAGGCCAGGCGCGGCCAGCAAGGGGCGGGCGGCTTCTGGCGGTGCCCCCTCAGCCCGCCGTCACCATCCGGGGCGGGCAGCGGGGGTCCTACGGGCGCGATCCCCGTGACGGCCGAGGGCAGTCCTCACGCCGCCTGGGAAGCCGTCGCAGCCGGGCGCTGAGAGGAAACAACCCCTCGGATCTCCCCGAAGGGGCCGGGCCGTCGACAGCAGCCGCAGCAGAGCTCTCCCGCGGCGGGCTCAACGGTCCCTTGCCTGCTCGGCCGGGCCGGTGACCATCGCGTCAGCAACAAGTGCCTGAGGAGAAGAAGCGCGGCCAAGGGATCGTGGCTGGAAAGGGGCAGCGGGGCGCGGCGGACGGGGGAGTGGTCACCCAGCAGCCCGCCGAGGGCGCTCCCGCTTCAGAGGACGGGGCGGATGTAGGGAGAGAAGGGGAGGGGGCTGCCCCGCTCCGGACTCCGGGCCGATGTCCTGCCGGAGGGTGCGCTGCGGGCTGGCAGAGCGGAGGGAGGCGGCGGTGCCCCGACGGTCCTCTCTGGGTTTGTCTCCCGGTCCCTGCCCGCCCTCTCGCAGAGCGCGGCCCGGGCGGCACCGTTTCCTGCGGGGCGGGGCCGCGCCTCCCTCCCCCGCCTCCCTCCACCCGCCGCCGCCGAGCGCGTGCGCGCTCCCCGTGCCCCCGCCTCTCTTCCCGCGCTCCCGGAACCGCCTCGCACCCCGGCTACCGCCGCCGACCACCGCCGCGCCGGCGCATGCGCACGCGCCGTGGCGACAGCCGCGGTCTTCCCCCCCGCTTCCCAACGTTTAAGTCTCCGTCAAAGGTGGCGGGGGAAGAGGTGGGGCTCTGCGTTGTCCACGTGACGCGGCGCTGGCGGCGTGAGCCAATAGGAGCGCGCTGAGGCCTCCGGCGGGTAAGTTGGTGCCTGGCTCCAAGATGGAGGAGGGTAGCCGCCTTCCGTCAGAGCTGGGCGGCACTGCTTGGGTGTGCTGAGCTCTTGTTCGTTTGTGTTGCTTCTGGTTTTCTTTGGGAATAGGCTGTGAATGCGTAGTTGGGTGCGGGGCCGGAGAGGAAAGTGACTCCCTCGTTCTCTTGTAACCGTGGTGGGAGAAGCTCTGTGGGAAAGAGGCGCTTTACCCTTTGCTGAGTTGTTGACTCCCGAAGAGCAGCCTGCCCCTCTCTTATTCATTCTTAGCTGTCCCCTGTAGGTCTCTTGTGGCAGAGGGTGATGTTTCGTAGGTAAGGGGACACCTTTTCTGGACTAGCAGAGTACCTCAAGTTCCTCTTTTCAGCAAAAGCAGAGTGCCTCTTCCCCCACATTGCTTCCTTATGGCCAGGCTTGATGTGGTTCTGTGTAACCTGACCTAGTTGAAGATGTCCCTGCTCATTGTAGGGGGTTGAACTAAATGACCTTTGAAAATCGCTTCCACTCCAAACTACTTTCTGATCCAGGTTTGAATGTGGCAGTTGAAGGGGGAGCTGGCCAGGAGTATTTTATTGGCGGGTGGTGTCTCCTGGAGGGCATATTTCTTTGAGGTAGATGTTGGTAGAATAAGGCAATGTTGGAAGACTTTGTGGGTTAGTGCTGTTCCTAGCTCTCCTACTTTGTCACAGCATTCAGACATAGCAGGGTGTGATGTTCATGTGCTGCCCATGTTTTGTGTCTTGTGAGATTTAATCAGTGGGACAGGATTGAATTTCCCTATCACACAACCTTTCCACAAGTGATTCTTTCATCAGCCTGAATTATAATTATATTTTAATAGTTGTGTTGTTTATATGCCACCGAATGTGTGGGATTTCTTCACATGAAAGCAAGAGTTGTTTCTTGTTGCCTGGATAAGGCACAACTAGCAGACATCTTAAAGGCAAAGTCTAAGTTGTGACGGGAGGCAGGAAGTTGATCTTGCAGTTGTGGCAATGATGCGAGACCTAAGAGAGATCTGGCAGTGAGACAGACACCCTGTGAAAGTCAAGTAATGCTTTATCCTCGTATGCACCTGAATGCCTGCAGTTGCCGTTAATTTAAACTGCATTATAAGCTTCTAAAAGTCAAGCCTCTGGTGTTTATCATTCCTCAGTCCATTTTATTAGCTTGATAGTAGTTTGCTGAGTAGTGTAGTCCATGTGTAAGCTTAGTAATAGTAATGAGGTATTCAGATGCATCAGTTAATAGGGATCCTATGGCAACATCGACAATCTCCTTGAAAGAAGCATGACTTGAAGGAATAGGAAGTCCTGGCCAGAGTTAATAAAGCAATTTCAGCAAAGGAGTAGTCTGATAATACAGGTGTTTATAGTAATGAAGATTAGGAAGGCAGCTCAGAGGGAACTAAGAGCATAACAGCACCCTGGGACTGGACTTCATGTGTTAATGTTGTTTTAGTCGAAGCATGCTGGGGTCGAAGCCTTTTAAGACTATGTTGGTGGTGTATGTTGTGTAATTAGTGATGCTAATAGTATTTGTAGCGTATAGGAACATGGTGTGCTAGTCATTGTACTGCTATAGAACAAAGAGATGGCCCCTAATACAAGAAGTTTATGAATCAACAGTGTTGTGTCATGAGTTAATTTCTTTAATCTATATAAAGTTAGTTTCAAGGGTACTGTCCCTTTATTAATAGAGAGTGTTTCAAGTACTCTTGCTAACCTGATAGCAGTCCTGATTTGCTGCAATATCAGCATTTGTTTTTCAGAAACAATCTTGGGCTTAGTGGTTCCTTTGTACTGACAGCTTGGCCACAAAATATAAAACTGTTGAGTGTTAAAGCCAAGACAGTTTGTGTGTAATGGTAATACCAAGAAACAGCTGCAATCCAAATGAGCTGGCTTTCATTCTCCTCTATGATCTGGCTGGCTGGTTGCACCCATTAATTTCCAAGTTTCATGCAGATAGTTTGAATTAATAACAAAGAAAATTATTGATAAGGTTTCTCCAGCACCGGCTTTTATATGGAAGTTAAAATACAATTGTGGTTTTAATAATTATTTTAATTTTGTTTTTAAATTGAATATTTTGATTTTAACTTGCTTTCTGTTGGATAAGAAAAATGCTTTGTGGCTATTTTTTTTTCTGTTTGTTTGGAATGACTAACTAATAGAGGGTGGTCAAAAAAGGAATCCAAAGCCATAGCATGAAATCCTTGTATCTAGGCAGGATTAGTTTTTCTTTAGCCTCAGGATTAATGTCATAGGGCAGCAAGTGTGTGTGTGTGTGTGTGTGTATACCAGAGTTTGTAATAATAACTGGAAATAAATGCAAATCTAGAAGAAAATTCCTTGAGCTATATGTGAACAAATGTAGTTGAGCTTGCTGTCTTAATAAGGCTGGCAGTCATGGGATACCAGGGCCCAGTTCTTTCTCAGCTCTGTTGATAAATTAACTTTTGACTATAAGTGGTTAACATACAGTGTCTTTATAATGTATCAATTTGCTTTGAATATGTGTGATAAAACAGGTTCACTCAGAGCAGAACAGGGACAGTAGTGTCATCCCACCAATGAATAAATGTTAATAGGTACTTACAGATGTGTTGCTTTAAACTTTTACAGTCTTCCTGTTCTAGAGAGCTGTTAATTCATATAATGTTGAAAAGATAAGATGAAAGGCTGCACAATAAAGGAGCAATTAATCTAGTGATAAAGGTTTGCTTTTAACTTTTATTTTCTTTAACAAGTAATTTAAGATAAAAAAACTTATATCTGAAAACAGTGGCTTTTCCCTTATTCCTTCACTCTACAATGACAGCTTGCCACTGAACCCTAAAAATAAACTCTGTAAGGTGAAAGTTAAGTGCTAGTAGCAAATCCTTCCCAATTTGCATTGACTTTCTGGTATGGAGGAGGCTGTATGATTCCTGGTTGTTTGTGTGTGTGGTGGGTTTATTGTGTGAGAGGGTTGTTTAGTTTTTTGTTTTTCCCTGGTTGCCTGAGTTTTTAGCAGCTGTAAATGTTTCCAGATGGTAAGGATTAAAAGGTAAAAGTGAGTAATAAGTATATGAAAATTTCTTCTTCAGGAATTTAATGCAGTGCTGCTTGAAAATTCAACGCTTCCTTAAAATGTCAGAGTAAAGATGTTAAAGAACTATATTGGTTGTGCACCAAATACACTGGCTTAAAATAGCTGCAACTCTTCACTGCAGTCTTTTTCATCCCTCTGAGATTTAGAAGTCTCCTTTACACTTGCTGCTGCATCCTTTCCCATTGACTTAATTGCTTACACTTGCTACTGTTCCTGACTCCCTCTGTAAGTTCTGTTTCATTTAAACTGCTCTGCTTCAGTTTCTCTTCATTGAAAATAAACACTTGCTTCAGAGATTTATTTTGAAACGTGTTTCCATCGTATATTCCTCTTTCACTGCAGTCCTCCATCCTGTCTTCAGTTCTATCAATATTTAGTGGTATCTTTATATTGGCTTGACTTCCTGTCCACCCACGCTTTCACTGATCTCCTCCAGTCTTCTTTCTGATGTTTGAGTTCATTGAACTGCTCTAAGGTCACAGGTGGCTTGTTAGTGGTTAAATCTGAAGTATAATTCTTGTTTCATCCGTCTTAATCTGTCTGTCACTTTTGGCACTCAACACTGTCCTGTCTGTTTTCTTGATGTATGTGGTGTTTTGACTGGTATTTTCCAATCATATGGTGGTGTTTTTCCATAGATTCTATCATTTCTACTCGGTTCTGTTCCCAAAGTTTGTGTTTTATGGTGTATAGGACTTGTTTGAGTCCGCTATATTCTCTAGATTCTTCTATTTAACCCACTGCCTTTCATTTTAACCTCCTTCTTTTTGCATTCCTTTTTTTGCCAAGATCTTGTGTGTCCAGCATCTGTATCTGAAGTTATTCCCAAAAGCTGCTTTGCTTCCCTCTGAATCTAACTCCTTTTTCCTTGGAGTTTGGGATTTTATGGAATTAAGTTCTGATGTTTCTTCACCTTGTACAATCACAGCTTTACTAACTTCCCTCAGTCCTTCAGGCTTTATAAGAAGTTTCTGGTGACTCTCCCATACCTGACTGTTTTCTCCCTTCTCCTATTCATTATCAGTCCACTGATAATGGACTGATAATGAATAGGACTGATAATGAATGGACTTTTTCCTTTTCCACTGTTTCTGAATGTATTGCCCTTTAATAGGAACACCTCAGTTCACTGGTTTTTTAATACATGCTGTTTCAAGTCTCTTTCAATCTTGTATGTTGACCTTAAAGATATTCCTTTTCTTCCTGCTGTGACATTTCCATCTTCTTTGTGTACATTTTAACTTTGTCTGTTTTGTGTGACCATTTTACACCTCCTGACTCCTGTGTCCTAATGCTCTAATAAAGAGTGGTAAGTATGGAGGAGCTAGAAGTATCATTAGCTAATAACGCACGGTTATGACAAGGTGAAGAAAGAAATACAAAAGAGATCTGAAAAGATCTTTTTATTTCTTTGTGATGTAAGAGAATGGCCTAAAAGGCTGTATGTTTCCGTCTAAGGAGCATCATAGAATCAACTAGGTTGGAAAAGACTTAAGATCATCAAGTCCAGCTATTACTCCAGGACTGCATTGAGTCATGTTACCCATTTATTGAAAGCCTTGAGAGGGGAGACAGTATTTTATATAGGACTCTTAAAGCTTTTCTATTAAATGTGGAGTTGATAGATCTGTAGTTTATTATTATGTATTTCAGTTCTGCGTATGAAATTTAAAGCTGTCTTCATAAAGGAACAAGAACGACTCAGTTTTGTACTCGGTGCTTTAAGAGTCTTTCTGATATGAGTAACAGGAATAATTCAGTCATATCACACAAACAGGAAAAAAAAATACCCGAGGTTAGATGCTCTAGAGCTTCCCCTTATCTCATGAGCCAGAGTCAATGGTCAGGGTCCTATCAATAACCTGGAAACTACACATTACATGAATTTGTTTTCCTTTTTTTTTTTTTTTTTTCTTTCTTTAATGCATCACTGCAGGACCAGTTAATCTAAGAATTGCCATAGAAACGTGGTATTTGGAAGCTTCAATGTATAAGGGTATTACTTGGTGCTAAAAAAAAAAAAATAGTGTTAAAATGGTTAGGAATAAGATTGAGCTAATTTTGGCTTCAGAGAAATCTGTGTGTTTGTTCTAAATTGGCCTAACAATTTCAGTAGTGAGTGGGGAAAGGTATCTTCAGAGGGCAAGTCACCCTTTCCTGTTCTAGGTATTTATCACACAGTATTTAACTGTGTGAGGTGAGTCGTCCTGGAAACGTGAGATGGGGATGGTTCTTCCTACCTATGGGGATGCCACTGCCAGGAGAGCTCTTGGAGTGCAGTTCTGATATCAGGCAATGCCTCTGGGAGTGATGTCAGAGCAAATATAAAAGTAACCAAATTACTTGACCATTTCCAAGTAAACCAATGCTGTTTTCTTATGAGACTTCTGAAATCAAGTGTCAGAGGAAAAAGCAGTAATATGAATGTAGAAATCTTGAATATGGATCAGATAGTTCAGCAAATAGTACCAGAATATTTATTGGAAACATACTGGGTCAAAGGCGTTCAAGCTTTAACATGTTAACTTTGTTGAAGTTACTGCAGAAAAGAAATATGTCTGCCTCTAAGCTGGTCTGTAAGAAAGCCACCTTCAAGACTGATATTCAGAAACATATATAACTGGACGTGTAAGTTGTGGTTTTATACTTACTTGACTGAGAAGCAAATCTCAGATTTAATGGAAAGAAGTCGACAACTTGAAACTTAGCTGATTCTCTTCATTTGTTAACTGACTAATGCAATAACAACTTTGGGTCCTTTTTCATTATAATATTATACAAGAAGGCTTGTCACTTTGGTTTATATTTACCGGAAAAACTCTTTATAGGAATTTTCAGATAATACTGACTTGCATTGGTGGACAGCTGCATTTTTTGAGTACAGTAGTTAGACTTACTCGTGTGGTTTTCTGAAAGATTGATATAGATATTCAGACATGGAGGAAAAGAATTTTTATTAGTCTGTCCAGAATACTGATTTCTTTTGAAATAATATACAATTAAATACTCCTCTTAGCTATATTGCTGTATTCTTTCAAGCCATTTTAATATTTTGAGATTATATTTCATTTAAAGGAAAATCTATTTGCTCAAGACTGTACACGAACAAAAGGCAAAGAATTTGTAACTTGCAGAGCCCCCTCTGTCTGATGGCTATTAGATTTAGTCGAGTCACATGGAAGCATGTATTACAAATGCTTCACCATGTTTGCCTTTCCTCCAGATGGTAATTAGACCTTTTCCTCTTGCATAGCAGTCACGAGCTGATTTGCTCTTTTTGTTTGTGGCTTTCAAATTTGCATTAGTTCACATAGCAGCTAGGATTAGAAGTTTATTAAGGGATAAAGATAGCTTTGCGTCTCAGTATTGCTTTCAGTCAATATTGGCACAAAAAAAAATGTTTGAACAAAACCCCCACATATAATGCTGCTTGCTTTCAGCAAATCCTGACTTTCTTACCCTGTTTCCCAGGAACTTTTTTTTTCCAGAATAGACATTGTGTTCTCTTGTGATCTTGATCAGCTCTGGAATCATGGGACTGAATAACTTGTTCTGTAATATGAAAAATGAGTTATTTTTAAATCTGGTTTTTATTATGGTTAGCCAGACAGCAAACCCAGTCCTGGTTATGTGGTAAGCATACGCAGGATGTTTATTATGACTTCTACAACTATTATTAAAAATTTCACACACATAATAAGAAAAAAAGGACAATCTGACAAAGTGATACCACTGAAAACTACTGATTCTTTAGTAATATCCTAAAGAGAGACATTGCAGTGGGATAGGATTGGATACATGTCTGCAAACGAAATGGGGAATGTGAGATACAAGCTGTTTATTAGTGCAAAGCTAGACTTGAAAATAGAAACTATTTTTACTGAGAAAAACAGCTTAGTTTTTAATAAAAAAATGTTATTTTTATACTACAGCCATGTTTAAAATAGTTTCTGTACGTGTAATGTTCTTTTTTTTACCTAGATTTTGTAAACTATTACATAATTCTCACTTTTGAGGCAAAACAAATGGTTTACTGTGTGTTGTAAAGTAGAATTTGGCTTTATGGAGAATCTCTTCGTGGTACAGCAGCAACATGTGGAGCTGTAATAATGTGTCAGTTGTTAAGGCATACAACAGCTATTGTGTGTTCAATGACAGTATAGCAAACTTCGGGCGCTAGGACTTGCTCATGAGAATACAGTATTGTGATGTGATGCACTTGTCTCAAGTGCCCTGGAATCTGTATTTTTTTGACAGAAGGGACATTCAGTCTCATCTAATCCACAGTATTACATTTTATAACCATAAAATATTTATGGGCCCCTTCCATTAAGTAGACTGAATTTTATGTAGCAGAAAATCAAGTTACCTATCAGAAAAATAAATTCCTGTGGCTTCTGGCTGAGCTATAATACCTTACTCTGGATGTGGTGAGGCACTGGAACAGGTTGCCCAAGAAAGTTGTGAATGCTCCATTCTCTGGCAGTGTTCAAAGCCAGGTTGGACAGAGTGTTGGGTGACATGGTTTAGTATGTGGTGTTCCTGACCATGGCAAAGGGGTTGAAACTAGATGATCTTAAGGTCCTTTCCAGCCCTAACTATTCTATGGTTACACTCGAGTGTACAGGAGTGACTTACTTTCAGAAGCACGAGGTAGGGAGTAGCATCTATTTAAATGCAATTAAGGAGACATTTAAATCTGTTTATAAAAGGTTGTTTGGGTTTTGGTTTTTTGTCTACATACCAAGAAGTCGGAAATAGCAGTGACTTTATCATATTAGCTGTGACAGTGATTCATACAGGGAATGCAAGAAGTTGCAGCCACAGTCACTGGTGAGGTATTTGCTTTCAATAATCTTAATAGTGTTATGTCCATTTGGTGCATTCTTACTGGATTCAGAAGAAGTTTTTAAAGGTGGGCAACAATCATCATTAGCAAAGAAGTCTATAGTCTTCTCTGTGGGGAAGAAAGCTATTAAGATACTCACATTGAAGGACAGGTGTTCCTGAGCAGTCTTGGTTTGTTCATTATCAGTCTTATGTCAGCTCTCAGTGATGAAATTTGGACAGATCTCAGAGGGAGTGTCTCTGAGATTTCATTATTTCAGAACATCCTCAGAGAATTACAAAAATTGCTAACCCAAAAGTTAGAGGACAAAGTCTCTAGGCTTTTAAGAGGTCCTAATGAGTTTACTGGCTGAAGATAAGGGATGATGAGCCAGCTTTCCTTATCTGGGAAGCAACTAGTCTTGAGATGATTCAAAGTTCATAGAATGCAGTGTAAGAGAACAATTTATCTTGAGGAATCAAGAAATAGCTGCATACCTTTGGCATTTCTGAAACTTCCTTGGTTTTGTAGGTCAGAACAGCCTGGGTGTGACTGAGAAATCCTGTGCTTGATTTCAGGTATAAAAGTTCTAATCCTCAGAAAGGAGGCACAGTTACAGAGAACAGCAAGCTGGTAATTGTACCATTTTTGATACAAAGCCCCCACTCTATTGATACTTTTCCTAGATGCTGGTTGAGAGGACCCTTATGAGGAACATTAGAAAAGCATAACAAAAGCTTTATTCTTACATGGGGCGATACTGCAAACTTCTGCCAGTAACAAAGAGATTACTGTCATAATATCCTCACGCTGTGCCAGGAAAGGTTTAGATGGGATATTAGGAAAAAATTCTTTCTTAAAAGAGTGATCCAGTATTTGAACAGGCTGCCCAGAGCAGTGGTGGAATCACCATCCCTGGAAGTGTTTAAAAATTGTGTAGATGAGGCCCTTAGTGACATGGTTTAGTGGTGGCCTTGGCAGTCCTTGAGTAAAGGTTGGACATAATCATGGTTGGTGTTGATCTTTCAAGGAAGAGTAACAGTTAAGCCTCAATGTTCCAAAAGAGGTCCAAATGAGCAAACTCGGTCTCTAGGTACGCTCACAAAATATATTATGATCCTAGCTGGATCTGAGACTTCAAAATTACTCTGATTTGAATTGTTTTGTATATACCAACACTGCTACTTGGACACTGTTTCAAACACACCTTCAGAGTGGTCTGATATAGTTAATAAGTTTACTTGGATGGCAAATAAAAACTTTTTTAGAACATTCAGCAGGTGTGGCATAACCTGATGCTTTGGTACATGCTGGGAATATTTTGAGAACTTCCATCACAACTGTGCACCTAGACCGAATGGTAGGTTAATTATTTTGAAGTCTCAGGTTGTAATGGAATGCTCTATTCTTCCATGAACATACATGTGAATAATATGTACCTGTCCTGGTTTTAGCAGTAGCAGTCATTTTTCTCTTTCTTGGTAGCTGGTGCAGTGCTGTGTTTTGACTTTCAGCTGGGAACAGGGCTGAAAAAGAATGATGTTTTGGTTTGGCCAAGGAATTTGTGAGCCTCATGCTCTGCCAGGGAGGAGGGAAGCTGGGAGGAAGCAGAGACAGGACACCTGACCCAAAGTGACCAAAGAAGTATTCCATACCACAGCACGTCATGCCCAGGAGGTAACTGGGAGTTACCCGGAAGGGGTAGGGGACTGCAGGGTTGGAGGAGGTACGTGTCCGTGCTTGGTCGGGCTGAGGGGGCAAGTTATCGGTCGCCTAGTGCTGGGATGTTGTATTCTCTTTCCTTGTTATTTCCTTTATCATTACTATTATTGGTGGTAGCAGTAGTGATTTGTGTTATACCTTAGTTACTAAACTGTTCTTATCTCAACCTGTGGGAGTTGCATTCTTTCTGATTCTCCTCTCCGTCCCTCCAGGAGTAGGGGGAGGGCAAGAAGGGGGGGAGTGAGTGAAAAGCTGTCTGGCTGGGGTTAAACCACGACAGTACCAAAGTACAAAAGACAACTGTGTTGCCTTCAGCTGGGGTGAATTAGGTTTTATTCCCTTTACTATTAGATAGCTTGAATGAGTTAATATTCCTTTATGCTGGATCAGTAAATTACGCGTACCTGTGAAAAAACTTTCTTTTGCAGGAGCCTTTTTGGAATCCTGTTGCTATGAAAGCTTCCATACTGCTGTTTTTCCAAGCAACAATCTTACTGTTTATAAGAAGTAATTTATTTTTAGTTTTGTTTGGTTTTATTTCATGCTGATAACTGAGAGCCTTCTCTCTCCTAGTGAAAGAATGTCTTCACAGTAGCTCAGCTTATTCTGGCAGCACTGTGGGTGATTAAGAGCTTGCAGAGAATTAATCATCTTCATAGACTTCCTCCTGCCCTCAGTCGAAACAAGTTAGAGAATTAGCTGAAGAAGGTGCTTCAGTGCGATTATCCAATAGCTTTAAAATACAAATGGCAGGTGAAGCTTTCTGAATATCAGTAGAGACTACTGTACCTTTTTCATGGTAAGCTTACAGCTGTCCATGACAAATCAACATATAGAGCTGGTTTACTGCTCTTTTGAGTGGTTTGCTTATTTCTTGATGTGTAGGAAAATATCTTGTGACTAATGCATAGGACAAGGATCAGGAGGAGCTACTTCTACTGTTTATTTTATTGCACACTTCCTTGTTAGTTTTCCAGAATCATGCTTGTGGAAAATTGGGTGCCAAAGCCTTGTTGCAAGGTTTAACTTGCATATAAAACAAATTGCAGTGCCAAAGAAGGCAATCTGGAAGTGCCAGCTTTGTCCCCCTTCCTTCCAAGACTGTTGATGTTAGAGGAGCCAGTCTGTCTGATGTCCTGCAGCCACATGTTCCTGTCCGGAGGATTTCTGGTCAGTGCTGTGGAAAGTTAAAAACAGAGAGCGGGAAATACATTACAGGTTGGGGCCTGGAGATATTAACTCCACTGGAAGACTATTATACAGTAGTGGTGTCAGCTTATTCATAAAACAAGGCTTTTTTTTTTCCTACCATTATCCTGATTGTTTTGGGTACTGTGGCCAGTACCTTTCTATGTTGTTGATGGACTCTCTGCTGGCTAAAATCTGTGGCAATGGATCTTTTGCCTTGCACCATCTTTCCTCGCCAGGGAAGTGTATTGTAATCTAATGTAATTAAAGGACATAAGATGTTTAAAATTCCAAGCAGTGTCTTAAAGGAAAATTCTGTAATTCTTTCTTTTTGGTACTTGTGTTATCTCCGGAGGTTAGACAGATGTTAACACTTGTACAAGTACCATTTTGGGAACTGCTGCAAGTTCAGAGGAGCTGTAGCTCTCTGAATTTTGGTTCAAAACCTTTTTATTTCTTTTTTTTGTTTATTTATTTGAACTGAAATTGTACTTGCCTTGTATATAAGGCCTGCAGGACACATAGTGCCCTTACTGACTGTTGTAGCACATACTAACTAAACTCAAAGGAATTCACATGAGCAACAACAACTGAAGGTAGTTTATTAGGTAAGACTGAAAGTGTTTACCCTACTTTGACTTTTGAACAGAATCACCAGATAGGAAGTGGATCCAAACTGACCTTATTTTACTGTTTGGTAGTTTTCTAACTGCTGTAAAGTTGATATCAATGCACATCTCTTTCAGGAGCCTTTTTCATCTTTCAGTGATGTATTTTGGTCTCTGTGATGGTTTTTATCTTGTTACTGGTATGGAAAACTTTCTTTTTTAACAAGTCTATGGTTGAGCTTCATTGTTAGAATCTTTATATTAAGGCTTTACTTTCCAGCTCACTAAGATCTACTTGTATAATAAGATACTGGATTTGTTTAGTTTTAGTTTAAAATGTTGTGTGTAAAAACATTTCTTGGAATATGGTGTCTTTAATTGTGTCATGCTGGAATTGCCTCTGCTGATCATGAAGAATTGAATAATAATCATTTGTTATGTAGGGTGCTGACTCAAACAGAGATGAGCTCAATTCAGATGACAGAGGTTGGTACAAAGCCCAGCTGTTGACTCTGCTCCTCTTTCCACAAGTTGCTTTCTCCGTGGCTGGGATGGCTGACCCATGAAGCAGTTCTTTAACAGCCGCAGTTTATAGCCTTATTTATTCAAGTAAACCAATGCTGCCTTTAAGATGTTTTAATGCATAGGGTTGGCAGCTCTAACAGCTTAGGAGCTGCTTCCTGCATAGATCATGAGTGCTAGTATGATTGTGGCAGTCTTTGGAGAAGAGTGAATGCATGGTAGAATGTTTAAGCTGCCTGTATTGGTGGATAAATATTCTCTGCTTCTGGTTTACAGCAAACCTTAAAATCTTTGTAGCAGTTTGCCAGTAGTTGCAGACAACAGCTGGCAAGATACATTTGCTATGGCTCCAAAAGATTCATCTCAAACTAAGGCAATTTTCTCCATGAGTTTTGATAATTACATCTGGAGAAAAGAAGAAACATTAAACCAGATATTATTCTCTGGGTTTTCCATTTCACTGAGATTGGAAGAAAACCAATTCTATATCATTTACCATTTTTTAAAAGATACCTGGTGAACACAGGAGTAGGAGCTAAGAAATCACTGGCCGTGGCTGGTTCTGTTGAACAGCTCTGGTTCTAACAAGGCTACCAGGTAGGCTGCTCGAGAGGGAAGGCAGGGCTTTGATTTGGGTGGTGGCATTATTGGGAAGGCTGCCAGTTTTCCTTGGTTTCCCTTCTTTCCCTTTTAGGATAACACCTTGCTGAGCTCACAAGATAACACTAAGGCTTATGGGCTTGGTTTAATTCTCACTGAAGTCAGAAAGCTAACATTGATAGCAGTAGGTGAAAGACCCTCATTTTAATAGGTTAGTGTCTAGAATAATCTCAAATTGAGGCTTTTTGTTTATTTGTATTTAGATAACTACCACGTAAACTTGAGCTTTCTGGGTTTGAAACAGGATAGTTTTCCCAAAAAGTGGTCCAGATAGCTGAATTTAATTCTGTTTTTGTTTTTGATTATGCTTTTGTAGCCTTTCTTTGGCGTTATTTTATAAAGAGCTAAAAATAGAATACAGATATCTTCTATCTAATGAGCTCATGGACCAGATGCTTCTCTTGCCTTTTTTTCTCCTATAGCAGGATTGAATTCCTTGCACTACAGCAACTGTAAAGTCACTACACTGCATTTAAAACAAAATGAAGAAAGGGTGGCCTTTTGCTAGGACTCTGTATTATTATTAAGCCTTTTCACCATCTTTCAGCAAAAAAAAGTTTAATCCTTCAACATTTGTGATATAGTATCTGCTCAGAATTGTCTATTGTGAGCTATCTGTATTCACACTGATTATAATGCCCTGTGTCTCTCTCTTTGCCCCTTGGATCATCTTTGTACAGCCTAGCTGTTATCTTCCTTGCTGATAGCATATCGCCAGTGGTACCAGTTAAGAGCTGAAAACGCTTCCAGCATAATGGAAAGTTCTACTTTCACAAGAATGACTCACTAATGAATTAACCTCTGTGATATTCTGCCTGGGACAGAGGCTTCCTGTGCCAACTTAAGAAAAGCTTACGGGAAGATGCTATTATATAGCAAAAGAGAAATGGATTTGAAGTGTTTTATCTCAGCTTGGATGGAGCCTTGGGTGGCATGGTTTAGTGTGTGGTGTCCCTGCCCATGGCAGGGGGGTTGGAACTGGATGATCTCAAGGTCCTTTCCAACCCTATCTATTCTGTGATTCTATTTGCCTTGTGAGAATTATATTTTCTAATACTATCAACCTGCCTGAAAGAAGCTTGCAAACTAACTGGGAAATAGGTATTTTGGGAAGGGGTACTTCTGTGACTGAACATCCTTCGCTGTAGGAGCAAAAAGATAACACCAGAAGAAGAGTGGATTTTTAATAAAAGTATGTGATGGCAAGCAGCGCAGGAGGCAGTAAGTATCTTTTCCTCCAAGCAGGCCACAAGCTTTAGGCTTTAAGTCGGTCACTGTTCAAATGTAGCTACCAACTGGCCACTTGAGAGGCAAGAAGGAAAATGGATTTAGTTTTGGGCAGCAGTTGTGAGGGCTGTTGGGACCATGAAGAGCCAAGGGGAGACTGCACTGCAGAATGTTCTCTGTGTGTGTGTCAGACATTGCTGAAAGTGAGTGGCTGGAGTATGGTTTCACTGTGGTAGCCTGGTCTGGGTGAAGAGTCTGTAACTCACTTCAGCAGATTTGTCCTGTGGGCTTCAAGAACTCTTGTGATCTCTTCATAGTGCTGGGGGCATGATTTACTTGTTGTCAAGGAATCAGCCAAATCAGTAAGGTTGAATTTGGTGTGTCTGTAGCAGACTTGAACCAAGCAGTGGGTCTCTACGTGAAGTTAAATGTGATGGATGTAAATTTTTCCAATGAAGGGCTGTAAGAAGGCCTGGGAGCTAGAAAGAAGCCCCAGAATGAGATTTAGCTCCCAGTAATTTTGGAGATAGAGCTTTTGCAGCAGAAATCCTTCACCTTTCAGGATAGGGAAGAAATATAAGATTTGGGGAGAATCTCCATACCGAAAAGAGATGCTTAAATAGCTAGAAGTGTTGTTTGGACTTCTAGCTATTGATCTGTTAACATTTGGGCATTTCAGTTTTGATAGCTGTTTACTGAAATAGCAAAATGCAGATACTTGTAATCTCCAGTGGTGCCAGTTCATTGATTTCCCCTCAGATGTGCAGGGGTGACTTCTGCTTTTTGTGCCAATGTGTTCATGCAAAATGCAGAAAGTTAGGCTTGTTACCCAATTCTCCCTTTTTGGCTGCTTAGCTCAGCCTACCATCTGTCTCTGAGAAAAAACCAGGTGCTGAGCTATGAGACACGTTGTAACCATGCAGAGTAAGGTGGGGGGTTACAGTGCAGAAAGGAATATTGCTTTGTGTAAAAGATGATCTTGGACAACAGTCTGTGATTGTATCAGTGTTTCTTGTCAGGGGAGAAGTGCCACTGAAAGGGGATTGTGGCACCATTAAGGACAAAATTACATCTTAAGAGTTCCTGACTCTGAGTGGGAGGCGGGGTGACACTGAACAAGTAGTGCTTCTCCTTATTTCAACGCATTATCTGTTAACCTTGATTGACTACAGTGTGAGTTTATCAACTGATGTGTGAACTCTTCTCATTCACCATCACGTTTTGCTGGGCTGTGTTTATTATTTTTCTTTTATATTTTCCCTTTCCTCCCCTACTATTTTTTGAGTAGAAGCTATAAAAGCACAGTAGCATAGGGACAATGCAGGCAACTTGGTGCTAGAGACTGCAAGCAAAAAGAAAGGGATGGGGAAGACTAATTTCATTATGAAAACGAGCGTGCTAAGTAAAACACAGGTTCAAACTATGTGTTTGCTTGGGAAAATTTATGATCTACATTTGACATAGACTATAGCAAGCAACCGAGGAACTGCCATATGGAGGAATCGCAGCTTTGCATTATTAAGATCATACAGTTAAAGCTTCGTTTATGAAATTCTACTGAGCAGTGTCTGCAATTCAGCAGCAGAAAAGAAATATGCTTCTGGGGAGAAGTGAGGGAGAAAAGGGTGGCAAGGTTTTATGAGTAGATATTGTGTGTGGAATGGATAGCTTTGGAAAAGCTGTCTGTAGCAGGGAGAGGAATAAATCCCAGTGTAAACAAAACTAGTTTGTTATTCGAAGATAAAATGGCTGGCATTGACTAAATCAGATACTTTCAACATCTAACAAAACAAATGAGCGCTCTAAGGAAGGTCAAAATATGGCTAACCTTTTGTTGTTTAAAAACATAAAAATAAACCTTAGAAATGAATGTAATTGTCATCTGCAGTTCTTTTCACAGCATAGAGTAGATGCCAGCAACACTTTGGCATTCTGCGTTACGCTCTGTTTTTCTGCCCCAAATTAAAATTTAAGTGTGAAAACAGAAATTGCACAGAATCCAAGCTCTGTTGTTTCTCAAAGAAGCAAGATGCTATCATGCTACTCATGGCATGTTTCCTCTACATCAGTAGCTAGAAGTGTCTCCTACAGCTTGATTGCTAGCAGGGAGCTGTTCTCTCTCAGGAGACTGTAGCTGCTAGATCACAGCCCTATTATGCACTCCTCAAAATCACTCCACTTACCACTTTTGCCCTATAGGTGTAAGTGGGTGAAACCCGTCTGAGGGTGACCTGGAAAGCTTTAGCTATCCATACAGGAGAAGCTAATAAATAATTTATTAGCTATCTATATGGGAGAAGCTAATAAAAAGTATATTCAGCTTCCAGATCTCTACAAGGATCCTTCCTGAATTGATTGCTGTGTTTTTCTTCTGACATCAACTCTGTGATAAGCAGAGCACTGGCTCTGGTAATGGCAGAAGATGGCAGGTACTAAACAGGGAAATCTGAAGAGGCAAAAAGTGAAAGTAACAATTATGAAGTTAATTGAGGCTGTATGTCCAAAATAAAGAAGGTCCAGCTGCTTTTGTTTAATTGAAGATACACCTGCAGTAAATAAACACTGCAGTAAAGCACAGGGTGAACAATGAGGAGAATATCTTATGGAAGGGAAAAAGAATGATAGGGAGAAAAAATAACCCAGGGTGCAGAAAGTAGGCAGTTGGTATCCCACAATCCTGCTCAGTATTGACACTTTGAATATTTCATATAGTAACACAGAGATAACATTGTATTAGATAAGCTCCCCTGTCTCTTACCAGCTCTGCTGTGTTATTGTGTGTAAAATCCCAGGCTATTTTTCATACAGGTGGAACACGTGTGAACAGCTCTTTACCTGTGCAGAAAATAGTCACAAGGTCTTCTGTGTTCACAGGTTTTGAATGCAGTCAGAGTCTAGGAAGGATGAAGAAGAAGAGACACCTTCTCTGCACTGGGGATTGGATCCTGTGTTTTTTGCATTTGCAAGGCTGTATATTAAAGATATAAAAGAAATGAGAGAATCTAAACAAGTGCCAGGTATGTACTTACATGTGCTGATTATGATGCACACAGAATTCTAATTGATTTACGTTGTGCTCTTTATTGAGGGATTGCAGAATGCTTCATGAACACCACTAATGTTCCGTGCCCCAAGGCTAAGTGAAGCTAATAACTTTAACAGTTCTGGGAACAACAGGTTGCATGTGAAATATGTGTGAAAATAAAATGTTCATTCTAATGGCTTTTCTTCCTCTCACATATATATATAGAGAGAGAGAGAGATAGATAGGTACATACAGAACATCTCTTACATTAAGGTAATGTTGTATTTCATCTGTGTGGTAATGCTTGTTGTTTTCTGATAACATTAATTTGAAAAATTCTGGTCCTTTCTGGTCATCTGTGTTGTATCTTTCCACTGTCTGTACAGCATTAGAGAAGGATTTTATGCATCTTGTCATTGTTGCAAAATCTTGAGTTGATGGCTGAATGTATGTGGTTTTGCTTTTTCCTCTGAATATAACAGGTAGAGGTTTTGAGGTTTTGTCTACTTAATTTCCAGATATGATAGACACTTGACATCTTCATGTATTTGAACAACCTTACTGTAAATTCTAGCATCTGTGCTGAATCTTACACCACACCTTTCATTTCCTAACCATTGTTGGAAATCATATGCTTTGCAGTCTGTTTCCTGCTGGTCTTCAGCCAATAGCACCCACACGTGTACGTTGTCTGAAGCGACAGGGGGCTGACCTTGAATTTCTGTTTTCGCTACGAAGACTTTAAATAGACTTCAGAAAGTTTTGTGCTATAGAAGGGTTCATTACTCCAAATTAAAGCTTGACAAGGTGCGAGATAATCAGGGTGGAACCCAAGTTACTTTGAATAAATGAAAAAAAGCAGTAAACCCTAAGCAGAGTTTGTGGGGTTTTTTGGTTATGTTTTTTTCCTCCACAGAGACAAGGTATACCTATTTGGCTCTTTGAATATGCTCTGCCATGTAGGTTTTGCTGCTCTTAATTACTTTTCTTTAATAGCACAGATAGCAGCAGTGTATTGTTGAAGAAATTGAGTGGTGGGGTTTTTTTGGTTTTCTTGCAACCATTTTTATATACATGTGGGCATCAGAAACTGCAAAGCCCAGTACATATATATACACTTCTGTTATTTAACATGAGAGGATACTTTTGTCTTAAATCCACTGAAAGAACGAGGCTATAGTCAGTTGTTGATGTTTATACTAGAGTGAGTAGTATTTAGAGGCCTTTTTAAAGCGTGCAGTCATACAGTAGTACTGGTGTTGCAAATGCTTCTAGTAAAAACCTGTTCCTGCTTCAATTAGAGACATTCTAATTGTTTTCAAACAAATACAAACCAATTCAATGTTAGCAGAATAGGATTGTAGTTTGGTCTTAGACGTTAGTTATATATACATGCCAAAATATATTCAGAGGAATTGAACTTAAGCACCAACAAATGTTTCACAAAAGCAGGAACAGTCCTAGAGCACAATCCTGCTCTTTTTTACCTTTAATTTCCTTTCTCACTTCCCTTCCTGTTCTTTTACTTAGGTGAGTTGTCTTCTGCTTCAGGAACTTTCAGTTTTGTTATTGCTTTTCTTTCCTAAGATGATCCTAAGGAGGTGGTATTTGTCATGTCGAGATATCAGCCTTTAAAATCGGTGTATGCAAGCTGTCTCTGCTTCCTGTGTATCTGACATTTTGAACAACTAAGCTTGCTTGCAGTCCTGTATCATTTTCTAAACCAAACTTTAAAGAATAAAATTTCATAGAACAAACACCCTGAGCTTTCATTCTCCTAGTGCTGTGTATATACCAAATCAGACATTTTTCAGCATATCTTATTTATTAGCAACAAATGTTTGCACAACAGAAACACTAAAGAAGAAAGTCTGTTGGGGAAGGAAGCAGATAGGTGTTTGCTGTTGATGTTTCCTGCCTCTAATGGGATTGTTAAAGACCAGCTGAAGCTAAATATACGATTGGTTGTAAATCAGTCATTAAGTAACGGTAATTAAGAATGAATGATTGCAAACCAAAAGGCTGTAACTAGGAAGAATGGAAAGACACACAGACTGAATGTCAGGAAAAACATCCTTAGAATGACATCTGCCAAACCATGGAGCGGTCTTCCCAGGAAAAAGGTGGGATGCCCTTCACTGGGATTGTTTATATCCTAGTTGTACAGATTGCCAGGAATTTACTGTACGGAATGGTCTTGCATTGACCCTGAGGAAATGGACTGAATGACCTAATAGGTTTTTTCTTTCCATTTTTAAGCATTAGGATTTGATGCCATAATGACTAATCCCTTTACAGAGAGGAAAGCAGTAAACCTGGCCAATTATTTTCCTGCTATAAATGGTGACAAGAAAGCTGGAAAGCCTCCCAGATAAAAACAGCAATTGTGTTGTCTTAGAGGCCATGAAATGCGAGTGGGTGTCAAACTGTGTTACAACACATAATGGAAATGAGCTTTTCTCAGACTTATCATGCAGCACTGCATTGTGACAGCTTATCAACAAGTGAGGGAAGCTACAAATAGCATAAAAGGAGGTAATAATAATTAAAGCAATGGCAAACAGCTCAGTACTTAGTAATGTTGGTAAAGACATGACCAGAACTTGCCCTAGAGAGCTCTGCATTTAAAGCCCCCTTACCACTACTGTGATTTCCTGTTGTGGTAACAGCATGTTAATGAACATGTGGTTTACTGGGTTACTAGGAGCTTGACTGGAGGTGCTTGCAAGTAGCTTCACATGTGTTTTACTGCTACCAATATGAATAAATAAACTGGCAGGAGAAACAATTTACACCTTGGAGTTAAGTTCAGCAACTTTTAGAAGTGTAAATATAATTTCATGTTCTAAATTTGAGTAGTTTCTCAAAGAATAAGGGTGGAGTTCAATGTGAGTTTATGGGGATGGAGAGAACCAGTTTTATCTGGTTCTGTCATTTGTCAAAACTCAGCTTACAGATGGAAATGAGCATAATAATATGTTGCTTGTTTGCACAGTCAAGAGCTTGGTATCCTTACTCCACAGAATTACCCAGAGACTGGCTCAGCCTTTTTTTTAAATAGAGATTTTGTAAGGTTTAGTGACCAATTATATACACTGGGAGCATCTCCATTGAGGGTTTCTATGGCAATTGTTATTGTCCTGGTAATGAGAGAAAAGTGGGTAGACCTGCTAAACATTCGCTACACCAGACCTGACCAGTGACTGCACGATTACTACAGCCAGCTCTACGACAACAGTGATAGACACATCCTCAAAACATTGCACTGGATTTTTATGAGCAGACCTTCTGTTTATGAGCTGCCTGGCTGATCACCTGTGATTTCTTTTGAAACTTAGGTGTTTTGTCTTCCTTACGTGAAGCAAGTTAATTCCAGGCTCATTTAAGTCTGCCGGCTATGTAGGCCAAGTTATTTTTGGATTTTGGTTTTGATTTTTCTCTCACTCCCTTGCTGCAGTGTTTCTCTTTGTAAGAATAAGCCTTGCCACAGTGTATGGAGCCAAATGTTCCCTTCTTAGTCCCTTGAGTTGCCTAGTTTTTAAAGACAGTTATTGAACATCCCAGCCTATTTCAGTGAAGCAGCAATGTTCAAAAACTGAACAAAATACATTAACTAAAAATTAGCCAGCCCAGGATCTGGGCTTATTGCCCTAGTCTCCTCCTGCTAGTGGACTGTGGAGCTTCAGTGTATAATGTTTGCATTGGTGTTTCTTAAGAACATTTTTCACTCTCTTCAGAGGGCATGTGGCAACTTCAGTGCTGTCAAAGTCCACTGAGCACTGATTCCTCACTGTTTCCTGGATGCATTTTTCACATGTTATTCTAATTTAAGTCATCTTTATATATACACAAAAATAGCTTTGAAGGGCTGTTTTTAGAAGCTGTTATTTCAGAAGCTGAAGTTCAGGGTGCTGTCCATGATGACGGCATAGTGTATGCCACTGTCTAAGAGGCTTGTTTCTCTGCCCCTGCCCCCCCATGGCTCCTGTTCTTTTAGAAATGAAAGACAGAATTATGCTAGTTTTCCTTTTGGAAGCTCTGCCTTAATCTGGAACAGCTGCACTGTGGGAAGCTCAGACTGCTTCCATTGTGTTCTATTATTTATTCTGAAGCCTGATGAAGATGTTAAACCCCAAAACAAACAAAACTGAAATAAAATGAAACAACAAAACAACTAAAACACCCCTAGTAACTGCAGCAAACAAACTGTTTTTCAGGTCCAAATGGGCAAGACAAGAAGAGGTTATTAGAGTTCTGACAGTCTACAAACCCAAGCTTTTGGTATCCTAAGTAGAGCTAGTATTTCTTTCTTCAAATGTTCCCAGTCCTTACTGATCCAGGAGATTTTTCACATGACTAGCATTGTATAATTCAAGATACATTAAATATGCAATAAAGTATGGGCCTTTTTACTGATAAATGTGACTTTGTATAGGGTAGGATGTTGAAAGTAAGTTATGCTTATCAAGTATGTTTTGTGTCTAGGTATATTCTTTTATAACGGACATCCAGTAAGACAGGTGGATGTTGTTGGGATAGTGGTTCAAAGGAAAGAGCGAGATGCCTTCTATAGTTATGGAGGTAAGAAAAGTTTTTCCTCTTGCACTTATCAGCCTCCTAATCTTAGTTACTGTTAGAACTTAAAAGTTGCCTTATTTGATCATCATTCTTGAAACAATTGTGCTCTTATCTGAATATACATATTTGCAGTTGGATTATTTAGCAAACTTAGGGAAGCTACTGTTTATCTCTACTTCAAAAGCAGAGAAACAGTTAAAACACAGTAACTGATTTGTTCAGGGTCATCTAGCGCATCTTAATTTTTGTTATTGCTTTGCCACTGGACTTACAATTGTTTCGCTCTCATACACATACATATATATTATATACACCTACATACACACATATATATGCAATTTATTTCGTAAGATATAAATGGATTTACCAGTGCCTGCAAATGAGAAGTCACTTCCTCCTTTTCTGAACCTTTCTGACTTTTTGTATGTTTTGTTGTATCTTAGAGCCAGCTTTTAATAGCAGTTAGGAGTTTGTTTATATTTAGATGTGTGAAGAGTCTTAACCAATCTAACTTGAGCATCATAGTACCAGTGCTTACCAACACCAGCTGGAAGTTGTCTCCTCCCTATTGCTCTTCCTAATAGTCAGGCTGTTCTTTTAACATTGAAACATCTGATCATCATTTTGTTCAGCTGTCTTTTTCAGCTGGAGAAAAAGCAGTGATGTGGCAAGTTTCAAAAGCAGGGAAGGGGGAGGTCATCTCACAGTAGGAAGGGGGAGCCAAATGCATAGATCCTCTTGAAGCGGTTGAAGGACTCGTGTCTAATGGCCTTCTCTGCCATGGCTTTCCACCTGATGGAGGCAAGTCATGGAGGCCCTCTTCTTATTCAGTTGACTTGTGAAATTGAGTCAGCAGCAATTCCCTGACTCAGGAGTATTGTGAAGATACAGTTGACAATAGGGGCCCTGCCCCCACAACACCTGCAGTTGCATCATACTGCTGCAGAGTAGCATTATCTGCTAATGCATATAGTGTACCCCACAGTTGTGCAGCTGCTTAGTGTTGGCTCTGTGCTCTATAGAAATGTCCCTGCAAGTTTCTTAGACTGGATATTTTCTAGTTTATTTCTAAGTCTAATTTCTGAATCTTTGTTATTACCCTGCCATTATGCTAAATGAGTTGACAGTAAATATTTTGAAGCACAAGTTTCTCAGGCACTTAAGTAGCACAGGCTACACAAGCTCCTAAGTTAAGAGGTGGGGATATAATGAAGTGTTGAAATATCAATTGAACATCACCTAGTGCAATTCTTTCATTGCACTAGTATGCAAATGCAGTTATTGCTTCATGAGAACAGAGGAAGGCTGAATCAAAATGACCAAGGTAAAAACAATTCTATGGGCCAGGGTTTCCCACTCTGCTTCAGCATTAGCCTAGATGTAAACCTATTGGAACTATTTGATTGTGGCAGAAAATGGAGGAATAGAAATAAAAAGAACCTGCAGAGTCATGGAATTAAGGCCTTAGCGTTACATCGGCAAACCTCTAAGTACAGCTCTCAGAGAGCTTGGCTTCCTGCTGTCCTTCCACGTCCAACTCCATTCTTTGTTCCAGCAGTTCCTGGTTTGAGCTTTCAGGCTGCCCTCCCCATCCTGCCCTCCCTCACAGGCAGGCTGACTCCCCACCCATAAAATTGTAACTTCTTAGAGAGTTTCCTGCTTGTAACTTCTTGCGTCTCTGGGTACAGCAGCCCCTGGTTGGTGAGTCACAGAGCTGATGTTTCATCACTTGAAGGGCTGCACGCTGCTCAGTGCTTGCTCCCTTCCCATCTGCTTAAAAGTGACTGACAAAGCAATTCCCCCTTTTGTAATTTTTCCCTGGAGAACTGAAATTTGTGTCACTCCCACTATCTCCCCCCCCCCCATTTCCTATCTGTCTACTTCAGAATATACACCACTTAAGAGAATCTTACATCTTTCATCAATTGAAAGATGTAAGATTCTGTGATTGATCTTAAATCAATCCCAGAGAATCTTTCTGTGTGCTGAAAACTGTACAGCCTGAACTGGTGACAAAATAACAGCAGTGTAAGAGAGTAAATTGGCTCTTTCTAGGCTTAAAGAAGCAAACAAACAAACCCAACCATGTGTAAAACCTGATTTTGACATGTTGATGTGATTGATTGTTGCTATTGTAATTAGGAGAAAGATGCCTAGTTAAAGTGCAACTTTGAACAAGCTCATATTTTATCTAATGCACCTTTCTGACCTTTGACTTGTTTTTTTTTCCCTTTCCTTTTTACCAAAACAAAACGTCCCATGTGGTTTTCCGTGTTCTCCAGAACTGTTTTGAAAGGCCAAATGCACTTGCCTAAAAAACAAACTAAAAACGTCTCACCGGGATCTCGTTGGGCTTACACAGGCCCTACAGAAAACATACCCTTTTTGTCATGAAAAAAGAAAAAGGATCACAGTTTACCATTTATCAGGTAGCTTTGAGATTGGTACCCCCTGGATCATTTATGTAAGAGCTAAAAAAACCCAAACAGCCCCAAAAAACCAACCCATATTAAAACAAAAAGAAGTTTAAACCCACAGAGATGAGGAAGGGCGGCACAGGGAGCACAGGAAGTTTTCAAAAGCCTGTAGACCCTTTGAGTGCATTTAAAATAGATTATCATTCTCCTGTCTAATTAGAATACAATTGCAAGAGTTCTCATTCATCTTTGCTTGAGAAGGTATTCGTCTTTTTGCTCAAAGCTTTTATTTGTGAACTAGGTAAATTTTGCTTCAGAGTTTTCCTCTGCTACCAGATTTCCTGTGTGGTCAAGAACAGGTCAGTCTCTCCAGGGCTCAGCTGTTTTCAGCTGTTAGATTGATGAGAAGGAGTCCAGCCTCCTAATCCTTCCCTGGTTTGTTTCTAAGCTCTTTTTAGGAATCCTATCTGTCGCAGTTGATGCAACAGCCAGTTGCAAGCTGGAATATCTAGAAGCTGCAGTAATATAATAGCAAAATGTCATCTGCCCCTGTTTCTTAGTGGCATGGTATGTGAGGGCTCTGACTCCTACCAAAATAGTTGTGTTTTGTCTATACTGAGGAGGAAATCCTACCAGCTAGATCATTATCTGTGCTCTGGTACAAAATTAAAGCTGCAGACACAGCATCTCAAAAGGATGATAGCAATGAGCTGAATGTACTTTTGTGATGGAATTTGGAATTGCCTGCATTTTATAAATGCTTTGTGTTTGTTACTAAGAATATGCAGCTAAACTACTGGGAAACAGGAAGGCAAGATGGTTATTTGAAATTAGATCCCCCAAATAGGGAGATTGTTTCAAAACATGTGAGACAATGCAAAGGCATTATGCTTTGATGCTGTGGTTCCCAAAGGAAATGGCTGCAGGTACCAGTCAGTACCTTCCTGGTAAATACTGCTGTTAACTTTTGTAGTCATGGATCTGATTTAAGGAGCAGAAGAAAATTGCAAATTCTAATTGTGAAGAGTGGAAGCTCTGTCTTGAATATGGTTCCATTCAAGCACCAAGGTGCTTGGAGCATTAGCTGGAGGTGAGATGTGACCCTTGCTGTAGTTTGACAACAATTAGCGCCTTTTTAGTTAAGAGTGTAGATTGGACATGCCATCTGTATACAGTCTCTCGATCTGTAGAGCTGTTGATTCTTCTTAGTTTTTTCATTTTCTTTGACTTTTGTCTTTCTCTGCTGTCCTTGACAATGCACTGCCTGGGGCAGAAATCCTCCAATTTACTTTGATTGGGTGCTATCAAAACAGGAAAAGCTAGATAGTTCCTGTGCTCTGGAGGTGTTAAGCTGTTTTGGAAATGGAAGTGTCTTGCATGCCACCAGTATGTATACTTTAAGTTGGGAATTCTTGGCCTAGAGCAGAACCACAAGCATGTGCTGTCTCCTGGCCTTCCTGTCTGGAGGAGCTGCCTTTCTGCTCTCTGGAACATCTTGTATAGGAATGGCCAGCAGACTTTGTGCACATTCTTAGCAGCCCTCCCAGTCTACTCGCATGACTGTATCCCCCAGTGTTGAATTGCTATTTTCTCACTGTTACAGTAATCTTTCTGTAGTTTGTGTCTGATTTCCTGTTTTGATTTGTCTGACTTCAGCTTTCAACACTGATTCTTCTTCCGACCCTTGTCAATGAGATTAAAACCCTTTAGTACCCAGTATAGTACTGAAGACTCATATTTTAAATGAGTACTTGATCACTGTTTGAGACTATAGCTGTTACTCTGCTCACTATGCACATAAGCATGTACCTGGTGCTGAGCTACTTTCATGACTGAAATGACTGTTGAGACTACCTCAGAGGTATTAAGCAGGGATTGAGCACCTGCTTTCTCCTTCAGACCAGTTGGAATGAAATACCCTTTGTAGTCATCTCACTACATATCTATGTCTCTTTCACCTCCTGGAGCATCACTACCTTTCTTATTCTGTCATTCTTGCAATTTTATTTTGTTTTTACAGTGGATGATAGTACTGGAGTTATAAATTGTGTCTGCTGGAAAAGTCCCATGGTAGCAGAAGCATCTTCATCAGGTAATTTGACAAACAATTCCTTTTTTGACTGTACATTTTTGCTTGTCTCTCTTATGTAATTTTCTAAATGATTAAACTTGAAGAAGAGCAAATTCAATGCTTTTCTTAATTTAAACCATCACTTCCTGCAGCCTAGTACATTTTGGGAGTCTTCATATTACCCTTTATGTTGTGTCCAATGGTGATGCCAATGAGAGCACTACACTATGACCTGTCAAGCCTTTTCCTTATCTGAGTAATACAGTGTTGCAATTCTATGTTGTGACATTGTTCAGAGAATCCTTCTCTTATGGTTCTTTTTGTGACTTCATCTAGTGGGGGACTAGGCTGGAAACCTGCCATGTGCCACAGCTTCCGTTTCCAAAGCCAATCTGTTGACCAGCAACCTGGTATACTTTCCCCACTCTTGTGATACAGTGGTTTCAGCATTCATCTTCTTTGCATTTGTATTCTTCTGCTTATGCATATACTGTCCTTGATGAACTTGAAAGTAGCGTAAAACACAGTGGGAGGATGCCAGCAGTCTTTTATGATTTGTGAAAGTTCTAAATGTGCAGAAATTGTGCATTTGAAATTAATCATTGCGTTCAATAACAGAAGAGGTTTCTAGTGCCTGGTTTTCTCTTTGATTTTTCTCCCACCATTTCTCATAGGTCAAAGTATGGAATGCACTCTTTTTTTGAACTTCAGAGGTTGTGTGGTAGATTGACAACCCTGATACACAGCTGATAAAATCCTACTGAAATAAATGTTACTAGTGCCATGTGGTGGTGTTAGGGTTATCTACACATAGAATGGGGAGAGAAAAACTTGGAGTTAAAAACTCTTGTCTGTGAAACAAGCCCAGTTTTATAGACAGATAATTCTTGCTTCTGTTTAACAGTGATATGACAATTGATAGAAACAATCCCAACTGCAACTGGAATCTAGAAATCAGTTCTCGCTTTTAGAGAGGTGATGTTGTGGCACAGTTTAAAAAAAAATAAATAATGGGGATCCACAATCAAATCTGGTTTTTATGAGGAACTAAATGCTGCTTGAAAGAGAGTGAGGACTGAGAATGCTGCTTTCAACTTCGTGTTCTTATTTTACCTGTACGTCAGCAGTGCTTGAATGGACACTGTGTTATTAGTGGAAATCAATTAATTTGTACCTTGCTAAAGAAAATAGCTCCTGGGGGAAGAGGAAACTTCCTTCCAGCCCTTTGTAATTGTCATCAGGGATTCTTGGATCATGAATCAGGTTTTACATTATGAAGAATTTACTCTCCTGCAAAGGTGTGTTATGTAAATGTGAAGTTCTGTCAAGTTTCATTCATCTCAGTGTAGACTTCAAATTGCATCGCATGAATACTTTGGCCACACCTCAGATGACTCATTTTTTTATGTAAGAAGTTCAGCTGACCTTTCTTTTCACCTCTCATCCATCTTAGCATGACAAAATCAAAAATGGCAGAACCCATTTCAATTAATGTTTCAACTTTGCAACCCACCTACCGCATTTTCGGTAGTAAATCAGTATCTCCTCCTCATCCCTTTTACACTTTCCCTGGGTGATCTCTTAAATAAATATAATACTGTAAACTGACTTTATCACCCAAATGTTTTGCTACCCAGGACGTACAGGGCCTGGGACCTTAATCCTTTTTTTTATAATGTGAGTCCTGAGATGCTTAGGTGAATGCAAAAGGACAGTCCTCTTGGCCTTAATCCCCCATTTCCTTTCCCGCACTTCTTGCAGGTCGTCCAAGCACACCCAGCAGCCTTACTGTGCTTGAACAGATAAAGAAGCTTCAAGAAATGGTGAGCCAGAAAACTAAGCTGGAGATCGGGGATGTTGTCAGGGTCAGAGGTTGCATCCGAACCTACAGGCAACAAAGAGAAATTCGGGCTTCATGTTTTTGTGAGTGTTGTGGACCTGTGACATGTGTATCTTTGTCTGAATAGCTGTCTGAATTCGTGAGATGATCTAAGCTGTATGTAATTCACTGGATCATTTCCACTTTATTTTTTGGCACCTCATGTTTCTAAAGAGATTTACATCTGTATGTCTTTATTTCAATTTTAGCAGTGGAAGGTTAGAAGGCACACTACTAAATGTATGGGATTAGATTGCCTGTAAATGAGGCCTTCTTGGAAAATGCCTCATTTATAAAATATTACTAGCATGCATACAAGAATACTATGCAGATACTGTGATTTGGTATCTGTGACAATGACTTGCTCTTCAGTTTTCTTTGTGTTGAGGTAGAACAGACAAAGCCCATGGGAAGGGAGTTGGTGACGTTTTATGTCATGTGTCACCAGGAGCATTAGCTGCTTTGAAGAAGCAGTTGCTGGTATAATCCATTCTGTGGGCAGACAGCAACATATAGGCACATTGTACCTCTTGAAGCCAAGGGTCTTCCAGGTTCTCTGGTTCTGCAGAATAATTGCAAAGTGAAGCCTCATCTTCAGGCAGTAGGGCACATACCTGTGTGCAGGTGCTGCCCCTGTATCCGACAGCTCTTTAGACAGCAGGGCTCTGAAGTCCACTCATTGCACCCTACAAGCTCCCACTTACGTAACTTCTCTGTGCTTGTGCTGTTGTGTAAGAGTCAGTTTTCCCCAGTGAAACCTTTGAGACAATCTAAAAATGATTCCTTGGGGGGAAGCCCATCTTTTATACAAGATCTATGTAGCTTAGCAAAAAGATCTAGATTTTTTTGGCTCTAATTAAAACCTGAAAGGGAATTCAACCTCCTTTCCAGACAGAAGATTTATGAATGTATAACCCATTCAAGGGCTGGTAATAACACCATTGTTTCAGTAAAAGAGAGCCATGCAGTTCAAATAGCCTCTAAATTGCTTTTACTTTGGTCCAAAAAAGGGTCCTTACTATATGTTAACTTTATGTAATGGATAAAGACTTCTGAAAGGTAAAATAGAGATCATGAAGTCTGGTTAAATAAGTTGTCAGACAAAAGCATGATCTGCAATGCATCACAACAGGCCATTTACCTCCTTGTAAACTGTAAAAGCAGGAGTGGCCTTTGTGGTTTTGTTTTTATAAAAGCAGAAGTGAACAAAATTTGCCAATTTAATGCTGGCATGGGAAGCTCTGTTGTGTTGCCTCAGGTATTTTTGCTTATAAGATTGGTATGGCAGTCCTGGCCAACTATGTGTGTTCTTTTTACTGCTCCAGATAAAGTGGATGATCCTGTGTGTAATGTTCAGATTTCAAGGATGCTGGAACTCCCCTGTCTCTATAGAGAAGTTTATGATAAACCTTTCCAAGATCCTGAGGAGGGACAGAGGTAAATGCAGTATCCAGACTGGTCTTGGGGCAAAGTGTGGTTTTTATTATTGTTTATTTCTTATTGTAATAACTGTGGAGAAAGATGGAAAAGAGCCCAGCTGTGATTTACTCTCTGCATACGTGTAAAGTAGCAGCCTGCTTTTCTCCCAAATAATTCATAAACCACACAGATGAGATCACAGAATACCAGGTTGAGAGGGTCCTCAAGGATCATCTGGTCCAACCTTTCTATGCACAGATACCTCTGTATAATCTGATAAAAGAAATATAACTCTGAACCAAAGTGAGCATTCAGAAGGGGGTAAAATACTATGTACAGATCTCTTGCTTCTAGTAAAAAAGCTGGGGTATTGAGCAAGATTTGGAGGTGAGGTCAACAGATTAGATGGATGATCATCTTTGCCTGATTTTATGTGTAAGGGTAAGGGGCTATTCCATTGAAATCCTCTCAGCTTCTACTGCCCATGTCATCAAATCACAGACATAACCTCAATGAACTGATTCAAACACCCACCCGTTCCTGTATTCAGTTTAAGTTTAGCTGGATGTTTACTGGAAGGTCTGATGCGTGTAGCGTGTTTTCAGAGACTGCAGATCTTAAAAGCACAACACTGTTACAGCAAATGATTTAAGAAGAACAGTTCAATGCTTATTGCGTATAAAAAGGGTCTGGTTTAATTAAAGGTTTAAATTCAGATTCTTTAAGGACACTGAAATAGCTTTAGATCTTTGCAAACCAGTCTAGCAGGCTAACTTTAGGTAACTAAACAAATGCTAAGAATGTTATTTCTTGCCTTTTGACATGTTCTGTGTATCCTTGTAGTGGCCTGGAGGATCAGGCATTCTTGATCAATGTGCTGCATGAGAAAGTGCAAGGTTTTCTATTAGAAAACAAAATTCAGACCTTTTACCAACAGGAGTTGGAAACAATTGATACGTTGGTGTCGCTGGTTGGTGCGCATCTATCCACTCCCGACTGTCAGGAGGTAAGTGAATGTAACTGTTTCAAGTGTTTAGTGGGGGGGAAAAATACCACGTACTTTTTTAATGCATAAACAGCCAGATAAGAGGCTGGTGCCTTGGGAGGGTTCAAAAGCCACAAGCGCTTTAGCTTCATGCATGAATTGTTTACAAAGATTGAGGAAACCTGGTCACTTGAGACGTATAAAACTGGACTGAAGAAAGCAGTGTGAGAAAATCCTGTTGTTAAGTGTAATCTTGTATTAGGCCTAAGTAACCTTAGTCTGCAACAGGCACTAATTTACCTAGATCTGTAAATAGTGGCAGTATGAGAAAAGGAAGATCCCTTTAAGGTGCTTGAGCTGTTTGGGTCAGATGTTTGAGATCCTGAATTTGATCAGGAAAAGGAAGACAGTCTTTCTCATTTGAAGCTCCATGTATTAACAGAGATGTAGCTTTCAAAAGGAGATTAAAATGAGTGGATGAACAGTGCTCCCTGCTACATGTTTCTTTTGTTAGAAATCCCTAATTGTGAAAGGCCATGTTTGAAAGGATCAGAAGGTGGAATTTAGCTGAAATCAGATTCCATGCAGTTGCGTGTAACCAAACTGTTAAGAAACTTTCCAGTGAGATAGTACATTCTTGATCTACTGCAGAATTGGAAATAGAGCAACAAACATTTTGTCAAATGGCTTCATATTACTCTGTGTTATTTGGATAAATTACAGACCAGATTCTTAACTGGTGTGAAGTGGTAAATTTCTGCAGAAGTAACAGTTATGGCTTTTACCATGTTACCAATGGCAACTGAAACTTAAGCTTGTGTTGTGATACGCTTGTTTATACTTGGGTTTCTCTAGAGAAATAAATCCGTGGCAGTCGTTTTCACTGCCTGATTTTGATATGCACTGTAAAAGTTAAGTGCTGTGTTATATTAACATCTGATGTCTGTTTAATTCTTAAAAAAAAACCACAAACAAATCAAAACAACAAACCCAAAACCAAACCAAACAAACAAGACAAAAAACATTCCCTTGTAGATGAGGTCATAGCTGCTTCCTGATAGCTGTTTTAGCTGTTTCTTTTATTGAAGGTGGTTTTGTTGTTTGCTTTAAAGTGAGCATAAACTATAACAGGAGCAGCTCTCATTTTTGAGATAAAAGTTTGATACTAGAATATCCAACACAGGGCAGGGTATGTTTTCTAAACTAGCTGGAATTGTGTTAAAAGTTCCCAAATGCTTTACATTAAAGAAAGTAGTGGTCCTTGTAACTAATAATGGAAACTTCCACCTTTGAAGTTTCAGCATTTATAGAAAGATCAAGATGAATAACTTGCAAAGCCATTTAAAGTAGGAACTGGTGCAGAACAAGGAAAAGGCACAATAAAGCACCACCATCCAACCAGAAAACCTCAAACCAACAAAACCAGTGTAGCATCAGTGTTGTTAGCAGCCATGAGGAACTGTCATAATAATGAATAGTTACTCCTGACCATGATGCAAAGGTGTGAGTATGTGTCCTAGGAATTTGGGCACACAGATGCTTATTTAGAAATTGCAGTTCTCCCTATTGCCCTTTGGTATTAATCCCTTTCAAAGAGGCTTATATATCTTTGCATAAGAAAGAACCTGCAGTTGTCAAGTGACCTGAATGCCTTAAGAGGAGCAGCAAGTAATGGTCTAGAAATGCGCTTCATTGATCTTTTACCCTGTCTCTTGAAGTGGTCACTTCTCATAATTGGCAAAGGGTCAAGTACCCAGTTTGATCCACAAAAATAAGTGTAATAGATCTGGTTTCTCTCACTCTTTTTCTCTTTTCCCCTCTATAGTCTTCTGTTTTGTATTGCTCTCAAACCAAAAGGATAAAGGGTTCTGGGTGGAATGATGTTATTTTATGTCTATTTGGCTAGGGAATAGCTAGGTCAGTGGACCAAACAATTAGACCACATGTCAATAATGCACTTGCTCACTTCTTGCATTTTTCCTTTATGTGAAAGGATAAGTTATTTGGATGTATAGCTTCATCTTTTTTAACCCCGCAACAGTTGCTGTTAAACTCTTCTTGCCTCTGTCTTCCTCACCCTGTGACCCTAGGAGATGTGGTGCACCTGCTTCATCTCTTTACCAGCCTTTTAAGTACTTGCACAGTGTTCATCATAGTGGAGGGTATCTCCCTGTGGAGTATTTTCTTCAGGGAGGTGGTGAGCTGCTATGGAGTCACTGGCAATGGCATGGAGTAGGGGTTGAAGACAGAAGGAGGTAGCTGGTATAGCTTGAGGTAGGCAGCATGTCTGTTCTTTCTCAGCATTACTGTACCCTGAGGCCTGTCTACATACCATCCATGTTCCAGTCCTAATGGCTCTCCAGCAGTGCAGTCTTCTGGCTCTCCAGAATAAATTTCCCTCTAGCAGATGCACATAGCAGAACTCAGATCATGTCTTAATCATGTCTTCTGCTCAGACATATACTGGAGAGTATTTAATTTTATAGCCTACAGAGGATGGGTAAGAGAACTGGAAGGCTCAATGTTTCTAAAGCCAATAGAGATTTATTTCACATAACAAGTGCCCCCTCTGTCCCTAAGCTGTAGCCTTTCCCTTATCCCTTAAAACAAATGACTTTTGAGACTGATGGGCTTGGTGCCACAAGGAAGACTAAAAGCAAGAAACACAAGAAGCAAGCTTGTGTTTAGAGAACCTAAGGGTGTACTTGCTAGATTTAGGCAATCGTGTTTGGCAAATAGACAAGCCTTTGGCTCCTTTTAATGAAGAAAACTACATGTGCACTTGGTCCATCCAATTTCTCAACTGGATTAAATATGACTTGCATCTAGCCAGCCCTGATTAACCATTTTTATGTACTTCTTTCATGCATAAGCTATAGTGTGTGCTATTTTAGTATTGCTATTCTAGTTTGTGTATGACCTATGAGTATGTCGCTAGCTTGGACACATAACTTGGGTTGTGATTTTCAGGCTCTATTATTTTTACTACTTGTGATTTGAATATTATCTTGGGGTCATCAATGACAAGTACACTTGTTAAAGCAGGGAGTTTTATGGTGCTGTTTGTACTTACTGTATATACCCTGTACATTGTACTGTAGGTATAATATAGTGCATTATACATTCTTAATGCTATGTGCTTGTCTTCCTGCCTCTTGAGGAAGCTTCACTACTGCTTTAAATATGTATATTGCAGAGCTTATTATAGGACTGCAGGACTGACAAGTCCAGAGTCACTATTACTAAAATTATCACCTGTCTATGCTAAGGATTAAACATTGCATGAGAAACTGCAAAGGGCAATTCCGTGAGTAGAATCACGTGTGTGGTTATACCAGGAAACTTTAACACCATCAGGGTGTGTTGTGATTTGTAATAAGCCAAAGGTTGCATACTTTCAGCATATTGAACAAACTAATTCCTGTACCACTTCATTCTTTGACCTATTATTGATTGTACAGAGTTTGTCTCATTTTAAAGATCTGAGAATAACTGGTTGCACAGTACCTGCTCACTAAGCTGTGTGAAACTCTTAAGAAGTAGTATATTCATTAAAATACCAATTCTGGAGATACAGATTCTTCTGCTGGCTTTGCTACAGAGTCCTTGGGTGGTCTTGGGAGTGGGGGTAGTGATGGTAAAACTGTTATTTAATAGCTGCTTCTCTTTCTGTAAGGGGGGAGGAAAATGCTTTGCAAAAGCAATGAACGATTTTGGGGAAACTAAGGCATGCTGAGGGGCATTTTGCAAAGCGAAATGTGAACATTGCAAGAGTTAAATTCAAAATCCATATTCAAATCTTGCTGGTGCTTTGGATGAGCAGTTAAACTACTAAACATCTGCATTTCTCTGATGAGAAGCTTTGTAAAAGTAAAGTGATGGCTAATAAGCTGTGACTCAGAAGGAACTACACTAACAGCTACAATGCATCCTAGTAACTGTGATAAATGCTTGCATTTCAAATCTGAAATAAAAGCAGGATCTCATAGCCTAGATTTCTTCTCTCTGTGTATAGCCCCATGTTCAGTCTCCTGCAGATTTCTGCTCAGTAGACTAAATCAGAAGCTTAGGTGTTTATTGGCTCTGACGAGTTCCAAGTCCAGAATAAGTGATAGCCTGGTTTGCTTTAACGGAAAGTGGTAAGGTATTGGTAAGAAGTACTATTGACTTATGCATTTTCAGGGTGAGATGCTGGAGATATTTTGAGTGGACCAAAAGAACAGATTAAGTAATTTTGTCTTGTGTTCACGGAAAAACTCCTCAATTGTAGCTGTACTTGTAGGGGTGGAAAGGAGGAAGCATCTTCTAGAGCACACCAGGAAAAAAATGCAAACTTTTTGTGTCATTTCAGGGTAATGTTGAAGTCTCTGAAGAGGGCAGGAGCCCTCATTAGTTTTTCAGGAACAGTCCTGCAGTGGAGCCCTTTCACTTGGACTCTGCAAGACATATGGGAGAGTGCTGATACGTAGCAGCTGCTTACTTATTTTCTCACCCCCAAACCTGCTTCTTTGCCTTTGCTCTGTCAGTGCCTTGACTTGCATTCTTAGTGATTCTGTTTCAGTACCCATCCAGGCTGAGCTGTGTGTCAGTTCACACAGAGTCTGGTTTTAATTATCTCCCTCTTCTGACGGGCTCTCAGTGTTAAGCCAAACTGAATAATTATCGTGCTGCTTTGGAGATATTTTTATCTTTTTTTTTTTCTTTCCCCAAATGTTTGCTTTCACATTAAAAATTGATCAGAGTCTTGAGGTGGTTGCTTTGCTAGCAGTTTCTTAGATTCTTGAGGATTTATTACTGCATTTGAGAGTCAAAGTCCCTTCATTTTACGTATGGTGAAGGCAGTGTGCTTTTCCATGAGAAAATATTCACTCCTAACCCTTCCTGCTACATTTTATATTTGTTTCTTCAGTTTCTCAGAAGAGGCATTGTAAAGAGAAATATGATAGTGGTATTAAAGCTATGACTGGAATGGTGTCCAGATGTATGGTCAAGTTTGTAATTGGAAGCAGTGACTGTTGTTATCCACACTGATATAGCTGTGGTGGACAGGGGCACAGATCAACATTTGGGCACTGAAGTCCTTCCGTCTGGAAGAGAAGGAGAAAACTGAACTGAGAATAATAGCCATTGTTCTGTATTAATTACTTTGAACTATTATGCAATGATTTTTGACTCTCGGTTTGAGAGGAAAAAGCTGTTGTGGGACACAGAAAGAGTGAGATTTGACTATGGCCTGTCGAAATATTGAGGTCTAGGTTGGAGGGAGGGGATGGAGAAACTCATGATACATGCTAACACATAAATCCCTATTGGATCTTTGAACTGTTCCCAGTTAGACACATCAGCTTCCAGGCTTAGAAGCAGCTGGAGTTTCGTTTGAGACTTGCAAATTGATTGAATGAATGTTTTGTGGAAAGATATTCTTGTATTGCTAACGTGGTGTCTGTTTCAGGTATTTGTGCAAATTCATTCTAGTGCATAGGTGGTTGCCTGTTTCACTCCCAAGGCTTCTGTGAGTGAAGTAGGATATGTGAAGTCCTTTTTTTCAGAACAGGGTGGAAGCATTTACAGTGAAAGCTGAAGAAATAGCTTGCCAAATCATGCTTTGGTTGCTCTGGTGTGGTTCTAGTTATCACATGTTGGTTTGTGGGAAGCAGTTTAGCTCTCTTCGCAAAGGAAACCACAGGGAGCACAGTGTGCTCCCAACAAATGAGCAACCAACAATTGGGGAATGAAGTACTCTGTGCAGATAAATGGGAAGTTGCAGGGCATAGTAGGACATGTAAGATGTGGAAAAGAGTAAGTTGTGCTCTTGCTCTTGTCTACCCGTACTTTCTCTTCTCCACAACTGATTCTTCTTTTCCTCCCACTTCCCTAGCTGTCATTCCACTGTCTTGGCTCTGTTCTGTTTCCAAGCAAACCCTGCTTCTCCCTAATTTTTTTTCCTCCTCTTCCTTCCTACCCTATTAGGAGTGTCCCAAGTGCAGAACCCTTTATTCTAAATGGCATCCTCAGTTATGGACTTCCAGGCCCACCTCCTTTCACAAGAGGCTTGTTCCCTGCCTGCCCTCAAAACTAAACCCTTTGTTCACTCATTTTGTATACCTGTCTTAATGTCTTACGTGCTTTTTATCCTTTCACTTCATCAGGCTGTGGAGAATCTCTTGAGAGCATGACCAGAATGAACGCAGGGGACAAGAAATAAATACTGCTCTTGCTGGTTTCCTCCTTTTCCTTGGATGCTTCCTCAGTTTCAAATCAAGAGATGGGCATCTAGTCCCCAGCATTTGGATTCTTCCTGAATATCACCTTCCAAAGCACTACCCTTATTACCAGGAAAACTCTGAATATGATCAAAGCTTGATTAGCTAAACAGTCAAACGCTGTGTGAGCATCACAAACCTATTCCAAAAGAGAGTTGTCAGTACACAATCAGATAGCTGCTAAATACAAAGAAGGTATTTAGGAGATTGCAATTCCTTAAGAATAGCAAAATCTCCTGGTATTTGTTTGTTTTTAAAGCTCAGGGATGTTGGTTGGTTTATGCATAACAGATATGGTTTGTGAATTACAAAATAAAAACCCTGAAAGTGTAATAAAATCACCTGAAGTTGTCTTGCTTTTGAAAGCATCTGGAGGTGTTACTGGAAACTTTAGTTGAGCTGAGATTTCTCACCATCTGCTTTATTCCTTTCTTCCCATCCAGGTGAAGTCAAAAAGTAACTGCAGTTCCAAAAGGATTCACGGTGTTTTTAAGCAAGCAATAACGATGCTACAAGAAAAAGGGGTGGTTTTCCAGAAACCTGGTAGTTCCAAGGACTTATACCATGTAAGAAACTAAGCTGTGGTTGCAAAGAAGGTCAGGGCTATGACTTTCACAGAGAGTAGAAATGTTTCAATAAAAGAAGCTGGGCATCCAAGTGCTGTCTCTTTACTAGAAGTCTTACCTGCAGCTTACTTCAGTGTTGCTTTTATCTCTGTATCATAGAATGGTTTGGATTGGAAAAGACTGGAATAGGTTGCCCAAGGAGGTTGTGAATGCTCCATCCCTGGCAGTGTTCAAGGCCAGGTTGCGCGAGGCCTTGGGTGATATGGTTTAGAGTGAGGTGTCCCTGCCCATGGCAGGGGGGTTGGAACTTGATGATCTTAAGGTCCTTTCCAACCCTAACTATTCTATGATTCTATGATTCTATGACCTTAGGATTGTCTCATTCCAACCCCCTGCCATGGGCAGGGACACCTCTTACTAGAACAGGTTGCTCAAGGCCGTGTCCAACGTGGCCTTGAACACTGCCAGGGGTGGAACATTCACCACTTCCTTGGGCAACCTGTTCCAGTGCCTCACCACCCTCACAGTAAAGAACTTTTTCCTTCTATCCAGAATGAACTTCCCCTGTTTTAGTTTGAACCCATTACCCCTTGTTCTGTTGCTACAGTTCCTGATGAAGTCGCTCTCCAGCTTCTTTATAGGCCCCCTTAAGACAGTGGAAGGCTGCTACGAGGTCTCCATGCAGCTCCTGTTCTCCAGACTGAGCAGCCCCAGCTTTCTCAGTCTGTCTTCATACAGGAGGTGCTCCAGACCCCTGATCATCCTTCTGGCCTCCTCTGGACTTGCTCCAGCAGCTCCATATCCTTTCCTATATTGGAGCCACCAGAACTGCACAACATACTCCTAAGTGGGGTCTCACGAGAGCAGAGTAGAGGGGCAGGATCACATCCTTTGACCTGCTGGTCACACTCCTTTTGATACAGCCAAGCATCCAGGTTTCTGGGCTGCTGGAGCACACTGAAGCTGGCTCATGATCAGTTTCTCATTGACTGACACCCCTAAGTCATCCTTCACAGAGCTGCTCTGAATCTCTTCTCTGCCCAACCTGTAGCTACGCCTGGGATTGCCCTGACCCAGGTGTAGGACCTTGCACTTCACTTTGTTGAACTTTGTGAGATTGGCATTGGCCCACAGGCACTCACCTACTGAGTGGTTCTTTTTGTAACTCAGCACCAGACTTAAGCACTGATGCTATTCTAAGTGCAGTCTGTGTTCAATGGTTGCAGAACTGCTGATGCAGCTTGAGTACGCTGAAGCCTGAGACCTGGGATAGTTCTCTTGATCGAAGTGGGGTGACACTTGGTGTTCTACTGAGTTGGTTACCCACCCTCCTTTGGATTCTGTTATATGATGTACTTTGCTTAACTCATGGGTGCTGCTAATAGTACTAAAAATAATAACTACAGAGTTATCATTCATTATTAATTTCAGAGGCAGTATATAATGCAGACTGTAGTTAAGACAGTGTTGGTTTAGAATACATCATGGCATTGGATTGCTTTTCAACAGCCATGCCATTTACTGTGAAATAGACAGCTATAAACTGTCAGTTTCTCTGTTTTCTCCAGGTGACTGACTATGATAAGGAGCTGCTTGAAGTGACCCTTGATGTGATTAAAGAAGACTGTCGAAAACCCAGGCGTAAGTAACAATGTAATCAGGGCTTTTATGAGCTGTTGCTGATATATCGATGGCAATATCTCCTCCTGCTGCTGGATTAGATATGCTTCTTGTCCTTACCCTTGAACTTGGAGCTAAGCTGTTGGTGTAGCTGATCACTATAGCTGAAAGCAGCTTCCTGTGAGCATGGAGAAAGAAGGAGCAGGTGTGCCCAGCAGGAAGCAGACCTCTCAGATCTGAAACAATTAGCCGTTATCTTAGATCTGTATCTTTGGAGAATACTTAGATTTTGGGAGGAACCAAACATAACACAGTTAGGTCAGCACTTAGCAGCTGTTGCTTTGCACTTCAGATAAGTAGCAAATCTTGCTAGTTCAGTTCCTACAGGGGTGTTGACACAAAAAGTGACTGTGCAGAAGGGTAAAATCCCCACCTTCATTAAGTCAACAATAAAACTTAAGTCAGTAGGATATTTGCTGTAGATGTTAAGCTCAGGTAGAGCTCAGGTGGTTGTTCTTTGCAGGTAGGAATTTCAGTCTAACAAAATCCACTTCTTTTCAGGTAATGTACCTCATGTGGCTTCTGAATTATCCCTGTCCCTCAAGTCTACTGTGTCATATTGCCATAGCAGCTCGCTTAACTTGAGCGTTTGCTAATTACACTGGCACATTGCTACAGAGTTTCAATTCATTGGACAGAACGTGTCAGCAGGGATCACTTGCAGCTATTTGTGGGGTAGAAGGCTCTTTAGCACAGAATAAATGACTGACTAGAACATCAGGCATATAATCTTAAATTGCTCTTATAATATCACAACCATAATAGTGCTTGTAGGACCTGGTGTATGATTCTTATCCTGAAAGAAAATAGGCAAAGTGAAGTAGTATTATTTCTGAGGTTTCAACTGGCTATTTCAAGCGGTGGGGTAATTGCAGATGGGGTTCCTAGGTGGAGGTAGGAGTTCTGTATCTTTGAGGAGTGGAGGGAGTAGTTGTTAAAGGGCATGCAGGTGAAGATGGGCTTGTTTGCTTGAGGCTGTTCTGGTACAAGGTACCATATCACATTGTTTTATTGTCTTTTATCCAATTAACAAATACAATCTCTGTAAGAGTCAAACCATTCTTCTGCCCATTTTATGCACCAGCTGGTTCTCATGGGAACCCATTATTTTTTTTGCCACTATAAAGGCCAGAACCTGCATATAGCTGACACAGGGCACTGAGCGGCTGCCTGGTGTTTAACTCCTCTCTTATGTATTGTCACACTGGTGAAGTACTGAGAGGTTGGGAAGATCTTTCTCCTAGTTGGGAAGAGTCAACAGCAAACAGAAACTTGTAGATGAGTCCCAGAAAATGCTTTAAAGAGTCCCGAGTCCTCAAAGCCATATTTTCCATACTGAGCAGGTTAAAAATAGCAACCGCTTTACAGAGCCTCTTGTTCTGCTTGAAGCTTTCCATCTCCTTAGTTTCCTGTTGTAAAGAGGACAATTTCCAGGTCAGTGTCTCTTTGCTAGTTTTCAGAAAAACCTTTTCAATGCATTGGTAATAGGAGATTCTGAGGAGGAAAGCCAAGAAGTTTCAATCCAAACCAACAGGGTACTGCGGGTATTTTACTGTCGCTGAATGATGCAAGAGCACAGAGCTCAATGTGACTGTCTGCCCCCCTCTGCTGGTGGGTTGGCAGTCTTAGCCAGCTTGGCCTTGAAGAGCGAGTAGGCTCGTGGTGAGAACATAACATGGTAATACCTAAAGGGCTTTTGCTTATTTGTTACAAGAAATTGTTACCCATTTTCCTTCAAAAGTAGTATTAATCTTCCATGACAGAAAGACTGATTTAGGGTGAACCAAGTTCTTCTCTCTAGTGGGTTACTTGTCTGCCAGTTTTCAAGGCAATGCCTCACCCCATTGCTTTAGTTGTGACACATTCTCAGGCCCAGCCCAGTTGTCTGGAACTACTTTAGAAATAAAGAAAATCCCCAGCATGCCTAGTCAGAGCTCCACAAACCCTGACCTGTAATATGCCTACTTGACAAGCCTACTCCTTGGCTCCAATTGTAATTCCACATTCTGATCTTAAGTGCCCTCATACAAGGCCACTCTGAGTCCTCCTAGAGGCCTAAGATAGCCAGAAAAGGATGACAGCACATTTCGACTCCAGCCTGAACTGCAAAATGGAAGACTTAGTCCGGATATGGGTGGGTGGATTTGATTTGGGTTGTTTGGTTTAGGTTTTTTTGGGGGGGAGGGAGTATTTTTTGTTTGTTTTTGTTTTGTTTTTTAATTTTACTCTGGTTTTAGGCTTAGCTGAGAGCCAATAGTAATGAAGGGGAAAAAAAAACCAGGACCACTGCAAGTTAAATTTACTATGTCAGAATAGATCCCGTGTGAGATGTCCACAGTGACAAATGGTACCTGTTCTGTGACTCTATCCTCCCTGATATTGGTAGGTTATTCACAACCTGGCTTACCTCAGCTGGTGGACAGAAGCTGCAGTGCAGTATGTCAGTGAAAGAGGGACAGCATCACTCTACTGCAAGGAGTGTATTCCCTCAAAGTTGGATCATAGACTAGGAGTGTTTCTGGTTTACTTAATGATAGTACATACCTGCAGCTACCCCAAAATGCCATTTTCTGCCAGCATGTAGGAGGAAAGTATGTATTGTACTGTTGGGTAACAGTTGAGTCACTATTCTAATTCACTGAGACTTAAGGTAAGTTAGATCAGGGATGGGCACTTTGAACCTTCTTATGACAAACCTGTGACTAATGCAAAATGCAGCTAGCTACTTTGTTTGCAACAATAGTCACTATGTCCAGGTAGAGGCATTGTTCTGTTCCTTGCATTTAGCCATCCTAGAGTGGTGGATGCATTTTTGGCTACCAGCCACTCAGGTGTTTTATCATGCTGGATTACTGACTTCTAAAGAAGTATCTTTGCTGGATTCACAGCCTAATAGGAATTAGGCTGAGCTGTTTATTTCCCAGTACTCAGCATTGCCTCCTGCCTACCAGTGACTTTTCTCCATAGCTTCTAAGGCAGTCCTGTGGTTCAGCTGATTCCAGAGTAGAGAGTGGCAAAAATATAAACAAAGGCAGCAAGAATGAGTTACAGGAACCCCCCTGTAACTTCTCAAACTTAAATTACATCATGTGAGCTGAGGAGGAGGGAGTAATTTTTTTCTGATCCATCTCATTTATGTTCCTTTCCATTATTAGCCAGGGGGGAGAAAGAAACCTATTGCAAGTTCAGCTGTTGGGGAGACTGGGTTTACAGGATGTGTTGGATGAAATGTTGGCTGAGACAGCTGAGCTTCAAGTGATGACTCCACCAGGCCCACAGTAGCTGCATAAAGTACTGCAGCGGCCATTAAGGACTTTTGTCTCTGGTTTGCCTTCCAGGAAAGGGGATTCTGTTGCATTTCTGATCTCTTGTATATTTTCATGGTTAATTCCTCTTAAAAGAACATAAAATTTGATACTTCTGTGAATTGCTACTTCCGTTATTGTCTGAGTAGTCTGAAGTGTGGGAATGGGATCGCACTGCTAGAAGAATGAAAGTTGCATTGTAGCAGATTTTCCACAAGATGCCAGCATTGGGCAAGCAGTTAAGGGTCTTGGCCACGGAACTTTCTCTGTTCTGGCTGGCTTTGAACTTGGGTATGAGCAAAAGGGTTTTAACGTGGTTTCTTCTGCACTTGCAGAAACTGTATGGCTTGCATAAGTGTTCAGTGGAGGTACCCTGAAGTTATTAACTACACACACAGGATTTGGAGAAGGCTGAGGTTCTGAATGACTTCTTTGCTTCGGTCATCACTGGCAAAGGCTCTGACCGCACCACCCAAGTCTTGGAAGGCAGAAGCAGGGACTGTGACAGTCAAGACCTTGGGCCCACTGTAGGAGAGGAACTGGTTCGAGACCATCTTAAAAATCTGAACATGCACAAGTCCATGGGTCCTGATGAAATCCATCCACGGGTCCTGAAGGAGCTGGCAAATGAAGTTGCTAAGCCGCTGGCCATCATATTTGAAAAATCATGGCAGTCAGGTGAAGTAGTTCCCGACAACTGGAAAAAGGGAAATATAACCCCCATTTTCAAGAAGGGGAAAATGGATGACCCAGGGAATTACAGACCAGTCAGTCTCACCTCTGTGCCTGGCAAAATCTTGGAGCAGATTCTCCTGGAAGGCATGCTAAGGCACATGAAAAACAACAAGGTGCTTGGTGACAGCCAGCATGGCTTCACTAAGGGGTAATCCTGCCTGACCAATTTGGTGGCCTTCTATGATGGGGCTACAGAACTGATGGACAGGGGTAGAGCAGCTGATGTCATCTACCTGGATTTGTGCAGAGCGTTCGACACTGTCCCACACAACATCCTTGTCTCTAAATTGGAGAGACATCAATTTGATGGATGGACCACTCGGTGGATAAAGAACTGGCTGGATGGCCGCACTCAAAGAGTTGTGGTCAATGGCTCAATGTCCAGCTGGAGACCAGTAACGAGTGATGTCCCTCAGGGATCGGTGTTGGGACCGGCCTTGTTTAACATCTTTGTCGCTGACCTGGACAGTGGGATTGAGTGCGCCCTCAGCAAGTTTGCTGATGACACCAAGCTGTGTGGTTTGGTTGATACGCTGGAGGGAAGGAATGCCATCCACAGGGACCTTGACACGCTTGTGAGGTGGGCTGATGCCAACCTCATGAAGTTTAACCATGACAAGTGCAAGGTCCTACACCTGGATCAGAGCAATCCCAGGCACAGCTACAGGCTGGGCAGAGAAGAGATTCAGAGCAGCCCTACAGAGAAGGACTTGGGGGTGCTGGTCAATGAGAAAATGAACATGAGCCGGCTTCAGTGTGCGCTTGCAGCCCAGAAAGCCAACCGTATCCTGGGCTGCATCAAAAGGAGTGTGACCAGCAGGTCGAAGGAGGTGATCCTGCCCCTCTACTCTGCTGTCGTGAGACCTCACCTGGAGTATTGTGTGCAGTTCTGGTGTCCTCAACATAAAAAGGGCATGGATATGCTGGAACAAGTCCAGAGGAGGGCCACGAGGATGATCAGAGCACTGGAGCACCTCCTGTATGAAGTTAGGCTGAGAAAGTTGGGGCTGTTCAGCCTGGAGAAGAGAAGGCTGTATAGAGACCTCATAGCAGCCTTCCAGTATCTGAAGGGGGCCTATAGGGATGCTGGGGAGGGACTCTTCATTAGGGGCTGTAGTGGTAGGGCAAGGGGTAATGGGTTAAAACTTAAACAGGGGAAGTTTAGATTGGATCTAAGGAAGAAATTCTTTCCTGTGAGGGTGGTGAGGCACTGGAATAGGTTGTCCAGGGAGGTTGTGAATGCTCCATCCCTGGCAGTGTTGAAGGCCAGGTTGGACGAAGCCTTGGGTGATATGGTTTAGAGCGAGGTGTCCCTGCCCATGGCAGGGGGGGGTTGGAACTTGATGATCTTAAGGTCCTTTCCAACCCTAACTATTCTATGATTCTATGATCAACAGGTTGTACTGAATGAGCCCTGTATATTAGAGTTTGCAAGACTGATGATATTTTGCCCTTATTGTTAGTGTTATAGCCCTGACACTTCCCAGAAAAGTCAGGAGGAACAGTTGAGAATCGAAGAGCTGTAGGCATAGGCTGGGTCTCTTCCTTCTGAATATACACATCTCTGCTTTAGTACCTAGGGATCTTCCTCTTTGACAGCTGTGGCTTTTTCATGACTAATCTGGATTATAATAGTTAAGAGTCTGAAGCCTTTCCTCCATGCCTGACTGTGTTTAACTTCTTTTTTTCCTGCAGATGCTGAAAAAGGCTGCCATTTCCTTCATATCTTAAATTGTGTTCGTCAGAGCTACAACCCCTCTCTGCCTGAAATGGTGATGAACCGTGTCTTGGAACTGCTGGAGAGAAACAGTGATGTTGTCAGCACTATGGAAGGATATTATATGACATTTTAAAGAGAGAAGATAAGATACATTTGTTGTGGTCCATTCCAGATAAAGGAGGGGGGAAGGACAGTTTGAGTGACCCTGAAAAGCTGCTATTACCTGATATGGTCTAGATAGAGGGAGAAAAAAGAGCATTCTGATTCTCCAAATACTATTTTTGTCTAGCTCCAGAGAAGCTGTTAAAATACTTTTGTTAATATCCTTGCTAACTTCCTCGCTATTCCTAGTGAAAGTTGTATCAACCTGATTCTGGACATCCTAATATAGGAGGGGAGCTAGAAAAGAAACTGCTCTTTCCTTGCAGTAAGATATGACATGGTTGTCCTCACATTTACAACCCTAAAGAAAAGGCACTGCTCCAGAGTGCTGTTTACAACAGTGGGCATGACAGGATTCATTTTTTCTGGCTTAAAGACTGATCTCGTGGTCTTTCCATATGGTAATAGCTGTGGATCTTCCTTTTTATATATACTTTATAATACCTAGAGAAAAGACATATAAGCAAACAATCAAAAGATTTGCCTGGTCTTCCTGGCAGCGTTGGTGTACCCATGTCTGTAAATATGTATTCCCGAATATGCACAACTTTTGCACTACTGAAGCACAGTCCTGGCCTTTCTCTGAAAAGTTATATTTAGGAATGGAGTCCTGCATCCCTTTCCCACCCTGCAGCCTTGCCCACTGCTTGTCGAGCATGTCTGGATTCCCCTGGCTATCATGCACACTACTGATGCATGTTGCTGTGGATTCTGTTTAGACCAGAATTCTCAAAATCAGCCTCCATTTTGCTGCTTATTTTTAAATTGCTTCCTACATCACAAATGGCAAATCATAAATCAGATGCTTTGGAAAAGAAAACATGAAAGCCAGCAAGACCCACTGTAATCTCCATGCTCCCCATTATCTTTTGTGTCTTATGTTCCTTGTCACTTTCAGGGAAAAATACTATTCATCTCTGTGCTTGCAGGGGAACGGAAGGCATTGATGAAATAACACTAGCCTAAAGAAGGCTGCCATGCAAGATGTTTGATCTCTGTTATGTGCCACAGTTCAAAGCCCAGAACTGTTCAGTATTTATCCTTAGAGAGGGCTTGCTGCTGCAGGGGCTTGTCTGTTTAATTAATCTGTTTAATAGTGTGGAGGTGAGACCTTTAACTTGAAAAGAGAAGAAAGGGTTGAATGTATCCTTCCTCTTTCCTCTGCACCTTCCCTGGAACAGTTGAAATAGCAGACTCCCAGGAGGCAGATGTAGTGGTAAAGCCCTATAAGGATTGACATAGCAGGGAAAAATAAACCATAGGCATGAGGAAAGCCAGTGAGTAGCCCCATGTGTGCCAGGTCTCTGGTTTGTTGTTATATTATATGCCTCATTCCAAGCTCTGGCTGCAGTGAGATATAGGCTAAGAGAAAGGCATGACAAAATATTTGGCATTTGCATTCAGAGGCCTGTGGAAAACTCTGTCCTTAAAGAAATGGTGTGTTTGTTCATAGTGGAAAATGATGTATGAATCATTCTGCTGCTGTAAATTACCTTCTTGCTGCAGGGCTCACTAATTTGTTTCCCTGCAGGCTGTCCTACTGCTAGCACTGCTGCTCTGGTTCGAGTTGGGTACCTGTTAGTCAGATCTTACTATGGGCCTGAAGAGGTGCTGTAAGGATGTACTTGTGCAGGAGGAAATGAAAGAGAAGATGATTAATAAAGAATTGTGGAAGTCTTCTCTATTCTTTGCCTGCCTGTCCCATGTCTCTGGAAATAAGTGAAAGAAGTCCAGATTCAGAGAGAAGTGGTACTGAGGGGAATTGCAGCTTAAATTTATGCCTGCAAAAGGTCTGGTTGGCCAGAGGGAAGGTTTGTTTTTCAGATTCCTGCTCTGATTACTGATCAGTTTGAAGTGATGCTTAAAAACAAAGGCCATCTATGAAGCAGTTTGGAGTTTGATTCCTAAATTCATACTCGCTTTGGGAGTTAACTATATGCTACTGCTTGATCATGGGCAAGTCACCTACTTGGCATGAGTTCATGGATTTTTTTGAACGAAAGTATGCGGTGTCTTGGGCATACGGAAGAATGTGGCATCTAATTTAAGAGACTGGCTTGGCCATTTCCTTGAAATGTTCTGTATTAGCAGAAGCTGATTTTGCTGGGAAAGGGTTAAAAGAACACTGCTGGCTCAGTGGGAAAGGTGATCTCCTCTCCTGGGCTAGAAGAAAGACTGACCCTGGTTCTCCTGAGGGTGTCAGCCAAGTGTGTGGGCTGGATGAGTTTGCTAAGTATTGGAGGAAAGATAGTCTGCAGATCATGTTGCTCTTTAGGGTCTCCTTAAAATAAATTCATACCAAAATAGGATTACATCTTTGTCCTCTGCAGCTTGTATAGTCATACACACAGCTTCTAATGGGTTCTGCTGCATCCACCTTTAATGCTGCGCTTCCTGGGTTTTAGATGTGTTTCTGTGTGTAAAGTCTGCCTAAAACTCCATGGCACCTATTTTCTATGCCTTGGAGATTCATGAAAGTGTCTTCCCTCTCTGTCCTGTCCCTGTTGCACTTTAAAAGCAGCTGCAAAGCCTCAGAGATGAAGTGAGAGGAGCTTGCCTGTGGAAGGATGGATAGTCAGTCTTGAAAGAACCTGTCCTCGGGGGTTTTTAAGTTGTCCTTGCTGGCAATGCTGGACTCATGTGATGGAGGGTGCATTCTGTTGGAGATTGCTCCCCAGGAACAGCAAAAAGGGCTTTTTCTCACTTGAGTTTGCTCAGGGAAGTAATATGAATGAACACAAGGGAGCCTATGGTTTTTACAAGACTGAAAGGTTAAGGCAGAATTAAGAGGAGTCTAGATTTAAGTTACAGAGATTCTAATTCTGAATAACTGTATGGAATAGTTGTGCCTTAAGTTTGCATGCTTTATTTTTTTCCATGGTGGTCACCCAGCAGAGACTAACACTCTGGTTGAGTGCATTCCCTCTCTTGTACCTACAGGGAATAGCGTATGCATATGCCTGCACAGAAGTACCCAGGCTAGCTGAGCACAGAGCTCACTGTAGGTTGATTTACCCATTTACTCAGTATCTCTACAGTATGCTTCTGTGACAGCAGTCTAGACATACCCGTATTGGCATAAGTCACCTTTATGTAAGTCTAACTACACACACTAGGGCTTTTACTGCTAATAAACTGTCTCTCTGTTTAAAAGATCATATCCTTAACCAAGAGAGTCATATCATGCACACTGTGAAAACTCTGACCACACCTACAAAATATTGTGTGCAATATACAGTGAAAGCACACTTTCTTGTTTTGTTTACTTTGAAAACTTGTTAGGCAATGCAATTATTAGTGCTTTACTGAAGGGCTTTGAAGGCGGCACTTTAGTTTAAAATTGACAAGTGAGAATTCATGTTGTAGGACTGCTTCATGGCCAGCTTCAGTTTCCATAGAAACAGTTATGGCAGTAAAAGGCAGGTAAGTAAAATGGAGTTTTTAAAAGCAGTCATCATTTTTGTTACTTTAAAAAGGTATGTTTCCATAGAAATACAACACCTGAGAACAAAAACTACCAAAGAACCTCAATATTTTATTCTAGCAAAAGGTAAGGTGAGTGCTTTTCTGGTGAGGAAATGAACTCTACTTTCAGTCCCCACCATCTGCTTAGGTGAGAGAAGAAATGAGGTGGTTCATGCCTCAGTTTTGCTCTTTTGTAAATAGGGGGCAATCCAGCTCCCTGTGTAGGTATAAGCCTCAACTTTTCTTAACATTAGTCATTAAAAGCTCTTGAGATCTGTTGATGTGACCTGTTAAGGAATATCTCTGTGTCTGTGTGGGAGAGGGTGAATGGATATATGCTGGAGTGGGGCTTCGTTCTAATCCAAGCCTCACTTTTGCTAATAGCTTTATCTTTCTCCACCTCGTTTTCCATGCATATTACTTGGCCTGGCTTGTCTTTCTGCTCTGCAGGTCCAATGAAGCAATGATGGCCTCCCTAGTTTTATTTGTATCCAGTATTTTTCCTGGAATCCTATTCCCCCTTATGACTTCTTAAAAATATAAATCCAGGTAAATAAGTTTCGGGTTGTCTCATTCTCAAATCTTTGGATTGTAAATCTGTACCTCTGGGGGTGTGTATTTTACACAAGCTAACTGAGAAATGAAGCTTTTCTTTCAAAGTAATAAAGACGAATGTAAAGATCAGCTGCGTGACTGAAAGCTGTTATTTTGTGGATCTGTGCATGCTTGTGTATTCCAGTGATGAACACCATAAATAGGAGTTTGTAGTTCTTCATTCAGAATGAAAATTCATCAACAAGCATTTAGTGAGGCGTGGAGCCACATGAAGAATTATGAGGCAGAGTACTGAAAATCTGCTTGTCAGAGAAATGGCAGTTTCATTTACTTTGGGAGTAAGCCGATCCTGTGGGGAAAAGATGTGCCTAGCAAAGATTTGTATCTTTATACTTACTTCTGAATGGGAAAGGAGCAAGTTCAGACCCCATGGGCAACCTGAAGTTTGAAACTTCCTGTCAGTGCAGCGCTATGTTCTTTATTGCCATCTTTCACCGCAGTCTCCAGCCCTCCTGCCCCAACCCTACAGCCCAGGGAGCAAACAACAGTTCGGCTGCAAAGATAAAAGAATAGTTGTAATAATTGGTTACCGTCCTCCAGGAGCCCCGGCCCTACAGAAGCATTTTTGTGGATGTTTGTTGGCAGCAGGGAAATGCTGAGCCAGGGATCTTGGGTTTCATTCCCAGCAATGTGCCCTGTCAGGCACAGAGGCTTTCTCCCTAATTTCTTTCATCTATTTCTGCTCTCCACTCCCTCCCCTAACTGTCATTTGTCAGTCCCTTCATTTCCTTCGCAGTCTCATCGTCCATCTCTGTACCACAGATCCTTGCCAAACCTCCTTCCTCTCTACTTTGTTCCCTTTTTCTTTCCGAACTCAAATATCCTAGTCAGCATCTGGCAATTGAAAGTTTCACTCTAATCCCCTCGCCTAACTGACCTGGCACTGTTCACAGCCTGTTCTGATTCCAGCAGATTGTGCCTTGCTTCTTGTCTAGGCACTAGAAGAGGCAGATAATGACTTTAGAGCTTTCTTGCTCATGTAGTTTGGAGCAGGAAAGAGTTGTAATTTCAGGATAACACCACTTTTCCCACCCCACCCTCACAAACACCCAGTTGCCCCCTCGAAGATTCCAGTGGCGATTTTCTTGCAGGTATCTGAGTACAAAACAAATGTACTTGCCCAAACCTAAGTAAGCACAAGTCATGCACAAGACAGAAGCTGTTTCTCCCTGCTGCTTTCACATCCTGCCAGATTTGGTTGCAGACATGATCTGTAAAGTTGATGTGGACTTTTAGTTTGCCTGCCAATTAGCATGTCTCCTTTTTTTCTGAGAAAGTGTGATTTTACTCTAATGGGATTATAGTGTGTGTCTGGGCATTTGTCAACGTCTGTCCCACCACCTGAAGTGACTTTGTATTCTGTTGGCTAGTTAAGAGGGGTGAAGGACCCTGAGCTGTTAGAGTCTTTAGAAAATGGATGCACTGATAGAAGAGGGAAGCCCAAATTCGTGCCTCCATTAAGGGGAAGGAAGAAACTCAGTCACGCATCACTGGAGAAACCACACACAAGACAGTCCCAAGAAACCCGTTTTTATAACCAGTGGCTTCAGCTGCCACCAGAAGCACTTGCTCTGACTGCTCTTTTAAGAAATGACTGCACTGTTTTTCCTGAAGCTTACTCATAGGGAACACCCCAAATTTCCCATTCACGATGGGAAACTTCAAGTCATTAAAACCTGGTAAAGTTATAGTATTTACATCAGGGTACAAAGTTGAGTAACCAATTGTTAGGTATGCCACCAGCCCATTACTACCAATATGTCTTAAATGTGCCACGGGGACTACACTCATCTAGTCACAGTAATTTACAAGTTGAAGCCAGCCCAGATTAACAAGTCTGCCTGAGCATAACATAACCTGGAATTTGCTTGTGAAAGAAATAACCTAAAGGAACAATTTTCAGCAAGTGTTGAAGCACTGAACAGTGTGCTGCCAATTAACCTGGCACAACATGTCCTACAGCTCTTGTTTTAGCTTGCTTTTTGTTATTGATTGGAAGGATGAGTGCTGCTTCCCAACCTGCTAGAACTGGAGCTCTCTGCCACCTTAGCCTGCGATGAATATGCTGTGACTCTACAAGCATGGAGACCAAAACATCTGCTTTTCCTGCTTGAGAACTGCAGGAGTGGCTGCAGCCAGACGCTGCTTCTGTAGAAGATTTGGCCTGAGACATCTGTTCTTTGTTCTTCTTTCTAATTTCCCTAAGTTAAAAGATGGGAAAGTCATCTCATGTCTGCTGTGAAGAAGGTAAGGTAAAGTGTAAATGCATGTCACTGCGTACTAGCCTATGTGATTAAACAAAGCCAAGTTTTGACCTGAAATGCTTGTGGCTCCTCCCAGGAGTGAAGGCCTTATCCAAATATATAATGCTGTTTGGAAATATGAGGGAGGAATCCATTCCCTCAAATGTCTTCCCCAACAACAGAGTCATGTAAGCCCTGCAGGCTTACCTGATACTAACATGTGCTTTTCTTGGCCAGGTACAAAGGTGGTAGGGAAATAAAAAGGGTGTTTGGAGTTGGGTTTTTCTCCTATTGCCAAAATCTAAGCCACTCACATTGAGAGTGGAGGAGTTGTCCTTGCATGCATGTAAAACTAAACTCTTCTTTGCTGTAATGTCCACAAAAACGCCCAGAGCTGTAACAAGCCAGGTGGTGGTCTGACACTATAGCCTACAGCTGCTGACTGCTGGTGTCTCATTGTTTTCTTCCCTCACCTTGTCTTTTTCTCCCCAATAAAAACACTTAATTTCTGGTTCAGAGTAGTTATAGCCTCTCTCTTTGTCTTTCTGTGAGTGCAGTGATCCAGGACAAACGTAACAAGAGCAAACTGATACAGAGAGGAGTTTTGGAACTCTGAATGTAGGAAAGGATGAGAAATACAGAGGAAGCTGAAGGAGGAGGATTTAGCACAAAGATGTTTGAAATTAGTCCCATTGAAAAAGGCTAAAGCAGTAATTGTTTAACGATGCTTTAGACATCTGTTTCAGGACAGGCAGCAGGTGTTGCATGTAATGAAAGCAAGGGCTTGTACTGTTTTACTTTCTGCAATTAGAAAGCAGGGGAGGAAATGAGGGCAGGAAAAAATTGGAGTAAGAGAACATTTACCATAAACAGCTGGACAAATTTATACAGAGCACAGTAATATTTATATGCTCTTCCTCTGCCTTCCTTTAACAGTTCCTATGTTCTGCAGGGTATTTTGTCCTTTCTATAAAAGACCAGTGCATTGGATGCTTAAAGTTAGATGATAAAGTAAGAGCTGGCCTTTGAGCTCTTTTGTCTTTGAGGATGAAAATATTCAAGATCATGTAATTGTCAGTAGCCCAAATGCTGATTCTAACTGATGGAAACAGTCCTGAAGGAGGAGCTGCCCTTCTCTTGTAAGTGGTCTCTGTGTGCCTCTGTCACCAGATCAGTGGCTGAGAAAGACTCCCATTAATGAAATGGCCTTTAGGGTTGCATCCCTGGTGCTGTGTGACCATAGCTTAACACATGCCTGGATCCAAATGAATGGATGGGATTATGTGGATGGTGTGTCTGCTGCCCCAGACTGAATAGCACACCTGTACCTGCTAGAGAAGCTGTAGTTCCACTTTCCAAGCAGTATTTTCTGGTTTGGAATGATCTTATTTTTTTTTCCAAGCAATAAACATCTTTGGTTTTTCCAAACATCTCCCCTACTGATGTACAAAGTCTAACTTGAGAATACTCTCTGTGTGTACCCATGGGATGATGCTGCTGCTGAGGAGGTCCAGAAGTGCTCCCTCTAAAGAAGTCTCTCTGCAGGGAAAACCCCTTTGCTTTTGCATGAAAGTAACTTTAATAAATAAATAAATACAAAATAATCAAAGCACTCCACTGCAGAGTGGTAGAGGTTGCATGTTACAGGTTTCCCCTTATAGTGTCAAGCTTGTGGTTTTGTCATCTATGGTCTAACAGCAGTTCCATGGTTCATAAGGTTTTATTGATGCATTTTTATAATTCACAGTCCATCAGTCAAATGTTCTCTGCTTTGGATATTGGCAGATAAAGTCTTCTACCATCTCTAGGGGATGTGCAGCCAAATAAAATTACTGCTTGCTTTCAGAATGGGTTGAATAAGTAAAAACAGTGAACAAGGAAATTCAAGTTTTAAAAGGGCTTGGTGGAAAATTCAGATCTGTTAATACTGAGGTCTTGGTGTCCAAGTATATACTTAGAGGTAACATGGGAGAGAACACAAAGACAGACTGCTTCTTCCTAGACTGACTTTATTTGTAACAAGCCTGCATTTTCAATAATAGATTGCCAGGTGGTTTTTTTGGAGAGGGTGAGGCAGAGACCAGTCTCAAAATGTGCTATTTTGAGAACCGTGAGAACATCTGAAGTCAGAGATAGCATCCAGGAAGAAACCTGGGGAATCCCAATCCAAACCTGTGATCAGTTTGATAAACTTCAGCAGTCTCAAATGTAAGCCTGACATGTACATAACACATAAAGACAAGTGTGGTTTGAGTTTGCTTTGTTTCATTATTTTAACCATGTCAATGGATATCTACAAAGCCTTCATGACAATGGAAAAATACAAGGTGTATGCGGATGAAAACCAGTCTGCAATTTGCTGCTACTACCTTAAACAGAGAGTGCAGCTCACATACTGAGGTTGGAAATCCTTCATCCACAATTGGTAAGGGAGGACTGAAAATAACATCAGTCATGAAAGTGTTAAATTGTAAGATAGCTGCTTGAAGAAGGGGATAATCTATAATTTAAGTCATGAGGGTAAAGCAGCTCTTTCATAATGTAAGCGAAAGCTGTTATGCCGTTGGGAAAGCATGTACAGTTCTATCAGGGGGAACAATTATTTTCCTTTTCCCATTATCCTGAATTGCACATAGGGGCTGCTACCACAGCACTCTGATGAGGAGGCTGGGGGGAAAGGGGCACACTACTGTGCTGGGGGGGAGGCTGATCTGCCAGGACTGCAGCTTGTTTCTTCAGCTTCCTTTTCCATCACATAAACCGGGCCTATTTATCTCCAGAGTGAATTTCATTTGAAAAGCAGAAATCTCTCAAGAAGATGAAATGCAATTGGCTTTTAAAACATAGCAGAAAAAGATTGCATCGTGCTTTGTGTTTCAGAGTTTGAGATTTGAATGCCAGACAGACTACTATTCTTGTCACTCCTATCAAAAGACATGTACATTGAAACCCTGAAGTGGAAGGACTGCATGGAAAACAGCCTTTTTAAGAAGCTGAGGTTTTGTAAGTACAGATGCTGAGATGGGAATGTAACAAAGACTCTGTGTTGTGGCGTTGCACATCAGAGCCAAAAATCCCCCTAAGGGGCACATCTCTAGTACCATGTCTAGCAGATTATGCATGCAACTCTAGTCGCCAGTAATGAGTTGTGTGGCTAATCTGTCATGCACAGCACTGCAGCACTCCCACTTCCCCCAGAGGACTGGGCTGAGCCTATGAGGCACTTTGCTTCCCCTCCAGGTGCTGAGCACCGTTAGAGCCTCTCCTGGCTCGTGGGACAGGAAAGCATTGTGTTCAACCCGGCTGCCCAGCCAGAAAAAGAAAATCATAGATAAGAAATAAACTTCATCTTCGACAACAGCTCCAGCCACAACAGGCAGGGCTGTTAGACCATAGGATGGTTAATATTCATAGGGGGTTACTTATCTACATTGATATACCCTGAATTAATGAGAAGCATTAGAAGTGGCTTTAATGGAGCACAGAAAAGCCTGTCCTTTGTTTTATTTTCTCACTGATTTTGTGACCCAAGTGTTTTCAATTTACAACCCAAATGCTTATTTACAAAACATTTGCAGCATGACAAAATCCTCATGAAATATGAAAACTCAAGTCACGCTCCAGCTCTGAGACCATTGCGCACACATTCTGTCACGCATCAGCTTTTGCTGTAATTGGAGCACAGGCTGGGTGGCTGGGCTATAGCTGTACTGGATCTGTGAGGCTAATGTGATTACCTGCTTGGTCAAAAAAACCCACCCTTTTTGCCCAAATAACCCACTTAACAAATAAGTAGATTAAAAAAAAGCTTTCTGAAATACCTGGTTTCATCAGAAATCTGAATTTCCCAGGGTGTTCCTCAGGTGAATTTTATCAGAAGCATAAGTCCGTAAAGGTGAATTATTAAATCAGCTTTAATACTGATGCTAAGATATGTATTAGATTTGATAATAATGGCAGTGATTTTACCATGTAATGACAGGACTTCAATAATAGACACTTTAAGAGAAAGGTAAATACTGGGAGATTTAGGATTTAAATCCCCATAGTTAGTTTCCTACAGATTCATAGTGCCTCAACCCATGTCTTCATGGTCCTTGTCAGGTACAGGCTCTTGGGCAAGTGGGGTTGGTCACAGACCAAGCCTGCTGTGCTCTTCTCTGTGTACTCAGGCTGTCTTTCATTTAGCCCCAGTAGCCAGAGCCTGGCTCTCCAGCACAAGGCTGGGAAGTGCTGTCAGCTTCATTTTCCCAGCTGCTGCCTAAAAGAGGAGCAGATTTTCCCAAGCCTGCAGCATAATAAGGGGTTTCGGTTATGTTTCTGTCAGCCTTGCAATAGTCTGGGGTTGGACTCCCACTAGCCTGGGTGTTGTACACATTTTAAAAGAACAATCCATGCCCCTAGCAACATACGTTTTTCCTATGTAGATGGAGGGATGCAGCAAACAAACAAGAGCATAAGGTGTCAATGAGCACAAAGCCATCAGCTGATGGAGGAGGAGGAGGAGGGGAGCCAGAGCTGTACAAGAGCTTCACAGCTGGAGAAGGTCACCTGGAGTGGTGGAGAATTGAGTTATTCTGAATAGAGGAAAGGTAAACCATGGAGCAGATGTCCTGAAGCATGGGGTGGGCACCAAGGGAGCACAAAGCCCAAAGCATCAGGCTCAGGTTCCACTGAAAATAGCAGCTCCTTCCTTACAAGAGCAGATGAGAACACCACTGACAAAGAGATGCCAATTAGTAAGAATGTCAGGAAGGATGGGGCAGGGTGTGTGGAGAATGATGTGTTTGCTCTCTTTCACTCACAATGACATGTTTTGAAAGCTGATTTGAAACAAACCCTGAGTGTTTTTAATGACGGATGGGACCCTTTATTCTTTTTTGGACAGGGTGATAGGAGAAAGGGATGGAATGTGTGATGTCTATTGATACGGCTCACGGGGAAGAGGCATCCAAGACCACTGGCCACACCAGGCATATTTTATCAGTGGGTTATTTGAATATTTACATTTTCAAGGAAGGATCTTCTTTGGTTCCTCCGCACACCAGAGACTTCTTGGCCAGTCTAAACAGTAAAGGTTTCTAATGTAAATAACTGCTCCACTGCCTTGTGTCATGCAGGAGGGTTAGGTTAGAGGTGGGAAGTCTCTCAAGAGGAGGAAAGAAGGTGTTCTGAAGAAAAGAAAGCCTGAAAACTGACCACAGAGGTGGGCACATCAGCTTTTCCCCCTCTGTCACCCTCCCCATTACCAAAAGCCTGTTGCACGTATACCTGAGCACATCCCACGGTTGGACACCAGGAATTCAGCATTTTATGTCACTTTATTAGTTTTGTGTGTTGTAGCAAGCTGAGCAGCAAGGGGAAGGCTGTCTTGGAGCATGTACATCCCTGGCATTACACAGCAGGTACCTGCTTCCCACCTGGCAGCAGGCAGTTTTGCCCGCAGTTATTTATGATGTTATCATTTTGAAGTTCCCCTCCTTTCTGAAGGGGGATCTTCTCTCCTCGCTCGGCAGGACCCAGCGCAGGATGGGACAGGTCTCTCGGCTCCCCGGTTTGCCTGTGCACTGATGGGGCTGCTGCTGGTTTTCCTTCTGTTTTTTAGGCTGTTTGTGGAAACCAGCTATGGTTTGAAACCAGCCACTTTCAGATGTCAGCCGTTGGGCTCAAGGATCTAAAGCTCTGTGACTCTGGTGCCTCTCTCATGCTCATTGTTGCAGGGCCGATAGCACTTGTAAAAGTTGTGATTCAGAAACTGTGCCTGTAATGAAACCAGATTGCAACCAACTGTCTTCACAGTAAACATGGGGCTTTTCTACCTGGGACCTTTCTGTGCTCCTACACTAGCAGGTCCAGAGCTGTCAGCAGCATTCTGGGGGCTTAGTGGAAACTCTGCATGGAGTGCTGCTGAAGAGCTTCAGAGAAATGAGAGATCTTAGCAACTTCAGTTAATGTGATGAATAGCTAATGAATGTCTTGAAACAGGCTGAAGGCTGGAATATCACACGTAAGTTTTTGCTTCTGATGTAACTTCCAAATAACCATATCAAAAGTAATGATGCGTTGTTGGGGAAAAACCCAACACAACAAAACTGAACTTTCTAGGGCAAACTTTACTTGAAGTGTGACTGGGGAAGATGATGCACATATATCTATCGCTATGTAAATAGATGAAATGGGGTTATCACTCATGGACGGCATCACTGGCACGAGTCTGTGTGACCTTCCTCCAGCGTTGTGCTGCCCCATGGCCAGGGCAGTGTGGATCTCTCCAAGCAGTGGTCAGTCTTGAGCTGCCAGCGGGAGCCTGGTGGGCTGTGCTCTCAGCTCCGCTCTTTCTGACCTTGTCCAGCCGCTCGGACAGGGTATCTTGGACACCGCAGTGATGGAGGCCCCTGGAGGCCCCCTGCCCTTTCGCTGCCCTGTGCTGTCCCTTCCCCGGGGCTCTCCCTGGGGCCGGGCCGGGTGCCCCTGCAGGGAGATGTCCTCCGGCCCGGCCGCCATCGGAGGGCAGGCCGGGCCCCCCGCCACACGGGGGCGGTGGCTCCCGCTCCCCTCACGGCCTGTCCCGCTGTAGCCCCCCGGGGGCGGGTCCTGCTGCCGGGCCCTGCCCCTCCCGCCCTGAGGCAGCGGGCAGGGCGCGGAGCCGCCGCCGAGAGAGGGGGGAGCCGCTGCCGCTTAACGGGGCGGAGCCGGCACCGGGGCATCCTCCCTCCCTCTCTCCCTCCAGCCCGCCCGGCGCGCCGGCCGGCATCGCCGCGGCGGGCAGCGCGGCGGAGGGTGCTGCCAGCGCCGGCAGGGAGCGGCGGAGCCGCGCCGCGGGGTGCGCGAAGATGCTGTCCTACAGCGTGCTGGACGCCAACGTGGTGGACGTGGAGAAGCGGAGGAACCCCTCGAAGCACTACGTGAGTGGCGCTGGGGCCCGGCAGAGCCCCCGTTCCGCCGCCGGGCGGGCTGCGGGGCGCGGCGCACGTGTGAGGGAGGCGGGCAGGGACGGGATGGAGACGGGCGCGGAGCCGTCCCCGACCGGACCTTGGCGAGGCACCCGCCGTGGTTGTAGCTCCCCAGCCCATTTGCCCCCGTGGGTGAGGCGGCCGCGGTGCTCCGGGCTGCCATAGAAATGCAGCTCTTTTTCCTTGTCCTTCTTCATCCCGTTGGGCGGTTGGGTTTCTGTGATGTTATTTTGAAGTTCCCCTCCCTTCCGAAGGGGGATCTTCCCTCCTTGCTCGGCAGGAGCCAGCGCAGGATGGGACAGGTCTCTCGGCTCCCCGGTTTGCCTCCGTCCTGGCCGTGGCTCTGCAGAGTGCCCGGTGGGGAGCGGAGCAAGGCTCTGCAGTTTGTGGGGTCAGTGAGCCGGGGGTGCTGAATGCTTCTTCCCTGGTTTTCTCCCATAAGTTACATGAAGGCAGATTTTGAGGGGGGAGCCGGTTTGCATGGGTATCAAGTCAGACTCAGCTTCTGGGATCTCTTTCATCTCTGTTTTGCCTTGCTCCTTTCACACCTTACTGCCAATAGCAGTAAGAGGATTCTTAACATCCTTCCCAGACTCCGGTATTGCAGAGTGTCATGTAGAAGTGTCTTTGCCTGCGGGAGTTCGCAGCATACGGTGGAGTAGCTTTTGCCTATCTGCATAAGTAGGGAGGGTATGTTTCGTTTCTGGGTTTTAGTTACACCAAATCCTTTAACTCTTTGCTCAAAATACAGTTTGCATTTTAATACGTGGAAGGCTGGATTTTGTGTTTAGGGACGGTAAATCATCTAGCTTTGGTAAGGTAAAGCCTGACAGGGTGTTGTGGCTGGTGCAGAATTGCTCTGAGTTTACCGTGTTTCCTGGCGTTGTGCGTCTGCCAGGTTTCTTCAGAGCCTGCTTGAAAGATAAGGCTGAAGACTGGATGTAAAGCTTTGCATTAGTACTTCGTATCACTGGGCTTTTTAGTCTGGAGTTTACACCATAACCCAGTTCAAGGCTAGAGGGCACTATGTTGCTGAGAGATGCTGATTTGTAGATGTAAAGCTGAAGCTTTCATCTCCCTTAGAATTAAGCATCTTGTGCCCGGCTCAGAGGAGTGGAAGTTTGAGGTCTCGTGTCCTCTCAGGCTGCCAGCAGGACCTGTGTGTTCAGTATATTTATTGCTCATTCACTGCTTCCAGGCTGCTTTAGCCTTTGCAAGCTGCTGATGTGAATTGCGGCTGACACCACCCCAGGCTGTTCTCTCACCTGAAAGGTGGCTGCAGTTCAGCGTCGGAGATACATCTGCCAAGCACAGAGATATACAAAAGAGCTGGTAGCGATACCTTTCTTATCACCAAAAGAAATTGACGTTGTTGATTTCTTATTTGTTGGAAATCAACTGGAAAATAAGGATTTAAATCTTGTATTTGCGGTTTTGAAAGGAAATATTTTCTGTGCTTGTGTGCAGAAATATATCTGTATTTCCTTGATGATGACTGTCATTGCGTTTTAATAACAGTAGCCTAAATTGTTCCAAGAAGCTCTCTTTAACATTTCTAGTGGAAAATCTACTTCTTCCTCTACACCCTTCTCTCCACAAACCTTTTCTAATACTGTCTTCTGCACAACAGGTCCATGTTCTTGTGTGTCCAGTTCTTAGCCAAAAAGATCATAAATTGGTGATTAGTATTGTGTCTGCCTTTTGTCCCACTCCATCTCTGGCTGTACAGTATTCGGCACAGTAGGGTCTTGGTTCACAAAGAATCATTGGAGTAATTCAGTTAAAAATGATAGTAATCCATGTCCTTGTGAATCTTTAGATGAGTGAATTAGCCCACAGGTCCAAAAGCCTTGGACACTTTTTGTTTGCTAGATTGCAGTTTGCAATGTGCTGCAGCCTTTGCCTTTCATCTGGCTGTGGTAGAGTAACTCACAGAGGGTGGACTTGTGCTGTCAAAGAATTTAATTCCCTGGGTCTGATCCACTGATCGTTGTTAGTTTGGTTCTGTGCTCTTCTTTAACATGAAACAAGCATTGTCTTCTGAAATGAAGGTAAACATGACTTGGGATTTAGTTCTCTCCATTGCTAGCAGATAGTTTAGGAGAGTGTAAAACCTAGTGCGCTCTGCCTTATGTGGCTCCATAATATCAGAAAGCCTTTCTACCTCCAGCATCCATAAGCCCCCTTCATGCCATGCCTCAAGGCCATGTAGCACATGCCTTGGCATCCGATTGATGATATGTTTCTCTGGTGGATGGTGACACAGGTATTGCAGGCATTTTAATGTGACTCCCTTTCCTTTTAATCGTGATTTTTCAAGGCAGTAGTGGAGCCTGGAGAAACGAAGGCAAGTCTTAGGTATTGTGGGCATGTGGAGAGGGCTAAATGTGAGCCAGCACATGAGCCCCTGCATTGCTTGGCCTAGATGCCAGGCATCATTCCCTGGAGCAGATGTATTTCATGATCTCAGCATAGCTTATGTGGCCTTGACTCAGGAAAGTAGAAGAAAGAAGATGGCTTTGCCTATCCTCTGCCATGATCCTGGTGTGTGAAACGTCTAAAGAGATTAATACCTCACTGGAAGATTTGTAGTGCTTTGCACATGGGAAGAGATTAAAATCTTGGATGCAGCACTATTTGATAGGAGCCCAGCCAGCTCTTTTCCCCATTCCCCTTGGAAATCACTACTAGGGAAGGAATCTGCACTGCCTCCCTCTGCATCGCTGTCAGCAACTGGACAGCACAAGGCCACCCAGTTGGCTGGGCACCCTGGATGGCAGCATGTGAAAGGATAAACAGAAAGTCGGATCCATAACCACATGCCTCTTATATGGGATATCAGTAATACAAGCTCCTGGTGCTCTTACAGCTTTTGACTTTCCAAATTAATTTCCTATTCTTTCTTCACACCGATGGTCTTTTAAAAATTGATTTATGTTTGATAATACTTAAAAAATGTTAAATCTCCTTGCTTTCCCCCCTTCCTTTTTCTTTTAACAAGAACAATGTCAGGAAGGTGAAGTCTGGGTTTGTTGGAAAGACCCTTGATGTAGCAGGGGTCATACACTGGCTGAGCAATGCTGTGGTGAAGCTGGGTGGATTAGGATGTTGCAGTTAATGGTTGAAGGTGTCAGTTAATCATTGTGAAGAGAAAAAGCTGGTAACAAAATCCAAATCCCTTTTCTGGCCCCTGCTAAGTTTTAAACAGTCTGAAAGTCTCTTCTCTAGGTTGTTGAAGTTTCATCTGTTTATGGGGTGGCTTCACTGGCTTTTAGTCTGAAATTGTGATTGACTGTTTTAGATATGAAATGATCCCAAACTAGAAATGCATTCTCTATTTAAAAAGCCCCACTGTTGATGCTTGCCTCCCTTAACCATCCATCAAGGAGCTAAAACAAGACATCCTCCCTTCTCCTCTCTGTTGCCAGCTTATCTTTAGGCAGATATCTTACCCTTTACCCAAATGCCTAACTCTTTTAGAAGCCCTGCAGGGAGCCTCTGCCTACCAGGTGTGCTTGATCCTGCTCTCAGGGAGGTGAGAGGAGATTAGCACCTTCATCTGTTCACAGCTTTGCAGGACCTGGCTGATGGCAGAAGTTCATTGGAAACCAAGTTAATGAGATCCCTCACCCTCTTCCCTGACCACTTGCTTTTCCGCAGGGGACTGAGTAGTTACTGATGTGCATTATCTCCCTAGGCATTTATATGCTTGAGGTAGTTTCTGAGGTCTCTAAGTGTGCCTGTGTTATCCCAAGGGCAGGGATGGATACATCGGTACAGATTTCCTCTTCCAGCACTTCTCTGCTCCTGTTGCAGGTAGGCTTTGTGTGGTTTTCAGCTTTGTATAGCATGGAGGGAAGTTAAAACACTCTTGTTTTACAAGTGGCTGCCCTATCTCTTTCCAGTTGGAGTGAGTGCATTGCTGATTTTAGTCATCTGAGACCACCGAATCATTTAGGTTGGGAAAGACCCTTAATATCATCAAGTCTGAGATGCCTGCATGCTGTTCCACTGCCTTCCCTGGGTAATTGTTTCCTAATGCCATCTCTGAATGTCTCAAGTTTGCTCTTGTAGGACTCTCTCTGCTGCATGGATATGGTTGCTAAGCTCCTTGGGGCACTGACATCATTGAACTGTAAGGGGCTGACTCCTGTGTTAGGTTTTAGCACTGCTCCCCAGAGCACCTGAGTGTGCTTGTCACAGGTGACCTGTTGAAAAACATCAGCACACTTTGAAGAAAAACCTTATACTGCTAGGGCCAAGCTCTGTTCCTTGCGTCTTACCTGCTCCTGCTTACTGCTTAGGTTCAAGAGTGACTCAGATGTTATCAGACATCTTCACGGCTTTGTTTCTATTTGCTGCAAGCTGCTGGATTTAAAAAGCCAACACTGACAAGGAGGGTCTGGACATGTCGTAGATTTAGTGACAAGGATCTTTGTTCCTATGTTGGTCCCTCATTGCTACCATGGGAGAAAGAGCTGGGTTCCCCCTGCTTGGATCATCAAATGGGTTGTCCACTGTGGCCCTGCCAGGGGATCTGAGTTGAGGAGCTCCATATGCCACTTGTGCTAGCAGTACCAGCAGCTCATGGGTAAGGACGGCTTAGCCTGGGTTTGTTTGACCCTGTTAGTTAGCAGAGCTGGAGCCTGTGAGCCAGATCTCTTCCAGAGTGGACAGGATGTGACATACTTGGAGTTCATATGGCTTGTGGCCTGTGGGTAGAGCTCAGTAAGGGACCTGATGTGGATCAGAAGGCAGTGTTAAATGGGCAGATGGAGTACCTATTTAGGTCTTATGAACCATTTTCTCTTCTCTCTTTTCCCCCATCAAGACACCCTGTGTGGCTTTCCTTCCAGGGGCCATGATCCAGCTTGGCTCACCAGTCTGCATTATTATTATTAATTATTATTATTGCTACTATTATCTTTGCCTGGGGTGCTGGGGAAGAGCCAGAAAATGAGCAGGCTGCTCTGTGACTTTGTCATTCCTCAAAACTGAACTTCCATACATTGGTAAGGGTTAGATGAAAGGTGGCTGTGATTCCCTCTGTGCAGAGCGGAGGAGAGCTCAGGAGGCAGCACACTGGGGTAAAACATTCCCTCTCCCTTGCAGTGGCTTTCTCTGTATGTAGACCACCATCCTGCTGGGGTAGATGTATGTCTTTAAGGTTAATTTTCACCCCTCTGCCTGTTCTAGATGCAAATCTTCTGCTTTTGCAGACTACCAACTTTTCATTGTTTTTAATGTCTGAAACATGTCAGGAGAAGTCCATATTTCTGAAACACCTGGAAGCTGTGCATAGACAGTTCTCCGCAGGTTGGTTCAGCCCTTTTTCCTACTCCCAAATGGCCAGAGGAGCAGGGGCAGCAGGAGGTATAGATCAGACCTTGCCAGTGCAAAGCTGCTGCACCCACTGGTACTCAGAGGACTTATCTCTTCCTTATCACTGTAACCAGTTCTTGATGGCAATGTTGCTTCTTGAAGTGAAATCCTCCCCTAAGGGCAGAGGTTTTAGTTTCCGTGTCCTGTTGGTTTTTTTTTACATTAAGGGCACCATTCTTTTCTGTGGCCAAAATAACATCCATTTTTTTTCTGTTCACTGCCTTGAGACATTCACTTTCTTCCTTTTCTCACCATCCACTTAGCCTTCCAGTGTCATACCTTTACCTGATTCTCTCTCTCAGAGGTCTTTCACATGTTCCCTTATCTTTCAGAAGTGCCCAAGAGAGACAGTCCTTTGAGCTTGTTCAGAGCAGGTTTTTAAAGTAGATCAGACACTTTAGACATCTACCTGCTTTCCATAATGCACTATCTGTCTCTTACTGCTCTGTAACTCAAGGCTTCTTCAGCAGGCAGCAGGGCAGCCCAGCACATTAAGAAGCATCTCAGTCCTTTCTTCCAACAGAGTTGTGGATTGGTTACATTAAGCCAAGAGTCAGTAGTATCTAAATGCAACAGTTTGCAAAGTAAATGGCTGTCCCCAGCCTTAGGAATAAATTAAACCCCAATAGAGCAAAGCAAGTTGTCCTGATCTGTTGTGGTCAGGGCAGAATGAAATAACGCAGGAGACTACATCCCGGCAGGCTGCCTACTGGCTCTTCTGGGGTTGAGCCTGCAGTGTGCTGGGAGGGCAGCCAAAAGAAAGCTCAAAGAAAAGCTTTTAGCAAGCCCGTGAGCTGGGGGCAACAGCTCAAAAAGCCTCCAAGTTCCATTTTAAAAGTGATGAAGATGCCGCTATTGATTTTCACCAGGACTTAGTTACCAGGGAGATGATGTCCTAAGAGGCAGCATAAATGCTTTCAGCCGCTGCATGCTGTGGGTGACCTCTGGCTTCATAAGAGCCCTGAGTAGGGTGGTGGGTGCTAGGGCCCACTAGTACAATACAGCTTGATGGATTGTACACACAATTACGCCAGCCTGAGTTAAAAGGAAGAGGAATGGAGAGACCAAATCACACCCTTTTCCCAAAAAGGGTGACTGGAGAGAAATGAACAGACATCCTAAGGAAGCAAGTGATGGAATAGGAAACGGAGCCCAGACTTCCTGCATCCCAGAGCAGCCCTTAGAGAGATGGGCAACTCAAAAGTATTGCCCTCCTCCTGTCCTTGTGAGGAAGGGAATATACCAGTACTCCCACTGGGGAGATGAGGCAAAGAGAGAGATTAAGTGGTTGGCCCGAGGCCACTCATGAAGCGTGTGGCAGCATTTTCTATTCTTTGCTTTGGCTTCTAAAGCAGTCTTGCAATTTATCTGATAAGCGTACACAGCCTGAAAAAATACTACTCTCGCATTCTGTCATTGTCTTCCTCAAATCCCATTTCCCATTATATGTGGATTAAACAGGAAGAGGGATTCAGTGTGACCCTACCTGCGGCAGGAGGTGACGTACAAGCTCTCTAATTTAGTCATTTGGGAGGAAACAGCTGGGCTTTCTAATGCGAGATGATTTTCTCTCTTTTTTGATCTTCCTTTTTCATGCCATATCCTCTTAATCTGTGCCTGCTCACGCAAAGGGAGCTGTTCCCCAGTAACCACAGAGAAGAGCAGGATCATTAGAGCGGGTTGACAGCTTCGTGCGTCAGCCCTATGGCATTGTGAAGCTGAATACTTTCTTGTAGCAAGACCTGACACCACCTCGCCTGGAGCGTGTTGTGTAAATATTACATGAAGAAGGCAGCGAGCTGCACAGTAATGTTCTGTTTGAAGCTGGTGGTGTCTGCTGCTTAATCAGGTAGCGTCAAAACCAAATACAGTCAAGTCAACGGAAAAAAAACCTCCCTGGGCCTTGTCTCACACCTCTAGACAGAAGCTTTATTGAAAGTTTTACTGAGAAGCTTGTAATTACTATGGGTTTAATGTAATGCATCTCCCTTTTTCTTTACTTTAAAAGCAAAAACATGTTCCCCATCATCTCTTTGTTATTCTCTTTTAGGCAGGGACATCATCACATTTGGAGTGGGGGAAAGCAAAAGGAAACGAGGTGGATTTCTTCACATGGAAAGACTTTAAAGTGGAACATCTTGCAACCTAGTTAGACTCTTCCCACTTTAGCTTACTTGTTCTTTGAACCACCTTCTAGGTGAACATATAAAACAACCTAATCAGTCTTTCAAACATTTCAAATGTGAATTCAGTATGTGTCAGTAATATGGTGTGCTCATTGCATGTGTTTATAAACATGGGAGTTTCTGTAAATGCATAAGAGCCTTTGTTACAAAGCAAGGATGCTTTTGGACTAAAATATGTGCAAACAGACTTGAAAGATGGTCTCTGCACTGGGCTGTAAAGACAAGCCATGGCACATGCATACAGGCGGGGGGGACGGTGAGACAGTATCAACTAGCTGTGCAGTTAGTTGTCTCAACATAACCCAGACTATTGTCTAGTGGTTATTTAGGCATCGTTGTGAAAAAGGATGATCTCATAACACTTTAAATTGCTCTGGGGTGAAGGTAGAGCAGAGACAGATTTTATTTCTTGTAGCACCTGTAAGTTCTTGGAAGTGCTGGTATTAACTGATGCTCTTGTGCTTAGGATGACCTTTGTGACAATTATAAAGATTCTCTTCTTGATTGTGTTGAGCTGTTGATTTCAGCAAAGCTACTTGTCGCAGTTTTTATAAGAGGAGCTCAACATGTAGGTAAGTAACTAAGTCCTTACACTGGGAGCATTCTACTTTTGTGTGCAGAATACACATCCCCAAATCTGTGTTTTCATCAGAACTTCACATACTGCACTAGTACGCTGCAGTATATTCTTAATTGGTCTTCATAGTGACTGACTACACTAGCACAGGACCTGGATGTACCATAGCTTCACAATATACTGCTATGTAGTAACATTCGTTACAATTCAGCTTCTTTTTCTTTTTTTTTTTTGGCATGGTAGACTCTTGGGTGAAATAGAAGGTTTGTAGAATGTAAATGTCCATAAATATGTGTGTGTGATCTCATACATACTGTGCTTTAAACCCATGTTTCAAACACACATGCCTATATATGTTGCTAGCACTGTCTTTCTGACCAGTAGGCTATGTTCTATTTTTCCTATAACCACATTGGCTAAACACAGTGGTGCACTAGGCTCCTGTACTCTCAACAGTCAGCAGCATGATTTTGTAGGTTTGATGCAAAGTTGTTTGCAAGGAAAACATCCTTATCTATGTTCACAGGGAGAAACATGCCAAAACTCTCGTAACCATAGCTGTGTTTAGACAAGAGTTTCACACTGCCATGCTATCTACTTTACAGAAGTCTTCTGTAGCTGCCCCTGAGATACTGGAAGCCTGGTTCTCCATTGTCCAGGGTATGCTTATAAATGCAAACTTTAAGGCATACAGTTCATAAATCATCCAGAAATGCTTGATCTAATGTCCAGTGCAGTACACACAAGACATAGTGTGGCATGTTAGAAGAGCTTGTGTGTCCTCTTTACTGGCAGTGTGGCTTTGGCTCGCTTGTTTAACCTTTCAGGGTCTCTGTGTGCTCTGCTGCAAAGCCAACAGGATTTACTCACCTTTTATAAACTGTAAAGACGTGAGCGTTACCTAAGGGCTGGCTGCTAGGATACGCTTTGAAACCTCCACGTTTGGGTCATGTTCCTCTACCAGGAGGTCCACCCCTGGGAGCAGCACTTGCCTAATGGCAAGGTCATTGTGTTATCTGGAAATGAGAGTCAGACTGTCGCTTCCCTAATAGTGTTCAGCAAACTGTTACTGTTACTAGTACCAGTACTACATGGTAATGAATGGGATGGTATAAAAGCTACATTCCCCTCTGAGGAAATGTACATTTAGGATGCCAGCCGTGCTTGCCAGCTGGGAGCCTATTCCTCTAGAGCATTCCTTCCCATCTTGGAGCCCCAGCACCTGTGGAGCTATTTGAGGTGCAGCATGGAGAAGGGAGCAAGTCCCTCAGCAGCAGGCTGCTAGATGCTGCTGTCTGATCTCTCTCTGGTATCTCTGTATTCCCTGTCAGGAAAGCTCACCAGCAGAGGTGAAATATTCTTGCCAGGCATTCTTGTATCCTTGGGGGTGATGCAACAGGAGCATCTGAATTACCATTTTCCGAACTCTGTGATGATCAGATTGTTTTAATGGCTCCCATTCAATGAGGTTTTCCTACTGCTTGGTTCAGACTGTTGTATTATTATTTACAGATTAACCCATATGCTATGGGTAGAAGGTTATTCCTGATTTTCCGCTCTCTGGCAGATGCAAGCCCAGAGTAGACCCCTGTAGCTCCAAGCAAAATACTCTGAGAGTCAGTTTTAAATGTCTTTCCATTCCCTGCCCTGCAGGTGCTTTGCTGCGCCATCTCTGAGCTCAGTTTATGTCCTTTGCTTGAAAATATGGCAAACTGACAGCTGCCTCATCTCAAGCAGCCTGAGTTGAGGGTTATTCATGGGTAGATGCTCCAAGAGGCCACTGAGTGCTGGGTCTTCAGCAGCAGCAGGGCAGCTGGCACAGCCCCTGCTAGTGCATAGTGGAAGGCCTGCAGTTTCCCAGGGCTGTCACTCCAGCGACTTTCTCCAGCATTAAAATCACTTAGAATCTGAAAACAAACAAACAAGGATATGTGAAGTACTGTCCTGGAAGAAAGCCACGAAGGGCAGATTTAAGTGCATCTCCCTCCTCCCATCTCCCAGGCATGTCACAGGAAGAAGGACTGGAGTTCAATGTTTTCCTAAGTTGGATTAGAACAGGCTCTGGAGCTGGCTTCTGGGACAGGGCAGAGGAAAAGCAGGAGTGGGAGGGTCGTTCTATCTGTGTGTGTGTGGGTGGGTGGGGGTATGTGTTAGGTATTAGGCAAAGCTGCCATAATCCTTGAACCAGCACTGGTGGTAATATCTCTTTTTATTAACACAAGGGCTGCTTATTCTCTGTTCATAACAAGAGATCAGAGCTGTTGGCTGAAGTAGAGAAGAATAAAAGGTGACACATTCTAGAGGAACATCCATGCTGGTTTTCCATGTACCAAGGGGTAGCAATCTTGTATCCTCTGTATTTTACAAGCCCTGGACATCCTTAACAAGTTCCTTCCTTTCCCTGAATCCAGAGAAATTTTCCTTTAATGCTTCAGCAAAAGGCATTTTATAAAGACAACAGATGATATTGTACTCAAAGGGAATCCAGTGCAGCAGCCAGCTTCTGAAATACTCTCACTTGAGGCATACGGAGGAGTCTGCTGCCTGTTATTGCTCAAGAACAGATTTTCTGTTTCATCTTTTGCTGCTGTCTTTGTAACAGTGTCTGTCAGAAATCTGGACTGGGTTTGGGAAGCAGCTTTCCACCTGTTTTTGAGCTGGGCAGCTGTAGCTTGCATTTAATCCTTTAATACAGACATCCCTGATTTGTAAAGGTAAGTATAAATAGCTCAGTTTAAACTAAATATATGTTCAAATCATAGAATCATAGAATAGTTCAGGTTGGAAAGGACCTTAAGATCATCCAGTTCCACCCCCCCTGCCATGGGCAGGGACACCTCACACTTAAACCGTGTCACCCAAGGCTTTGTCCAACCTGGCCTTGAACACCGCCAGGGATGGAGCATTCACAGCTTCTCTAGGCAACCCATTCCAGTGCCTCACCACCCTCACACTAAAGAACTTCTTCCTTATATCTAACCTGAACTATGCGTGTTTAAGTTTTAACCCATTACTCCTTGTCCTATCACTACAGTCCCTAATGATGAGTCCCTCTCCAGCATCCTTATAGACCCCCTTCAGATACTGGAAGGCTGCTATGAGGTCTAAGAAGTTAAGTGAATATGTCATGGGTAACTACTCTTGGAGATTGCAGTAGTCATGATCTAGGCAGGAGAGTCCATTAATCTGTCTTTAGACCTCTCTCTGCCCTCTTGACATCTTTTTGTATAGTGCTAGTGGCACTGGAGAGTTGCAGCCCGTACTGGTGTGCAAGAGGCACTGCTGTATAGGAGGGAGTCTCCTTGAAAGAGCTGAGGCTTAGGCCCAAGTGAGCAAGACCTGAGGATGCGCAGCCTGGGGATGGGAGCAAGGCACTGCTTCACAGCTAGGCTGTGGCAGTTTTGGGTTTTCTACTGGTCCTTTCAGCTGTGAGTAATGCTGTGTATCTGTGTGCTATGGTGTTTGCCAAAGGAACACTGGGATTACTGTTATACAGAATTTCTCTATTCTTGAGTTGGGGGAGAGTTGCAGGTGTTTGATAGGAACTGGGGTTTTGATGTGAAGCTCTGTGTATGCATGCATTTTGCTGCTGTTTTAACTTCTGTGCTGCACTGCTTTTGGGCAAGAAGAGGGCTCAGTCAAAGAAACGGGGTGAAAAGCAGAGTTTTGTAAAGGATCTTTAGGTTCCATTGGAGCTGATGCCACAGTCCTGGCCAGATCCTAAGAATACTCCTTTATTCTTCCTTCTTTCTTTTGGTTTTCTCCTTTCTGACAAGCTCTAATCTTACCCACAGCATGGGGTTATTTCACATTGTCTTAATTCTGGAGTTCTAGGTGATCTTCCAAATGTAGTAAGGCTGGACTGGAGAGCATCTTGTGGGCAATCAGCAGAGCCTTCCACTGGGTTTTGGGGTTCTGTGGAAGGACTGAGAGTACAGCCCTAATATGCTTACTGCAGCTTTTGTGCCTAAGGAGAGGCGTCACAAAGCTTTCCCCATGTGCTGAGGGCTTTGTGGGGCTCTGCCTACCATGTTATCATATAGAGATGCTAAGCCATCAGGTCTCTAGCTCATCTGATTAGCAAAGTGTTCTCTACCAGGCACTGGCATTTATGGGAGTCCACTTGTCCTTGCTTTGGGATCTTGTTTGTGAGAAGCTAAAACTTGTTTGCCATTGTCTTGCTCTGTGCGAGAAGTATTGGCTGGGTTATGATAAAGACTTAAATTCAGATCAGGGTGAGGGTGCAACTGGCCACATGATTTGGGTCACAGGAGACTTGAAAACATCCTAAGGATTCAAATGAGGAAATGATACCCTCTATTTCTGCTTGTAGAAAGATAGAGACTTCAATTAGTACTAGCACAGGACTGACAGTCCAAGCCTGATCAAATGTGTGTTTTATCTGCCAGCCCCCTGTCTTGACTGGTCCCTGACCAGCCTTTTGCATCAGGTTAACCTGAGCTGTAACAGATCTAGGTGAAACACCTATTTCTGAAAGGCCAGCGTGTTGTCTTTGCTATATGTTGTGAGAGGAAGGGTTAAACAGATGGTGGTGGTGGCAAAGAGCTTGCTTTAGGCAGTAACACAGCGGTAAATGCTGAGATGACATGGGAAAGCTCTTTAGCTGACGTCCTTGTGAGCCTCTCAGTGACATCAAACTCCTGGACCCTTTCCAGGCAAGTTTGGCCTTGCCCCAGTGACAATAGATGTTAATCTGTTGGCTTGTCAAAAAGTACGTGTTAGTGGTTTTTTTACAGACCCATTTCCAACCCTCAGATTTCCCTGCTAGTAAACACAGCATTATGTCATTGTTTTGCCAGGAGCCAAGCACTGAAGCCAACTTTACAGTGCTGTTCTCAGCAAATGTCCACTCACTTTGGGGCTTTATCCGAGTTCCCAGGCTCTTTCTTCCTACTGTTGCCTATGTTCTGGTCTCTGCGTCCATCAAAAGCCTATGAATGCTTTATGGGAAACGTGTAGGGTCTAGGAGTTGTGGCTAACACATTCCAACCTATTTGTCTCAGATGGAGCTGTACCTGTTTAGCAAAGATGCTTTGGTTTTTAAAGTTTCATCTTCTAGTGACTTTAGCCAAGACAAACTCTTGGATTCATGAGTTCAGACTAGGCAAATCAAGGTGAAGGGATTTGCAGCCCAGCCTTGCTCCTCATTGATGATATAATAGGCAAGTCATAGCCAGGGGCAATACCCCACCCTCTATAGCTCCTGTTTGTTTCAAAACCCAATAGCTGAGTTCCTATTAAAAAAACTGGTTGTCAAATTGCTAACATTATAAATTAACTTTCTTAGCTTTCAGAAACAACACTCACCACAGATGATTTAAAGCCACTTAGAACATTCTTGTAACTGTTGTTCCTTGTTTTGCTTCTAGGCTTACTTCCATCTGTCTCCTTGAAGGGTATGAAACTGAAGATTTATAAAGTTACTCAGTGGTTTAGAGCTAATCTGCTTAAAACAAACAGGCCTCTCATCCCTAACTCTTGTTGGTCTTTCTAGGGCTGGCAACAGCCCAATCTGTCTCATACTAAGGCCTATCCGTAGTGATATCCTAAATCAGACTAAAGGAGTCTAGTCTAAAATCTAGAAGCAGAAGAAAGAGGAGAGAGATGCTCATTTGAATGCACATCCTGAATTCTGATGCATGCATGAATAGATGATGGAGAGGAACAGCCTCAGCCTCTTGGCAGTGGTGCAGGAATTACGACATTCTTGGGTACGAGATGGAATAAAACGTGTTTTCTCCTCTGTGCAATTAAGCTGTTTCACCTTGCTGAAAAGTGATGGGGAAGGCTGAAGGTAAAAACGGTTCAAAAAAAGAACTGACAAATTTCTAGGGACAGGACTGACTGCATTAAGCACAGCAGCCAGGATATGTGGTTGGGTCAGGAAGTCTGTCATCTACCGATTGCTAAAGACTAAGCACACTGTGCTCTCTGTGTTACTATTAAGCACTTACCATCTAGCCTCATTAACAACAGAGTGAAGAGCTATGATAAAACTTTCTGGGCCAGTCTGGGTCTTCTGATGCTTTCCCATATGTGTTCCTGCCCGTAGCAGAGGGGTTGGAACTAAATGATCTTAAGGTCCTTTCCAACCCGAGCCATTCTGTGATTTTATGATTTAGGGCTGGTGTTGCACATCAGGCCCTCGGCACATCGTTTTCTTCTTCCCAGCCTTAGGTCAGATGGCAATTTATGAAGATATGATGTCTTGTATGATTAATATGTATTCAGACTTTGTACTATGTCATACCTTTCAACAATGGGTCCCCCAACACTGGGCATCAGCACCTCTGCAAGGTAGGCAGAGCAGAGAGGGAGAGCATCCTGTTTGCAGCAATATAGCTCAGGCAGAAGTGCCTTCTCAGAGCTGTCACAACCTTAGGGAATAATTTGGGCTGGTGGAAACAAGCTTTTCTTTTATGGCTGAAAGTACTGTTGAGTGACTAAGGAGACTGTAGAACATAGGCCTGGGACAGACTTAGGTGTGTAAGCATATTGCATTCTCACCTGTGAACCTTCAGGATGGTTGGGTTGGCTTGGTGGGAAGCTTAGAACCTCTGATGGTTAGTGGCTTCCCGTGTAGACTTATTTTATTCACAAGCATTCTGTTTGTTCTCGCACCAGAACATCCTTTTGCATAAACATCTCTGCCCTCAGTTTGGTTTGACCTTCTGTCCCACTCCTGTCCACCATTTTTTAGGGAGTGACTGTGTCCCTTCTCAGCCTTCATTCTACTGAGCTGCTTTACCCTCCTTGTGTAGAAGAGACCACTCTCCAAGGTGCATAGCAAATACATCTCCCCACACCACGCTTTTAGCAGTCGTATACTGAATATAAGAGAGCGCAGGAACTGACAGCAGTTCAGTCTGGGTAACTTCAAGCATGCAGTGGGTTAATTTGTGCTGCCTGGGTACTTGCCCATGTTGGCAGGGGCCAGATGCAGCCACCTGGGAACAAATTTGACCTCAGTGGGATGATGTGCCAGATGTAGTCAGTGCCATTTGAAAGAGACAAGATCCTGGATCTGGCCTGTCCCTGAGCTGTGTGAGCATGAAGGAGAGTGCTTGATGGAGAATAACTTGTGGCTCTTTCATGGTTTCATTTTCTTCTCTTCAGGGAGTTTCAGAGCTAGTCCCAAAGCCTTGCAAGTGACACTCCACTTGTAAAAGTAGAGAAAATGTGTCTGATTATGTTCCCACGTTAGCTTTAATGAGGGTAATTTTAAGCAGATGGTGTCTATTTAATGTTCTGAAGGCACAGATAAACTAGTTTTCAGCAGGTCTTGGGAATGGAGTGGGAGAGATGAAGGCATCGTTTTAGTGGGCAGCAATTTGCCCAGATTGATGCTTGGCAGGATTGAAAGCACTTGGGTGAAGCCCTCTCATTTGGACAACCTCTGCTTGTTCTGGTTGGTTGAGAGGAGAGGTTTCTGTTTGAGCTTCAACAACAGTAAATAATTCCAGATTGATGTTGTGGAAGCATGCTGGCTTTGTGAAGAGAGGACAAGGGGGGAGCCAAACAAAACAAGAGTTTCTCAGTGCCTGGGGAAGAGAGCCAGGGTCCCATTTGGAGCTTGTAGTGTTGGCAGACACAGAATTGACGTGCCACATCATACGTGCATGTATCAGTGGAGATAGCTGGGGTGATTATCAGCAAGCTTCTTTGTAGATTGGTTTGTGATGTTGATGATACGAAACTGATGCTGGGAAGTTTCAGACAAACATCCTCTTTTCAGCTTCCATATCTGCTCTTTTTTAGTGTTCTTGGCATTTGCCTTTGGGGTAAGGAAGAGGCCATCACAACCCCTGGGATTTCAATCCCCATGAGTCCAAGTTGTGTGGTTATAGATCTGCTGCCATTAAAATCAGTGTCACTTGGAGTTGTCCCTTTGCAAAGCTGGGGGCTGACTCTGCTCCCAAGTACTGAGCTCCTCATCCAAAGCCATCCTTGACCCTGGGTGTTTGGCCAGCTCTCCTCCTGGCTGGTGTCTCTCCATCCTTCTCTGCTGGGGGACATTCCCAGGATCTGTCATGGGGATTGTTCAGTGTCCTCACTGGCACACTCAGTGCCAGTTTTTACACATATTGTAGGGCTGATTTGTTATCAGTGAACTCAGAAGGCTGTGGGATGTCTGCAGCTTACTTGATCAAAGCAGTCTAAGACTCATTTGCCCTTCAGATGTTTAACTCTGTCTTAGAGGCTGATTTCTTTGGGAGACCCAAGAGGGAAGCACAGTGCCTTATGCTTTAAGGCAGTAGTTTTCACACTGAGATTTGTGGCTTGTTCCAGAAGCACTGGTAAAAGTAACAACTGGCAGTAGGTTTGCTTTTCTTAGGCTTAAATTCACTGTTCAGTGGATGAAAAATGTGCAGAGGCCACTTGTTAAAATGGTCTCCAGTATATTTGCATTTTTCCACAAGCATCAATGAAACTACAGAAGCACCTTGGAATATGTGCTTGCTGTGAAAGTATCAGCAATAGGTAGCAGTGAGGGGGGTCAGGAGGGAAACTAAGTCTTTAATGTAATTTGTTAGAGGTAAAACCAGAAGGTTGCAAGCCATCTTTCTGGATGGAGCAAGACATCTGTGCTCAGTTAGCAATGGTTATTCAGTGGCAGGCCCTCTGTAAAGCTTCTCTGTAGAGGGTTCATGTGTAGAAAGGCTAAAAAACACGTGGTGGGGAAGAATCAGAGCTGAGAGCTACTGAGAGCACGGTGATGCTTTATGCTTCCAGGTAACTGCTGCTCTGAGACTCATGAAAACCTCATACACAGCTGGTGAAATGTCTGTGCAGTCCTGCTAGGAGAATGATACAGACCTGGCTTGGGGGGGTGGTGCTTGCAAGATGGAGGAACCTGGTACAACTTGCCTGTTGTCACTGAGCACATCAGTGATGAACTTAGGAAATAGCGGCTCTAAGAGAATGGATTTGGGGTTTGTTTGGGGTTTTGGGAGACCTGTCTGAGACTGTGTTCTCAGGAGGTGGTGAATACCTGTGTGTTGGAAACTCTTCCTTGGAATTTTTAAGCTGCCCATCCATCCCTTCTAGTCTTAGCCAGTATCAGATGTGACCCTGCTCTAACTGCCTGAACATATTCTGGGGCAAGTACAAGGATTATCCTTAGTACTCTCCAGTCATTCCTGAACACACTGAAGAACACATCATTTTAGCTGCTAGCCTGTGGGACTGGGGTTGGCACTTCTGAACTGACCAGTCAGGAAACAAGGACAGACATGTCCTGGGCAGTTGCACAGCTGGGACCTTGGGTATAAAATGGGCCGTGTTGTATTAGATGCCATTACAAGCATGTGGCTCAAATAGCCGATGCCCGTCTCCCTCCAGCCACCCAGAGATGCTGTGCCCATGAAGACATGGAAACGAAGTGTAAAGTGGTGAGGCAGGACGGTATTAGTGATAAAGTGCCTGACATACTGGGCCCGTTTCCCGAGGCCATGTTACCTCCTTGGCAGATGGGGATTAGCAGGAGGAGTTGGGATGGGGACATTGCCAGCAGCTGTCACTTACTGTAGAGAAAGAGAAGCTAACGTTCAACAGTGTAACTCTGGCTGTAAAATACCTACTAGGCTTGCTAGATTGTACTAAAGGCGATTAATATACTTAAAGATTGTATAAAGGTGGTTAAGATTAAGCACATTTATTGCAAAACTGTTCCCTCTGCAGTCTTTTCTCCCAGGAGTGCACAGCTAAGGAGGAACACCAATTGAGTCTCACTGATTGACTCTGCTGTGTCTGGATTCCTGCTTGTGTCCATGGGGGGTTGCTGGGCATTGGAGCTGAGGTTCCTCATGCTTGAGCAGTGAGCTGTAATAGTGGTTTTGACTCCACACACTCAACACTGATCTTGCAAAGAGATGCGATTGCCAAAATTACAGGGGCAGGAGCCGGTCTCCCTTTGATCTCAGTTAAAATCTCATGGGCAATTTACTGCGACTTAATAAGTAACAGTGCATGAGTAGTGGGGTGCTCACTGCCTGCACACTCACAGTCAGCTCAGATACATGGTACAGCAAACTTGCTTTCTCTGCACTGAAACTGAAACAAATGGACTGGCAGTGCAGGTCAAGGTTTATGCAAGGTTACCATGTATTAACTAATGAATATAAGGAGGTAAATCACAGCACTTTGGTAGTGTATCTGATCAGTCTGTTAGATGACTTAGTGAGCTGTCTGAAACGGCTTCAGGAATCGGGAGCTTTTGGTTACATCTCTTCAATGTGGTTTGGTGTTTGCTCAGCATGAAATGATACGTCTGGTGAGTTGAGGGTGAGTCAAAGGTCTCTTTTGCAATCCCTGCTCTTCCACTGGGTTTCCTTAGGATCATAGAACCATGGAATAGTTAGGGTTGGAAAGGAACTTAAGATCATTTGGACTGTGAACTGGCTGAAGGAGAGAAGCCAGAGAGTTGTAGTCTATGGGGCGGAGTCTAGTTGGAGGCCTGTATCTAGTGGAGTGCCTCAAGGGTCGGTACTGGGACCAGTATTATTTAATATATTCATCAACGATTTAGATGAGGGAATTGAGTGTACTATCAGCAAGTTTGCTGATGACACTAAGCTGGGAGGGGTGGCCGACACGCAGAAGGCTGTGCTGCATAGAGGGACCTGGACAGGCTGGAGAGCTGGGCGGGGAATAACTTGATGAAATATAACAAGGGAAAGTGTAGAGTCCTGCATCTGGCAGACAACCCCAGGTTCCAGTATAGGCTGGGGAACGACCTGTTAGCAGTGTAGGGGAGAGGGACCTGGGGGTCCTGGTGGACGACAGGGTGACCATGGCCGACATGTGCCCTTGTGGCCAAGAAGGCCAATGGCATCCTGGGTGTATTAGAAGGGGGGTGGTTAGTAGGTCGAGAGAGGTCCTCCTTCCCCTCTACTCTGCCCTGGTGAGACCTCATCTGGAATATTGTGTCCAGTTCTGGGCCCCTCAGTTTAAAAAGGACAGGGACCTGCTGGAGAGAGTCCAGCCAGGGCAACTAAGATGATTAAGGGAGTGGAGCATCTCCCTTATGAGGAAAGACTGAGGGAGCTGGGTCTCTATAGTTTGGAGAAGAGGAGATTGAGGGGTGACCTTATTAGTGTATGTAATATATAAAGGGGGAGTGTCACGAGGATGGAGCCAGGCTCTTCTCAGTGGCAAACAATGAAAGGACAAGGGGTAATGGGTACAAATTGGAGCACAAGAGGTTCCACTTAAACCTGAGAAGAAACTTCTTCTCAGTGAGGGTGACGGAACACTGGAACAGGCTGCCCAGGGAGGTTGTGGAATCTCCTTCTTTGGAGACATTCAAAACCCGCCAGGACACGTTCCTGTGTAACCTTATCTAGGTGTTCCTGCTCCGGCAGGGGGATTGGACTAGATGATCTTTTGAGGTCCCTTCCAATCTCTAACCTACTGTGATACTGTGATCATCAAGTTCCAACCCCCCTGCCATGGGCAGGGACACCTCGCTCAAACCATGTCATCCAAGGCCTCGTCCAACCAGGCCTTGAACACTGCCAGGGATGGAGCATTCACAACCTCCCTGGACAACCTATTCCAGTGCCTCACCACCCTAACAGGAAAGAATTTCCTCCTTATATCCAATCTAAACTTCCCCTGTTTAAGTTTTAACCCGTTACCCCTTGTCCTATCACTACAGTCCCTAATGAAGAGTCCATCCCCAGCATCCCTATAGGCCCCTTTCAGATAGTGGAAGGCTGCTATGCCTTCTCTTCTCCAGGCTGAACAATCCCAACTTTCTCAGCCTGTCTTCATATGGGAGGTGCTCCAGTCCCCTGATCATCCTCATGGCCCTCCCCTGGACTTGTTCCAACAGTTCCATGTCCTTTTTATGTTGAGGACACCAGAACTACACACAATACTCCAAGTGAGGTCTCACGAGAGCAGAGTAGAGGGGCAGGATCACCTCCTTCGACCTGCTGGTCACGCTGCTTTTGGTGCAGCCCAGGATACAGTTGGCTTTCTGGGCTGCAAGCGCACACTGAAGCCGGCTCATGTTCATTTTCTCATCTCATTCCTTGGGGAAGATCTTTTCATTTGTGCCCTGGTTTAATCGCTCCTTGTCAAGAAACATGCTAATGATGATTCTGGCTGCCATGGAGTGCTATGGATTTGCCAGCAGAGGAGTCTGTTATCACAACTTGAGATGCCTCCCACTCTCAAATTACAGCTCCTAATTTGTTTTATTTTGAGAGTGTTTGTGTTTCAACAATCTGTGGGGTTATTACCCTGTGTTTGTTGCTGTATTCCGTAAGAGCTTTCTTTTGTGCTGGAAGGAGGAGGAACAGGATATAAATACTATTATCATCACTGTTGCTGAAAACTGGCCAAATTTCCACACACCAAGTGTCTCAGTCTTATTTAGAGACTCAGTACTATTCCAAAGGATGCCCTGAAACTCCTCTTCTCTAGCAAAATGCTTCGTTAGCTCACTGGAGATGTAATATTCTGATAAAAATGAACTTTTAACTCAGGATTCAGCTGCATGCTTAGCATTCCTCAGGTAGCACAGACCGATGCTGATAAAAGTGACATGGGCTGTAGAGCGATGGGGAAAAGATGTACGTGCAGGGGGCAAGCAACTAAAGTCTCTGGAGCAAGTGTTCCACAATGCTTTTCAGAACGCACTGGCTCGGTCTCTCCGGGGCTCTCAGCTGGCCTTGCAGCTGCGATGGCTCCTTCAGCACATCCTGACACCTCAGCAGCTCAGCTGTCAGGGTTCAGCACCAAGGCAAAGCAATGCTCCTTGCTGGCTCTGGGAACGTAAGGGGCTGTCCCAGCAACAAAACTCAGTCTATTTTTATTCCTGGACACTGGCTGGATACAATTCAGTTCCATGCAGTGCTAAATTAGAGGATGAAACTATGGCCGAAGGGTGTGTGTGCCTCTTCTGCTCCCTGTGAGGAAGACTGCAGAGGGTAGTGGCCTTTTCTTCTCCCCATTCCTCTGAGGACAGGATGAGCAGTGCTTTAACCTTCCTCCCACTTGCTCATCTGGCACGTGTTAATGCTGGTCCCAGCCTTTCTCCACTCTTTGTAGCTCACTGGAGGAAGGATGAGTAGAGCATGGGAGCCCAGTGTCACTGGGGCAGGATGCTGGGCTGGCTTTTGGGCTGCCCTCAGTCTGGGTCTGTCTCTGCAGCATCCTTAAGCAGGATAGAAAGCCATGACAGTCCTGCCCTTCTGTATGGCAGTAAGGCACCCAGCAAGGGCCCCTTGCACTGCAGCACCAAAGCAATGGCTGTGAAGGACCTTCTGTGCAGTTTTGTGGGTGTGTAAGCTGTTTCCTTTGTCCCAGTCCTCCCCAGCTTGTTTCAGACATGTCTCTGACCTGGGGAGGTCCTGACTCCAGACATGGTATTGCTGATGCGCCTTGACCCCTTCATTTTGTTGTTCTAGTTCAGTCTCAATTAAACTTGTCATGTGTTGAGAGCAGTTGAGCTTCTGAAGTGGGTGACCCTGTTCTTTCATGTGTGTTGCTGGTATGAGTGATTTCAGGTTGTTGCTGCATATCTAGGAGCATGGTGTATATCCTTTTTCTATGGTAGCTTCTGCCAGAGGACCAGATGAGTCTCAGAGCCAGTCAGGGGCCTGCTGTGTAGGGTGACAGCAGTGCTGACCCAGGGGCAGCTGCCACTGAAAGAAGCCCTGGCCCTCTTCCCCACGCCCTCTTTGCCGTGGCTCTTTTCTGAGACCATGGTTAGCCAATTCAGGGAGCAAAAGATGTCCCACATTATTTCCTTTTTCGGAAGAGAAGCTTTCCTTTCAGTCAGTGGAAGCCCAGGGCTGCGCTCAGGGATGCTATCCTGTGCAGGAGTAAAGTGTCATCCCTTCCAGCTCCTCCTGCCCAGAGGTCACATCCTCCGGCAGATCCGATGGCTGGCACCCTCCCTTCTCCCATACCAGCAGGGATTAACTAGAGCCCACTTCCTAGTGGGATTTTTCTCATCTGGATTTGCAAGGAACAACACACCTGGTCCTTCTGGCATGTGTGAGGTGATGGTAACCGCCGGAGGGAAGGGGTAGTGACAGGCAATGGTGAGTGGTTGCCAGCTGCCTCCTACATCTGCTCAGCTGCAGCTCAAAGCATGTCTGACCTCGGCCGGGCAGTGGTTGCTCCTCTGACTCTCCAGTCTCCATGACACACACGATGTTCAAAGTGCTTTTGCATATAGGAAGTAGTTTAATCATGGTTTTGTTCCCTGTTTCAGCAAATCCGACCAGAGTCTGCATTGTTAAGTGTAAATGTCACACAGGCAAATATAATAACATCTGGTTTAAAGTGAAAAGAGTGAGGAAATGGGTGTTGTGGTTAAAATAAAGTCTGCATCCTGAAGTCACTCCTCCGCAGCTAGGTTTTGTTTAGACAGACTGAATGTAACCTGTAATGTCAAGACTCAGCCTGTACACGGAGAATTAGAGCAAAGGCCGAGTGTTTGCCATAGCCCTGAACTTTCTGCCCGGGTCATAACCATTTTGGAGGCATTTTTCATGTCTCTGGACATCCTTTTAGTAAGCTCTCCTCCACAGTTCACTGGGCTTTACTCTGGTGTGCAGCCCAACGGGGATACCCTCATTGACCTTCAAATTATGATTTAGACCATTAAGATAAATTGGATCATGGCCCGTCTTGGATGGAGCCCATTTATCAAGGAAAGAGCTCCTCGCTGCAGGGAGCTGTGGCCAGGTGCTTCTCAAAGAATTTGGTGCCATGTTCGTGTAGCTGGGTCATCCTCCAGCTTTTCCCGTTACTATGGGGCAGTGCAAAGGAGCATACACCTATATGTTTTATAGGTTGCTGTGACTCTTACAAACCCCCACCCTGTTTGTGCCAGCTTTCAGAACTATGCTTGCTCCAGATTGCTGGTTATCTCTGGTGTCTGTGGGAAGCAGAGAGAGTGTTTGACTGTGTATGTTACACAACAGTAGATAGGTTGTCACACTGTACAAAGGTTTAACGTCATCTTCATATGGCCTAGAAGTTTTAACTTTTAGAACTAAAATGGGAAACAAGTGAACTTAACTTTTATGCCTTTAGGGCAAGAAAGTTTCGGGCGCTTTTATCTTTCTTACTAGAAACCATTTGATTTCACTTTAAAGGATTCTAAATACGTACACCAGCTACATATTTATCATTTAGATAGAGGTCTTGCACTTCCCTGCAGGCCTCTTAAACTCAGTGCTAGCTTGAAAACACAATATATGAAACCCTATCAATGCAGCCTATCAAGATAACTAAATATTATGGATGGAGCAAAATATTTCCCTTTCATTATGAAAATAAGTGTTCTCTGCAGTGTTACGCTTCAAGTGTGTTGTTCAAAAGATGTGATCAAGACTTCAAAGAGAGGAAAGTTATTAAGATAGCAGGAACTGAACCAGCTGCCTTTCTGTTGGTAATTAAAAGAGTCTCATGCATTGCCCTGCTGAAATTGCAAACTTTTTTTATCCCCCAAGAGCTGTGTTCCGAAGTGGGACTCATTTTACTACTTTTAAAATGAGCTGTTTAATTTTACAGTAGGAATAGGACTTAGCAAGAAGCAAGAGTCAACTTTCAGACCTCTGCTGTAATGTGGCTCATTAGTACTCAGAACAATTTAAAGGGTCAATACTATTTTCTCCTGTTTTGAATGGGAGGAGATGACAAGTTCCTCACAAACTCCCTGTTGAGGAGGCGTGAAAGCAGCCAGAGGCTCTGGCCTGCTCTGTGGTGGTGCTCAGTATAGCTGCATTGCAAAGGTGGCTTGGATCCGCTTCTTTATAAACTTGCATCTTCTGAGTTGTACCTGCTGCGTCCTCCATAGCCATGGTCCAAGAGGTAAGATGGGAAAGTAAGTGCAAGCCTTGCATGGGCAGTAATTCAGTGCATCTGTCAGATCTGGGGGGTCTCTGCCTTGGCACACCTGGGTGACCTGAAGCAGCTCTTTGGACTCTCACATATCTCACTTCATGAATGCTTAACATGAAAAGTTGTAGGTAAGGTAAGAAAAGACAGACTGCTTTCAGTTGTGCTCTTAGTAAAGAAAGTGGGTCTTGGCCATGACACTACTTTGTGTAGGTGTCTCTGAGCTGGCTGTAGTCCTGAGTTTGGGCAGCTGGGTCAGCACAGGCTTGGTATATTTACTTGATTTCTCACCTGGATGTTGCAGTTTGCACTGCAGTATCTACCCAGCCCCTTTGATGCCAGCTTGCCTCTGAGCTGTGTTGGACTGCCTGTCCCCATGCCGTGTCATTGAGATGTTATGGTCCTCCTGCTTCTGGGATTCACAAGCTGGGTTACAGAAGCAAACTTCTGTGCTCAAAGCTTGCAGTTGGACAGGCAACCCAGAATATATTGGCTTTTCCTTCTCTGCAGTTTGGTCAGCTGTGGACATGTGAAACTGGCTCAGAAACAATCTCTTTGGTTTATTAATGTCCCCTTTTAAGCATCATCATGTCCAGGCAGCAGGAGGAACAACCTGAGGATGAGTTGGCATGGAAGCGCTCATCTCCTCTGAAATTTCAGCCCCTTAAAGTGAGGGATATTTGAACTGGGGCTTCAATGAGAGTAGTTTGTGAGGGGGAAAAAGCTATGGTGAAATATCTCTCATAGAGACTTGAGTGGCTGGAGCCACATGTTTCAGAAGCCTTGGGATTTACTAGATATAAAGTGTATTCTGGGGTAGGGATTCTGGGCTTCAAGACCAGGTTGGAAGAAGTCTTGGTTGACATGGTTTAGTGTGAGGTGTCCCTGCCCATGGCAGGGGGGTTGGAACTGGATGATCTTAAGGTCCTTCCCAACCCTAACTATTCTATGATGCACCTCCATTGTGCAGGCTGGTCTGACCTGTGCTCTTCCTGCCGATATCTGTTGAGGTTTCAGATGAGGGAGAAGGTCAAAACCACCCTGTAAGAACTCCTTTTTTTGGACTGTGCTATCAGACAGGCCGTATCTGGAAACACAGAAACTGTTGCGTGTGCTGTTTGTGTCAGGTTGTGAATTTATTCCTGGCAAAGTTCCTCTTTGGGTTTTCGGGTTTTGTGCAAAGGCGCAGTATAACCCCATCATCTGTCATAGAGACACATTGCATCAGAGGGAGTGTGATACTGTATGATGCACTTCAAGTATAGCCCCAGTCAAGCCTTGTGGGTCAGATGATGTCAGGAAGGAGAGAAGACAACACTGTTGCCTGTTTAAAAACCTGATTAAAGTGGCAGATGGATCAGAACAGAAACCTGTGTGGGAGCTAAGGCTGCTGGGATGAGCTGGAAATTTTGCTTCTTCAGTCAAAATTGCATCTTGCCTGGAGCAGAGTCCTGAAGTGATTTTTGATGCCATCGCACTGTGTTTTGGAGCTGAGCTGCAGTCCCAAATCCATTAAGCCTTGATCATGGAGAGAGGTGTGTGGGAGTAGAGCGTGCTCTGCAGTTTGCAGGATGAGAGCTCTTGGGCAGCTTCTGTGAGATAGGGTCAGAGCTTAAGGGCACCAGTGACAGGGGGGGATGGCTCGAACAGGGGGAGCAGGCTTTTCTCTTTCTATTCACAGCCATTCCCTCCCTCAGTGCTTTTTTCCAACTGTAATTCTGTCGTTAAGTGCAAATTGGTCACAGTGAGGTACTTGTCAAAACCTCCATTGTGCACAACATAGCCCCCAAATAGTCCTTAATTCTGATTGTGAGAAAGCTCCTGAATGCAGCTAAAAAACACCCTGGTGTAAAAAATGTGTATTTTTAACTCCCATTTTAGTGAAATAACAAGACTGAAGAATTGCCATTGCAGTTCACCTTCAGTCAACACTGGTACCTTAAAAACCCCACATTTTTCCTGCTGAAAGATAGACGGAAAAAGGCTTTCATTTGAATCTACGTCTTCTGGAGTAAAATGCTGCATCTTGTCCAGGAGCTAAAATCACTGTTGAAAAGTACTGAATGCAACAAATAAGTCATTTTATTTAGTTTAAAAAGATACTTTGGAAAGAAATCACTCCCAGTTTTGGTCAACCTTGCCATAGAAAAGAAGAAATTATGTGTAACATAAAAGGGAGCTTAACCAACGGCCAAAATAACCAAGCCAAGGGAACATCCAGTGTTTAAAACAAACAGCCTGAGCTTTAACCTTCTCTCTGATCTTTTCTATTAAAATTCACCCTTGGAGACTGTTCAATAGGGAAGCAGCCTCTCTCCTTCGATAAAAGAGACATGTCTGCATGGACACTTTGGCTCTACAGCCATGCAGAAGAGGGCTATAGCAGCAGGAGGTGGCACCATGTCCTGCTGGAGCTGTTCAGCACTGGCCAAGCAGCAGGGGATGTGCCACCATCCACCGGTGTCCTCATCCCTCTCCCTGACTCATGTGCCCATCACTGCTGCCTCCTGACTTATCAGGATGAGGGTGACAGAGGCACAGAGTGCAGATACCCACAGGGTGAGAAGGTGTCTATGATGGTTTCTAATTCCAGGCATTTCAGCTTAGAGCTACTGCAAACCCTTTGTGCGCTGAGCTGAAGCAGTGGCAGTGAGTAGCATCGCAGTTGTATCTCTGTAACCCAGTAGTGACCATGCTTGCTTCCAAGTGGCTAGCTCAGTGTCTCTGCTGCTGGCTGTCACAGAAGCAGTTCTGATAGGTGATGCTGTTGTTGGGATCTCCTGGTCTGCCATGGGCAGTTTCTGATGCAGCACGAAAGGAAACCTTGGTCTTTCTTAATCTCTGATGCCTTCAGCACAAGTTGGCTGATTCCTTATACTGATTCTGTCATTAGCCCTTTTGGTTATAACTTGAAGTCTATCCAGAAGGGAGCCCTTCTCTTCTTCTGGTGCTTGCATGCTCCAGCCTGCAAGCATGTCATACTCGTGGTAGTGCCTAACGTAGGGATGTTTGGAAATAGACTGCTGCTGTGGGGAGCAGTTGTGCCAGGGGCAGCGGGGGGACTGAAATAGTGACAAGGGAAGGGCTTGGATGTGTGCTCCTCTGGGTGATGTATGTGACTTGAGACAGCTGCAGACGCTGTTGGTGCTCCTTGATGGAAAGGGTTTAGAAGTTTTGCACTAAGCCCTTCCCACCTGGATGGGCTGAAGGAGGAATCTGGCATATAAGTTTCAGGCATGACTGCTGTCTGTGCAGAAACCAAGCGTGTTTTACGTGCCTGTGATCAGAGGATCCTGTTCAGACCTGGTATCACTCTATTCACTTCAGCCTGGTTACTAATCCTGGCGCTGAGTCTGACCCTGAAGCTTTTTGTTTTTATCATGTGCTTTGATACGGTCGTAAAAATACTGACTGGCTGGCGGGGCTCCAGGGCATGGCTTTATGTTCTAGCAACTGCGAAACGAACGTGCTTCAAGTGGTTTTATGCTTCAGAATAGTGTCCTGGTCGTCGTGTTTCCCCCCTCCAGATTCTCTTAAAGCTCATGTTCCCTGTTCTGGGGACATCTCTGTTGCTCTCTGCATGTTGTCAGAGCAGGTTCCTCCTAGGATTGCCTTTTGCCCTGGGACTCAAACCTGGGTGTATGAAAACACAGAACTCAAGTGGAAATACTGCTTCAGGCTTCATGGGAGAGGAGGTGGAGTAGGAGGTGAATTAGGACCTAGGAAGCCTCCTTCCCCTGTGATGCTGAAGCCTGTGCTGCTCTCCCTGTCAGGTGTGACTAGGGTTTGAACTTCCTGAAGCATTTGATATTGGGGTATCCCATCCCCACTGGGCTGGGAGAACATGTGTGTCCGTGCCTGCACACCGGGGGGAGATGAGAAGTGTTTCAAGAGAAAATCCTTGTGTGTGACTAAGCTGCTGTCCCCCCGTGCCAGGCGAGTCAATGGGCTTTTTATATCCTGTGGGATTTGAGTGTGCCACAAAAAGGCTCTGGTGAGTTTGTTCTGCTGCTGAGAGGGGCAGCTTTGGTTGAGTGGGGTGCACTGCTATGCTGCTGTGTATTGGCAACGTGCCCTCTTAATACAGGTCTATATTAGTTTTAATTCAGTGTTATCTGGAAGGTTGTTAATTTAAGTGTAAATGTGCCCTTGAAACTTGCTTCTCAAAGCTGTTCACCCTTCATTTCTTTGAACAACTGTCTCCAACTCCTGAATTTTGGTCTCTCATCCAAGGTGCCTCTAGATTGGATTCTGTCTGAGTTTAACCATGTGGTGCTTTTTCCATGTGGGCTGGAGTATCGGTCTCCGAGATACTGCATCCAGATTCTGCATCCAAATTATGCCTCCAGCTGCTGCTGCAGGGAGCATACTTTGTTTGCTTCGTATAGGGAAATTACAGCTACTGCTCTTTCTCATTCCTGTGAAGGGTAACCTCTTCATTGCAGAGAGGCAGTGCACCCCATAACAGTGTACATGTTTATGTCGAAGTGGATAGACAGGAGTTACTACTTTTAAGGCAAGTACCGAAAAAGAGCATCTTTTCAAGGCCAAGGTAGGACACAGAAGTTGAATCAGGCATTATTAATCCTGGGAACACATCATGCCCCACTGTAGGCAGCTCCCCAGCATGCTCCAGGTTGCCTTCTGCTTGTTCCACTGTCCAGCCTCAGCATGAGGAGCTGGGCTGGAGACCCCAGTCCTGGCCCTTCATAGAGCAGCATATAAACAGCTCCTGGGCAGGGACTGCGTTGGATTCTACTTGTGGTGTCTAATTTGTTCCAAGTGCTGCTAATAATTAGGGAAATAAAATGATTAGTTAGAAAAGGAATTCAGTTTATTGGGAGTGTGTTCCAGGAGGGTTTTATAGCTCTGAAATAGTGACTTGCCAATCAAGTAAGTATTGCAGAGTGAAGAGGAACACAGTAGCCAGCTTGGCAGTCAATAGGAGAGCACTGCCTTGCAGCCCATGGCTCAAAATAAACTTGGTGTGAAAATTCACTATTTTATAGACATGGTGCTTATTTCTTTTTTCTAGGAAAAAAATATAAATCTTGCCTACAAAACTTTTTTTATTCTGTCTTGTGCCCAGCAAGATCAAATTTACCTGGATCTTACTGGATGCTTAAACCATGACACATTCCTGAGGGATATTTGTGAATTCCCTCTGCATTACACCTCGTAGCTTAATGGATCTTTAAGACCTAAGAACAAGGCAACAGAACTCTTTGGAAGATGTTGCTGGTTTCCCTGGGATGAGGGAGAACCCAAGCCTTGCATTCCAGGTGTCCTTTCAAGGGGAAAAAGAATAAAGTGACATGGCTGGTGTATTATTTGGATAGTTATTTAATGTCGCACCTTGATGGAGTCTGAGGTTATTAACTGGGGGATTGACTCTCAATATTGTGGCCAGATGCAGCAGCTGGCTGAGCTCCCCAGCTTCAGAGCTCACTTTTAAATCATGCTTTGATAATTTACCCTGTCAAGTTGATTTGCAGTTCAGTGGTGTTTTGGAGTCAGGTTTGGGGCTAAGGAGGGTTCTTGTGTCAGCAAAAAGACAGTCGGGTCTCCAGTTGGCCTGGTGGGTGTTTCCAAGTGGGCCACTGGACCTGTTGAGTGGTCAGGTGTGCAGATGGGAATTGGTACCCCTCTGTCATAGGTTTGCTGAACTCCTGAACAAACCTCCAGCCTCCTTTGCTTGTCATAGAATGGTCTGGGTTGGAAAGGACCTGAAGATCGTCTAGTTCCAACCCCCTGCCATGGGTAGGAACACCTTCCAGTAGACCATGTTGCTCAAGGCCCTGTCCCATTCCTTAAACTCATGAGACAGAAATGGGGCTATTCATCTAGAAGAGGTGTGACATTTTTCCTATTTTCTGTATTTTTGCATACATGATTGCTCACTGTGATAGTGATTTGCTGACTTGGAGAGCTGGTGACATGCTCGCTGGCTGTAGCTCTTTGTGGGTGCAAGTTAAAAGGCAGTGCAGTTGACAGACCAAAGCCACGTGGCAGCCTCTCCAAGGAGTCCTGGCTGCTGAGTGACTGCAATCAGGAACTGGCTTTCTTGCCACCATGATGGGGTTGCTTCAGAGCCTCCCCTGGGCTGCAGAACTGGCAATGTGGCAACCACTAGTGTGGCTTAACAAGGGCTGGAAATGTGTGGAGTGCTGCAGCTGTGGCAAGAGCTGAGCCAATCTGGAGAGGATTCAGTCATCTCCAGCTGAAACTTGGCAGGATATAACTGATGTGTGAAATGAGGGTGTTGGAGCAGTTCATGTATGCTGGAGCTGGGGAGATGTTGGGCTGGAGGGCTCCTCTCATCTGTGCAAGGCTGGAAGAGTGTTGTCATACTACTCAGGCAAGGTTGTAGACAAACTACATGGGCCTGTTTTGGGAAAGCCCAAAATTATGGTGGAAGGATGATAGTTACACGAGTCAGGGTTTTCAACGCAGCCCACAAATTAACAGTTGTACAAGTCCAAGGGACAGAGTGACAAAGATGACCTTGGCAGTCGCAGACTACAAGTCAGCAACAGTTAAGTGTAGGCTTAAATCCCATTGAAATCTGTGGAATTCAGGCCCTTTCTTGAAGTGCAGCATGTCTATCAGTGCCCTGGCAGGCTGAGCCTCCAAGGGATCACTGTTGTGATCTCTGCAGACCATTCAGTGTTTGCCCTACGCTTTCTAGGAAGATTTCCTGTCCTGAGGAGATGACTTTTATCCATGGGACCAAAGCAAAATGCTTATTGTCTTGGCATTGAGAATAGGATGGTTGCTGGAGAGATCTTTTTTGTGACCATGAAGAGCTGGGAACATCAAGGCACCATCTCACGATCAGGTGAGACTTGCCTCCGTGTTCACAAGCCATGAGGAACTTTCTGGATGTCTTTGTGTTGCTGGTGGAGAAACTGCACAGGCAGCTGGGGAAGCAGAAATTGCCCTATCTGGAGTACAGACAGCATGGGTCTCAGGGTGCAGGCCTGGGCTTTGCTCTTGCCTGTCCCATCCAGGGCGGTCCTGGGCTTGCTGGAGAATGCTGATGGGAGCAGTGGTTTTGCCCTGTGGTCAGCTATGTCTCAGGGTTAGTGGTTATCCTCCACTAAAACTATCAGTCAGCTCTCCAGCTGGCCTCCTTTGCTTACTCTCAAGAGCAATTTGGTAGGTTAACAGAGAGGAGAGACTGTGGGAGCTTAATGGTCTGCCTCTGGAACCTGAGCCTGTGGCTTTGTCGTGTGGGAGAGCTCTTGCTTTCATTTTGTCTAACTTTGTCTCTTCCCTCAAGTGAGAGCAGCCATGGTGGCTGTGTCAGTTTGGTGTGTCTTGTGGGAGAATTCCCCCCTGCTTGCTGCTTCCAGTGGGATTTGGCTGACCTGGGAGCACATCCCTGCCTCAGATCTTTTTGGGTTTTGTGTGTTTTATTTTACTTTGGAAGCTATCCCACTGGCCTTCAGAGTGATGGATCCTCCCATCACTGCACCCAGGAGATGTCCAGGATGTCCATTCCTTCTACCTGAGACAGACTAGGGCAAATCCTGGAGCAAGTGGCCTGATAGCATTGCTGAGGACATCCCCTCTTATTTATCAGTCTGCATCTGCTGGTGTGTGGGCAAGGGTTTATTTTACCTGGGATCTCCTTGTGGAGAGCCAGCCCATATTAGTGGGCTGCAAATGGAGTTGGGCCCATAGAGATTGTGGTGCATGAAGCTGGAGACCTTCCTTTGCACCTGCCTTGATTTGCATTGCAGCACGTCTACTCTTGGTACATGGAGGTGAGTGGAAGGGGAGGCACTCTGCTAGAGCACGGGATGCTTGGCTCTTACCATAGCCTGCTGATAGCACCCGGTTGTGAATATGGTGATTTTATATCTGTCTTTGTGTTGTTCCGAAGCAAGAGTGGTTTATATTTGAACAGTGTTAATTTAATCTTATTGAAGCCTTAAGAAACGGCACAGTGGGCCAAGCCCTGCTAGTTTTGCTCATGTTTCACAGGGCTGAGGAGGGTGAGATTTGTTCCTCTTTGGATGTATCTCTACTGAAAGGGTGGTTGTGGGAAAGAGAAAAGAGGCAGGGGAATTACAACACTGGAAAACAGAATCCTAGCTCTGCCCTGAACCATTTGGCAATAAGACACTGCAGGGCGTGAGTTAGGATGCTGTAATTCACACCTCATGTGTTCTGTGGCATTCAACTGACTGGACTGCTTCATGCCCTGCACACGCTGTGTGAGAGATTTTGGTTCAGCTTGCCCCTGGGCTGCTCAGCCCTCAAGTGGAGATGCCTGCATGGGTATGGCTGCAGAACTTGGCTCTTCCTCCACTGCAGTATATTCCCTTTGGCAAAAAAGCTATGGCTGTTCATGGCAGACTTTGCATCTCCCTAGTCCAGCCTGGTTTTGGTGTATCCTTACCTGTAAGCAGATCCCTGGTCCTAGCAAAAAATGAAGGGCATGTTAAGTACTATAGAAGCTGCATATTCTCTGTTGTGTCAGCACTGCTCCTGCTGGGATCAGTGGAGGCAGTAAGGGTTGGTGCCTGGGAGCAGCAAGCAAGGTTGGAAGTCTGAAATGGGTCAAGAAGATGGATGTTGAGCACATCCATCTTTATCTCAATCTTCTGTTTGAAATCTGCTCTGTAAGAGTGAACACTTAGGGAAAAGATTTTCAGATCAGGTCATTATTAATGAGAGGCTTGGCAGGTGATGCATTCATCTTGCAGCTCACTTCAGGGACAGAGCGCCCTTGGCTGGGACAAAAATTGGTGCTTGCTTCTCTGTGTCTCAGGACGCCTGCAGGGTGGCAGAACGTTTGTGCCCTTCAGCTGAACTGACTGTCCATCCTGTCATCCCCATCCTATGCCGGTGCCTGGGGGTGAGTTGGCAAAGCAGCTGCATGTTGAGTGCTCTACTCTGAAGCTGACAGCTGAACTAATTCAAAGAGGAAGCATCTCTTAAATAACGCCTGTCCTTTTTCCCAAACTCCACGAGCACGAGTTCCTGCACTGCCCAATGTCACTGAATGCATGAGGTGACTCTGATCCATGCTGTGCCCATGTGGGCTGTTGGTGATCTGGCAGTTAGTCCTGGTCTGCTGTCAGGATGCTGTTTCAGACTATTGTTTTTGCATATCTGCTCTATGGTAAATTACAGAGTGCCTCCAGCTCCTTCTTGTGTTAGCCCTTCATAAACTGGAATTTTAAATTGCTCTGGGGCCCCATGTTACAAACTTTGAATCCTCTGAATGAGGATTGGAGTCAAATCCCCATTTTTTAAAAGGGCCTGCCATTTGGAAGTGTTCTGTTGCTAGCAGTTGGACCCAGTGGCTGTGACAGAGGCATATGCTGTTCAGAAGTCCCATCAAGTAGAACAGCCACATCCAAGTGATGCTGTGCCCTGCAAAGATGTGGGGCTCTTTGGTATGAGTGTGGCTGACCCAGCCAACCTGCGTTGTGGACCACCATGCACTGACAGTGCTGCATCATGGACGAGACAGAGGTCAGCGTCAGTTTGGGCATCTCTGTGCTGTGTAGACCTTTTCTTATGTGCATCTACCTCACCTTCAACTTTGTAGACATTAGATGTCTGTCTAGCATAGGATCCTCCTACAGGCAGAGGACAAGGCAGCTCCAGAGGCAGACGTCTACTCTAGCCATGTACCTAGAGAAGGATCTGAGATGGGTAGCTTTGACCAGTTTGTGAGCCTGACTTTGGGATGAATAAATCTAGGACTTTTTGCCCAGATCCTGCCGAGCAGATTCCTGCTGTCTGCTGTATTGAAAGTATGTATTGCAGTTCTTGAAAGTCTGCTGTTACAGACGGTAATTTTTCTGAGCTTTTGGTGGTCACTTGAGCAGATTTAATAGAGCTTATGTCTGCTGAACATTAATAATTGCCTTCAAGTGGCTAAAAGTAGGAGAATATTCAGGCTAGGTTTGTTTATTGTTCCAAGTCACTCTAAACCCTGAATTTGACAGAAATATAAATGCATGCAGTCATTTTGCTGATTCATACCTTATTACTGGTTTTGATAGAACATATAATATAGATATGGCCCTAAAAGGCTTATTTCTAAGGTGACACATGCTGACTTGCAGCCACACACTCTCCTTCCAAAAATGAGCAACTCCCTGGGCATGTGTGGCTTGTGGCTGGGTTGTGGTAGGTAAATGAGAAGGAATTAGTGTAGTCTCCATCACTGCCCTCCGTGGCAGCTCAGACAGACAGTGATGTACCAAACAGCAGTGCATGTCTCCAAAGGAGACATGGAGTTTTTCGCAGAGGGATGCTGTGTGATCCCTAGGGATGTTGTTCTCCTCTGCACCAAAAGGCTCCAGTTGAATATATTGTCCTACCAGAGGATCCCTATATTTGCAGGTTTTAAAGGAAGAGTGATGTTTTGAGCAGAAATGCCCATAGTATGGTATTGCTCCAAGTTGAAGAAGCATTTCTTCTGTATCCCTGTATCCCATCAGGACAGAGCAATGTGTGCCCATCTGCAGAACCCACAGCCCAGTGAGCTGAATTAACTCAGTCTGGAAACCAGTGAGGATGGCCATTTGTGCCTGTGTGTGCGGCCCAGGCTGCAAGTTGCAGAGTTGAAGAGAGATGGGTTTTACGCTGTTCGTGATGGTCCTGCACATCTCGGGGGGGGAGAGGGTGTTCCTGCAAGCGGGAAGACAGGAAGCCAGGCGTGGGAAAAGGAGGGAAAAGGAGGATGACTGTTACAAGAGTAGGAGGGAAGGAAGGGGCAGAGACAATAGTTCAACTTAGCAAAGAGGCAGTGATTGAGGGTGCGAGGATTTGGCAGAGTATCTTCCCGAAAACCCTGAAGTTCCACAGGAAGAAAGTGATTTTGTGTTTAATTCAGTGCCGTGCCCTGATGGGAGGGAATCTGTTCTGTGCAGGGCTCTTGCATCACTTTTCCTGCCTTGGCCAGAAGCACAGCAGAGAATAAGGAGGGTGCTCCATGTCTGCCTCCTCTTTGGTATTTCACAGGGCAATTCAGGTGTTCTTTACAAGACCACGACACAAAATCACTTTCTTCTTTCACTTTTCTCCCCACAAGAAACATGGATTTCTACGAAGCCTTAAATCAAAAGTGAAAGGTATTTTTTCCAGTGACTTCAGCATTGCATTTTCCTGGAGTTGTGGAAATTTGTTCCTTTCTTTCCAAGAGATGGTTTCACATTGTCAGGATTGTCCTGTAAAGAACATCCAAATGCATTCAGTCTTACATATATATGGCCATGCAGTATAGTTGTATGTTTGCTGAGTGGTGTTTGTTTTGAGGATAGGTCTGGTTTGCAGTCACAACTCATAACATCTTGCAATTATAATGCAAATCCTCATCTGTCAGCGTGTTATGCTGGCAGTTCTGTGATGCTTTGCAGGTTGATCTGTTTGATTTCACCTCAAGTTTTATCCTTCAGTAGTTCATGAAAAATGTGGTTGCACAAACTGTATAAAAGTTAGAAGGGTTTTTCGGAGTCGTTTTGTGTCAGGGGGTGTAGATCACACCTGAAGTACTGTGCGCCTCAGCTCTGGCTTTGTGAACCCGAGGGTCTCCTGGTTTACATGAACTTTCTGTTTCCCTCTACTCAAAATGAGAAGAAAACAAATTTATCCTTCTATTCTATGGCAAAATCCCAGGAGAATTTCCATTATTTGGACTAAGAATGTCCCAGAGCTTTGTCATTGTTCTGGAAGGGCCTGGAGGAGTTTTGGTCCCTTTCCCAGGCCCTTGCTTTGCTTTTCCAGCACTGCATCTGGGGGTCATATGGAAGGTTACAAATCAAAGCTGGAAGATTTGCATGCTGATATAAACTACACGCAAGTGTTGGTGCAGAGCAGAAATCCCCAACACGAGAAGCCGAAGGGGAGGCTGGGATTTAGCAGCGCCTCTGTGTGATTGTAACACTGACCGCACAGGGAGCTCGTGTCATTTGTGGAAGTAGGGCCACATGCCTACAGTGTGCAAAAATCTGCCCTCTGCCTATACATAAGCCAATGTCAACAGTGTCATGGTGTGCTCTGTCTTCATGTGGCTACTAGCTGTGGGTGCTCTAGCACTGTATACAAGCTCCAGCGCTGGGAAAATGCACCGGTACAGCCCTGCTGGTACAATGTAGATGGGCCCTTGTTCTCAGAGCAGAAAGAAAGGTACTTGGAGAGATCTCACCCAGGCATAAATACCTCTGTGCAAAGATGTCTGAGATCTGGTGTTAACTGAAACTTACTTGAAGGCTTTGAAATTCAAGGCTCTATTTTTTGACTCTTCTTCTACCAAGACTCTTATTTTGGTGTCCTCATGAAACACCGACCACCTGCTAGGGAGAAAGACATAAGCACCGCGTATACAGCTTAGAAATCAAGTGGCATCCAGATTTAAGAGCCATTAAACTGAAAACTTTTCGCCTGGAAGTGCAGCTGGATTATTTTGTTTCCTTGCCATAGACAGCCTCTTTTAGACCCAGAATAGGGTATTTGAGAAGGCCATGAGGGAGACAGGTTTCACAGAGAACCTGTGTGTTCTTGTTTCCATTCTGTGTTTGTCGCTCTACTGTTCTAATGCTCTGTAGGCTTAGATGTGTTTTCTAATTATCTGTCAACTCTTAAATGGCAGAAACACAGTCCTGTGGTTATTCTGCTTCACAAGTATTTCCATCACAGATGGAAAGTAAATGCAGGTAGACAGAACCATTGGAAACAGAAATACAAGTGCAAGTTGTACTGGGGTCAGATGCTCTCTCTCCCGCATGCGTGTATGGAAGTCTAATGGGTGGATGTTGTCCAATTCCCTTGTCTGCTAATTCCTTGGAGGGAAGCTGGAAAGGGCCAGGAGGTGGTAGCAGGGAAATGACCTGTGTCTTACTAGTCCTGTTTCTTATTCTTTCTATAAGCTCCACCTACTGAATGTTGGAGATAAGATGGGAGCCTTGAGAGGTCTTTGATGTGACCCAGGATATCAGTTAAAAAACAGAGCCCTGCTAATGCAACACAGATACTGCCTGTCTGCAGGAGTTAGACACATCATACTCTTCTCACACACCCCTAAGAACGAAGTCAAATGAAGTAATCAAGCAAGCTTGACTAGAGGCTCGGAGGTGGTTTGTAACCGAGCTGTGGAGCTCCCAGCCATTCCAGTTCTGCAGCACTCTGGTCAACTTAATGTCTCAAATTATGGGTGTGAATTCCACTTTTTACCTTCTCATGCCTCTCATAGCCATGCAAATGACCATGCAAAGAAGTGGAGCAGGGAGGTTTTTCCCCTCTTGGCTTACTGCTCTGATTGTGTGGGACTTCTTAGCATCTTCTTAGCAGGAGGTGCTGGGAAGGCCTGAAGTCAGTGCTTAAAATCCCAAGCTGGCAAATGCCAAAAGTATGAAGGGAAGAGACTAAGTAGAAATTTGAACTACGGGCTTTGAAACCTCATCTGTGTATAAGAAATGTGGGAAGCTGAGTACTGGTTTGCTGTCCTGTGTAAACACAATGAGCTGGATTTGTCATTCAGACACAGCCCTGTTACTTGTCTGGTCCTCACCCCTGAAGCTAGGAAACCAGCAAAAACATCTAGCCAGGTGCCTCCATACTCAAATGAGCTACTCTTCCTGTGTTCCCAGGGATGTCTGCTGGCTGGCTGGCTTGGAGCAGTTGTTTGTTATTCTCATTTGTGTTTAAATACCAGGATTTGGCAAAGAGAAATGGATTTCATCCTAGTTAATGCTCCACCAGGAGGAAGGTCTGTGCCCTTATAGGATGGAGTAGTGGTGGGATTTTCTAAGCTAGAAAGGACCCAGCTTGAGACTCAGAGTATGACTGAATTCAGAGCTGGAAATGAGTTTATTTTTCTTGTGTACAGAATAGATTTGATGTGACGTGGCTGTAAAGAGAAGTGGCATTAATCCTCTTGCGTTGCTGAGCTGAAACAAGATCCACAAAAGAAAGCAGTGAAGGAAGGAAAACTCTTTCCCCCCACCCTGTATGTTTAATTAGATTGTAAATTAGCTTTCAAATTGTGATGCAAACTGGAATTGCTGTGTCCTGCTTAATTTACCAATGTGGTGGCTGCTCACAGATGAGAATTGGCAAGCTCTGGGGCTGTCCAGTTCGTTCTCTTCCAGCATATTATAACTCTGCTTTGCTTCCAAAACTTAGGTACGTGTCCATGAGACCCATGGGCTGCTTTGGCTTTTTCTCAGTTACATTTCTCCCATTGGTAATGGAAACACGAGCTGGGCAGAGAGATGTCCATGAAACCACATGTGCTTCATGAAAAAGCCAGACGCTTCACACCTGCGTGCAGCCTGCATCAGTGCTTGTGCTGGGGACTGCTCTAAGGCACCCTGCCATGGCAGCAATCACCCTGCAAGAAGGTTTCCTGTTCAGGGCTGCTTGGGTTTCATGTTTCTTCTGAGCCTCATCTCTGTTTCTTAGCTCAATCTTCAAATTCCTGGTACGAGAACAGCTCCAGACTGGCGCTGAAAATAGCTCTTCCTTGGCAATGTCCCGGCTGAGTTGTGGTCCCTTGGAGACCGTTGTGCTGAAAGGTGACATCATCCGGTGGTGGATTCGCCATGGGCTCAGGGCTGAGGGTCTGACTTCATCTCTGTGGGAATTTCTCAGGTCTCACAGTGCTTTCCAGGGCCTTCTGGATGCTGTGAGCTGGGCAGGGAGCCCGTGCTGCTCTCACTGGATCCTGTGTCAAACATGATCCAAGCCAAGTGAAGGCACAGGTGATGTGTGCAGGAGGAGAGCTTACACTCTCCATGATTTTTCCTGGAGCACTTTTCTCTCCCTGCTGCCACTCTAGGTCTTGTATAGGGCAGGAATTAAGGACACTGGGCACCCTCGCCCTGGGGAAACCCTGGCTACTAATGCCAGTGTCTTCTGGGGTGAAAAAAGGAACCTAAAATCAAGGTACCTTCTGGAAAGTGAGCAGCTTTGTTGCCTTGACTTCATGGGTACCAAAAGTGCTGTCTCTAGGCTGTTATCACTGCAAATCTGGGTCTGGGCCAGCAGTGATTTGTGCTCATCAGCACATCTTTGACATTAAAATAGTTATGCAAACTAAATTGGTGCAGTGCCTGTACCCTGGTAATTTAGGGCACAGAGGTATGTTGAATTCATGGAGGGCTGCTGCAGTTAGAGCTGTGAATGCCACCAACTAAATGAACCCGCAGAAGTTGCTGCAAGCCCTGTGGGAGTTGGACTGACTTTGCATGGAAGCAGACCAGGGAGCCTTCACATGCTGAGCTGTGGTGATGAAGTTTCCAGCTCACAGGTACTGATAGCATCTGAATATGGGAGGTGAGGAGTGCTCTTTCCAACTACATCATGACCCACTGGAGGACAAACATCCAGCACCTGAATACGGGACTTTGATGAAGCTGAGGTTCTCCAGGATAAAAGGGATTGTCGTGATGGCATCTGCATACAAATTGCACCATAGCGTTGTTTTTAAAACCTTTCTAATAGCTGGTATTTACTGCAATTACTTATTAAACATTAACAGCACCCTCTCTTACATGTGCAGGGATATTTCTAGTCTCTGCTCTTCAATCTTGTCTTTGCCAATAGCTCGGGTATTTGTGGATGTTCTTATCGTGGTCTCATCACACTGCTCGTTTCAGGCACTTATCTTCTACCCCAGCTCATCTGGCTGTAGGAAACAAAACATTAGTCTCTAAAAACCCAGTTGAAAACTTGGTCACATGGGAATAACCTGAACTCTTTTACCTCTGGGGTTTGTGCCAGCTGGACCTGGATATTTTCCATTGAAAACAAGACCTTCAATGATAAAGTCATGCCCAATGACATTCGAGTGAATGCTTTTTGTAGTCGGAAGTCATCTCTCCTCATCGCTTGGTGTAGGCAGTAAAGGGAGAGCAATAACTTCAGTTTGCAGTAAATTTTCTGCTCTGTGATGGGTAAGATGGAAGTTTCTCAGAGCCAGAATTAAACAGTAATTAGCAGCTGATAAAATCCCTCTCGCATCCTGCACTTTCTTTCATGCAGCATGAATATTAAGAGCTGCTTATGAAGCTTAATTCCCTATTAATATTCTCCAGTTTGTACAGGCCTGCTTCTTGCTTCCTGAAGAAGGACTGATTTTCATATACATAATAGACTAAAAAACGATTGGATTTGTGAAATTAAAAGTTGAACTTTATTAGAGGCTGGAGCACCCAGTAGTTGTGCAGTGAGTTGTTTGTAATTTGCACTTCAATTAGTATCTATTTTTAAGGACTTCTTAAGGATTTTTGAGGGGAAGCATTTGAATAGTAGCTGTGTTTGACTCCTTTAAGGCCATGAGCATGGCATTTACAGGAAGCAGATCCTTTTTACCTTAAGGAATTAATTATTGTAGTAATTTTTAATTTGCAGTCACGACTCCAGTTTAGTGCTGTGCATGTGTTGACTAGGAAAACACCGTACTTACAGTGTACTTGCAAGAAGAGCTTGCTCCAAGACATGTGAGATGCTTTGATTTTTGTCTTCTATCAAGAAGCAGAGTGCTGAGACCTGGGACTGTCGTGGGCAGGACCATCTGTGTGCTGGAGCTGTGGCTTGTGTAGGTCAGTTCTAGGGAGCTGTTGGGTGCCGCAGAAATCCCTCCCTTGGCCCCACAGGCAGTGATGCTGGGCCAGCGGGTGTTCAGGGCTTTCGAGCGTGGGACGGCTGTCCGTATCTATCTGATATTTCCTGCTGCCTCCCTGTCCCGTTGCATTTGCATGACCTCGGGCTCCCGCAGGACTGCTTTTCTCATTCTCCCCTGGGACATAGAATCACAGAATAGTTAGGGTTGGAAATGATCTTAAGATCATCAAGTTCCAACCCCCCCTGCCATGGGCAGGGACGCCTCACATTAAACCGTATCACCCAAGGCTTCGTCCAACCTGGCCTTGAACACTACAAGGGATGGAGCATTCACAACCTCCCTGGGCAACCCATTCCAGTGCCTCACCACCCTAACAGGAAAGAATTTCCTCCTTATATCCAATCTAAACTTCCCCTGTTTAAGTTTTAACCAATTACCCCTTGTCCTACCACTATAGTCCCTAATGAAGAGTCCATCCCCAGCACCCCTGTATGCCCCCTTCAGATACTGGAAGGCTGCTATGAGGTCTCCACGCAGCCTTCTCTTCTCCAGGCTGAACAGCCCCAACTTTCTCAGCCTGTCTTCATATGGGAGGTGCTCCAGTCCCCTGATCATCCTCATGGCCCTTCTCTGGACTTGTTCCAACAGTTCCATGTCCTTTTTATGTTGAGGACACCAGAACTGCACACAATACTCCAGGTGAGGTCTCACGAGAGCAGAGCAAAGGGGCAGGATCACCTCCTTTGACCTGCTGGTCACACTCCTTTTGATGCAGGCCAGGATACGGTTGGCTTTCTGGGCTGCAAGTGCACACTGAAGCTGGCTCATGTTCATTTTCTCATCGACCAACACCCCCAAGTCCTTCTCTGAAGGGCTGCTCTGAATCTCTTCTCTGCCCAGCCTGTAGCTGTGCCTTGGATTGCTCCGACCCGGGTGTAGGACCTTGCACTTGGCATGGTTAAACATCACTGATGTTTTCACAGTGACCCTTTTAAGATCTGAGCAAAAAAATGACGAGGTAAGCTGATGTAATGTTTGCTGCTCATGGAGCAGTTATGGGTCTGACTAAGGCAGCAGAAGCGAATAATCACCAAACTCTGATCTCTGAGGGAGAGAAATGTGATACCGAAGTCTTTTGAAACCTCTAGACCTTGCTTGTAAAGTGTGTCATTTTTCAGATCTTTTTCAAGCTAACAGTTATTCCCCATCATTTTAAATGGTGGCTGTCATGAAGCGATTTGATTTACGGGAAAGAGCAAAGAAAATCAATAGCCATTTCAGATTTTGCACCTGCAACCCACCGAGCACATTTTGAGCCCATTAGCTTCTTGCTTCACAGAGCTCTGGGTTATGATTAAAGGCTTTTCTCGCTCCTGCTATGATCTTCCCATGAAATAAAAACTCGGTGCATCTGCATGCTGCCCAATTCATCACTAGCTAAGCTTGAAGACACCGAAGGCTCAAAAGTAGCTAATTGCTGTTTTGAATGTGCAGCAAAATCCTGGCTTGACTGAAGTCAGTGCCAGCCTCATTCCTGCAGAGCCTGGATTTCAGAGCTGCGGTCCTTCTCCATTCCCGCACCCTGCGCCCAACACATCCAGCCTCTTGCCTTTGCACCCAGCTCTGCCCAGTCTCATGTGATGGGGGTGTTGTGTCACTCACTGCACCACTGAATGATGCTGGACTCTTAAAGCAGGATTAACTCCTGTCAGACTTGCAGGCTGTTAAAATCTGGGGGGATACAAAGGTTTTACGGATAGAGGGGAAGCCTTCAATGCCATGAAAATTAGAAGCCTGGAACCTGTGGCATATGTGTTTTGTTTCTAGCTTCTTGGAGAAAAAGTGAATTATTAAAGAAAAAATACAGCCTGTATTTGCATATACAGTATGTTTCTCCTATCCCTGTCTTGTCCCCTTTGTGAGAACCCAGGGCCAGAATTACAGTATCTGAAGTTGCTTTTGGATCCCAGTCAGCTCCCATCTGTCATGATCTGTTTTTAATCGAATGGGTTTTCCATCTGAAAGTAGCTGTTGGATGGAGAAGGAGTAGAAATATTTGTGTTGTGAATTAGCTCAGAGTGAAGCTACAAGCTTTTTTTTTTTCCCCTTCACAACAAACACATGGAAAAATATTCTTCAGTGTAGTGTGGCTGGCCTGAAAATTGGCAACAGCAGCTTCCTTCCCAGGCTCCGACTCCTCGGGCTTGTCTGCATGGACAAGGTCTTTAAAGGGGACCTGAAATCTTCATCTTACACAATCTTATCTCCCATCCATGTCACGCTTGTGTGTATGCGTACTGTGGGAGGCAGGTTGAGTGGCTCAGTTTTCCAGGAGAAATGTAAAGCACAACAGAGGTTTCACCTGGGTTTGCTGAGAGATGTGTTCTCACTACTGTGCTTTTCTTTGCTAGCCTCGATTGTCTCTGGTGGGAGCAGCAGATAGGTTTGATATGATAACCAAGTCAAATTCAGGATCTTAGTCCTTAACCTCAGTGCTCTAGGAAAGGTCCAAGATCTCCTTAACAGCCTGTGCTCAGTAGGTCTGGTTCCCTAATGCCATGAAACTGGGCTGCAGGAGATGGAGAGCCTAGGGACTGAATATGGTTAATAAGCAGAGAGGAAAGCGAGGCTGTAGGACCTCTGTGGTTTCCAGGACATCAGATGACATCTTTCTCCTACTGCGGAAGAAGAAGGAAGAAATCCCTTAACAATCCCTTTGGAATCCCTTTGGAAAGGCATTGTTAAGCCTGTTCTTCAATGTCCCTCTGGGGGTTTTCATGCAGTATCCTTTATCGTTAAAAGCAGAGAAGCAATTACCCGGCATCAGTGTCATAGAAGATGAGGCAGTGTCCTTGGGGAGATGGAGAGAAAGGTGATGCTTATCCATCCCCCTTTGCTAGAGACAGAGAGCTTCACTTCTGCATCCGTGGCAAAAGAGTTACTGCAGCACTGGGGCTGAAGGAGGAGGGGTGCTTTCCTGTTTCCTATGTCAGATCCTTGTCTTGCTCCATATGTGAAATCTGGAGATTGTTTTAAAGACCCAGGAGCTAGCCGAGCTGTGATTTCCATTAGATTTCCATTGCGTAGTCACCCACAGTGACTTTGTCCTGTGTTTGCTGAAGTTGTGGGTATTTCTCATCAAGGCAGAAGTGCCAGCATTTGCCCTGAGTGTATGAAAGAGTAGAATCTGGCTTATTTTTACCTTCTTTTTCTTTTTTTTTTTTTATTATGTTTTGAGGCACTTTTGTCAAAAGGAAACACTTGTGGTTTATATGTGTATGTGCGTGCATATTTTTATCTTTTTATCACAGCTTCTGGCAAAACACAGTGTCTGTAAGATGATGGTTATTGGGGATGGAGCAGGGCTGGACAAGGCAAATTCTGGGCTTGTTCTAGGCTTTTGTTTTTATTTCCACGGATGTAACAAAGCAGTGCCACACCTGCTGACCTGGTTTACAGCACCTTCAAATCAGTCTGATAGGTGCCAAAGATGCTGAGTGGTACCATGTGGCTCAGCCAGGGCTGTGTGCTGTGGGGTTGAGTGTTGTCACACCTGTATATATATGTGCGTAAGCAGCTGTGTTGCACAGCTGTAATCTGACAACTCCCCAGGTGCTGAGTCCCATTTGACTTTCCTTGTTTTACCTAGGAAGGGCCATAGGCACTTCTCCATATACAAGGAAAACCTGGAGTATGGAATGGGAGATCAGCAGCTTATGGTGGGCTGTTGCTTCAGGGGTGGAATCACTCTCTTAGCCATGGCTGCAGCAGGTCCTGGGACCCTCCAGATGGGCAGAGGCAGAGACCAGAGTGTGCTACCAGGGAGCAGTGAATGTGCCATCACTCCAAGCTTTAATCCCAGGGAGAGCAAAATCAGTGGGAGCTCTGGATTGGGCTGGGTGAGAGAGCACTGGGTGCTCTCCCAAGACCTCTGCTAAAGGCTGCAACAGGGCAACAGCTTTAATCCAGTCTAGTGCTGCACCCAGGGCTATTTTCCTCATTGTGAGCAGGAGCAGGCAGTGAGATGTGGAATTAACCTAAGCTGACTGTTCAGCCTTTGTATGTATCCTGTGTTTCATGGCCCACGCTGACTTGTGTTTTCTTTTCCCTGAACAGGTCTATATCATCAACGTAACATGGTCTGACCTGACTTCCCAGATCATCTATCGGAGATACAGCAAGTTCTTTGACCTGCAGGCAAGTCTGTCTTGTCTAACATAAAATATTACTTCCACTCACTTCTAGTCGTGTTTCCAGCTGGGTTAATAGTGCCTTTAAATAAAGCTTTGTGTGTGTTTGGTCTGTTACATGTCATGATCTTGAAACTTTTCAGACTCTGTCCTTGTAGGGTGTAAGATAAGTGGGTGGTATGCTCACAGCAAGTAACTGGCACTGTAAAGACATTTAAAGCTGACATTTTCATGAATGGTTCCCATTGAAGAGGGGATTTAATTTTAAATACTTCAGATGCACTTAGAACAGAAAGAGAGCTACATTCTGGGCCCCCAGAAACTACTTACCCAAATCACTGAGAACAACAGAGCTTTTGCACACTCCCACAGCAGTTCGGTAATGGAGATGGTAGTGGAAACCTTCCAGACTCTCCTCCTAATCGTCTACCCAGCCAGCTGGTGTCCTGGCTCCTGCTGCTTTGTACAGCTCCTTTGCTGTATTCTGTGCCTGTATATTTAGATTTCATCTGAAGCTTTCTTGCTGGATAGCTGCTGACCGAAGTCTGAAGCCAGGAAACAGGAATAGTCCAAATTACAAAGTTTCAGTGTGAGTGTCTTCATTTCTGGTCCTGCTTCCAGGCACCTGTATGGGTATGGAGAGCTTTCTGCCTCAGAACTATTTAGCAATACTCCATGTCCACTGATACCTTTCTATCGTTGTACCTCTGTAGGCAGAAAAGCTGTAATTGCCTGTGGTGAAAACAAAAGCTGTGGTTTGACAAACTCCTGAACTTTGGGGGAAATGTTGATTTTGGGCTGAAGGTGGTGTTTGGAGCTGGGCTGTGGTTAAGTATCAAGTGAGTCCTCACAGCCAGTGTTAAGGATGTGCACAGCTGACTGGGCTGTGTCTTGGGAAATATCATTAAGCCTTTTTGCCATGATAAATTAGGGAGAAAAGAGTTCTTCCCTTGGATAGCTGATCTGAGATATCTTTAAGAGTCTTACTTTCATCATCGCTCCCCTTTATGTGTCATTTTTGGTACCTGGACATCTGAAGTCTCTAGCGTGTTCTGCAGTCTGTATCGGTTATGGCCTCCTGGCTTTTCTGGTAGGAAATGGGACCATTTCTGTGGCCAGTCCTGATTTCTGTGTTTGCTGTGTGGCTGGAAGACAAAAGATGCTTCTCTTGTGCCCCTCTCCATTTCTTATGGCTGAAGTGCCAGGCCTGCCAGTCCTACTGCTGTGTAGTCTAAATCAGTGTCTAATGTACCTGCTAAAGATGCACAGCTCTGTAATCACACACAGTTGTTGTCAGCATGCAGATTGTGGCCAAAGCTGTTTCTTTCTCTCTTCTTTTTCTTTTTGCCCCAGTTCTGTTTTCATATATGTGTTCTTCTGGGTCTCCTGGCCTTTCCTGGTAGGTTTGAAAAGTTCCCATCAAGCATGGAGTTATCAATGGGGTTAGTGTGTTGGACAGGAAATGATGTCTCAATCAGGGAGTGAGTCCTGAAAGGTCCCATTGATAAGTGCAAGGGGGCCTAGCGCCAGTGGAAAACTCTCGCTTGCACAACGCTTCTCCCCCCACGAGAAAATACGACAAGAAAGTAACAAAATTCCCTTCCTTAACCCTTTTCTCTCCCAGGAATCTGTGTCAGGGCCACCACTGCATTAGCAGTGACAGCCCTCTGCAATAACCTCTTTAGCTCTTGCAGTGTTAGGTGCACAGTTAGTGAAACTGAGGTCTTCACGTGTAGTTTCTATGGCCTTGTCATGTCTCTGTAAGCATCTCGCTGTGGTGATCTGTGGCTCAGTTTCCCAGCTATAAGATGGGGACAAGGCCCTGTGTGCTGAGGTTGCAGATTTGCTCCAGAGAAGGGATGATCTGTTCTTTAAAGATTTTTTGGTGTAACCTAGCACTGGTTGGACCTGGGTTTTGTGACCTGATACGATGCATGGTAACGTGGCCTTAGCATAATCAATCTACTTTGGTAGTGTCCCTGCTTATCCCTATGTGTCCCTTACAGCAGAAAATCAAGCAAATACTCAGTGAGTGATGCTCAGCCAATTCACAGGCACTACTCTTGTCCAGAACAGCTGGAGTCTACAGGTTCCTGCCAGCACCACTCATCCCACTGTGCCCACGACAGAGCTGCACTTCAGAGCTTCCAAAGCCTGCACGTGTCTCATTTGCTTTTGACTCTAAGTGGAGGAACAAGGGCTGACTTGTAATGACTTAATGAGGGCTGCAGTGCCTGGTGTTGATAGTGACACTGGATAGGACCCACAGGGAAATGCGGGGGGGGCTGCCCTAATTGCCCAGAGGCAGCTGGGGAGGAATACAGATAATTAATTTCACTACTGCAATTTCATGTTTCTTTAAAAGAGAGCCCACCCTGCCCCGAACGATTCTGTCTGTGGGAAGTGGCTCAGTGCTTTTGAGAGCCCTTCCATTACAAGATACTGGGGTTTCTGAAACACTTCCTAGCAAATTCTCTTAGGCACTGCAGTCAGTAAGAGGCTGCTCTGTCCTAAGGATTGAAACCCCAGAAGTGTTTGGTTGTGCTGTTTCAGCAGTACACACACTTGAATTGGGAGTGAGGTTGCTTTCAAGATGAGTAATGGGGCAGTGAGATTAGACATACCGTGGGGTTTTGAAGCTGGAGTTTGCCCCATGAAGGCATGAGAAGTACAGCAAACAGAACCCAATGCAACAAGCCTAAGCTTACTGCCAGCCCTGTGCTTCTTCAGTGAGGGTTAGAGATCTAAAAGTACGGGCTTAAATTAAATCAGGGTGCTGCTGCATCATTTAATTGTGCAACCAAGTCACGTCTGCTGCTACGCATGGGTCAAATGATGGCAGCAGAATAGATGTGGGTGCCAGTGTCTCAGTAAATAGGATTGAAAGAATTGAGTTAACTCTGCATAGATTAAAGCACTACAATAAATTGCTTGTCAAGTCCACTTATCTGTTGTCTGTCAGCCTGGGGAGGCATTTGCACCTGAGCACCACATGGGGTCAAAGCCATCTCCTAATGTAATACTTTAAGTGCTGCTTTCTCGTGCACCTGCCCACAGTGCAGAACGGGGGTGTATGAGGAGCCCATCACTAGGAGAGCAATGTGAGCATCATCTGTGGGTACTGCTGACCCTCATGACAGGCTGGTGGCTCACTGAAGCACGTTCCTTGGATGCCATTTGAGGTCTTCCATCATCGCTGATGGTTTTGCTGGTGGTGGTAGCAGAATGCTGCCCTGAGCTGGCAGTTCAGCAGTGCTGCTGTTGTCCCCAAAGGAGCTGAGAAAGGACACATTGGGATAACAGGGATAACTCTTGGTGTTTCCACTCTGCAGTAAAAGTGCCTTTGGGGGCACTTAACTTTTTCTCCCCCAGGAATATCTGGATTCACAGTTGAGCACGTGCGTAAGGTGGAGAAGGGTGGGAATGCTGCCAGCTCACCCTCCCAGTGGCTATGATGGGCTGGAAAGCAACAACAAAGTTTGCAGCTGGCAGGTATGAAGGGTGGCTCTTTCCCCACTCCATTCCACTTGCTCAGCTTCCACAAGCTCACTTGGGCTTTTACAGATACTATGAGCCCAGTTGGTTGCTGCCCCTCACTGCTGAAAAGCCCCCTCCCCAGCAAGGTGAACAGGGAAAATGTGACCAAGGGTCAGTGCCTGGTGTCTTAGTTTGGGTCACCAGTGGCTCATCTGCTGCATTTTATGCAGCAACTCCAAAAGTTCTGGTCGAGTTTCATGCCTGTGTTATCTGGTGCCTGGAGTCAGAGTATGAACAGGACCACAGCCTTGGCAGAGGGACCAAACCCTATGCTCAGATGCCAGCTCCTGCATTGCTCCCATGAGGATGGCTGGGTCTCTGTGTGTGGAGCTGTAGGAGGATCCTTTCTCAAAACAGTGAAATGCAGCTTTCTCCAAAGGCAAGACTCAGCAGCTGGCTGTAGCGGCGTGCCATAATCCCACGTTGTGTTTCTGACTGCATGAGAGGCAAACGACGTCCCTGCTGGAGCCATGGCAGGAATGTTAGGTAGGCAGATCCCCGTCTCTGTGCACAATGACCCACACAGACATTTTGGCTGCAAGGAGACATCTGAAATGTCACAATTTTGAAAAGGCAAATAAACAATGCTCTGTTCACGCGTTTGCTTTGCGTATGGGTTAGCAAAAAGCTATCGTGCTGCTGCGGTGTGCTGAGCTAAGCAGGTTTTCTTCAAAGTGGGACAGAAAGAGGAACTCACTAGCAGCCAATTAGAACATGAAAAATAAAGAATATCAAGAATTTTATTGGGGAATGGAAAGAGATGGAAGTTGTTTTCAGGCTGACGATAAAACATCAAGAGCTTCATTTGTTATTGCTAGGGTCATCCTGATTGTTTATAGTGCTGTAATGGAGTAACTGAGCCTTGAAGGGGATATTAAACAAAAGTGGTGCTATAAAGAACAGGAATTGCAGTCTGTATTGCTGCTTTTCTTGCTCAGACTGGGATTTGTCTGAATGCTGCTGCTATTGATCATTCTTTCGTTGCATACACCTCTGTACAAACATCCCTTTCTCTGTTATCCCAAGCTGTATCAAGTATTGTAATGTCCACTGTCATTTGCGGTCAGGTGGTTGTAACTCTGCCTCATGCCCCTGAGCACCTTGTATTTCACTGGGTTGCTATGATTTGAGAAACAGGACCTTGGTGGCTTGAGGATGCAGGCTTTCTGGGGCAGAGCAGAGGGGGAATCAGTGCAGGGTGCTTGCAGGATAGGTGTCTGATGTAGTTCTGATGGACCGATGTGATTCTTAGGGACTGCAGTGATAGAACAAATGGTAATGGGTCCCCTTAAACATGGGAGATTTAGATTAGATCTAAGGAAGAAATTCTTTACAGTGAGGGTGATGAAGACCTGGAACAGGTTGCCCAAGGAAGTTGTGAGAGCTCCATCCCTGGCTGTGTTCAAAGTCAGGCTGGATGGGGCTTTGAGCAACCTGGTCTACTGGAAGGTGTCCCTGCCCATGGCAGGGGGGTTGGAACTGGATGGTCTTAAGCTCATTTACAACCCAAACCATTCTATGATTCTATGACTTGTGTATATTCACTCCATTAGTTAATTTTGGTGAGCTACCCAAGTGGAGACTGTAGTCCTAAACCTGGTGGTCCAGTGCAGTCTGAGTCAGAAATGACCGTTTTTGTGGGACCTATACTATTTCATGTTGTAAGGCCCTTTCTTTTAGCTCTGCAGGAGCAGTGAATAGACAAGCTCAAGCATGTGCTACATTTATCAGTGGTGAAGAGTTAGGTAAGAATGCAACGGGACAAGTGTCCTCCTGCATTTGCAAATGCTAACCCCTAACCCTCAACCTAGGAGGCCTTTATAGCCAGATGAGTAGAGTCATTGCCTGGTCTCCTCAGCCATCCACAGCAGTGGGGTCACTCTGCATTGCATGATGCTCTCCTCCATAGGTCCTGCCCCATGTTTAGCTCCTGGCACTGTGGGAAGGGAAGGAGGGCTGTTGATGTGGCTCCGGGCGTGATGCAGCTTGCCCCTCTTGCAGCGTGGGAGGTTTGTGTTAGAAGATTCTCAGCCTGTGATGGGCACAGGGAGTGTTTCTGTTGAGCTACGTGAGGGTGCATATGGAAACAGGCAGGAAAGCTGGAGGAGAAGGTGGGGTTGAGTTGGGCAGGGGAAGAGGTGGGGAGGAGCAGCATGACAGAGGGTTGTTGCATGAAGCTGTGGTGCAAGTGCACAGTGAAAAGGGGGAGAAAGGGAAGAAGGGAAGATTTTACTTACTGGCGTTGCTCTCACTGGGTTGTGTTGACATCAGGGGATCTGGTCTGCAGTCAAAGCACGTGTTTCCCTCTGCTCTGGGCTGTGCAGGCCTTGGCCCAGGATGGTCTGGGTTGCAAAGGTCAAATTTCTCCTGCTCCCATTCCCTCAGTGTGTGATGCTGAACCTCAGCATCCTGGCCCAGCTGTGGACATTGACAGCGGCTGTGAAATCCTTCTCCAAACCAGGGACCTGGCTCCATATCTGACCTGTGAGGTTCAACCCCAGGTTGGCTTGGCTTCAGGGCAGTCCCTGGTAGTCACAGGACTGCAGGGATGGAGTTACTCCAGCAGTTGAGATGTAGGCTTTGGTTTGAAAACAGCTTCCTTAAGAGCAAGATTGAAACTGAAACAAGCCTGGGAAAATTCAGAGGAAATCTTAAGAGGGCTCTGTCAACATGTCTGTTCCCAAAGGTCAGCGCCGGGTCCTTGGGGAGAAATGGCACGTCCTTTCTACTGAGTAAACAGGGCCACTTGTCTGCTGCAGCTATCCCAGGCTGTGATCCCAGCATGCGGAGAGACCACTGTGGCAAGGCTGGAAGGTGATGCAGGAAAAGAGGATTCTAGGAGGAGCCCTGAGCCAGCTGTGAGGGCTGACCGTGCCTCCCATGTCTCCAGCTGTGCTGAAGCGCCCTGTGCTTGCAAGCCTTGGCATGCAGGATGCCTGCCCTCAGGAAAACAGCCCAGCAGCAAGCTTGCCAGTAACAGGGCTTGCTGGGGGAACTGAGATGCCCCTGGGGGGAGAAAAATGAGTAACTGATATGGTCATTGAACTGGGAATGGTTTTCTCAGCTGATTTAAAGGCTATTTGAATACTGTTTGTCCTTCTAGGCCTCAGTTAGTGCCTTAGGATACCAGCTGGCTTGGGGGAGTATCTTTGTCTTCAGTGAATAAGTAGAATTGTTTATAATTCTTATTTCCATCATTTTTAAAATGTTTGCCTGGCAAAACAATCTGTTCAGCTTCCAGTGTTTGTTTCTAAAAGACTTTACACGTCAGACAAAGACGAGGGCTGTGATGGAAAAATTGCAAAGTGCTTGCCAAGCTACAATAGAGGCCACATTCGATGAACGTGCAAATAACCTGCAGTTGAGAAAATGACCCAGCCTTTGGAAACCCTCCCATTCTTACTTCTGCACTTGAGTGCTATTGAGGTTGGAAGGGACCTTAATGATCATCTAGCTCCAATCCCCTTCCATGTTCTAGGTAAGGTGGCAGTGAGGTGTTGGGCTCTGGTTGGGTGGTTGTCCTGGCTACTGTGAACAGAAATCTCTGGAAGCTGCATCTTTTGAGTATTGTGTCCTCCTCTGTTCCTTTGCTGCACCAAACCATGAGCATGGACCCCTCCATGGCATGAGTGACTGTGACAAATGCTGTCTGTTGTCATTGCACCGTATAGATATTGTTCTGTACAATGCTGATACTCTCCTGGATGTCAACAAGGCCTTATTTCCCTGGTATTCATGTTCTGTGTGTGGAATCAGTAGTATTGAAAAGTTTCATCACACCATCAAGAAGCTCTCACCAGATCTGACCCAGGTTAACTGCTAATTCACTTCTAAGGTCTTA